>NC_092819.1:98620339-99220339 GCF_023375885.2 Dermacentor andersoni | reverse complement strand
TATATTTGCTTAGTATGGCTGTCCACTAATTTACTATCAGATCGATGCTCCGCCTTTCAGGTGAAACTGTGAATTTTTTCTTTTTTACATTCGTATGCATTGTTTGAACATGTACTTCAAAAGGTCTGCGAATGCCATGCAGTCACGTCTATGCCAACTCAGCAGTCTGCTTTTATCTCGTTTAAGTGTCGGCTGCCGGCGTTCTGTTACTGCGAAATGACACCGAAATGTTACCTATTTGATTTCCCGATTTAATTTGCAAAACATTTTGAAAGTAAGCGTAGATACCTTATTCAAGTAGCTGTTTTCGTTCTGGAAGCACGCAGCCTACAGCCTGCCTTCGTAAAAGTATTTTAGGTTACCTGTAGAACGTCTACGCTTCATGAAATGTCAATAAAATGCATACAGCGAATCCGCGAGCTGATAGACTTACACCTCTTTCAACGCTTACCTCTAGACCTTGCTTTAGAAGTATGCTCAGATGCGTACGGGCCGCAGTCAGAGCCGCGAAAGTAAACTAATAACGATTTTCGTTTAACGACCCCCATACTTGTCACCGAAATGATAATCACGTAATGACCCAACGTTGTTTATTGGAACTTTATAGGCTCTGTAGATGGCCTACATTAATTTTTTTGTACTGTTATTAATGGATGAGGAAGTCCCAGTTCCCCTTAGCTCAAATCCGATACTCCTTGTGTGCACTCCACATCGAGACGCTTAGGTCTACTCTGTTTCGGATAGCGTCTCAAAGCATAGCGTTACGAAGATTCCCTGTAATTAAGACTGCATATTCACGGAAGATACCACTGGCCTGTCTATTATGCTGACACTCCCTGCTGTTTCCGTTCTACTTGTGCAGACCGCTGCCGAGGGAAAAGCTTCCTTTCCAAATGACTATCTTCAACAAAACGAACCAAGTTTAAATAGTGAGAGACTGTCATTCCTTAAGCTACTACATGTACTTGGCCATGGACTAAAGCCGCCTGTGCATCTCGCATAACGAAGATAGCCTTAAGCTTCCATAAAGCCACTAAAATGAAATATTGTTGTTTGCTGAGTGTATTGTGGTATGCTTGTGTACGTTTTGTATCTGCCGCCGTGCTCTTTGTATATAATTTAATTTTCATCACTCCTATCTGGAGTAGTATGCGAGGGAGGCCGCCCCGCAAACCTCTCAAAAATTCACTAATAAGCACCATCCCCTCCCCCCCCCCCCCCCCGCCAAGCCATTTCTCCTAAAAAGAATAAAAGTGATTCAAAAATTAAAGTTGCACTACCTATGACAGATTGCTTCGAGAGCGCTTCCGGAGCAGTTGCGTAAAAACCTCCCAAATGTATTATTGTAACATACTCTTGCACGACTTTCTTTAAAGCACATTTTGTGTCTCCTTCTACATTTCGGCAAAAACGAACTCATAAATGATTTTGTGCAAATGTGAGTGCAGAAAATTTGCATTGGAAATGAGTCGAAGCCTCATATTCCTATGCATGCGCATAGATCTTCAAAAGTAACAAAAAAGTTTTAAAAACCAAGAATGAAAAAAACATTGAAGCATTAGACTGGAGACTGGTTGGACAGTGGCTGTCCAATAGAGAAACGTAATATTGAAGGAAACTGTCGGTCGCTAATCTCCTTACTTGCAAGCATTTCTCTTAATTAAGCCCCAGTTTTCAATAAAGAAAGCAAGCAGAATAATGATAAACTTCCGTCGAAAGCTGTTGAGCTCATATAAACTGAACGCGATTCCCCGCTGAGGCTTTTGCGCAGAAATTCAATCGCACCCTAAAGAAGAATCTGGAATAATGCACAAAACTAAGAGTGTCGTGCAGACACTGACACTACTTCTAATTACAAATTCAAATTAATTTTTATGCGTGTTACCGACAAAGTAGCGTGAGTGATGAAAAATAGATCCTATTTCCATATTACGGCTCCAGCTAGGAAAGCTATGTTTCTTCATCGTGAAGATATTATTCATCCAATGAGTTTACAGCAGCGAATAGCTGTAGCAGGTTACTACGCTGAGAAGGCTTTAAGTTTCGCGCATGCGCAGATTATTGACAACCTCTCACGGGTTTGGATAAAACTATGAGCCACACCTGCACACACTATGATAGCAGGCATTGCTGCAGTATAAGAGCTTATAGGCATATTTACTTGAATGGCTGCCCAAACATCACGTAATTACGTTTTTAAAGAGTAAAGAAGAAACATCAAAAAGCTTCGGTGCTTACAATTACAGTCATAAAGGGAAATACGCAAAGATGGAAGAAAATGTAATGAAATACTGGTGATACCTTGCCACAGTATTTCATGAATATTTCCTTGGCTGGGTATTCTTGTGAAGCTTATGTGACGTGCATAATAGACTCTTTCATCTATCAAAGTTTCACGGTGATCAAGACTGCCGTATGATAGGTGAATCGTTAATATACCAAAATATTTCGCCATCGGTCTTTTTGTTTTTCATCTGTCATCATGTTCCATCCTGGCCTGAGATGATTTTTGCGTGCTATGAACCATTTCAAGCCAGTCTATTGAGTCGGAGCTGGCCAGCTCGGCCTCGCATTGCTGTGCTGTGGTTAAGTTGAAAAATCGTGAAGTCTAAGTGGTAGGTCGACTACTGCGAGGAATGCGGATAGAAGTTTCTATACATATTTCTTTCTCTGGATTTTATTAGGCGTTAGTTCGCTCTTAGCCGAAGGTCTTCCTTTTTACAGGATGAATATGAATTTCACTTTCGTTGGATCATTCATGTGTGTAAAATCATATGTATCGCAGTAATTTTCATTTATTGCCTCACTTGTGCATGCGCATTTTCGGAAATCTGCAGCGCAAGCTTCTTAGGCACAGTTTTGTTTCTGTTTTCTTTTTTTTTTTTTTGTGGCCCTGGAAAGATGCAGCCGAAGGAGGGAAAGGCACGAAGAAAAGGTGGCCACAATTTAAGAAACATCTGAACAACCATACCGCTTTGCTCTCGTAGCCTTGTCAATGACTCCCAGTTCAATTTACAATCGTATGTTCTCTAAGTAATAAAAAATAAGAAAGAGAAAGAAACGCATATTTCGTAAACATTCGCATGCATTAATGCCGCGGAAAAGTAGAACTCAGAATTTTTTATGTTAAACAGAAGCTCTCATGGAGATTTGTACTAAATGGTCAATGAAGTTCTTCCATTATTTTCTAGCGTTGAAAGTCACAGTACCGTACTCTGGGAGTCATTTTAATTTTTCGATTGTAATCTGAAGATATATTTCATGGCCAATGTTCCTAAATAACGCTCCACCAAGGCCTGCGCAGTAGCTGTACACGCAGAAAATGTGTGCTTACACTAAGTAAAATATTAAAAATCACGTACTTAAGAAAGTTCGTAGTATTTTGTGCCGTAGCCACACTCGTCGATGGCGCAAAAGGCTATGTGAATTACTGCCTTTGCTTCGTGTTGTCGACAAATTCGACTTCGCCCTGCCATCTGCTAGCAGCCTGGTTAGCTCAGATGGTAGAGCGGCTGCCCCGGAAAGGCGGTGGACCGGGTTCGAGTCCCGGACCAGGACGAATTTTTCTTCAACTATGAGGCTTTTCTTTCGAGGAACTCGTATGGGTTTCCTTTGTAGCAATTGCTACGAACAGGTGGATGTCTGATTTTCCCTTTATTCATTACTTGACTCCACCTTGCGGGTTTCCGCAGAACTACTACGTCAAACATTCATCCCCTGTGTACAGTAACAAACCGTTCACGCGTCTGGGTGACCTCCATGCCTTTCCTCTCCTTGCTTTCTCCCTCTCACTGTTTGTCCTTGCGCAATGCTAAAAGACACGGTAGTGTCCTGATCTTTCAATATGCGTACATCGAAACCTTTCTTCTCACAGCCAGCAAGCTCTACAGCAGCAGGCGACGCAAATAATATACCGCAAATGAAGCTGACAACGTGGGCGCTTAGCGAGAACTCCCAAAAAGACCGGCACGGAAATCAGCTAAAGAACTCGCTTCTCTGGAATTCACCAAAACCATTGTGCATTTGTGCGTGGAAACCACTGACATTTGATTCGTAACAAATGAGGAACCAGCAGCGAGCACCCAAGAAAACCGCAAATAAGGGAGGCTTCTTCAACACTTTAATTTTAACAGCGTGGATAGCGCTCTGGAAAGGTGGGGCAAAAATCTCAAGAAAAAAAAATATGGATGCCATCAATAAACGTACCATCCTGATAAATAACAATGAAACGTGGGCTCTTCTTATTTAAACATCGTTTCGTAAATGACCGACCAGAAACCTGAATAATCTGGCCAGGCGTAACTCGGCTGAGCTGCTATCTCCAAACTGCACTCACTCGAATAACTTGTAATGAGGACGACGAATGGCAGTCGTTAATGATGTACCCGCTCCCTTCGAAAAAACGTTTATTCGCCTCGCACAAATTTTTGGACACGTTCTGCTTAAACAGGATACTCAATAAGCTGCTTTTTTTTTCTCTCAACATAGTCGTTTTCTGTCTGTCCGATTCATCGATCCGGTGCCTTCTCTTTAGGCAACCTCATGTGAAAAAAGCAAGCAATGCTTTTATAGTAATGACGTGCACTTCAAGTCAGGCATCCGATTATATTCTCGTTCCCGGTTTTAGACTTTTCTTGTTATGTTTACCAACGACATGAGAGCCTAATGAAATGAAGTTCAAGTGAGGCTTAGGAGATTGAAATTGAAGTAGCAATGCAGTAAGAGTGGAAGGGGGAGCAGATGTATTTTTCATCTTCTGATACAAAATATTCAGCTATTGTTGGGCTGCATTTTGTACGGAAACATACAGACCCTAATGCTAAACGTTGTACAAATGAAATGTTTTGGGGAGAATGGCATGTTAGTTCATCCTTTTCTGAAGTTGTACTGTTATTGCATACCTAAGGGAGTTAGATATTAAAAAGACGATTCTACATTTAACTCATCTCACTTAGCGAAATTCCCAAGAGTTCATCAAGATCTTCTGCTCCAAGCTTACTACTACTTGGAGCTAACAAGTAGTTTTACCTTCTTTTATGAAGAAATCACAATATTTTTCGACTACAGTTGTTTTTGCGAATGGAAAGGTAATACCTGCACAAAGTATAGAAAGCCCTTAATGTCAAGGTTTATCTTCTTTGTTGAAAGGCTGTAAAGGTATCACACTGGCCGCTGTCATGTCTCTCAGTGCGCAGAAATAAAACTCTACGAGGAAGCAAAAAAAAATACTGGGATTCCGAAGCCTGAGCCTTGCAAAGAATTTGAACTACAACGGCACAGAAACTTCAACGGTCTACGAGAAAATAGGACGCAAAGTGGGGTTAAGGGTCTTTGTCGACCGAAGTCATTGTGCCTGTGGCATAGCCGCTTTACTCAGCAGTGCAAGATGGCGCAAGATCCACGGCCCCAGTCTTAGCCCATTTTTCAACAGAGCGGCACGCTCAAACGTCCACGTTCGAAACAGCTGTATCAAGGTATGCCACGCCGAGTAGCTCATTCATGGGACAATAAAGCGTTCGCCGAAACTCCCTTCGGTACATGTGAAAGGCATCATGGATCCACTTTTCATGTTATCGCTTTCTAAGCACTCCGTATCTTCTGTCCATCTCAGCTTTCACGCTGTTACATGGACGCTTCCTTTGTCTTTAGTGCAAAAGCACTACTAGCGTACCAACCTGGGTTTCGCCTGCGTCTGTGTGAAGCCTTTTCATACGCGCGTTTCTTCACGCGCATTTGGCGTGCGTAGCCTTGTCTCTTTTTTCTTCCTTTCACACATAAACTCGCGTGCGTATGGGGGAAATAAATATGGAAAGTGAATCGGCATCGTCGTCGGAAATCTCTAAAGATGAGATTCGTTGAGCCAAGCGCAGCGAGGAACAGCAAGCTTGGCGACAGAGGCAGCGCGAGTCGACCGACGAAGAAGATGTGACCAAGCGATTGCAACTGCAGCAACAAAGAAGGCAATTAATGGCGTTCAAACGTGCCAAGGAAACTGCTGAAGAATGACAGAAGTGATCGGATAACGACAGATTGCACAAACCTACCAAGCGCGCGGCGGCAACAGACGAACAGCGACAAACCCGACTAAAGCTGCGGACGTTGCATGCTAGCATCGAAAGGCCGAGGGACGTCTGTCTTTGGCAACGGCGGCGACGGTCATCTACAAGCGGGACTTCACCTAAAACACACTTGGCTTGGCGTATTCTGTGTGACAGAATGTGGCACATGGAGGACTGTATCACGGCCCCCATGTACGTGACCTTGGCGTGGGCTTTTCTCGACGTTGAATTCTCTTCGTTTAAGATGTGTAGAACGTGCAAGTCCTCGCATGCGCAACTAAAGTACCTTTGTACTCTGGGGGCAATAGGTATAAATATGTCTGCCCACCTCTCTCCACTGAACTGCATTGTGGAGCGCATCATTTCCCCTCGCATACCCTTCATGCACGCACGAAGACTGCTCTACAACACTGGTCAGTACGGCGTAAAACCACATAATGGCATTTGTACAAATCTGCAGTTCTCTTCCTCCTGTGTCCACCGGTCAAGGCTGTACACATTATGCAACACAGTGTACATGACTATGCGTATCATGTGTGCAATAAAACATCAGTTTAAGAATGACGTCGCGACTGTAAAGGATTTAATTAGCAACCAGTGAAACAACGGCCTGACAGTGCCAAACTTGGTACAAGAAAATGTACTTGCACACGATATTTAGTGGTTGGCGCAGCCAAATCGTCTGTAATTTTTTTAGTTGTGTCACTAAACTAGTGAAACCGCGTGTTCAACTGGAATTCTTTGATTCATAGCGTAGGCCCTTTTAATGCAATTACAATTCCTTGCCTCGGGTGTCTTGATCCTATCTATCCATCCATCCGCCCGTCCCTCCGTCCGTCCCTCTGTCCATCCATCCATCGTTCCTTCCTCCCTTCCTTCCTTCCTTCCTCTTACCCCGACCCAGTGGCCAAAGTAGCGTACTAGGTCGCGCCACACGGTATGTGTTCATGGAGGGGATGCCATCGTGGTCGCTGAATCGTCGGCAGTCCAGCTTCGTCATTCGTCTTTCGCCATGCCATCGTCTTCACTCCTTTTAGGCTGACTCAGTCGGCCAAGATGTCCATAGCTTTTGCCTCTATATGTATGCGCTCGTGGTGGCTGTATCATCGACAATCCAGCTTCGTCATCCCATTCTTGTTGTGACGTCGTCGTCATGCCGGCAGACTAAGTCGCCCAAATTCTCCATAGCTTCTGCCGCTGTAGCTATGTGCTCGTGGTTGTGCTTCCATCGTATCCGCTGCATCGTCGACATTCTAGTTTCGTCATCCGACTCTCATAATGTCACCATCGTCACGCCCTTTAGGCCAACTCAGTGGTCCATGTTGCCTATAACTTCGGGCGATATAGGTATGCGCTCATGATCATGCTGCCATCGTGGTCGGTGCATCATCGCCATTACAACTTCATCATCCCACTCTCGCTATACCGTCGTCACGCTATACTAGTCAAACACTCGTCATGCATTTCTTGTCATACCATCGGTTTCATGCCATCGTCGTCAATCGATCGTCGTCACACCAGCCTCGTCATCAGACTCTCGTTTTGGCCTTGTCGTCACTACTTTTACGCCGACCCAGTATCCCAAGTTGTCTAATAGCTTGGACAACTAGATTTGTGCTTTTCGAATCATTGACCGAACTTTACCGAACCCCTCTGGCGTGTGCGAACGCCAACCTGGACCGCACCGTCTGAAAGCGGTAGCCAGACTCACGCTTGCTACCTACCAGCCCTGAATTGAGCGTGTT
The DNA here is from genome assembly GCF_023375885.2 of Dermacentor andersoni. Lineage (NCBI taxonomy): Eukaryota > Metazoa > Arthropoda > Arachnida > Ixodida > Ixodidae > Dermacentor > Dermacentor andersoni. The sequence continues at coordinate 99,212,535 of NC_092819.1, read as the reverse complement.
CAAGCAGTCGCCTGGAGAACTGGGTTACATTTGTGCTCGTGGTCATTATGTCACCGTGGTAATTGCATCGTTGTCGTCACAGCGTCATCATACAGCTCACGTCATACCATCGTCGTCATGCGGTCGTTAAGCGTGCGTTGTCATACTGTCGTGGTGACGCCGTCATAGTCGTTCCGTCGCCCTCGCTGCAGCTTCGCCGTCGCCGCCATGGCGTTGTGTTCAACCATCGTCAACATAAAGTCGTCGTCACGCAGTCGTAGTGACGCCATCGTTGTCATGCCATCATTGTGAAGATATTGTCCTCATTTTGTTGTCATGTCATCGTCTTCATTGCATTGTCATCATGCATGGGCCCTTATGCATTCATTGCCATACCATTGTTGTGGTGCCGTAATGGTCATTCCGTAGCCATCATTCTAGCTTTATAACCCTTCTCTCGTCAAGCCGACGTAGCCACGCCATCCTCACACATTCATCATGCCATTGTCATTATACTATCGTCGTCACTCTATCGTGTTTCTAAGATCATCGCTTCACATACCTCTTTACAAACGTGGACGTCATTTGTTCTTTTTATCAAGATCATGCTGTCATTCGAACATAATTATGCCATCCTTGTCATGCCATCTTCGTCATTGATTCGTTGCCGGACAGTCGTTGTCATGCCGTCATGGTTGTTCCATCCTCCTCCTTCCGGCTTCGCCATCCGGTTATCGTCATACCATCGTCGTCATACATTCTTGGTGATACAGTTGTCGCCATGCAATCGCCGTCATGCGGTCGTCGTCACTATGTAATCGCTATACCAGCAAGAAATGGCTTTAGCGCTAGAAGCCACTTCTAAAGAAAGAGGGGTAAGGGAAACGAGCCGCATTGTGTGCCCTATACGTACCTCCCTTTCTTTGTCACCATCATCTATCGTGTTAGTATGTTCTATGAGTTGTTTCTGTTTTGCCACAGGGAAGGTATATTTAAAGTTGTATACCGTTTATCGATAGCACGTTCGGAGGCAAATGCAGGCTGTTTGCCATAACAAACAGCCTGCACAGTTGCTGCAGTAGACGACGCAGTTTTTGCGAATATATTTCTTTAACTCGTTGAGATGTCGAATGCGGATGAACTATAATAAAGGACATTGCTGCTTTCTTTTGCGCTTTTAACCAAATCTCTTTTTTAAAGTTAGGTGAATATGACAAGTGGCTTTGTGTCCGACACAGCTGGTCTCCTGAACGCACAATACATTTCGTCGCCGATCGCTTGCGGCGTCCGCAGTCGCGCAGTGTCAAGGGGGGACGCTACGAGCTCGAAAAGTGATGGAACATACGGTGCATCGGCTCCGTCGACTTTTGACTCGAATCGCGGACCTACAAGATGAACCCTAACAAAATTAGAGCCATCGGACGCCTAACACCACAAGGAATCTGTGGACACCGATCTTTCACAGGTGGGCTAATTTTCGGCACTTCTATGCCAACTTGAAGCCTCCGCCACGCCACGGCTGAGCCAGACCTAACGAGGGCTATGCTTAACGCAGCCGGCGCCGGGGATGCCGCGGGTGTGGCGGCGACCAAGATCGCCGAATATGACATGACCACCATGCAGTGGACTGAAATCAACGCCAAAAACCAAAATGAATATGTTCCACCCGGCGAAAATCAGTGTTTGCAAGCCCTAGTGCAACTACGCCAGGAGAATACAACCAATGGCGACGCCAGCGAGGCGTCGCTGACGCAGGCGAGGATTTCCCGCTCCGGGATTTGCGATGGTACTCGCGCTGCGCCGAAGAAGGGAAGTACGAAGACGGCACAGCAGCGGTGCCCGAAACAGACGCCACGCCTGCATGTTCTCGCAAGACCTCGTCGTGGTCCTGAAGCCCCGAGGGTCCCTCGATTTGAAAACCGTGTTCGAGAGCGGAGATGCGGGCTCCGCGCTCTCTAACCACGTGAGTGACCTGGCAGCCGGGAACGTCAGCGTCTGACCCGTCTGGGAACAGAACGTGATCGGCTGCGGCACGCAGACCGCACACATGGCGGACAAGCTCATCAAAGAATTCGATCTTTATAGTTGGGAAACAGAGCTAGCCTTTCCGTGGCCATCGGAATATCAACAGTGAGTGTTGCAAAGGGATCATCCGCATTCGCGAGGACGAAACCTCTGCTTCACCGAAGGCCAAGCTCCGATGTAGCGAGAGCGAAATCGCTTTCGTCAGGATATTGGGTACCTCCGATGTAGCGTTGGTGACTTTCGTGGGCCGAACATTAGCTCGATACATCCAGTACAAATATGAGTGTGTCCCCGTGTGCACCCACAAGACAATCCCGGCATGCTACAGACGCGGCACAGTCAGCCACAGGGCAGACAACTGCCCCCACCACAAAGACGGTTGCTGCAGATACTGCGGCAAGCAAGTTGGGGCCACTGCAGACGGCCTAATAGAACGCCAGGGCCCACCATCCTGCAGAGGAGGTACCCACCCCACTGGGTCGGCGGAGTGCACCGGAAAGTTCCGCATGCTCCAGCGCCCAGCGGCAATGAACCAGGCAGGACCCTCAACAACACGGCGCAAGCAGCCACCACCACCTCCGAAGATAGGGAAGCAAGGCCAGCAACAGCAGACACCTCCGCAACAGAAGGCCGAAACAAGAACACGTCTCAATATGTCAAGCACGGACAAGGAAAGAAGCGCCCGACAATCCATTTCCCTCCATTTGGCAACGCTCCAAAACAGCAGGTGAGCTGTTGGGCAGGGGTTGCCTCACAGTCATCCTCTCCCTACCCACCCCTCTCACACTCGATATGAATAAGGAATTGGAGCCCTTACGGAAACAAAATGGGCAGCTGGCAAGCAAAATACAGGCACTAAAAAAGGTTAGGGCGGAGACCTCTATTCCGCACATGCTTGACAAAAGTGACTCGGTTTCTGTGTGCTCGGTTAGTATGATAAAATATCGCATGGCTTCGACCGGAAACCTGGAGGCCCGGGTATCTAATATCGAACAACAGCTATTAGCCAACACCGAACTGATTGCACAGCTCCCAAATGTGATTACTTAAGCTGTGCAGACCGCTATCCAGCTGCGGACGCAGCACAAGGTAGCAACTGTAACCCAGCAAGCAACACAATCCGCTCAGACATGGCTTATCAGCGAACCGAGACTCCTTCGACACACCGGGCCCACATGTGAGGTTGGGCGTCCCAGTAAGTTTCCCCGCGCAACGGAGGAGGAATAACACGAGGGCGTCACAGACTCCCTAGAGACTCCGCAAAGTGTCCATGCAGCTCTCCTCACGAGACCACTCACTAACCCTAGTGAACAAACATCATGAATATGGTGCGACTACTTCTAAAGTACAGAAAAAATAAAAACTGCTCTCGGTAATACAGTGGAATTGTGGAGGTCTGAGGGACCGGCACAAAAAAGAGCTCACCTGCTTCTGGACATTCAAAATTTGGACGAGATGCCCGCAGTGTTCGCCCTTCAACAGCCAAGGTTGCAGGTTAAACTCTCAGCCTCCAACACGTTTCAAAGAGACCCATCCATCTGTGTTCTGGTGCATAAAGCAAACACTGTGCAAGAGATAGATCTCGAACCTAACTCGGAAGATTCATACACCTTGGGGCAGATCCTGCCGCTCCGTAGGACAAACCATGCAATGTATTTACTGAACATTTACACTCAACCTAAAAGACACCACGTCACCTACGCAGGGATCTTCTGCCGGTTGCTGAAATGCGCCGACAGAGCATCTCTGGTAATCCTGGTCTACGTCAATGCTCCCTTTTGATCTACTCACCGACCCGGCCATTCCCATGCGCCTTGGTAACTCGGTCAACAAGGACAGATTCCCTGACCTCACTATAGTTATTAACACAGTGCACATCACATGGACTAACATGGAAGAGACACTGGGCAGTGACCACTGGCTGCTAAACATCCCACTCTCCACACACCCTTTCTAAGAGGAGTACACGCAAGCTCGAATAGTTGACTGCAACAAGATGCGCACACAAAATATCCGACCTATTCTCCGTTCAGGAAACTACGCTGACTGAGCTGCGTAAATTATACGCACCCAGAAAAATATGAAGCCATATACAACTGATGAACACCCGCCTGTTGACAACAACCTTCCGCATCTGTACGAGGTCCGCCGTAGCATCACGCGCCGCTGGAAGCGTCAGAAGCATAACAGGACGATTCGAAAGTGAATTTATGAGCTAACAACACGGGTGGCTGAATACGCCATGCACTTAGCAGACACAAATTGGATAGACAAATGTAACGCTATAGCACATCAGATGTCAAACAAGGGGGCATGGCGGCTGTTTCGCAGCCTCATTGACCCCACAGAAACGCGAGCAGAAACACGAACACCCCTACGAAGAGTCATTCATGGATTTCAGGGTACCACAGCACAAGTAGCGGAAACGCTTCGGGACAGGTATCTCTGTGAGCAGCAAGATCCGCGAGGCTCGGAGTATACATGTTCGTCTAGGCAAAATTAGAATCTAGACGCCATTTTTCTCCTTCATGAGATGAAGGCAGCAGCGGCAAAGATGCGTAGAGGAACACTCCCTGGTAGGGATAATATCATGGTCAAGACGTTGGCGAACTTGGCCGACCCTACCCTGAAACTTTTCTTGGAATACAAAGCTACCGGATGCCTGACCTCTCAGAATGAAAAACAGCATTGGTCACCCACAGCCCAAGCCAGGGAAGCCAGTTAACAAAGACAACCTTCACCCAATCTCCCTCACATTCCGTGTGGGCAAACTGATGTAAACGATGGCGCAGGACAGACTGTCGAATACCTATATCAGAAGGAGGCCTTTGCTCCTGCTATGTTCGGATTCCGTCCTTACAAATCAACGCAGGACGTAGTACTGCAATTACACCGACAGGTTATCCAACCGGTGAAGATGGAACACAGCGACAAGGTCATACCCGCCTTAGATCTGAAGAGAGCCTTTAATAATGTTCAACACAGCATCATTCTAGACCACCTCAACAGCATTCACTGTGGACAGAATACATTCAATTACACCAACGACTTTTATCGGAACGAGCCGCCCTGATCCGAATACGAAACTCGGAATACGGACCGTACCAAATGGGTACTTGAGGGACACCGAAAGGGGCTGTCCTCTCTCCAATCATATCCAACAAAGCCATGATGCATCTACCACGCCAGTTGGCACAGATAGATGGCATTCGCCAAGTTCTCTACGCATATGACATCACGATTTCGGCAACACAAGGAAGTTTGGGTGCCATTGAGTACAGCCTGCGACTTGCCGCGGGGATTGTACACAGCTACGTGGCGCGCTGTGGGCTCCAATGTGCGCTGAACAAGTGGGAATTTCTTCATATCAGGGCTAAGCCCAAAGACAACACAGAGATCTTCATCTCGCTTCCTGCGGGCCCAATCAGGTGAGCCGAGGAGATCAGAGTCCTGGGCTTACATAATCACCATCAGCTCAACATTGACACAACACTAACCAAACTCAGGAAAGTAGGAGACCAGGTGGGTCGCATGATCCGCAGAGTCTCCAGCAAGAGGGCGGACTTCGGTGAAAAGATGCGCTAAGGCTAGCGCATGCTTTTGTGACCTGCAGGGTCTTGTACTCCATCCAATACCTTTACCTCCGCAAAGATGAGGAAGAGAAAATAGAAGCAACCATTAAGAAGATAGTGAAGAGGGCTCTTGATCTCCCTATCTCTACATTTAAAAGCCGTCTCAAGACTTTGGGTGTAGTCAGCTCATAGGCGTGCTTTTATAAAACGGAGAATTTAAATTCAGAATATAAACAAAAATATGGGTAATAAATAATTTGAAAGTCTATTATATATGTGTGATTATACAGAAATAATACGGCAGCGTAGATAAGTTATGACACTTTTGTTCTTTAGGAAGTATGCTACTTCTTTTCGCTTTCCCAAAAAAAGAATTGGTATTGTGGAATTCGAACTAGGTACAGGCTGACACTTCAGAACTTTCAGACTTCCCCTGTATAACCAGACTACATTGATTTAGTTAAAATTTGCAGTTCTGCAAAACCTTTTATTCGTATTTTTTTGGCCGACGGCTTACGCTAACTTTCACGTTCTTTTTTGTTTGTTCTCAGCGGTACAGCATTTTGTGATTTAGATATATTTCATTCCTAGAACCTTCGTCGCCCGGGCCGAGGAGGCAGCCCAAACCAGAGGTTCCCTTGAATAAAGAATCTGCCCACCTAGGGTAAACCAAGTCCTCGGAATACCGTTCCTGAAAATAAAAGTTTCTTTCCCATCTCTCTACAATTTTAGTGTGGCATGCTTTCTTTAGTTTGTTCTGTACGGAACAGTCACATTTTCTTGATGCCGTTTTTCAGTAGAAGAACATCTAAGTACTTAGATGTGTGACATGACTGCACCGTGGCACTTATGAAGGTCTATAAATGTTAAGTCTCCTTACAATGTGGTATAAAGTTTGTAAATAGGGATAAGGTGCCTCAGAAAGGCTGACCAATGTTTCGATAGGAGACCCTATCTTCGTCAAAAATGGCCTCGTCATCGTCCGCATGTTAGTTTCAAAGGGTTAGGGCAGTGACGTCACGTGCCGGTGTTGTCGCTGGCGGCTGGTTTAAAAAGGAGAGATTTCAGAGGTAATGAGCGCTGTCGCCGACGTCTGTAAGCTTCGTTCCGAAGCCAGGGGGACAAGAACGGGAGAGTGGGAACGCGGAAAAAAAAAAAACGGGGCGTCACCAAGACGAAAAAAAAAATTTGGAGAGAAAGAACAAGAAAGAAAAAAAATAAGAATGACGGGGGCATGGGAGGGCGTTGGGGAGGCGAGAGGTTAGGGAGCATTCAGGGGTGTCATTGGGGGCATGTTTTTGTGGCATTAGAAGAGCCGTTCAGGCGGTCAGTGTGCGAGTAACACAAAAAATAAACATGAGTTGAAAGAGTGACTTGAGTAGCATAGCGGCAATACGTCGAGTAATTTTGAAGTAGTTAAATGGCGACGAGGAGTCTGCGGTGCAATGTATGGGGCGACTGAAAGGCAGCGGCATGGTCTTTCAAGGGGCATTGCCCCAGTTGCTCAACGTAGGTGTCGTTACGGCGGTATCCAGAAATGGCGATACCCTGGGTTGAGGCGCCGAAAAAGACATATTGACTTAGGAATGTGTTGGTGAGGGTGTTTCAAAAGGTATATTTAACGAAAAGGAAAAGAGAGGGGGGGAACCGAAACCGGAATAACAAATAGGAGGGTGACGTGCGCAGAAGCAGGCGGGGGCAAGTGTACATGGGAGAAGGGCACGTACTGTTAATATAAACGTAAAAACATGAAAGAGTATATTAAATTGAGTAGTAGGCAGAAAAAAATTTTCGAAATGGAAGAGTAGGTGAGGTTAAGAATTAAGGTTAGCTGGTGGGATAATGTGTTTTGTGTCTTGGTTGATGATATGAGAATTTCAGATTTAAGTTACCGCTTTTAAAGATTCTAAGTTGCCAGGTGCCAAATTAATTCCCGTCGGGTGTAGGCAATGAAACTTGTGTATGAGGTATCATTCCGTATATTTCTTTCGCAAGGGGAACGCAAATTTGTTTGCAGTATATAGAGCCTTGTTTTGTCAAATACATGACCATGTTCATTAAGGTGGCTGGCTACTGCTTTAGGTAAATTGTGTTTTGTGTCCGCGCGGTGTCATTGAGTCTTGTATGAATTTGTTGTCCAGTCTGACCTATGTATTGTTTGCTACAAGCGGCGCATTCTAGACAGCTTGGTGTTTGATGCTTGATGTGCACGTGAAAGCCGAAGCTACTTTGTGTGCGTAATTCGATGCTGTACTTTTTACTGTAGTAGTAGATTGAATATGTTTGCATGTAGAGCACCTATGGCGGCCACAGGGACTGGTTCCCAACTTCTTCTTTGTCTTTATTTTGGCATGCACAAGAATATCTTTAAAATTAATGTTGCGTCTGTAGGCTACTCTGGGCGGGTCGGGAAAAATCTTATTAAGTTTCCGGTTGTTGGTAAGAATTGGGTAGTAATTGCTGAGGGTGTTATTCACGTTTGGGAGTGCGTTAGAAAATTTAGTAGTAAGAAGAGGCGTTGTTGTTCTTGTGATCCTCGGGCGGGGCTTGAAGGCCTCGGCTCGATCAAGTTTGGTTGCAGCGGTGGTGCTACTCGCTCTGTCAGCCCCTGTCTTGATTTAAATCTCCTTACAGTATTTTGTTATTCAATTTTTGTGTAAATCAATATTTAGGCCCCATGTGAGGAGGCGGTTGCGGTGTCAAACGTTTCATGACTTCAAGACTCAATGGCTCGTTTTGAAAGTTCCGACGGGCACATTGAAACAGGCTCGGAGGCCACAACTACTACAACTGATATAACGAGCGAAAGGACGTATTGCCGCTTTCGACACTTGAGCGATTTCATTTTCCCTTTTGTCAGTCATTAGTCTGCGCTTCTTCATGTGCGTGTAACTTCTTAGTTCTTGATATTGCCACTGACGCTGCCCATGCTATGGGCGTTGTTGTACACGAACAACCTCAATCTCGGTGCATCCCCTACTGCCGGTATGGGCCATGCTTGAGGCTTATCATAATCATCATCTTCATCATCATCATCATCATCAGCAGCAGCAGCAGCAGCAGCAGCAGCAGCAGCAGCAGCAGCAGCAGCAGCATCGTAATGTACGGCTCTTCTGTTGCTAGTATTGCCTCGAAACGCTTTTGACGTTGTTTTCGCGAGTATGACAGCGAAGAATTGCATGGAAACAGACCGTCATCTCGTCAAGAGCAATTTCTGCGTGATGCCCCATATTGTATATTCCTCATCTTCTACAGCATTCCTCGTTCGAGCCTCAGAAATATGTGAGCAGATGCCGCTGCTCTGAAAAAATCACTTACAGCGCGAAGCTGGCCACTAATTTCCCAGCACTGTCCTTGCGCGATAGCTCCTTTGGAGCGCACTCGACTGCAATATATACATTGCTTCTTGGCATGGTTTTAAAATCCCAGTGGACGCGGTTGTGTGGAAGCTTTTATGTTTCTTCTTGCTGCGGAAATGGTGAAGCTGAGGATAACGAGGTGGCCTGACACCAAAAAAAAAAAAAACGTTGTGCGTCGTCGCTGATGACAGTGGTCAGCGTCGTCGTAACAGCGTAACAAAAGGGCAGACGGATGTTACAGCGTAATAGAATGGATAGTTGGACGGACGGGACGAACAAGAAAAACCGAGTTTCGAGCACTTAACTTGCTGTCGCAAGGAAAAAGTACAATATCGTTAAATAGAGGCGTACTATACAATTCAAAGACTTGGTCCTAGAAGCGAGCACTTCATTGTCCCCGCTTTTCCTGCAAACTAATGCCAAAAACTGTAAACTGAATTCACACAGTTTTCAGCGATATCACTATATCACTATCACGATATTATATCACTATCATGATAGACTGTTTTATTTTCTATTCGAGCAGTCTGCAACTTGTTAGCTTGGGTTATATGGCTAACCAATGGCTAACCAGCGAACTGCAAGGGAATTTTTCACAACCATAAAGGATAATTGAGCCTGCAGGGAGTGTAGTACAACAGAGCGACTAAAAAACACCTTGTGTAAAATTCTGAATTCTTCTCTTAGCAGCATGTCGTCAGAAGCATTGGATTTTGTCTACGTGTGGCTGTGAACATTCCGCTGTCATAATAGCACATAATTATGTTACAGCATTAGATAGTAGGTCACTGTGACTTTGGCAACGAGAAGAAAAAAATGAGAAGGCAGAAGAAAAGATAGGTTTGCTTTAATGCGCAACATAAGATAGGTGTGGATTTTGTTGTTTTCTCAATGTATCGTGTTAATTTTGCTTACCACGATTTCATTATTGTCTGGAGACAGTTAATCTTGAGAAGTGAACCGTTTTCAAAGCTTTCCCATGTGTTGGCTATGGCTTTCTGCTAGTAAGCATGACGTCTCAATCTGAATTGCTTAGCGCGGTTGCTGCGTTAAGATGGAGGACAAAATAAAAAACAAGAACATGCTCGCGTTGGCGTCAAAAAAGCCCGGATAGTAAAAATTATTCCGCAGTTCTTCACTGCAGCGTCCTTCATTAGCTACATTGTAATTTAGCGAAGTTAAATCCGGCAATTAATAAAAAACTCCCTTCAACAAATTTAGCTTTTTGACTGAACGTTATTCACTTCAGCTAACTGCATGGTTGGCACGAAACGGTTATACCTTACTGCCGTATATGAGATAAGTTAAGAAGACAAAAGCACCGGATTCCGCAAGAAAGGTATGCTATGCAAAGTCACTGTCCGCATACACACCACACGTTCTAGCTATATAGTGCATGCCAGGATCCTTAAAATGGCACTGGAGGCTAAGGCAGCGAATTTCGCATTTCTTTCTTTTTTTTTTCGCAATTGAACTCGGAAAAGTAGCAGCAAAACAATTACTTCAGCAGTCAATCTATTTCAGAACTGACGATTGCTCACTAGATAAACTATGTTTGCTTACATGTTAAATAGATAATTGGATTTTGGCGCTTTTAGGACTGCCTGTAAAAAATAGAGACGTACATGCTTATACTCTTACTTTCGCCCTGGGCGCTGGCTAACCTAATACTTTGAACATTAGTAGAGGCATGCCAAACTAGAGAACAGCTATCAAACTTTTGTTGTTTTTTTTTGTAATTTATGAATTCCTTTCATAATATGTTAGGAAGCCCTCTTGTTCTTGTCAAAAAGTATGTGTTTCTTTCGTCCATGTCCTGAATACACCTAAAATAAGTTAAATTTACAAGAAATCTTTGAAAACATGGCAAATGAGCTTGAGAAAACAACAGCAGAGCGTGCATAAAGGAGCCGCGATAGTGTTCACTGCCTCAAGCGAAGCTATATAATGCATAACTGGCGTGAAATAATATTTGATCAAAATTTTGGCCGATGGATCACTTGGTGGCTCAAGAAATAATAGATCATAATATCACAGAAAAATTATATTCTAAATGTAAATGTTTACTCTCGAAAAAGATTTACCATCTCCAAGAAACGTAATTGTACGGCCGATTCTTCCCCTGAGAAGGCAGAAAGAAAACAATGGCGAAGATACAACGAGGATGACAACAAGAACACTCCTGCCTTTTCAAACGAACAATCCCTATGGACTCGCTTAGCTTTCTGTGGTTCCATACTTATGGCAAAGTTTCGCCTTCGTATACATGCATTTCGTATATCGTCAACATTCCTTCTCCGTCTCCATCAGCGTCCGCAACACGGACAAAGTCCTTTGATGTTTCCTTCCTAGCTAAAAAGGCCAGACGTCCGCGCTGTGGGGCCCACTTTCCTCCGCAGGCATTAAAGATGCGCATATGTACAAGCATGCATCTGCAAAGCCCGTTCTCGGGAAGCCTATTCAGTGTGATCTGTTTACTTCCTGGCTCTGCGCCAGTCTCCTTACTTTTACACTGCTCATCCCTAGGCAGCTCTGTCGGGAACGAGGACGCAGATTTCGCACAAAGCGAAACGTTATTTTTACTCGAGTTATCTTTATTACTATGGCAAATGCAGTTTCAACTCCTCGCAAACTTTTTTTTTTGAATGCGTGATTTCTGACGAATGCAGGAATGAACTCTTGTCCTTGCCAAAGCAAGGTCACATAGATACTACAACATTTTCGTTTTGCATGAGCAGTCGCGGAAAACAAAACGCACTAGAGTATGGCGTCCTACTTCTTCATTTTGTGTTATTGCCGACTAATCATACGAAAAACCTGAAACGCGGCAATTTTTTTTTGATAAGTGGCAGGAAGCACGAAGAACGTAAATTATGTTTTGTTGTCGACCTCAGCCTGCTTCTTTATGGGCTACGCTGATCCCAACGACAAAACTGGAAATTATGCCCCAGTTGCCTTCCTTCAGTGACGCGAACGGAGACGTATCATTAATCTCCGGTTCCTGCATGCTGCCAGCTTCAATAGCTGGCTTTATTTCTTCGTGACATTCATATATATATATATATATATATATATATATATATATATATATATATATATATATAGTGTGTGCGTGCGTGCGTGTGTGTTTCTTTTGGCCTACTTCGCCCATATAGTGTCCACCCAGGTAGTCTCTTTACGCTGATCTTCACTTTAAAAAACAAGAATATTTTAAAAGTTATCTGATACTGGTCAAATACACACTGGCGTCACACGGGTTACTCAAACACAGCAGGTGGACGCCTTAGTCAATACAAAAAATAGGGGTACTTTGCGCGTGCCGCTGAGGAGCGCCAGAGGAGCCCAGTTGGGGTGCACGGCTCCTACATGACGCGTTTCAGTGCTGGCAGCACGGTGTGTCACTACATTATTTCAGTGCTACTCTCTGCACCGTCGACAATCGTCGCGAGGCGCGCTCTGCCCAAATTTTTTATGCAGTGATTGTCAACCACGCCATCACTCGCTCTACAGGCGAAACGGGGGGGGGGGGGGGGGGGGTAGGGCCCGGGGGAGCTCAGTGCACGTGAAATACAAAGCACACAACGCAATCGTGTTTCTGTTTTACAGCACAGAAACGAATACAAAATACTGTTTATCTCAAACAATATATTTAGAAAAGAAATCTATAAACGCGCTATGGTCGGCCTGAGAGCCGTTGCTAATTATTGCTGGCTGACATTCAGTGATACACCTTTTATCAACTCAAGAAAAACCTTCTAGATACACTGTTGAATCAACCAGGAGGTGCTTTAGGCGAGTTACGGCTACATTTTGGTTGTATATGAGCGCAGAAATCAGGAATGGACAAAGACAGGTGCTGTGTCTGTATCTTATTTTTTAATACGTAACTTTTTACTTCAGTTTAGTAGGTATGCAATGTTTATCTAGTTAGTCGCATGATTCCCGTGCTCTGTTTTTTTTTCAGATACCAGATGCGATCAACTGATCAGATAAAATTGTCCGGCATATTTCTCTAACATGTGGCCATATCGGTATTAAGCGACTTGGATGTTGAAATGACTCGTCTGTGTCCCTTCTCTTCTCTTTTCTTGCGCTGTGTATGGGTGGAGGTACCTTAGTCAGGCAGAGCTCATCTGCCTTTAGTCCTTTCAACCCAGGCAATGTGTGTCTGAATAAACAAACAAACTGAAACTGAAACTGAAACTGTTATGCGCTCCAAGCACTATTAAGATATCAGTATCATTTATTAAAATTAAAGGCATTCTGCCATAAATAAAGTGTCTCTCAGCGATAGGCTCTATTTGCTGCAGTAGACTGCATGACATTGCGCGGCTCAGCTCTATCCGGACGCGGCGGCTGCTTTCCTGTGGGAGCTGAATTGCAAACATGCTCGCGTATACAGATTTCTTTGTACGTCAGTTAGCCCTAGGTAGTCCCAAGTATTCCGCAGTTGTACACTACAGCTTGCCTCATAAAGAGATGGCACGTAAAACTCCCAAAATTTTATATTTCTTTTAGTTGTATGCCTTTCAAACCTGCAGTTGGAAAGATTCATACAGCTTGGTATCCTCTTAATTACGCGGTAACCTATTTCGCCTACAGTGTCAACTTCACATATGCTTTCGCCTTGTCGTTGGCTAGTTTCAGTTCAGTTAGCTGAGTTCAATTAACTTCATTCTGAAAACATGCAGACAAGCAATACTCGCTAATCGAAACTTTTTAAGAAACTTTCAAAGCATTTGGTAAAGACACTCATATTCTCTCCCTGTGGAAAAATATTTGTAGTGTTGGTTTGGATCACAAGGATGTGCTTTATCCTCTATGCTGCGAGAAACGTTTTCCGTGTAGCAGGAGTCCAGAGCAGCACAGAAAGGAGTCCTTTATTTTGAGGAACATATTAGGATAGTGGTGGCGCGTCCGTCGTCTACAATAAGAGTGTCTACACTGTGTAAACACGAGTCGTAGATGAATGTGTACGGCCTTGCGCTGCATTCAGATAAATGTCGACATTCCCTTTCAGCTGTATTTCGCGACGCCTTTTTCATGGACCCGGCTGCCTTGCTCACGTACGCGTACCTTCTGATCCCTTTAACGTACCGAATAGACTGCTTATACGGAAGAAGTTTGTGTTGCACAACCCAATAGCATCGCCATCGCTTTGACCGGGATTACGGTGGTTCAACTTGCCGGTGATTATGGCTTCTGTAGCAATTTCCTTCTTTGCTGCCACGAATCCGTAAACCTGCTTTACAAGTGATACCGGTAGTCTTATATTTAACGCTCGGCTTAGGGCTGAGATACTAACGTTCTTTATTTCTTTTTTGTAGCGGTCCTCCACTCCATCATGCGGGAACTCGATCATTTGTTGTTTACTCCAAAAAGAAAATCAGTTTCTTCGTACCGCCTGTAAACCTCGGCGGGAGCTGCATTCAAGTCTTCTGTTGGTGCTGTACACTGGTACTCTTCTTTCTACGAGGCTGCGCTCTCCTTTCGACAAGTGTTCGCGCACATGCAAAGCTTCGACAGCGGAAGAGAAATTGCTTGCTGTTGCTCTCATGTATTGAAATGTAGAACTGTCAGTATACTCGACCACTTCCTATCAATATGTGCGGTAAAGCTGCTACACTCCAGTAGCGCTTGACGAAGCTTGTCCACCTTCGCATGCATCATGCTTGTATAGTTTGTTGGGCAACCGGGCTCGAATATTCAAGTGATGCAAGCTGAGTGGATGATCCTAGCGGCAGAAAAATACGTCCCTATAGAAAGAACGCGAAAATGCAATCACGTGAATCATGATGTCGAACAGCCACACTCAGTTCACGCTGTGTGCATTTGCAGAGATAATTGTGGCTTAGGCAATATAACTAAAACAGCACAGCGAATGCATAGAAAATCAAAGGTTTTCTCGAAGTTGATTGCAGCTTCAGAACTAGAGATTCAAAAGTGGGAAGAAGGAAAGCAAGATGGTGTTCAAGGAGTGTGAAATATTCTTACTTATGTCTGCAAGAAGCCAAAGCAGTTGTTTCACGCTCCCGGAATATGCTCTGTGCTTGGGAGGTGGAGACTCAAGCGTGCTCATTAATCTAGCCGTATGAACAGCCTGCGCTGCCTAAGGAATCTACTAGACTTCTAGATTGTGAAAGCCTACTATGAAACCTCGAAGCGCGTGATCTTTGTATGGCTAGAATATTCAAAGGACCTTAAGCTTCGCTTTATTTTGCAATGGACATGCTTTGACTTTGTATTTGGATACCATTGTAATGTCTTTGCGAAGTTATCAATGAAATTATTTTTATTGGATTAGTGAAAATGAAAAGTCAACGTTTGCGAAATAGCTCTTATTGTTCAGAGATAGAAGTATCGCACGTTTTTAGCTCGGATCGAGCAGACATTTGAGTGAAGTTTCTAAAGAAGGAGATTTTTTACTTCCCTCTCTTGAAGGAGGTAAAACAGTTGTGTCCGCTCAACTCCTAAGCTTCGTCATATATAACTGGTAAAGAAGTGTAGCATTTGTGCTACATGTCCACCACGCTTTTTTTTTTATAAAGCTCGCAATGCTCCTCTAAGATGAGCATTTTATGTCCTGTGACATGTTGAAAAACCATGGTTGAAGTTCCAGAAGCATTTTTATTGCAAAAAGGTGCTTGTAATTTACCTGCCACGCTAGCAATGTGCCCTATCTCCATAGACTCACGGCTTTTCCCAACGTTCCTGGTACGAATTTCACTTCTTTAGTGCAAGCGTCGATGCTCCAACTGATCACTGAATTCCCCTAAAAGATAGTAGCGATAGTATCAGAATGCATGGTAATTTCGAGTTGACCGTTTTGTATTTTCTAACTGTAAACGCTGAACCAGCACCCATAAGATGAAAAAGAGAAGGATGAAAGAAGAAAAAGAACGCCGTAGGCTCTCAACTGATGTTAAGAAAAAAACTACACGTGTACATAAAAAAACACAAAATGCCCCCAAAAGAACATGAACACTGATCGCGCAAGTGCAGGACGTTACGCGAGGATTCGTGACCTATTATTTTAAAAACATTCAGCTGTTTTTGGCGCAGGGAACCCGGAAACGTGGCTACTCAGTGACGCGACTACCATAATTAAAGATTACAACCAGTTAAACCAATCGCTCTCTCTGGTTTTTGATACTGAGAATACAAACAGAACAAGCTCGAGCTACCCTTCAGTGGGCGTAGATTAAAAAGATTAGCATGCTAAAATTGTTCTTGACGTGTTTAAGTTTGGCAACCATCTGTTGCTCTCTACGTATGTCCGCTCTTTTTTCCCGCAATTTTGCGTTTCTTTAAATATATGCGCTTTTCTTTTTCTCTAACAAAACCAGTCCTAACCTAATCGCTCTTTTGCACTCTTCTTTTCACGTCCTCTTTTGTGTGTTTGCGTACGCCAGCTCTGCTTCAATAAGGATTATTATCATAAGCAGCGCGTATCCAGTATAGGCACCCTCTATGAGCCCACTGTGCAAGCTCGACTGTGCTCAGCGTCTTATACACATGTCGCCACCGACTACGACGTACCCGCACATATCCAATCGAGTCAACAGCCCTTCATAGCTGTTACAGCGTATATAAATTCTTGTCGGCTGCGAAAGCGTACTCTCGGCGAGTAACAGAGCGCCTGCATCCTTTGTTGCTGCAATGTGAAGGTAGGGGCTCTCTTCCTGATTGCGTCCCTGATTTGCAGGCACGTCAGGCCTCATTCCGCGACCACTCATATGCACTGTCATGAGAATACATATGGCTGCTCGGGGCACGTTCGCGACGCCGAGGTGGCATTAACGCAGGGACAGGCGTGGGATCGTTAATCAGCACAGGCGAGTGACACCGAACACGGATGACCTCGCGCGTGTTGACTGTGAAGATTAGTCGCGCCGTGCTCTCGCATGTCAGGTTCATCGGCTAACTCAAACAACGCTCCGCTTTAGGTTCGTCGTTTATCGCCATCCGATACATAGGTATATGAAATTAAGGATGAGGATATGCGCGGAGTAAAGTTCAATACTAGCCGTAGCTTACAAAACGCTATTGCAGTCGGAATAAGTTCAGTCGGAATAACTCTAAGACGATTGTACGAAATAGGAAAATGGAAGAGGAATAAAGCTTCACGAGTTCATTTTTGAAGAAAAAGAAGACGGTCAGCGGCAATTCAAATGTTGGCCAACACTGGGTGCGCGCCATCATAAAAGAAAAACGAAGCGAAAGGAATCATACACAAGGGCGCAGTCCTGAACACCGTCAGTCTTATGTCCTTAAATTCTGCTTGCCAGCGAAGATAAGCGATTTATATTGCCCATTTCTCTCCATCTCCACCGATTCATCGTTTTTGCAAGTTTCATTAGGCATATCTCATGTCGAGATTTCTCAGCGCACACTAATTCAAACGCACTACGAGTAATGGTACCACATTTGTCGTGAACAAGCATTGCTTAATTAATTATGGGGTTTTACGTGCCAAAACCACTTTCTGATTATGAGGCACGCCGTAGCGGAGGACTCCGGAAATTTCGACCACCTGGGGTTCTTTAACGTGCACCTAAATCTAAGTACACGGGTGTTTTCGCATTTCGGCCCCATCGAAATGCGGCCGCCGTGGCCGGGATTCGATCCCGCGACCTCGTGTTCAGCAGCCTAACACCATAGCCACTGAGCAACCACGGTGGGTGGGCATTGCTTAGTTAATTTGCCTTAGTGGAAAGACGGATTTTACTTACAGGAAAGGCAGAGAGGTCGTCCCGGGCTAGTGTGCCTTAGGCTTCTAGTATGCGTTGGGGGAGAGAGCGTGGAAGTTAAAGTACGGTGAATAATTATGAGGCGGAGAAGGGACGGAGTGAGCCTGGAAGGACATTGCACAACGGCGCTACTGAAGCCAGTCGTCCAGTCCCGTGGCATGCAGCAATTCCAATAAAACTATCATTGTCTGCGGCGCCGTTGTAGTACCACGCCAAGGGTCCGAGAACAGCGCCTTCTGCCATTGGCTGCTGCCCTGCCGACGCTGGTTAAGGAACTGTTGAGCGTCCAACTCTTTGGTCCATAAGCTAGGCAATCACATATTCTGTAGTCCGGCGTCTCATGCACGTGGTTGTGCTTGCAGTTGGGGCTGCTCCACTATACGGTAGACGTGCCTGGTGGCTACTCCTAGATGAATCCTGGGTATCAAGGGCGCCTAGTTCTGACTTACATTTGAGGGTATACATAAGTTACCGTCTGGCCTAAAAACTTGCCAGTGGCTGTGGATGTTTTGCTCGTAAGCTTTGTACGTCATCGTAAGGGCCTGCATGACTGACATGATGAGCGAGCTGGTAATAGTTTACGAGTAAGCAATTCGCACGTCATTCACTTCACTATGAAGGCACCAATCGGAACTTGAAGTTGTGGCCCCTTCACAGAGCACTGTCGTGAAATTGCAATTTTTTAGCAGAATTATGTAATACAGCCATCTCTTTAAAGAACACTGTACTTCCTGTAGCCTATCCGACTAATTAAACAATTTGCCTGTTTGAGCTAATTACTTATGCTTACAATCATGTCAAAAATATCGTGCCGGTAACCAGTAAAGCTACAGATAGGGTCATCGCGCCTTTGAATTTGGCAAATTGTCAATCGACCGCACTGTGTTTGTTCCAATCCGTGGAACATAATAGCAGGTTTACATTCCAATCGTTGTCAAACGGAAGATCGCATTGTACAGGGATAAAAGTAGTATATTACTTCTAACTTTTAACTGAACAATTTCACATGTTCATACGGAATCGTATCAGCTCTCATAGATGACGCCATGCTGCAACTAACATGCGTTAAAGGATACCGCGTATAGTGCTAACAAGCACGTGAAGACACTTCTAGCATTTATGTGTTATCTTTTTTTAACATCGGTCTCTTCAGCTTTACAGTTCTGGCTTAATTTTTTTAATTATTTTTTTATTTATAGAAAGCCTCTCTCTTCGCGCAGGCAAGAAAAAGAAACATGGGAACAGTGACTTCAGCGTCCTTATTTACGATGCGGTGTGAGCACGTATGCAAATTTTACGGTTGTCGCCATAAATAACGAGTGCGAACGGCACCTGCGGTCGGCGTGCGGCCACATTCGTCGCTTTGTCTCGGGCTGCCAGCTTGCGGTAACTGCCTTGACGTGCAGAAATTCTTGTGTCGCTTGCCTCTTTGAGCACTTTTCGGATACCTTTGCTACACTGTTGCTTCGTATTGCTGTGCCCATTCGACACGGGTAGTGTAATAGTACCCAGTTCTCAAAACGATGGTTTTCAAGAAACCAAAACAGACTTCATGAAGTCGGAAACTAGAACATGGTGTGGCGAGGCGTGCCGACTATAAACACATCGCAGTGAAGAGAAGAAGTGATTGAATGCTCCTTCAGAGGCATTATGTTATACATTGCGGAAGCTGGCGGTATGTGTTTTGGGAAAGTTCGAGCAGCGCTGCTCTGACTTCGCTTCAGAAATTTGTGTGAGCTTTTGAATTTAGTGCACGGGCATTTCTTCATAAAAAGTAAAATACGTCTCAAATTCTTGCTAATTAGCCACTGCTATGTTGCTGATCTTTTTGCAGCAATAGCTGGTACAGACTGTTCACAGTTGCAGTTCCCGCATTGGTGTCGTAATGTCTGAATGGAACGCGCCAACTTTGTGTGTATGATGTAATAATTGTTTGTTTTCGCAATATTCGCTTGAGTTTCTAGTGCCAAATGTCAGCTGAAAGACATGCACCAGGAATAGTAGTTACTGATACGGTGCAGCACAACGGCCACGTTATTTTTGTTGCTTCATTTTTTCCTGGAGCGAGCACCAACGACACGTATGTACGTGCGATAGTAGCATGTAAGAAATTAGCATCCATACGGTTGCTATCTTGACGCGGTTGATCACATGAGCTGGCTCGCGCAAAAAGACGAATACGGCCCAGCGCGTGGGCCCTTATTTTACTGGTCGCGAGGATATACATACGCGCTACAGTTACAGCATTACAGATCACTGCAGCTACAGATGTATATATATATATATATATATATATATATATATATATATATATATATATATATATATATATATATATATATATATATATTTTTTAAGTTATTGATACCTCAACGGTCCCAATAGGACATTACATCATTAGACTAAATCTCAGACACTGGAAAAAACAAAAACGATAACTAGCATGCAAAAAAAAGAATAAGTTGTTAGCAAGTTTTATTACATAATTTCTGTATATTAAGTATTCCGAATCACTCGTGATCTCTGAAATTTAGAAAAAGGACTGTATGTCGCCGCACGCCGAGATTAAGCGTCAGAGATGCATTTTGGGAGCATGGGACCAAGCGTGTAGGATCTTCTAGGCACAACAGGAAGACAATGAATAAATGGTGTCCACTTCCCACACAATCGCAATTAAAATGCTGATGTTTCATACTCGACAGACACGCCACAATATACTCGATTTGTGACAGAATGCTGTCACTTATCAGGAACAGCTACTCTAGTACTTGTGTTTCTATTTTCCCTCTCTTTTCTCATTCAGTCGCGCAGAAAATGAATTTTACACTCTTCAAGAAATCCTTCACACGCCTCTCTCCCAACTGATATGTCAAATAAAGCTAAGCTGGTCTTGGAAGTTTCACGTCTTTCGGAAAGGCGCGGTGTCTCTTTGATGTGGCTTACGACTTCGCCCGCATAGAACAGTAGCTCTCATGACAGGCTAATGTTAGTGACGACAGCTACGCAGGATATGTAGCGTCAATGCACCGTCGACTTTCATGGTTGTATATTTGTACCAATTCCCGGCAGATGTCCAACGTGAAGTCAATATACCACGACGCCAGAAAAAAATTTAAAAAAAAGTACTGGTTCCTTGTTAAACAAAAAGCGCGCATGCATAGCTTCTTTTCTCCCTGAGCGAGATATAGGAATATAGGAATATATCAGAATAATCTTACAAACTTGTATTACATTACGTTAACAAAATGTTAAAAAGCAAATGCGTGGCTGCCATACAGGTTGCGTCGAATTTAAATTTTATGACTGATGACGCCATCACACGCCGCATCCCGGAACAAGAAGGAGTTCAATGTTCTATGTTGTACTTAAGTATTATTTGTCACCGGTATCATCATCACGTTCATCATCATGTTTCGCTGGCAGAATGAGTCGCCAGAAGAGTGAGAATAATTGAACTGAAACGGCGCAGTGACTTCACCTACATGGCCTATCTGAGGAGGGACGTGTTATGTGGGCTAAACAAACGTCGCACATCTAGGCTTCACAGGAAAAGCTCTAGGTTGCGGTAACTATAGTTAAGTTCATTCTTATTTAATCCATTTATGGTAGACGGTGATCTTATGGCCTAATTCCAGCCACCGCATTCCCATCAGTTAACCATTAGTTAAAGAAACATTCGTCCTGCAGTTGACATAAATTTTTTATTAATAATGATGTAGGCCTGCCATTCGAGTACGTATAATATGAGCCCGTAAAATATCTTTCAAGGTTTGTGAATGCCTACACTATACTGTTTAGTTTTTGCTGAATTATACATTATGCCTTATACGCCCCCCTTATGTAATGCCTTCGGGCCTTTAAGGTGAAATAAATTAAAATAAATTAAATAAGCAAAATACAGAAAAATTTAATGTGAATTGAGTTCCATATGCAGCTTTTTTCATGTAGTGCAGAGCGACACAAGCGCAGAGTGACACTGTTTACTACAGGGTAAAGTTACCTTGCCGTAATAAACACAGGTTTAGCCTCAGCTGAAGTTAGAAAAAAAAATTATATAAAAGCGTTGGAGCTAATTTTCTGCGATAAAGGTACTCTGGACTCTCGTTGATGTGCAAATGGAAGTTTTTCCTGTGACCTGCGCTCTAACGTAGAAAATGACAAGTGCAGTCACTTTTACCATTGCATACGTAAGCATTATTTGTTGCTATGGTAACTATCTTTGCCGCTCGAACTTCCATTTACTTGTGCTAACCTGAAGGCTCTTGTATGGCGAAAGGTTGAGTTAGTGCAAAGAAAATGTGCCCCTCGATACTCTGCTTGCGTACGTGCGCTCACTTCATTTAAATTTACAGCAGATTGTACAGAAACTGTCTGTGCCAGATGTGATGGAGCCGCTTGTCCAGGGAGCTTCTTGGAAGGGGCAGAAATTAACTGCGCAAGAGATTACAGTGTTTCAATAACAATAAAACGTCTGGCTAATTACTCGTGTAGTTATCTAGTTATCTAGAGTCCATCGAGGGAGAAAACATGAAAGCCATGTGTGTCATTACCGTTCAAACAGTTGCGCTCAATTTTCGTGAGCTTCAGAGAACAGTTGGAATGCAGAGCACGCAGCCCTATAGGTTGCCTCTTTGCTGAGGGGACAAGAAAAAAAAACGGGAAGAAAATATTAAACAATTATAAATGAAATGAAATATAATACATTTACGGAAAAAGTCGTAGTAGTTATTCTGTCTAACGCTTAACTCAAGCTTGAACATCTTGAAGGGGCAGCGCAAAAAAACGACGACAGAAGGCAGGAACACACAGGACACAGGGCAGGAACACACAGGAACTGTGTGTTCCTGCCTTCTGTCGTCGTTTTTTTGCGCTTC
The DNA here is from genome assembly GCF_023375885.2 of Dermacentor andersoni. Taxonomy (NCBI): domain Eukaryota; kingdom Metazoa; phylum Arthropoda; class Arachnida; order Ixodida; family Ixodidae; genus Dermacentor; species Dermacentor andersoni. The sequence goes on along the minus strand of NC_092819.1, from coordinate 99,189,976 downwards.
CCCTTCAAGATGTTCAACCAGTACCAACTCGCCCAAATGTCGATCCTTAACTCAAGCTATTCATGCGAATGCGACCTACTAGCAGCAGGAGGGAACCGACAAACGGCGGATAGAAATCGGTGCAGCTGCTTTCATGTTACTATTGGCGTATTTTGTATTCACAAATCACATTCTCTAAATGAACCCGAAATAATATTACAGTACGTACCGTTGATATTGTGAATCCCCGCAAAACATATGCAGTTTTAGTAAAAGCGTTCAGTTGACATTTGGTACAAAGTACCAAAGATCATTAAATATCATGTAGAAGTCTATTCCGCCTCGCGTAATAGAGTTCTACAAAAGTCTATTACGCGAAGCGTCTACCTGCACAAGATGGACAAGGTTTTTGATTAGACTTGACAATAACGATGATGACACAAAAATTTTGTTTTGGTGTGTAAGCCGAATGCGATGCAGCTATCTATGTTGACAGCATATGAGGCTTCATTTATAGACAATCCAGCAGCCATAAAGCTATAGCCGCTAAACTTTCTGTTCTAGAATCTGGCCGTGTCTTTCGTATTGTAATAATTTCCAAATAATTAGACAACACATAAAGGATGTGTAACTGATATAATAAGTTTAATGTGATAAACGAATGTGCATACTCGGATGTTAGTTCTATTAAGAAAACCACCAACGTTTCAATCCCACGCAGGTGTTTAAAAAAAAGAACAGAGAAAGAAAACATATTGCCACTTACAGCCTCGATCCTGTTTTCATTTAAAGAGGAGGTATTATGGAGTCAACCACGCAACCTAGAAAACATGTAGAGTGACATTTTGTGTGGCTCCAAGAAAAAAAGTTTGATAGAAAGAAGGCGTTAAACATGAGAAGTAATAAAGTATAAAGACTTGGTGAAAAAAAAAACCCTAACATGCACTTCTTGTCGGCTTTGTTATAGCTTACCATATTCCACTAGAAAACTAGCAAATTACCAATCAAGAAATGTGTCAGGTAGGGAGACACAATCTCCTCAGTGGTATTCCCTGCATGCTTTGAAGGATATTCAAGCTATTAGACGGGGAAAGCCCATGAGAGAGGATCAACGGTCAATCTCTCAACAGCTTTCGGGTTGCAGATGGCACTGTTGTCCTCTTCTGCAACACTGGGGATGGATTGCAACAAATCATTGAGGACCTTAACCGAGAAAGTATAAGAGTGGGGTTGGATATTAATATGCAGAAGACGAGGGTAATGTCCAATAGCCTGGCAAGGGAGCAAGAATTTACGCTCGCCAGTGAGCCTCTAAAGTATGTGCAGTAGTGCGTTTATCTAATTCAATTACTCACAGAGGACTCTGATCGTGACAACAAAATTTACAGAATAAAAAATGGCTTGGAGAGCATAGGGCAGGCATTAGAAAATCCTGATTGGGAGCTTACCACTGTCGTTAAAAGTTCACAATCATTTCCTTCTACCAGTGCTAACATATGGGACATAAGCAGGAGGTTAACAAAGAAGCTCGAGAACAAGTTAACGAGCGCGCAAAGAATGATGGTACGAAAGAATGCTAGGCGTAATATTAAGAGACAGGAAGAGAGATGTGTGGGTCAGAGAGTAAACGGGATTAGCCGATGTTCTATTGACAAAGAAAAAAATGGGGAGTGCAGTTGAGGATGACCGAAAATTATGTGGGGTTACGAAGTTAAATATTTCGCAGGCACAAGTGGAAATCACCTACATTAAGACAGGGATAAATGGAGATCGCTGGGAAAGGCCTTCGTCCTGCAGGGGATATATAAATATGATGATGATGATGATGATGACGATGATAATGATCTGCACACCAAGGGAAGTTATATACGCAGTAAATATTTTTGCAACCTTAAAAACTGCTGGTTTGTGTAGTGTTTACCACCCATACCTTTAAGGCAGCAAATTTTACTATTGCATGAAAAAAATACACCTGCGATAACAGAATTAAACCGTGTTTAAAAAGTGTATTCCTTATTATTCCCAAAACCTGGCGTGCACCGAAGTATCCCACGCGAGAATGTGACAGTGGCAGTTATGAAAGTTTATTCCGTTTAGTTTTCGCGTCGTATGTTTCTGTTTCGTGCCGTTTTCGCCTAATGTTCACTTCCCACAATGTAGTCAGCCAAATATTAAAACTTAATTCGCCCTCATTAGCGATTCAATATTGCCCTTAAGGGGAGGGTGTTAACCATAGCCTAAACCAGCACCCTTAAAGGTGCAAACATTTTTACGTTCTACGCAGTTATCGGGCGACCATTTTCATTAGGTCGGACCTAGCTGCGACCGCAAATTGCTTGATGAGCACGAGCACGGAGGCGCCACAAAGCGTTATAGACTCGTTGGCGGTGACCGATATTCTCTCTTCGCGCTTGTTGGCAGAGCGGTTGCGTCATTAGCGTGGTCGCTGGCCGGATAGCATTATTGCGCTAATGTTGATCGGTTCGCATTCATCATCAAGGCCGTGTCGGCACCAATGCATTATTCATTCCTGATTATCCCTTGATGTATAAGGAGAAGTTAATTACTAATTAGCACATGCATTTGGCCAACCACCGACGTGGAGTCGGTTTGTGGTCATTGCGACCGCTGTTCGATGAGGGCGAAATGCGAAAACGCTCTTGTACCAAGCTTCAGGTGAACGTCAAAGAATGTCAGGCGGTTACAATTACTCCGGAGCCTCCCCCTCTCATCTAAGAAGTCCCTCATGACTCATTCTGCAGTATCGGCACGTTAAACCCCACGGTCGCGTCTGTTTATGGCGTGATTTGCTCAGTAGTGTACGTTTTATGCAACTTGATCGGAATAAGAAAGAACGACGAATATAGCCTGAGGAATATGTTCAGTATTATACACGCCATTGCTACTACGATTGTACGGTAGTTTTCTTGACCGGGTGAGCCCACTGAGTTCCACATAAGCACACGTATTTAATATTGCTCTTATCTTGCGAACTACGAAGTTTACGGATGGTCTCGTATGCTCGTTGTGTCTCCTACAAATTGTGCACGTGTTATATTTCCGCATGCAGAATTGCGTTATTGCCATTTTAAGCCAGAGCTGAGTTCAGTGGGCGGTTCTGCCACTGCAGGTCTGTAGCTCAGTATCCCGATGGATTTTTCCTATTACCCCGTCGGCACTTAACTCTTGTTAACGCGCCTGGCAAATGTTTCTTCCCTTTTGTCACACTTTTTCACTTTACTGCCCCCTAGCCTCCGCCGCTCGTCGCGCTTATGTGACTAAACAGCAGCAATCAGTTTTACTCCAACCGACTTCCCAGCTTTGCCTAAATATATGAACTTCTTTTTCTATTCAACGCTTCAAATTAAGCACGGTGCGGCATTTTCTGTCAGTTTCTGTCAGGGAACTATAATTGCATTTGTGAAGCATTCACGTCTTATAGGGGCACCTTGTCAAAGTTCTACATTGACTATCAAGACCGGTACACAAGGAGGAGGTGGAGGAGGAAATAAAGAGAAAAGGCAGGGATGTTAACCGTCTTGTTGGCAACCCTACTCTGAGGGAGGGGAAAAAGAGAATAGAAAGATAAGATAGAGAGAGGGAAGGGGGGAAGGAAAGCCGCGGTGAACTCGCGCACGCATGCGCGGGGCCTGAGCGAGTCAAAGACGTTCCCGTAGGCCAGTCGCCTTCAAGAAAGACAAAAGTGCCTTCATAGCTTTGTGGGCCGACGAGCGATGGAGACGGCCTTCAAGTTGCACCTGCACAGACAAACGGCTGATGCGATAGATAATGTTTCTCTTTCCTACGGAAATTGATGACAGCGGCACAATAAATTTTCGTTGTTCTTTTCCACGCCACACACGTCGCATGCCGCACTGTTGGTCATTCCAATCAACGTAGTGCACTGAGCACGTGCTGGTGGGCGAGTTGGTTGCGCATTATTACAACGAAGACACCGAATAAAACAACGGACGAAAGAAGGCGACACGGGACAACCACGTAGGCGCCTACGTGGTTGTCCCGTGTCGCCTTCCTTCGTCCGTTCTTTTATTTGGAGCCTTCGTTGTAATCAAAGCAGTGTACGCCTTCGTGAAAGCCACTCCCAACCACAGCCGGTATAGAAGCGATGCATCACGTCGGTTAAGCCCGGGTGGAGGTCGGAGATGGAGCGAAGGGTTCAGTTTGTACAACCTGGTGTGCCTTATATTTGGGGTGTACCGCTCTGTTAAAGAGAGCCTGCATGAGGTGACGAAGCTATCTTGCAGCGTCTGTCCTGGAATGAGGAAGGGGAACGCTGTGTTGTTCTTGATGTGACTCTCGAGCAGCTTTGTCTGTTTGATAATTTCCACTGATCCCGCAATGGCCAGGTAGTCATTGTAAAATAATTTCGTGTCCCTCCTGTTTGATGTCGTGATGAAGCTTGACGATTTCACGTGTTAGCTGTTCGCGAGCTCCACGTCGGAGAACTGACTCCATGCTGTGTAAAGCCGGTCTCGTGACTGAAAACATGGTCCATGTACCAGGACTCTCTGTGTCAACATATTGAAGCGCACTGCGCAGAACCGTGAGTTCTGCAGCCGTCGACGTCGCGACATGTGACGTCTTGAATCGCAGCATTACTCCTCTTGTCGGTATAAACACAGCACCCCCAGAATGGGTCGATGTGGTCGATCCGTCAATATAGATGTGTGCATGGCTACTTTATTTCTCGTACAACAGTATAAAGCTCAGTTGGTTTTGTCCAAGCGCTGGTAGATCTGACTTTTTCAGAAGTCTTGGAATTCTTAGGTGTACTTCAGGATGGCACAAACCCCATGGAGGAGAGACTTATCTGGCCGCAGGTGTGTACCCTTTGTAAGCGAGGCACGATATGAACTGAAAGTCGTACTAAGTGATGTGCGTGGTCTTTCCGCGGCAAGGTGGTGGCAAGGGGTTCGGTCAATGTGCCTGACATGTGCATCCATTGTCACTACGGCGATGTGCGTCGTGGTTGAATAATCTTGAGCAATGGCAATAGTTTCAGCAGTTCACGTACTCCATGGTAATCCAAGGCGTATCCTCATAGCTTCGGAATGACTGCTCTGAACTGTACGCAAATTGGTTTTGTAGGTGTTGTATATAACAAGTAGCTTATACTGGAGGGAACCGACAAAGAACACCCTGTACAGCTGTAACATGGATTGTGTGGACACCACCCAGTTCTTTCCTGCCAGGAACCTGAACAGATGACATATAGCGATCAGTCGCTTTTTTACGTGGTTCACGTGAGGAGTCCAGGACGACTCTGTCAGTCACGCCACCCAAGCACCTGTGACCTCTCCTGGACGACATCACTTGTCCTTTGATTGATATGGCTTGTGCAGACATTGGCTTCCGGGTAAACGTCACCACAGCCAACTTTTCCCACGTCACCTCCAGACCTTCTTTACGAAGGTAGCATGATGTCGCTGAGGACGCCTTTTGAAGCTGAGCGCGAAGCTGAAGCCACCTCCCCCCTGACATCCAGATACAGATGTGGTTGGGGTAGATAGAGTTGAACGGTGCTTGACAGGTTCTCAAGTAGTCCAATAAGGGCCAGAATAAAAAGTTTCGGGCTTATTGCTCCGCCCTGAGGGACTCCGCGGCTACTGTAGTACTGGAGTGTTGGGCCATCCCCAGTGAGCGCGTAGAATGATCGCATCTCTAGGTAGCTGTGAACCCAGGGATATATCCTGCGACCAAGTCCTATTGCTTCTAACGTTTTCAGGATGGCTTCATGGGTAACGTTATCGTAAGCCCCTTTAACGTCTAGAAACAAGGCAGCAGAGAAGCGTCTACAGGCCTTCTGGAATACGACATACGTTACCAAGTTGACAACGTTGTCTATGGATGAACGGCCGCACCTGAATCTTGTCAACGTCTCTGGATAAATTTCATAGGGCTGTAGGTACCACTCCTGACGTGTTAGAACCATCCGTTCCACTACTTTTCCTACACAACTAGCAAGCTTGATCAGACGGTATGACACAATGTCCAAAGGCGACTTGCCAGCTTTGAGAAGCGGAATCAGGCGACTTGTCTTCCATTACTGAAGGACCAGGCCAGTCTACCACGAGTTGTTGTACAGGAGCAGGAGTGCATATCTAGCTCGTTCACCAAGGTTGCACAAAGCGCGGTATATAATGCCGTCTGGTCCTGCGGCTGAGGAACGCCTGCAAAAGCAAGCACAGCCTCTAGTTCGTCCAGAGAAAAAGGGCACGCCATACGGGGACCACGTAAGAGTGGTGAGTGGTCGGGAGCCTGGAACATGCTTCACATGTTCAGAACATGTGAACATGTTCCTACCGCCTGTAGGAAGCATTTATCCCACTTATACTTTGATAATTTCCATGGCATTACGAAGGTGTTATATTGCGCTACGATGTAAAACGTCTACAGCCGGGAGATTCTTCCGTGAGTTTATTCTCACGTCTTCATACTCATTCGGTGTGATGCCCTCGAATAACAAAGAAAGAAGCTGCCTGTTCAGAAGCTGCAAATTGGTCATAGGGTCCACGGGCATGAAGAGAACAGCGTGCGGCCAGCGCTGGGGTATATCCGTCACGGCTGAAACACTTTCCGGCGACGACGCCCGCAGCAGTCTTTTTTTTACCTTTCCGCTCATGACAACCTTAAAGTCATCGTGCAAGGAGTCGCAACTGTCCGAGTACAACTCGGTAGCCTCGCTGCCTGTGTCGCTTGACTCGCTGCCACGTTTCCTGGACGTAGGCCGACCGGACGGCTGCGCGCCAGCAAGGTCCGCGGAAGTTTCTTCGTTCATTGCTGAAACGACGGAGCGGCAGCTCCCAGAATTTGCTAAGAAACAAAGCGAAAATGCAGAGACAACAGTGTGAGCGTTCAACTAAAGAATCATTTCGTCGTCGTACGGTACACATAATATACAGATAGGTAGATACGGTACAAGCAGGTACTCTATATTATGCGTCTCTATTTTGATTCGCTGTGCTTATTGTTATTATTATATATTTGTTATTTGATCCACATCAAAGAGCCCGCTTCAACACACTAAACATCGCACTTGTTACGGAGCACAGACGCTATAGGAACTGAGAGCATCATCTTTGGCGAGTGTACGTGAAGGATAAGTTAAAATTAAATTATGGTGGCTAGCGTGCCCAAACAGCAGAGTGTGTTATGAGGATCACCGTAATGGGAACATCGGATTAATTTTGATGGCATGTTGTTTTGTGTTAATCTGCACCGAAAGCACGGTACGCGAGCACTTTTGCATTTCGTCCCCATCACAATGCGGCCGCCATGGGTGAGAAGGAAACGCAATTTCTTGTTCTCAGCAGTGCAACTTCATAGCCAATGAGTCACCACCGCGGTCTTACGCAATACGACAAGTCCATTCATTTGTTCCTTGCGGAGAATTCGGCTATTTCCTTGTGATGTGAGTGTTGGACCCGTGTCAGAATGAAGTCTTGTTTTCTATTCCGCCTTCGTACAACGCAAAGTTTTTATTTGCTCTTTTGGACGGTGCCACAACTGCCTTTCATCAAGTCTTCGATACAGACTCGTCATCCGCTGAAAGAAGAGCCGTATTATTATTTTGATTACTATTATATTTAGAGTAATTTCTTGAATACGTTTGAATCCATGGGTTAGTAATACGTGGGCGTTTCTTGAAAAACCGCAAATGCCTTTGAACTGACAAAAGAACCGCTGTCGGGACGCAACAGGCTTCCCAGAAGCGAATGCCTCCTCTACTGAGAGCAACTGCATAGAGAGTAAAATAGTTCGGATGAGCCGCGCAGAGTGAGCTACCAGGCAGCCACTCATACGCACACTCGATTCTTCGCGAACCCTTCAAATTGACTCATGTTCTTTGCAGACTAAAACAGCTCCGCCTCGATGGCCTGAGCAAGTATTAGTGCTGTTATGCAACTCATGGCCGCCGTCGATTTAGCCCCATTGTGGGAGTACAATGCTTTCAGACATGCGAGCTCTCCTTGCGCTAGACAGGCGATCTTGGCTCTCAGCGAGACGCATTCTTATAGTCCGCACTTTAGGATTCGTTGGCTTCGCTTTCGTTTAAACGTAAAGGAGCTTTGTTCGGCGGAGAATTGGTCTTTTGCATTCTCGTTCGCTTTTGTCAAGCCGTCTCAGTGTTCCAGTACCAATCTCAATTGTTCGAGTGCTAGAGAACTTAAAAGAATATAGTACCATTAACACTTTAAATTCAAAAAAGCACTGGGATCGTCAGCTTTCTCTTTATTTATCATTTGCCACAATGCTACTTCTCAGCCTCCAGTGAATTTCTCTCAAAAGAATGTCACAGCATTGTTCTAGACCAATGCTGAGATTAAGAAAAGCTGCCAACCACTGGCGCTGAGGGAATTATGTACGACGAAAAACGGTCATTATGTCCTGGCCACAAACAATGCTCCACAGTCCGCACGACTACGGTCAGAGATAAAACACTGTAATCGGAATCTTCATATTCTCGCCGGTCAAGAAGTCCATCTGGAACCACTAAACGTGCGGTAAATACCACTGCAAGCTTGCACAGTGGACACGCTACCCCGATGGTTCAGCTTAATTAATATATCGAGAGGGCTACACTCTGCGTATGCACAGTGAAAGAACAGTTGTCTTACCATGAGGAGAGAGAGAGAGTGGTGCCTTTAATGGAAAAGGGCTAGCATTTGTAGCATGGTTAGCCACGTGAGCGGGACTGAAATACAGTAATTGTATCGATGAAAAATGGAAGAAATGGAAGTTGGATAATCGGGCACCTTTTACTAAGAGGTAGTGTCCAATAGCTCGGCGAATGTGGCAGCACAGACGAGGATGTAAAACAGGTTTTCGAGTGCCACAAATGCTTCTAACTAAAGACTGACCGGTGTCTAAGCTCACGTGACTTGATCGATGACCAACGAATATAGGCCGTATTATCAAGGGCACCGCCATAATATGATGATGATTTATTGGCATTCTCTTTGAAACAGGGCGGGAACAAATAGTCCCCTAGCCTGCTTGAGTTAATCACGCATGGTATATGCATGCGCTTTATTCTGGCATTTTCCATACGTCTCCTTAATCTTTTTTTCTCCTTTAAATCACTTCTCTCTAAATCTACTATATCTACCTTGTACCGCTACCTATACCTTTAACAGATCTTATAGTATCATTTTATTCCCTGTTTTTTTTTTCCCTTGCCAATAGCTCAAACGCCTCTCGCTTATTTCGACTTTCGACCGACTGTTGCTGGCATCCACTTTAAATCCGAGCGCCTATGGAAGATATGCGTTAGCGAGGGGTCTAGTTCGGTGAACACCAAACTAGACCCCTCGGAAACCCGAGGGGTCTGCGGAAACCCGCAAGGTGGAGAGAAGTAATGAATAACGGGAAAATCAGACATCCACCCGTTTGTAGCAATTGCTACGAATGGTTTCCGCAGAACTACTACGTCAAACTCTTGCCTTTGCTTCGTGTTGTCGACAAATTCGACTTCGCCCTGCCATCTACTAGCCGCCTGGTTAGCTCAGATGGTAAAGCGGCTGCCACGGAAAGGCGGCGGTCCCGGGTTCGAGTCCCGGACCAGGACGTATTTTTCTTCAACTATGAGACTTTTCTTTCGAGGAACCCGTTTGGGTTTCCTTTGTAGCAATTGCTACGAACGGGTGGATGTCTGATTTTCCCTTTATTCACAACTGATGTCGATATTCTTAATTGAGTGCTGCTTGTTACTGTGAGTGCTTGCGCTTGTTACTTGTGCATGTTGTGCGTTAGTGTGTTCTTCGCACGAGTGAGTCACTTTATGCATCATTAATCTCATCTCCAGCAACATCCTAGGCGTGTGGCCTGGCAAACATCTCTAGCACATATTAAAGACTGTATCTCTCTCTCTCCCTCTGTAAAGTCTACGCACGAGATTGCTTGGAGCAAATATCTTCAGCAGTTATTTAAAGTTCTGCATTTCTGTACTAGAAATGCTGGAGTGTACATTTACTGCAGTAAAGGCAACAGAAGGCGCCAAAACAAGTAAAACGGCAACGACACAGTAAATAAAAAGAACCGAACCTTCTTTCTATCCAGTTATTTCTCTAAAGGTTTGGTGCGTTTTCAACAGAAACATGTATGAACCAAGAGCCAAGCAAGAAGTAGCGATACCTATTCTATTGTTACCCTAAAGGAGGAATTTCAGGAAACCTCTTGACAGAATGGTCTAGCTTGAAACCACTGGCTACCGGATAATAAAAACTAGAAAATCATATTTCAGCAGAAACCCAACCATAACATTAGGCGCTCTAATTTGTGGAAGGTGCCACACGAAGTTCTTGTATGTTGCACCTGCGTTTAGAGTTGTGGAGAACGCCGGCGAAACACGAAACGATGTTAGGATACTTAGGCTGTAGTTTCACATTCATTGCCTTTGTCCTTTTATTCTATAAAAAAGTCTTGACAACCTATTTTATAGAAGCTCACTTGATCCTAAAACACTCCCTGTCGCATCAGAGAGCCGCTTTGCTTTTTTTGTTTTATGCGTGCGGTGGAAATATTGGAAGCTGCAGCAAGCAAGAACCAGCAGCAATTTCCGGGCTGTCTTTAAGCAGTAAAATCCCGCAAGCATTGCGCCTATAGGGGCAGGGTGCTGCCTGGTCGTTGAAGTTTTGTGTGCCCAAGTGTACTTTTCCCTTTGTAAAGCTTATTCAGAAATGAAAAAGAAAGGTAAGAAAATCATTGTCTACTATGTCACAAACATGCCGTAAGCGGCTAACTACTCAAAATTCCGAGCTCTCGTAAATATTGACGCACAGGCGATACGAAAGCCCTTTTCCAGTTCGATAAGTAAAGCCTCAGTAAGAAAGGACAAAAAAAGCGAGCACGTCTGATACGCATTGAAACCAGACTATTGATTCTTGTCCAGTGAAAACGTATATCAAGCTCGACGAAGGTCCTGCTCAGACTTACTAATAATCAAAACGGAGCAATACATGAACAAATAGAAGTCTGAATAAAATAAATCACTCTCTCGGAGGAGATCCTGCTCTCTTTTTTCCTAAACTAATGAAAATAAATTGCACAATTTTCCTGTCGTCAAGCACACGCGTCAGCATATCTATTTCGTGGAAAGCAAAATCCATTTAAACAAAGAACCTTTGCACACTAACATGAATGGACAATAAAAAAATTTAACTTACATAGGGAACCATTTCCATCAACCTCGTATATGTCATAAATGGCAGGATATCATTTATTGTTTTATTTATACACTTCCCAGTTTAACGTAATAAATTAACATGATATTCTCATGAGGTTTATACCATTGGATTCAAACAGCTGCCACGATTTATTATAGTCACTTCCATACGCATCTTCCCTGCATGGAGTAATTGAACACTTCCCTAAATAAGCCAAAGGAACGTATTCAAGGATGAATATTAATTTTGTTTAAAGCATTGCCAACATAACTGCGTTCAGAATTCTGTCTCTGGCATAAGGAACGCGATTTCAAATGCCTTTATTGGAACCCATTAGCACGGCCGCGCTGATGCTTTCAACAATGCGATTATCAGCCAGTATGGCTCGCGGTGTTGATCCTCAAAAGGTTCGGTGTAATAGCCATTTGCTCAAGAAACGTGGAAAAGCGTCCGTCTGGCTCCCCCCAAGTATGACTCAGAATGTAGGCGCAGTTAATTGAGTCCTACCATCCTTTGTATTTCGGGTCTTTTGTTGTAAGAAACTTGAGCTTGAACCAACCTTTTCTATCGCCTTCAGGTCAGTGTCAAAAGGTCAAAAGGTCAAAAGCACAAATGAAGAGCGCAGGCCTTCTTTGCTATATTTGAACATGCTACATGAAAAAGAGAAAGTTAAGCAAACGTGAACCGCGAGGGGAAAAAATACGGAAGCGTAAAGTAGACTCACGACCCCAAGTGAACACTGAAACGCCGGTAATGACTCTAAAAACAAGTGAATAAGAAAACGTATCTTTTTCGTTTCTGTTTCTACTGATTGACATTTCATAAGCTTAACATTCCGTTCTTCCCGAAGAAAGTCAGATGATGACTCGACATACCTTTTTACAACGGAGCGGTATATTGCTAACCAATTCGTCCGTCCGTCTGTCCGTCCGTTTGTTCGTCTGTCCGTCGCCTGTACACTGAAAACTCCTCCGGGGCAACCCCATCCGCATGCGCGAAAAAAGAAAGAGACTAAGAAAAGCGCGCGATTAGTCAACACTTCACAAGGCTGCTGTGATGAAAGCGGTGACGTCAAAATCACTGTTTCCTACACGAGAGCATCCCCATTAGATTCTATGGCAGTCGGGCCAAGTAACAGGACGTCATGGATCGGAGTGAAAATACTTTGTGCTATCTAGGTGGTATTGGTTTAGCTGCGCCAGTATACTTCTCCGTCGCAACCGAGCGCGCGCGCGCGCGCATCAATTTTTCTCCGGCTCCGAAATGGGTAGGTTACGTGTCATATGTACTCCGCAGAAGCAGGCAGCTTTCTGTCAGCAACACGTAACGACGGGGACAGCATTACTATCACGGCATGACGATAAGTGAATCAAGGTAGCGTAACAGCGATAGCGGCAACAAGAATGCGTTGCAACGATAGAATGGCAACGGCTACGCACATGGCGTTTTCGTTTCCGCTCTTTTCTCCTTGGAGTCCAGATACTATTCCGACAATTCGCTAATAAATCGTGCAGATGCGACGCATTCCACTAGTTGGTCTAAACTAACCTACGGTCACCTTCCAAGACGAAACACTGTAGTTCGGCAGCATACATGTAGTGGATTTCGGCAACGAACGCTCACAGCAACTGTCATCTCAGGCAGCGGACAAACGTGTCCCAGCGCTGCCAGCGACCACATGTAGACCTTCAGGCGCCATAAAGCGCTCGCATTGCAACCCAAGAGCTTTAAACAGCTAGTTTTCGTTTCTCGACCAGCGCGCCCAATAACTCGGTCAGATGACTGTCGCACTGATAATCTGTCCTTAATCTCGGCAATATATCTGCCAGCTCCCAGCATTCGCATTTAGAAAAGCTACAGAGGCACTTAAGTCTCCTGACGTGCATTGAATGCGAAAGCATTTTGGACGTGTCGACTATATTGACGCCCATGCCACTTCGACGTCCATGTGACGTGAAATTGTCACAAGACGTCACTACTTAGCCACGTGGCATTGCAACTTTAGGCTCTTACTTGGTCACGTGGCTATGTCACATGACGTGATCACTTGGTCATGTGCTCGAATTGGGCAAGTCAATTTACAGGGTGAGCCACCTAAATTTTGGGGGCGGGCCAAGTCAGTTTCGGGGATGGGTCAAGTCAACCTGGTGAGCCAGGTCGGTTTTGAACGAGGCTCATATCAATTTTCTAAAGGAAAAGCCAATGTTTTGGGGGTGAGCCACCCAAATTTTGAGGGTGGGCCAAATAACTTTGGTAGTGAGCCATATAGGTTTTGAAAGTGGGTGTACTCACTTTTCCAATTGTAAATATCAGTGTTAGCTGTGAGCCACGGAAATTTTGGGGTGGGTCAAGTCAGTTTTGGGAGTTGGGCAGGTTGGTTTTGAATGTTGATCAACAGAATTTTCGAATTGGGCAGACTCAATTTTTTTGTTGTTGGCCAGGTCGGTTTTCATTTACATTGAAACAGGGCGACATCACTCGGTCACGTGGGCTTTGGTACCATTGGATGTTAAGAGAAAGCTTTAGCTCGGGTGCTCCTATCTAAATACATGTAAAAGGAGAATTTGGTTTTCTCGGCAACCACTTCACCAAATTACGCGAGGTTTGTTGGATTTAAAAGAAAAAAACTTAAAATCTAGTGACGGTTATTTATGAATCTTTTATTTAAGTTGTCAATGTTTTATCAAAAATTGCAGACATCGATTTTTTTCAGAAAACGAAACTATCAAGTTTACAACTCTGTCTCTCAACAATGAAAAACGACATAAAATTTCTGTAAGTTGCTTATAATAGTACATTTAAAGCGGCCAAACTGATATGTTGCACATGAATCTCAAGAAATTTAGAAATACGGAAATATAGCTTTTGCAGAGCTCTTGTACACAATGTAAAAAGTAAGAAGCAAAGGGACGCGACGAATTTGTCCGCTTTAAATGATCTAATGAATGCTGTTTACAGAACTGCGATATCTGTTCTTGATGCACAGCTATCAATTTGTAAACTGCGCGCTTCTATTTTTGTCGAAATTTCGCATTTTTGCAATTCTTAAACAACATTCAGGGCCTAAATCAAAATTCTACTTCCAACTGTCACTCGAATTTAATTTTATCTCTCAAATGCAACAAATTCAAATAAAATAGGTCCACGAGTTATCTCAGAAAAATGTCTTTGCGTTTCACACGTATTTGAATAGGCCGCGTCGGAGTTGGACCCGAGCTGAAGTTTTCCCTTAACTCCGGTTTTCCGCTTCATGGGGCATATAATGCTTTCACATTGGCGTTTTTCAGTGGCGTTTGTCGAGAAGCGTGAAACAGAGCAACAAGCGGGGAACCCAATGCAATGAGCCCACCAACAATGAACACAGCTAACTGGTGTGCCTCATTTTTGTTTTTCGGCGATAACAAGTGCTTCGAGCACAATAACTAGCGAGAAAGCGCAACGAGCACCAAAAATTCACCTACATTTAACACAGGCAACGTATAGACACTCAAATGTATTCCTCTTTCGCATCAGCAACAACAATGGCACAACGCTTTCTTTTTCTGCAAACCTGTTAGTCTGAACTGCGGTAATGTCTGTGTGTTTGGAAGCTGGAAGAGAAGTTTTCCCTTGTAGCACCAAATTTTATTTCAAGCTCTTGAATAATACAAAGAGAAGATTTTAATGGTTAATTTTTTAGGTAGGCGTGCGGCTAACCGCTCGTACAAATAGTAGGCATGCAGTTATTCTCGCCGAACAGCTCCATGACGACTAGCGAGGGTCCTTCAAGGCTTTCTGGAAAGTATTGATGGACCCTGGTATAGCTGAAACATGTCTTGTATGAGGCTCACTGCACTTTGCCGCGATTCTCTCTCGCGCTTCCCTGGCTGTGGCCATGCTGTCGCCTCTAGCGGCGCCACCGTAAACTTGCGCGCATGCACAGCGGTACACGCAGCGAGCTAATACACGCTGTTGTCAAAGAGATTCACTGAGGAGCAGCACGTACCCTGTGACTCGTGCCCAGAGACCAAATGGGCACTAGGCAGCAGCATTTACACCATAAGCGTCGAAGAACGTCATTGAAGTGCGGCGCTACCCAGGTAGACATGCCCAAGTTAACGGCCTACATTTCTGGTAGGATACATACATACATACATACATACATACATACATACATACATACATACATACATACATACATACATACATACATACATACATACCTACGTACATACATACATACATACCTACGTACATACATACATACGACATTCGGCTTCTGCATTGGATTCTGCATTGGCTACGACAACTGAAACACGGAAAAAGTTGTTGGACGTCAGCGCTGTGTGTGTCTTTCTTCTTTTGTCCCTGTTTCTCGCGCTATTATTTTGAACATTAACTACCAACATGTACAAATATCTACCCTTCATATCTGCACAGGCTATGCTATTAGCAACCATGGTGCTTTTACCAGTGAACTTCACTGCTATGAATAAATTTTATGTGCTATATACGTAAGGGCTATCCGACATGATTTGCTCTAATAAATAAATACTAATTTCATTTAAATTTTATTGTTCCTGCAATCCAACTAATGTAGCGCCTTTAAATTTGTTTTGGTCTTCAAGTGAGTCAACTCTGTCTACAGGCACAAGTTCGTCGTTTATGAATTAATTGAGTACTTTATGACGCCTGACCAGGGGTCTCGTTTCCATTGTACCGCACACAGCTGAAAGCAGCATGGCATATTAAACTTTAATTTCAAACATCTTATATACATAAAATATAGCAAATACGTAAGGTCAAATAATATGTCACACATAAGAAACAAAAGATTTTCAATGCAATGCTGCTTTTGGCACACGGAATATTTTGTTGTATTGTGCCAGATGTAATGCGAGGCAGACTACGTGGTTCCGATACAATACATTAGAGAAGAAGTTTAAAAAAGAAACGATTGAAATAACATCACAGTAAACTAGGGCAACAAAACTAGAAGACCTTACCGCTTTTTAAGTCAATTTTAACTATATCATCGTGTAGACCAAAGGGTTCTGAAAATTGTTAATCTGGCGAGAGCGTGCCAGCGGTTTGCTTATTGACGGGCTTACCTTAGTTTACAACCCTGTCCGGAGAAATGTAGGTTTCCAGAAAAAAATATTTAATATTATATTTGTGTCATTGAAGACCCCATTTGGAAAACGTTCATTACTGTCAGACATGTATAGTCCCCCCCCTCCCTAAAGAAAAGAACTTGTATTGGGCGTGTTCATAGGTACCAAAATCTTCAAAAAATTAACTGCTGAATAAAACTATTGATTCCTTCGTTCATGCATTCATTGACTAATTTATGCCGCTACAAACCTTGCAAGGAGTCGCTGCAGGGAAGACCACCTGGAACATTCGTGTCCTGATGGCTCCTCTTCAACAGCGGCATAGCTCTCGTACGTGCACATTGAGAGACACAGCTATACGGCTCGCGTGCCACCTACGAGTACGTTGCTTGTAACATGGTGCATCATTTTAAAGCGAATATATTTCCTTGACTCTCTCGCTCTTTCTCGCGTCGGTCGTGGTCATTGGTGGTCGGTTTTCGCCTGCGATAGCAAAGCGCCGATGCAAGGGTGCGTGCTCGCGCGAAAGGAAGACGCAGGCTGCGGGACGTGTTCGTCGCCGAGCGCCCACTGTCGTAGCCCGTTGAGACGCACGCGCGACAGCCCTGGGGTGCTCCGGGGCGTCTGAAAGATTAGATGCTGTGGTGGAGAGCCTGGCGAGATGACAGCCAGCCACTTATTTCGCCACCGTGTAAGCACGTCGCGCCGGCAGGAGAGGGACCCTGAGGAGGGAGATAAAGATGGCAGTTTCTTTGTATGGCGGCGCTTGCGCAGCTGTACACGACGTATACATCTGAAGAACCGGTTGATGTGTATCTCCACCTATACCATCGCTGCATGTGTGCGGACTAATGGTTGTGTTCTCTAGAGAACTACGCAATGCAAAAGGAAACGCTAATATCCTCACTTCAAGAAATATACGGCTTCAAACGATCATTATTTTATTAAATGGAATTGCTTTCTATGAAGCGTTCGGCTATTCTGTTGAAATAACAATCATTGTCGATGGTCCCAGCGGAATTTTTAATCACGTATTATTCTATTTTCTTGTTCATTTATTCAATTAGGAAATTTTAAGGCTTGGTCGTGAGGCGTGGCTTAAGGAGAACAATAACTTGTTGACTTAGTCCTTCTACTTGCTATTAAGAAATAAGCATCTCACTAATAAAGCAGAACTTGTATACAAGCAATTACAGCTATTCAGTAACCAAACACATACCAGTACACTGATAACATTTCTGGATTGTTGAGTCATGTATTATGTCTCCTACACCATAACGCATTTATTATAATGCCATCAGATTTCGCTGCGGAGCTCATTTCGATATAAGCTTGGCTTGGCTCACTACGTTCGTCAAGTTCTGGGTTTTAAAAATGCCAAAAAGCACTAGTATTATCGTTCCCCCCACAAAATCGATACTTCGTCGTTGAACATTGACGCCTTTTTCAGCTCGTGTTTAAGACCGCTTAAGACGAATATTAAGCAGTTTCCTGTTTCGGCAAATGCCCAATAAACCAAGGATGTGTGACGTTGACTGCCTATAATCTTACAATGGAGGCTTACGGGTGACAGGCTTTCAGTACAGCCCACGTGACTGCCACACAGCGGCCGCATCTTGTTTACCCTCGGTGTCGCGGTCGTGTCAAGTTTGTATCGCCGACACAACGGTCCCGTTTTCCCTTTTGGCTGTGTCCATGTCAAGCTCTCTTCTTGCCACTTGGCAAGAAGAGAGCTTGGCAGCATACGACGAGCTGGCCACAGACCGTCGTTCTGCGCTCGCTCGCTTTTTCGCTCAGTTACAAGTTAGTCATCAAGCAAAATAGCGCTTGCCCTGCTTGATGTTTGCACGAAGGCACCATCCCGTCACGAACCTCTCATAAGCCTTCGGGAAGGGGGGCAACGCCTTAGTTCTTTCTCATCATGCACCGTTGGAGCTTCACTGCACGAGGGCTTGACATTAACATACTAGATACGCTTCGTGCTTCTGTTGACAGCATGTACCGCAGCAGGGCCCACAGTGGGTCGCAGCGGTGGTGACAGCACAGGCCGCAGCGGTGGGCTGGTCACCATGACAACCTCCACTCTGCTAAGGAATTATTGCAAAGAGCCCTTGGCAAGCGAAGCAGCGCAAAATATGCCGCTAATAGATGCGCACAAGATGCAATAAATGAAGCAAAACAAAGAGTCGCGCTCTTAGGTCAAAGAAGACCGCCAGAGGCTGCAAACTTTCGGCAACGCTGGTATTCTCAGTGTGGTGAGTCGCGTACGGCTTAGTAATCGTATGGCAGCTTTCAGTAGTAACTACCGCATCTAAAGTATATGCCGCGACATTAGGTTCTGATTGAAGGGTTTAAAACAGCGTCTCAAGCTAAATTGAACGAATCGTGAAGGTCCCTCGAAGCTTCTTCGCAAACCATTTAAATTATCTAAGTTATGGCAGTATGCTTACACTGCCATTATCATTATTGGCTGGTAATGTTATGTCTTGAACTTCGAAATTCATCTAAATGTGCTGCTGTGGTTTTTATTGTGTATTAGTAAACATACTAAACCACATGAAAAAAAAACGACAACAACAAGTACAGTCACACCTTTCATAATAAATAAACTTACTGGCTAACTGTACGTGGGCCTTAACTTTGCGTGACAAAAATTTAACCTACAACATTTCAGTACACATAAATGACAACACTTACATATTATAGGCTTTCGAAGTCTAAAGAACGCTCAGTAAAGAATAATAGCCGCTCTGAAGTAAGTGGCGCTTCAGGGTTTTCTGTGACTGCTTAGACTTTTCAAGCCAGATGACTATGGTTTGCAAATAAATATACTGCCTTTCAAAACTTGTAGATCAATGGGTATAGCGCAATGTGTTCTGCACTCTGAGCAGCGTTGGGAAATTGTCGGTGTCTAAGAGTGTTTAAACGATGAAACCAGGTTAAAGGTTTGTAAAATATTGCTAGCGACGGTCCTTGACAGCGTGTCTCATTTCAGAAATAACTCCTTTTCGTCGCTACTTTGGTAGGTTTGAGCTATCGTCTAACATATGAGTGCACCAGCCTTCCAAGAAAGTAATGTATGTATAATAATTTAAGTAGAACACGCTCCCAATGATTCAGTGCGCGCGACTTTCTCACCCCAGAAATGCAATCCAACTAATTTTTGCATGCAGTAGAGATGCGTTTCTGCTCTTTACATGAGCTATACCTTCTTACAATGAGTAAAGACATTGAATAGCCTAGCATGTTTTCTATGAAACCATTGTAAATATGTTGAGCTGAACTATCTACCGTACATGCCTTTCATGCAGCAAGGCTGCTCTGATATTCTGCTGTATATATTAGTTGAAAGCAGGGCTGGGCAAAGATACTTTGCACTTGTGTCAAAATACGATACAAGATACTCGAGCAACAACGCAAGCGTCACCACGTGACCCCGATACACCAGTAGGGATGGAGACCTTATAGCCTACCCTCACTGGAGCGCTCTGGCGGAAAGATAAAAGAACGTCGCTCCCCTTAATTTGGTCAGGTGGCTCAGTAGCAGCAGTAGCAGCTTGAGAAGCGAAATTCAGTCAAGGTTTTCATTTTCACATGGTGATGTTGCGGAACGGTATCTTGTATTTTAAGGCACACGATACATTCTCTTATGTATCGGAAATACAGGTACTGATACATGTCTTGCGAGACGTATCATAATACAAATACAAGTAACCAAAGAGTACCTAGGAAAGTATCTAAGATACCTCTATCTTCGATACTGCTCAGCAGTGCTTGATAGTTAGCAACTTAAGAGTATGTTGCTTAGTGACTTTTACAAAGTGGTATATATCAAGGCCTGTAGCTCACACCCTGGCAGTTTATAGAGTAGTAGAAGCTGGATTACAGCGGTAGAAAAAAGATTACGCTGGTTATTTGGGGCAATGAACGTAAGCAAAACGCAAGTACTCCGGTGCAAAATGCTTAGTTTAAGAATGCTTCTTTAGAAATTATAATTTCTTTATATCAATTGAGAACTGCAAGTAATTTCCCTATGCATCCTTTATTTATTTATTTATTTATTTATTTATTTATTTATTTACTTATTATTTATTTATTCGTACCTCAAATACTTCATTTGGGATTTTACATGAAGGGTGGGCATATCTAGGTCACATTTTCAATGAATGCCTTGAACGATGAATGGCTGGAGTGGTGCACCGCTTCAGCAGGTAGATGATTCCAGTCTTTCGCTGTTTGAACGAAGAAAGAGTTAGGATGAGTGGGGGTATGAGCTGGAGGGGAATAAACAACCTGTGAATGGCTATGACGGGATGAATTGCGATGCGCAGGCGTGATGTCGGTACGGTGAAGCAGCGAGTGATAAAATTTGTAAAATAGGCACAATCTTGCTGTTTTGCGGCGGTGCTCGAGGGCTGGAGGGGTGTGTGAAATACTTGTGAAATCGCCAGAACACAGCGAAGTTATTGAATTGCATTTCTCATCCTTCCGCGTCTTCTTCTGGGGTGCCACAAGGCTCTACCCTAAGGCCACTGCTCATTTTAGTGTTTGTAAATAATAAATTTAACGTTCTCTGCTCCTACTGTGCGCCGATGACCTCAAGCTCTATCGCAAAATAAAAAGCTCACGTGGCTGCCAATTGTTCCCTTCCAACGTCAGTTCGACATTTTTCTTTGACTGTCGCTACTCTTTAGGTAATCTCAAGGCGCCGGTAAACCTGGCCGAATCATTGCTGTAAAATTTTTTTTCCAACAGGGTGACCGGAGTGTTGATAGCATCTTCACCGCAGCGGCAGTGAAAGCTGTCAGATTTGCCGGTGACTATTAGGTGATTACCGGCGAGCAAGATGGGCTAAAGAAAGTAGGCTGTATTGTTGCCGCGCCTAATAATGAGGGAATGGGTCTGAGCTTTACCTGTGAGTTGCCAACGAATAATGAAATCCAGCTTCTATATTCAAAGATAAGTTGCACCATACAGGCCTAGAACGGCGAAACGACCCTTGAATTACACGTCGGCTCATTAAAAATTTGTATAAAAAGGCATGGTCCCTCGTTGTTTAGGTTCTATTTTCAGAAAGTCCTGCTAACATCTTGTCAACTGCCATGATTTTTTTTTTTTACAACGGCTAAGTCATCTCAAGGAAGCCGGTTTTCTTAATTCCACTCTATTTTCCGTTTGCAAAGTCCTAGTAAAGAAAACAAATAAATGTTGTACACATCGGCAGGAAAAAAAGATAAAAAATGTTGCAGTTACTTCTTGTGTACAGTGGGCGTCACCCTTGCGTAGCGTGCGGGGACGGTGGTATCCGGGGAGTTCCGGAGGCAGCCAGCGACGTCTAACGCTCGGTGGTGGACCCAATGTATAACGGTAGCTGCTGGGCACATTTGGGCCCAGGAACTACCGCCAGACGTCGCTGGCTGGCTCCTGAGCGCCCCGGAATCGGCCGTCACCGCGCTCTACGCAAGGGTGTCACCGACTGTACATCGGGTGGGACATGGTCTAAGCATAGTTGCTATTAAATGCTGCGTTTGTGTCGGCTTTTCCGCGACGACTCAACTAAGCTGGATGTGTAACCTTGTTCATCAAACTAGTTTTTTATAAGCCGGTATCCGAGACCACGTGCTGCATCAAGCGCACGCGGCAGTTAACCTCCTCTTCCGTATACTCCAGTTTACGCTACGTACGCGGCACATTGTTATCGTGCGGCAAAGTGTGCTATGGGCAGACTGGCCGCCGCCCCATTGTTCGCCTCAGAAATCACTACGCTGTGGAAAAAATTGCACGTGCTCAGGTCTTGCCACACAAGAATATGAATCAGTCTTCATTAGCTTTATTAATTTTGCTTAAGATTCAGCAATGTAACGATATCCAATCTTAATTAGCCTATCACTTTGATTACCCATAAATAACTCGAATTAGCCTTAATTATCTTATTGCTAATCAATCGAAATGACGGGTAAATAATCTGAACTACCTTTAAATAATCTTGATTACACTTAATTTAGGCGTATGTACTATTTATTGTGGTAATTAAATCACGCAAAATAATTTTGTAGCAATACAAAATAATAACTTCACTAGAATAATACACTTGCACCAATTAATTCGTAATTAGTAGTAATTAGCACATTTCTCTTCATTGGGCTTTCTAACATTTCATTAGTCTAAAGGAGTCTTATTCGAATTTATTTAATTTCCACGTAACTAACCATATTAGTCATTTATTTAATTGAGCTTAAAAGCTCTTTATGGTCAACGATAAATCTCAGTTGTCATACGTAGTCGTAAGGCGGTCTCAATATACCTCCATATATAGGACCCCATGTACGCCTAGGCAGTGCATCGTGTCACGTGTTACAACCAGGCGGACGGACGGACCGATTTCTGAGGAAAGTAGCCCTAGAATGCCTACGCATTAAAACGCGAGTGCACTTGAGGCTGCGATCAAACGGCACCGATGAAACGGCTTGAATCATCGCCAAACTGCCGCCGGCGCAGACACCAGCCACAGCAACAGCCGCAGCCAGATCAAAGGCGTTGTACGTCACTCACGAGCCTGGAAAATGCGCTCACATCGATGATATCTCCTTGTTGAGCATGCGTGAGCGGGCTTGCACATATAGCACCATTGGGCGCTCTTTCTGTTATCGCCCGTGGGTAAACCGCCAAATGCGGGCGCCAGTGACACAGCGCATTTCTCTCGATGAGCGTCGTCTGCAGTGGCGCTTGCGGCGTAGGACCGAAGCTTCGCTGTAGCGTAGTCTACACGTAGGCGATAGATCGAACTTAGGGGCAGCAACATATTAAGCGGCCGTGAAGATATCCTGCGGCCCTGACGTAAACTCTTATTCGCGAGCAAGGCTTTTTGAACGTGTTTTTCTCTGCTTGCGCCCACCAAGACTGCAGTGGAAGAACGAACGTCGCTGCATCGAGTTCGCTGTGTCTGGAGCCGTCGCGCACGCTTTGTACGGTCTGTGAGGGGCATGGCGAAAGTCGTTTGGAAAGCTTTTTTCCTGAAGGCTCTAATGAGTTATAAGGCAGGAAGCTTTACACAAACTCAGTTGTTAGCCAGATAATACTACGGGCGCAAAATTTTCGTAGGTGAAGAGATACGTGAGTGCATATGAAGTGGAAGCAAGGCCCGGGCAGACGACTCGTACGCGCCCCTCAACTTCTGCAGCACCCGTCAGACTGCGCACCCAGCGCCTGCTCGACTCGAAATCCAGCAAGTATTTTCTTTCTGTTAGCAATATTATATTTATCTCACAATAGTTGAACAGTATAGATGAGAATCCGAAAGGAAATCTAGCTCTTGCATAATTAGATGAATTTGGAGAGATCAAATATACAACTTCGTATCTTGGCAAGCTGACCTGTCGAATATGCTTATCGCAGTGGGCGAGAAGCGATTTCTCCTCAGGTGCTTCGCAGATGCGTCAGAGCGTGGCGTCGGGATTGAATATAGGCCTGGAGCGAGCCTGTAAAAGACCACTAAAGATAGTTACCCGGAGCTTTCTACGGCCTTCTCATGGACAGCGACGTCGCCTAAAGATGTTTGCGTCATCCCCACCTTTTAGAAATGCTTCGCATGACGAAGTTCATCATAAACGCTTTTGTCTCCCTAATCTTAAAAAAGAAGTTTTACATCGTATGATGAAAGTCACACAGAACATGTTTATTAGCTTGATCTTTATAGTGAGCATGGTGCTGTTTAAGTGTAACGGCGCCTCAACGTATGTCCCATGGTCGAGTAGGCTCTGTTTCTAAATAATAGCAACGAAACTGATTTAGCCTGCTTGTTAACTTCGGCAGTCTTGCGAGAAGTAGCATATTACGCATGACATGGCTGATGGCCAATTGTAAAACTAAGTACAAATGTAAGATGTGTAAATGCGAAGCTCAAAGACGACATTATTGTATTGAGTGAGGTAGGTACCACCGGCCACGCAGGTGGCATGGGAAGTTTCTCCCGTCAATGTTCAAAGAATGCTTGTCGCAGCGCGCTTCCTCACATGCAGAACTCAGTTTCTTCGCTTTATCACTCTGGTAGGCTTTCGTTGACTTTTCTACATCCATGCGTTCCGGCCTTTGGAGCGAGTTTTTCTGCACCTGATCACTAATCGACGAACGCCTAACGACACGGTGGTCGTCCAGATCCCTAGCACAAAAACATGGGAAGACTTGCGCAATGCCGTGGTGTGAATGTCACGGACACCAAAAGAAATCGTCATTTGTGCGGCGGAAAAATGTGAGGGGTTGAAAGAGCATCAATACAAATGAATCGAATAATAATATGATGAAGACCATTTGAAGAAACACGACTTGGTAAATTTCTTATTTATGTTAAAAGAAGGACGCTTTGTTTGACTCTGAAAATGGCCTCTTGTCTTTTACTGTTAGGCGAAAAAAGTTATCATGCCGTTTTGCTTCAACTTTACAAGCGGTTTGACACATTCAGGCTTTATATACTTGACAGAGTGCGAAGTTTGTGCCGAAAGTAAGGGCAGTGACTGAGCAAAAAAGTGAGAAAGGGTGTAGGCACCACTCTTTTACTTTTTCGATTAAAAGTGTCCGGTTGAGCTTTATTACGAGTCTGATTGCCGTATGAGAAGGCAGAATTGTACGCGTAAGCTTCTTGTGCTAATTAATGTTCGTTTTTGTCAAAATGAAGGTTCGCGAACAGACATAAAAATTATCACTGTCGAATTTCTTGTAAAGCTGAAGTATACTGGTGCAAAAATTTGTCAAGTGTAGTGAAGGTTTTATGGAAAAGATGACCTACAGGAAGGAACTATGTTAAAGTGGATTCAGCGTGCTCGGGGAGGTCGTCTAGACCAGAAGGAGGATGAACGATCAGGACGCGCCTCTGCCTAGTTCCGAGATGAAAATATTTATCTGTGGTATTCTCTTGGGATGAGTGACTATAGAAATATGTAAGAATATCAGAACCACTTGACGTGGAAAAGTCGCCCGTCTGCCTCATTTGAAATAATAATTTGAAAATGAAGAAGTTTTGCCCCATCATGTGTTGAAACAGCTGACTCCTGAGCTCAGGAGTAAGCAAAGAGAATGCCAACCAAAAAAGTTAGCCAAAAGAATGTTGCGTTGATTGGAAAACTTCAGACGACAGTGATTAAATTTTTTAAACGCTCGTCGTCGGCGACAAAACTTAGATTTACAAATACGTCATCATGCTGAAGTCGTGGAGTTAAGAGTCGAAACAGAAAAAAACGACCCTCGTTCCACGAAGTGAACCCGCATTTCGCGTGAGCGTGCTTTCTCCCATTTCGGCCGCCATTGTTTAGGTAATTATTCTCTTAGTGGTAATGAATTGTTTATCTTGTTTGATTACGTCCTTCTCCGAGCGCCATGTCGGGCGCTGAAGCCATCCGCTCTACACCGCGCTGCCTGTGCGAGTTGGCACCGCGCCAGCTGTGCCGATGACGTCATCTGCAGCACCACTCGCCTATTGTTATCTAGATCATCTAGATCATCCATCATCCGCGATGACAGCTGCGGAGCTGACTCCGTTCTTGGCGCTGTGCCAGCGCCAAGAATGGGGTCAGCGGTGAAGAGTAGCATATGGTGAATGGTGAATGGTGAAGAGTAGTATATAGAAGAATTTTTAGGAATGAAGAGACCGTGGAAAAGTTACGGGGTAGCTAACCAATAAAGCGGTTAGCATTGCTATAGTTACGTAGTCGGTATGAATATTCCAAAGTAAGTTGGCATAGATATGCATATCTAGATATTTAAAGGAATCGACTAATTCCAAGGCAGCATTATTAAGGTAGGCATGGTGTTAGTTATTTGGGATACAGGCATCACTTTACATTTGCCAACGTTTTGTTCTATTAACAAGCTTTTGCACCCTTTAGCTGCAGTATTTAAATCAGACTGGAGGTGGTTAGGGTCCTATGCATTAGTTATTTGGCGAAAGATAAGAAAAGAAGTGAAAAGAAGTCAGAAAAGAAGTGAATGTTAGGTAATACTGACGAAGGGAGGTCGTTAATATAAATGACATACCCAGGAATTCTGGACATGCATTCAGTTTCTTTTTTGCCACCACGTGGCGTATCGTCCTTAAAGATTTGAAGATCCCGCCGTGACCTATGCCATGACGCACAACTAAAGAAAACATAATAAAAAGAAGCACACCCTGAGTCTGTTGCTTCACCTCGGCACTTGGAAACGAGAGCGCTTATGTATCAGCCTTATCATATGGCCTTATCTTGAAGACAACCTGCTACTTGCTCGACTTGCAATGAATCGACGATTTTGCTAGACACCTTGCCAGACAGCTCGTCGGCATTCCGGGTGAGATGTCTGGCCGAGATAACGGCTCTCGCAAAGCTTCCGTTGGGTTTACTTTCTTAATTGTTTTTTCTTATTATTCGTGCACGACGACGGCCGCGGGCTTCCGTATAGTCAGCGTTATGTTTCATATGTTTTCTAAGAACCGGTGTGATTCAATAAGAGGAAGCTTTATCTCGGGCCCTTTTTCGATACCGGCTCCTGAAATACATGTAAAACGCATAAATTATTTTATGAGAAAATTGCTCAACCACTCAACCAATCTGAATGAAAATTGTTGCATTCAAGAGAGAACGTTAGACCACAGTAATCGCTCCAATAATAATTTTATTTAGGCCATGACGTTATTGACAAGGATTATCAGAAATCGGTACTTCTAAAGAAAGGAATAGAAGTACGAAGTTTACCAATCCGTTAGTTCGGATAAAAACTGATGTCGCATCTCTCTAAACTACACCCCTTGGAGCACCTTAGTCGGGCAAATTCGATGAATGAATTTATAACTTATGTAAAGTTACAACGCGTGTAAAGATTTTGCGAATGCCATATTCAGGAGTTAGTGGTGTATGTCAGTGTGGCATATGATATATCATTTTTTTCCGCATTAAATGAAATATTAGGTGCAGCTTACAGAATTCCGATATGGTTTTCAGTTGCTGAGGTACAGAGTCGTATACTTCAAGTGTTCTTTATTGAAATTTCGCATTTATTTAGAATATAACAAAGTGGAAGCTGAATAAAAATTTGCTTTCTGAAATCTCATTTTAACTATTTCTTTTAATTTCAACATAACTCATGAATTGCGGTGCAGTGGTTGTAAGAAGAAAGGAATGCTCACTTCCCATGTAGGAGCTACAGCTTCTCGTTAAGTTAGGTTTAGAATAATATTTTTCTGTGAGAAGAAGCAAGACGGGTAGCCTATTTACATTATGGCGGCCGCAGTTTGATGGAGGCGAAATGCGAAGACACACGTGTACTTAGATTTTGGTGTACGTTAAAGATGCCCAGGTGGTCGAAATTTTCCAGATTACCCCACTACGCCGTGCCTCATAATGTTACCGTGGTCTTGGCACGTGAAACCTCATAATTTGTTTATTTTTTTATTTACATAATGTACAGTAATTTACATTTAATTGACAACGCCAAGCCTACAGCAGGCTAGTCATCGAAGCGTTCACTTCTTTAGACCTAAGCTTATACTCATCTTCCTCAGCTTTGTGCAGAGCTGCGCCACATATTTCCACTTGGCGTGGAAGCATCGTCCCACTGCTTTTTAGGCAGAAAAGGACTGGTAGGGTGTTAGGCGGCGGATCTCAACTGCGTGATTGGAAGTCTGGATGGAGCGAGTAGTAGGTGGGACCGGAGAGATCTCGTAGGTTACCTTGGTTACCTGACAGAGGACCCGGTAAGGGCCAGAGTAGCGGGACATCACTTTTCCGAGAGGCCGAAACGGCTGGTGGCAGGTCGCAGAGGGACAAGACCCGCAGGAGTATAATCGGCGTCCCGGTGACTACTGTCACAAATGCTTTTGCGCTTGGTCTGAGAAGCACAGATCGACGGTGAGCAACTTGACGTGTTTCTTGGGCTCGAGCAGTGACATCGCTTGTATACTGAGACACGGACTCTTGAGCTATAGGCAGTATTGTATTAAAAAGCAATACTGGATCTCGGCCGCACAACAAATAAAATGACGCGTAACGTGCAGTGTCAGGCATGATGAATTGTACGCGAATATGACAAACTGGAGAGCAGTATCCCAGTCACGATGGTCATCAGAAACATACCTCAAGAGCATGTCTGTTATTGTTCGATTATTCCGCTCCGTAAGACCGTTCGTCTGCGGATGGCATGCATTAGCAAATTTGTGCTTGGTGGAATAAGAACGGAGGAAGTCGCCCACAACTGTAAAGAGGAAGGAGCGACTCCTGTCAGTAAGAAGTTGACGAGGAGCGCCGTGGTGAACAATGACGTTGTGCAACAGGAAGTAGGCTACGTCTGTTGGAAGGGCTCCGGTGAACGCGAACCAAGTTGCATAATTTATTGCGATGGCAATCCACTTGTTGCATCAGTCAGATGTGGGGAAAGGTGCCAAGAGGTCTACACCAACGTGATAGAAGGGTTAGGTAGGAACGCCAAGAGGCTGGAGTAAACCAGCAGGGAGCACAGATGGCTTCTTCTGGTGTTGACATAACTCACAAGAAGCGACGTAGCGGGGGCCAGATCGGTACAGACCAGAAGAAGAAGAAGAAGTTTATTTTACCACATAAGTACACTGATATATGCAAAGCGGTAGGGATGGCAGGATAAAAGCTGCATAACGGCAGCTTGACTAGTCCCACCTCCGCATGAACAACAGGCAGCAACACGGCAAGATATTCGTAGTACATACTTGTGGCAGGGTTAATATATACATATTCACAGACGCATATACATGCACACATTTATACATATAAATACACACACACACATGCTTATACGCATACATATATGCAAGAAAACCAGAAATGACAACTTCGAAATAGCAATGAAATACTTTTCAACCAAGAAACCAAAAAGTTAACATTCACAGAAATTTTTGCAGTAATGTGCTCTTGGATATATGGCGTATGTTTACATCACTTAGACTATATTTGTTAAGTGTTGAGGGAAGACAGTAGGAGAGTGCTTGAAGGCCATAGTTAGTCCGAGGACGCGGGACTTCCCAGTGTTCCGTATATCGATTTAGGCGAAAAGAAAGATTCCGCTGCAAGTTCGCGATGTTTATGATATGATTAGTACCCTTAGTCATGTCACGTTTAAAAGAACACATAAGTTGATACTCGTAAAGGTGGTCTACTCATAAAATCTTGAACTTCCGGAATATGTCACGCGTATGTGCATTGTAAGGCAAGTCTGAAATAGCACGTAAGGCATTCTTTTGAACTGAAACTAAATTACCTAACGATTTCTTAGTACTATTTGACCAGACGAGGTTACAATAGCGCAGGTGAGAAGCAAATAGTGCGTTATAAACCATAAGTTCCCGTGGTATTGGTATCTGGCATCTGCGCAACATACCTAACGCTTTACTAAGTTTATTTCGTAAGTAATCGGTGTGGTGATCCCATAGCATCAATTCATGAAAGATAACACCCAATGTTTTTGCTGTAGTGGAAAGTTCTATTTTTGTGTCATTCACTGTGAGGCACTGGGTGAGATCACAAGGCGTGGACTTCGCTCTAAAGAGGACCGCTTTTGTCTTGGAGCAGTTCAACTGGAGAGAATTTTTTACAGACAAGTTATATATTTTGTGAAGTATTTCATTTCCAAAATTGATGAGTTCATCCTCCTTAGTTCCTGAGAAGAATAAACTAGCATCATCTGCGTAAATAATATAGTTAATCGAATCATCAATATTCACAATGTAATTTATATAAATGATAAATAGAAGTGGTCCCAATATGCTACCTTGAGGCACACCTTGCTTAATAAGTTGAAACGAAGATAATTTTCTATTTATTGATACGCATTGCTTTCTGTTGGTTATGTAACTTCTAATTAAATCTAAAACTATTCCGCCTGTACCATATCAGTTCAATTTTTCTAATAGTGTTCCATGGTTAATTCCGTCAAAAGCTTTTGAAAAATCAAGGAATACTCCCGACGTTAGTTTCCTCGCCTCTATATTTTTCAAAATTAGTTCTTTTTGTTTAAGAAGAGCAGTTTCAGTCGAGCAGCCTGACCTGAAGCCATATTGACACGGTGTTAAAGCAGAATACTTGTTAAAAAGGCAGTCATCCTAAGGAGAATAATTTTTTCTAAACCTTTTGAAAACAGTGGAAGAATGGAGATTGGTCTATCATCATCAGCCTGGTTACGCCCACTGCAGGGCAAAGGCCTCTCCCATACTTCTCCAACAACCCCTGTCATGTACTAATTGCGGCCATGCCGTCCCTGCAAACTTCTTAATCTCATCCGCCCACCTAACTTTTTGCCGCCCCCTGCTACGCTTCCCTTCCCTTGGGATCCAGTCCGTAACCCTTAATGACCATCGGTTATCTTCCCTCCTCATTACATGTCCTGCCCATGCCCATTTCTTTTTCTTGATTTCAACTAAAATGTCATTAACTCGCGTTTGTTCCCTCACCCAATCTGCTCTTTTCTTATCCCTTAACGTTACACCTATCATTCTTCTTTCCATAGCTCGTTGCGTCGTCTTCAATTTGAGTAGAACCCTTTTCGTAAGCCTCCAGGTTTCTGCCCCGTAGGTGAGTACTGGTAAGACACAGCTATTATACACTTTTCTCTTGAGGGATAATGGCAACCTGCTGTTCATGATCTGAGAATGCCTGCCAAACGCACCCCAGCCCATTCTTATTCTTTTGATTATTTCCGTCTCATGATCCGGATCCGCCGTCACTACCTGCCCTAAGTAGATGTATTCCCTTACGACTTCCAGTGCCTCGCTGCCTATTGTAAATTGCTGTTCTCTTCCCAGACTGTTAAACATCACTTTAGTTTTCTGCAGATTAATTTTTAGACCCACTCTGCTGCTTTGCCTCTCCAGGTCAGTGAGCATGCATTGCAATTGGTCCCCTGAGTTACTAAGCAAGGCAATATCATCAGCGAATCGCAATTGGTCTACAGTTACTTAAATTTTCCCTTTCTCCGCCTTCGTACACCACAGCTACCCTTGCAATTTTCATCTGTTGAGGAAAAATTATAGAGGTTAGGGAGATGTTGTAAATGTGAGTGATGCAAGGGGTGAGCCGGTCAATAACAAAAATACTTGGTTGTATTTTTAATCCGTGCACGTCCTCACTTTTAGATCGGCTAAAATTTTTGAACACATTTAAAACCTCAATGTCATCAGTCTCATCAATATACAAAGAATGTGTAAGGGGACTGGGCAAATACATCAAGGCATCTTCATCATAAGTGCTTTCAACTAGAGAGGCAAAGTAAACATTAAATTTATCGGCGAGTGCTTCATCTTTAAGAACCTCATTGCCAACCTTGAGCTCTTTAATAGTACTGGCGGGTCGCCTTGATGATATAACAGAATTCAGCTTATTCCAAGTCTGTTTTGAATCGATACTATCGAACATGGAGTAGTAATAGTTGCATTTAGCTTGTTTATGCAGTTTAATCAGGTTATTTTGAAATTTCTTAAATTGCTTCAAATCATCTGGGTCACGGCTATTCAAAAACGCATGGTACAGCCTGTTCTTTTCTTTTATCATTTTGATTAGCTTAGAGGAAATCCATGGCTTGCGAGCAAGTTTAGGTTGTTTTACGTGCCTGTAAGGAAAGTGTTTTTGTTATACTGTGCACACGATCTTAATGAAGCGATCATAGGCGCTATCAGCTGATGAAGAGGAGAGTATGTCATCCCAGCTCAACGAGCTTATTTCGTCACGAAAGCAAGAAAGAGATTGTGGATTAATGTCTTAAAAATAAATATCTGATTTCACCGGGTGCCTCTGTTTAATTTCAACCGTAGTAATTAGGCAAATTGGCAAATGATCACTGATAGTGAAACTTATCGGACCATGGTGTAGTAGGTTAGCAGAATTTGTTATAAATAGATCTATCAAGGTTGCTGTAGCAGCTGTAATGCGAGTTGGGGTAGTTATAACATTTGAAAGGCCATGCGAAAGAAGTAGATTTCACAAGTCAGTTTGTTTGCTAGTGTTTGTGAGAATGTCAATGTTGAGGTCACCTCCGAGTACTAATGTATAATTATTTTCATTAACAAACCAAAAGAATTCATCTAAAAATTGAAGAAAATTGTTGATGTTGCCGTGAGGAGGTCTATACACAACAGTAAATACAGAGTTTTCGAATTTTCAACACAGAATTTCAATGTCTTCACAGCATCGAGACCATTCATCAATATACTTATAGCTGATACTTGTACTTGATAGCTGATACTTTCGGCCTGATACCAGGCCGAAAGAATCGTTGCCGGACACGGTCGTACGTACTGATTCCCTGAGGTGACCAAAAGTTTGTAGATCGTGCAGCTTGGACCGAATAGTGGTGCGAACATGTTGGTGTATGACCAGCACCATCTCAGATCCACTGGGGTACGTGCTACGCGATATAAAGTGCCGTCCTTGAGTAGGAACATACCAAGAGAAGGATCACATGACCTAGATGTGAACTTTTCCATAATACCACGTATGCTTGGATCTCGGCGCTGTTCGGTAGCGAGGTCAGCTAAGCAGATAGTGATAATACAGAGCAGAAGCGTAGGTCGCGGGAACATCGTCTTGGTGGTGGTACAAGTAGTCGGCATCTTGGTATACACGGTCGTCGAACTTGTAAGCAACTGTGTACGAGTATTCCTGTAGGCGCCCAGTGAACTAGACGATCGGTAGGGTCTTTGAGGGACGAAAGCCAGCAGAGTGCATGGTGGCCTGTGGTGAATGTAAACGGCCGACCACATAGGTAAGGGTGAGATTTCGGCACTGCCTAGAGAAGTGCAAGGCACTCACGTTCAATAATAAAATAATTACGCTCAGCTGGAGAAAGCAGACGGCTGGCGTAGGCAATGACGCGGTCGTGGCGTCGTTGACGTTGGCAAAAGGTGGCACAGGTTCCATCACCACTGGCATCAGGACGGACTTCTCTTGGAGCAGTCTGGTCGAAGTGCGCAAGAAGGAAGGGAGATGTAAGGAGAGTGATAAGCTTTGAGAAGGCACTTGCTTGTTCAGGTCCCCAAGAAAATAAAGCGTCTGCCTTGAGAACAGCAGAGGGCGGGTGACCTCTGCAAAATTGTGCATGAAGCGGCGGAAGTACGAGAACAGGCCTACGAATCTCCGCACTTCTTCAGCACATTTTGGCACGAGAAACTTCTGTACGGCACGAGCTGTGCCCTAGTCTGGGCGCACACCACATTAATCAACAAGATGACCGAGGATAGTAATTTAGCGGCGTCCGAAGTGACATCTAGACGAATTAAGTTGGAGGCCAGCATTGCGAAAAGCAGACAGAACGAGCGAGAGGCACTCCGGGTGCGTGGCAAATGTAGGAGCAAAAACAACGGAGTCATCTAAGTAACAAATACAGATGGACCCCTTGAGATTATGAAGGAGTGTGTCCGTCATGCATTCAAAGGTAGATGGAGCATTATATAAGCCGAATGACATAAATTTGAACTTGTATAAGCCATCGGGTGTCATAAAGGCGGTTTTCTCTCGGTCCATGTCGTCGACGCAGTATGCCAGTAACCGGAACCAAGGTCGATGGAAGAAAAGTAGTTTGCACCATGGAGACAGTCGAGGGCGTCATCAACGCGTGGTAGAGGATAAACGTCTTTCTTGGTGATCTTGTTGAGGTGCCGGTAATCCATGCAGAAGCACCAGCAGGCGTCCTTTTTACCTAGAACAACAGGGGCCGCCCAAGGACTGGATGATGGTTCAACGATTCATCGAGAGAGAATCTTCTCGACTTTCGTTTGAATGACTTGTCGTTCGTGCAAGAACCGACATTATGGTCGCCTGTGATCAGGGTGTGCGTAACCCATGTCAATATGGTATGTCGTGAGAGAGGTCTGGCCTGAAGGGCGACCTAGGTCAAAAATGTCGCTGAACGCGCAGAGCAGCTGGCATAAGTAATTGGCGTGGTGAGGCAGAAGTTCGGGAGAAATAACGCTTGCTAGTTGAGGAAGGACAGCCGGCAAAGAAGAAGAGTCAACGGGAGACGACGTAACATAAGCAGCTGAGGCTGAAAACCGGCAAACTTGGGAGGCTGCCGCAGGACAGGTTGCCGCAGGAGAGGCGGCGTTACCCTACGGACACGAGGACTCGTTCACCGTTCATCAAGCGTCCTTGAGGTGTTGGTGCTGCCGGCCAGCAGCACCAGCACACACTATATTTTTACCTCTAAATCGACGATAATTTAAGAAATGATTCTATTGTGTTTGTTTCTATAATTGTAAAATTGTTTGTATCTCTAAGTGTAATATAACACGACTTTGTGTCTGAGTAGTCTCTTACTTAGCAGAACCCCGCGCGGTACCTCACATTGAAATTACGGCATGTCCGAGGTCGCACGCCATGGTGGAACTCTTCTGAAATTTAGATTTAGGTGCCCGTTAAAGAACCCCAGGTGGTCCGAAGTTCCGGAGTCCCCCACTATGGCGTGGCTCATAATCAGACCGTGGTTTTGGCATGTAAAACCCCATAATTTAGTTTTTAGCTCTGCACGCCCGGTGTTTCCAGGTCACGATCGGCATGGGCATTATTAGCATGAGGTAGCATTCTTGAGGAAAGTAACGAATTCTGAGTTTTTAAGAAAGCAAGCGCAAGAGAGACAGAATAAAGATATATTACGACTAATGCTTGGGGAGAAGATACGCCTCCAAATGGGAAAAACTTTTAGTGTTCATCTTCTTCTTAACTCTTGGTAGGTAGTCCCTACATGGAGACTGGACCGTTCAAGGCATCTTGCCTAGCACGTGGTAAGGGCGTATTTCCCACGAACTTATCCTTCATATTTGTTATGACTAGACTTCAAGATGGTCACGTGATGGCACTTCGTCTTTTTCGTTCTTCCGTATCTAAAGTGCGTCTGGACTAAGCCAACTGAGCTCGCACGTTGGCGTCGTAAACACGAATTGTGGGACGATGACGCACACAGCTTTATTAATTACCGCAAGAAGTCGGTCCCATATGCTATGCGAGAAAAAAGAAAAACAAGAATATTACCAGGTAAGCATGGTTGTTATTAGGTAACGTATAGGAAAATAAAAGGAAGGAAGAAGCGGGGAACTCTTTAAAGCACCCCGCTCTGTTGACAGCGCTGCGACAGCAGCGTTCGGTAGAGAGTGACGCCTCTCGACACGATATCCAGCAGCGGCCGCGTACTGTTGCCTCAATCATCGCTGTAGTCCTCACGCAGCGTCGCTGAAGCGCTTGCTTGTGCCGTAATCCGCTTAGTAGCACCGATTTCTGCTGGACGGTACCTGAGCTCGAACGAAGCACTGCATACCTGCGCGAAGACGGTTTAAAAAAGCCTCAGTTCCTCCCGAAAGGCAGAGCATCGTTTGCGACAGCAAATTATCAGACAGCTATACGAAGGAAGGTTGGTAGCTTTATCAGCCGTGTAAATTCCATAAAGGTGAACTGACCAACTCAATTAACAAGTACGGTGTGACGCGCGCAATGACAAACAGGAAAAGGGGGGGGGGGGGGAGGGGGGGTATTCTGTAAGAGTCCACCTAGTGGACTGCCCATTTCGGCCGCTGCTCATTGGCTAGGGCCGCTCGTCTCCTCTCTCGCACAGCTGCATCCAATCAGCAGCGGCCGAAATGGACAGTCCACTAGGTGGACTTTTACAGAATACCCTCCTGATCTCACTCGATGACTGCCGACACTCGCTGTCAGAACGCTGGCATGAGGAAGGGTGGCAGCAGCGGCGAACGAAGGCACCGTATACTGCCTCTAGCTTCAACGCGGCTCCAAGACTTGCGATCGCGCCACCTCAACATTTTGGAGGCGCGGGCTCTCCTGCCTCTCTTCTCCCTTAGGGCGTGTGCAACCCTCCTCCTCCTGCTCCTCCTCCTCCTCCTCCCACCACACAACACTGACTAAGTGGGAAGACCACCCACATCAAACGATTACATTCCTCACCCTCTCACATTTTCCCTCGCACCTACGGCATACAGCGTCCCCGGCCACGGCAGCCTCATTTCGATGGGGGCGAAGTGCGAAAACACTCGCGTAACTTAGATTTAGGTGCACATTAAAGATCCCAGGTGGTACGAATTTCCGGAGCCTCCCACTACGGCGTGCCTTAGCAACTTGCGATTCGCTGATGATATTGCCTTGCTTAGTAACTCAGGAGACCAATTGCAATGCATGCTCACTGACCTGGAGAGCCGAAGCCGAAGGGTGGGTCTAAAAATTAATCTGCAGAAAACTAAAGTAATGTTTAACAGTCTCGGAAGGGAACAGCAGTTTACAATAGGTAGTGAGGCACTGGAAGTGGTAAGGGAATACATCTACTTAGGACAGGTAGTGACTGCGGATCCGGATCATGAGACTGAAATAATCAGAAGAATAAGAATGGGCTGGGGTGCGTTTGGCAGGCAATCTCAGATCATGAACAGCAGGTTGCCATTATCCCTCAAGAGAAAAGTTTATAACAGCTGTGTCTTACCAGTACTCACGTACGGGGCAGAAACCTGGAGGCTTACGAAAACGGTTCTACTTAAATTGAGGACGACGCAACGAGCTATGCAAAGAAGAATGATGGTTGTAACGTTAAGGGATAAGAAAAGAGCAGATTGGGTGAGGGAACAAACGCGAGTTAATGACACCTTAGTTGAAACCAAGAAAACGAATTGGGCATGGGCAGGACATGTAATGAGAAGGGAAGATAACCGATGACCATTAAGGGTTATGGATTGGATTCCAAGAGAAGGGAAGCGTAGCAGGGGGCGGCAGAAAGTTAGGTGGGCGGTTGAGATTAAGAAGTTTGCAGGCACAACATGGTCACAGTTAGCACGTGACCGGGATAGTCGGAGAAGTATGGGAGAGGTCTTCGCCATGGAGTGGGCGTAGTCAGGCTGATGATGATGATGATGATGATGATTCACAGAAACCTCTTACACTGGAATCGTCATCAAGAGAAAGTTCCAGCCAATTGTAATGCCGTACAGATTAATCTTGATGGCAACCGGCGAAGGGTAAAGAGCCCTTACAGACACAAATATTAAAAAAAAAAGCGACCGAAAATCGGAACGACTGCAGTCTCGCAATATTTTCTCTTTTCCTCTCTCTCTTTCTTCAAGCGGATAGCTTTGTTTGGCTATCCTACCAGTTTCCTGATTTGGAGGTGGCCGTATTTTTCAACTGATAGTGAAACTAGCCCCGGAGGTCGGCAATGGCGAGGCCACTTATCGTGTTCTCGCGCGAGAGCTGTCTAACCGAGTAGCGGGAAAGGTTCGTCTCGGAATACCAACTAGCACTTTGAGTCCCAAGTTATGGCGCGCGAGAGTTTGGTGGTGTCCGAAAATTTAGACTCCGAGAGCTATGGGGGCACTGTGCGGCTTTTATCCGCCGCCCGGGCTGACGGTTGCGGGGCGTAAAGTGGTTCCGAAGTGCGCATGCGCGACTCCTTCTCGAGAGGCGCCGTGCGTCTTGACGGCACGCCACAACTTCGCTCATAGAAAGGCTTCGCCAGAGCGTAGGGTCTGCGGGCACTTAAAAAGTAATGGTCGGAGGAGCATGTGGCCTCCGCTGAGTAAGTAAACGAGCGGGGAAGTAAGCGCGGCTGTGCAGCCTAGCTATTGTCGTGCCATTCTCGTCCCGCCGTCGTGGCTCCGCTGTCGTTGTGCCACTTTGGATCGTGCTGCCATCGTTGTCGTGCCGTCGCCATAATAATAGTCACATCATTGTCGTCACACTGTAATTCCTCCTATAACAAAACACGCGTAATGCCGCGGTTGCGGGTTCGGCTCCCACCGGCAGCAACTTATCTTTTTGTCCACGATAAAAGAGCGCGGGGCTCGCGCAAAGCTACAGTAAGCTAACTATTTTGACTACTTCTCATTAGGTATACACATAGACCATCATATAACTTTCGATCTGCGAGCTTTGTAATTGGCTCAGCCGAGGGCTCACATAAATGTTAATGGTTCTCGATTTCAGCTGGTATTTTTTTTTAAACTTCGCACGTTATGGGGGGGGGGGGGGGGTGTTAACGAAACAAAATACCTTTGCGTCACCGTAGCAAGTTAGTGGGAGCACGGAACGTCCGCCTTAAGGCGTGAGACTCCTGTGTTCTCTTGCAACGGCATGCCCCGTGTGTCCCTCTTACAAATGGCGCATACCTGTTCGGCACGCATCGTACGCTCCAACTCGAACTCCTCTCCCAGTGGCGCCGTGCTCGGAGGGTTGGCGGCCCGCTCGAACGCGGCGCGCAAAGCCTCACGAAGCCAGAAGAGGCAGGCCGAGATGTAGAGAGGGGGCTGCTCGCTGGTCGTCACCGCCAACCTTTGGTAGTAGGTGCTGCGGAGGACCACAGAGGATCTCCTAAAGGGCATCTCACCAGGCCACATGGCAAATTATCAAAAACGCGGGAAGTTGTTACGTGTCCTCTAGGGAGCGTTCTGCCGCAAACGTTTTTTTTCAAATCGGCTCGTCAATAGCCGAGATAGAAAGAGTGCCGCGAACCCGGGACTTCAGGAGGCGAGCTCCACTGCCAAGCGAGACGCTCTCTCCACTCGCCCCGTCTAGACTTCGCAAGCGAAATTCCTTCCCTTCGTTTTTCCATACTGGAGCTCGAGAAACGCGTGTCGCGAAAGTTAGCACCCTAAGATAATTTTTGGAAGTTGCATGAATTGCAATTAATTATTAGATTTTAGTCATCGTGTTCTGTGGTTACGCGCCGAATTTCAATGTTCTTGCGACAAACGAAATCAAGTATCTGACTGTGATCCGATAGAGGTTCATGAGATGTGTGACATCAGGCAAAAGTTTTCATTTCTTTATACTCATATCTAAAGTATATAGCTCTGCCGGCTTCGCAAAATAGAGCTTGTTTGAAGTCAGCCCCTGTGGTGCATCCTACCTTGTGTCCTCGTCTTTTGCGCAGTGCAGACATGTCGATATTAATTAACCAACTCGCCCAAGCTTCCACTTCATCAAGTACAACGCAACGTTGAGGCACAGTCATTGTTTTGGAGGCTATGGTCTCAAAAATAAGGACATAGCCCTAACGTTTCGTGCTCTACGCTGTGCGTTCGCCATAAGCACGCTGCGCTGGGCGTCCCACGTGCGTATGCAATGCTATAGATGTATTACTTAATACAGGTACACGCAACGCACGTTCAGCACCCTGGCGTAGTGGAGCATGACCGCTCGCCTTCGAAGTTAGATCCGCTCGGTCATACCCAGCGAGTCATCGTAACTGCAGTGCTCGGCTGCTCTTCCATTTCAAGATGGGGCTGGTATATTTGCTTTACAGCTATTACGTCGCGTGCGACACCATTACGCAATTAGTAAGCGTGTTCAGTCTGCTCTGATACTCTCGATATTTTAGTGTATCCGCGAGATTAAGATTATACGCCAAACTGAAATCTCCCCTTAATTGCCTCGAAGTCTTTCCTCTACCGTCGCTTTTCTGAGGGCTAGTATACGCGTATGGGTTCATCTCCAAAGCCAACAAAAACAGCGCAACGGCAAGCGGACAAAGGAGTAAAGATGCATCACGTGACAGGCGCTTTCCCCGCATCCTCCTTTGTCCTCGAGCTGTTTCAGCTCGTCTCCTTCTCCCGCGTCAAGCAAGGCCTACTCACGTGAGTTTGGCCAGTTGGTAGACGATGCTCACGAGGCCCAAGATCATCGAGCCCACGTGACACCTGCCTCCCCACAGTGACTCGTGCTTCGCCAACGCGAGCGACTCGGGCGAGCAGCGCAGCAGGGCCACCACGAGGATTGCGTCCGAGGCGAGATAGCACACGTGCAGCAGCATGTCCAGCAGGTAGATCAGCTTGAGCGGCAGCAGATGGCTCAGTATGTGCCGCCTGCGCAGGTTGATAACTTCGCTTGTAAACGATGTCGCTCGAAAGAATGTAGGAGGTAAACTATAGTCACGATAATTTGACCAATTATCCCCATAAGATGACGTACCGAGAAACGAATGAGCCTACACAAAAAGCGAACTATAACGCGAATGAAGGGCGAAGCACGAGAGAGGTGACGTCACAAGAAGTGCGAGAAGGCACTTGATGAAAACATTTTATTGGAAGACTCAAACCTTGGTAGTCCTAGCCGCTTGCACTGTAGGAAGAAAGTCGATCGCCTCTCCAGAAGTGTCCTCCCTCAGAAACTCGTATTCCGTGCCTTCGAGAGCATTTTAAATCCCGCACTTCTTGAACGTGCTTCAAGAATGCTGGCCCAAGCGACCGAAATACATTTACAGGACGTGGCTGCAGATAGCCGCAAGAGCCGTCGGAGTGGAAGTCTAGGCAGTATCTGTTAACCTCATCCACTGCACGTAGCAGCGCTCGACGCCATCCTCGAAGGGTTGGTTTATAGAGACGCCAAGCGGTTTCAACTGGGACGCCATGCTTATGCGGATGATGAAGAGTTCGATGCCATATTCACGCAGCAGTCGTCCAGGTAACAACGAAAACGATTAATTGGAACGGCGTCTACGCTCCGATTCGCCGACACCACACAGACTTTATCCGGCGTAGAACAAGAGCATCGCCCATCCACTCTTTCTCGCGAAGTTGAAAATGGCCCGATGTCCTCAACGCCTACTCTCCTTGGGATACCTAATGATAACAATGTATATAAAGAAACCGCAACTGAAGAGTTGCGCTGAAAATGATTTCGTTTTGCATGTACTACGAGCCGCAAATGTGACGTGCTATAGAAAGGAAGCTGGCATTATATGCGCGTTCTTAGGGTACATTTTAAATGGCTTATAATGCTTGCCTACTTATAATTTCAATTCTTGGACCCGAACTAGCCTAGGGATACGAGTACGATCAATGATTTGCAATTATTGTCTAGAAATCAAGACAAGAATAAAAATGAATGAATGAATGAATTAATTAATTAATTAATGATTTTCCCTGAAATCATAATGGCGCTGCATGCTTGGATAAATTGGATAAACATGCGCCACTAAATACCGCCAACGACTGCCAATAGTGTTTGCTTAATCATTTTTCC
This sequence comes from Dermacentor andersoni, assembly GCF_023375885.2. Taxonomy (NCBI): domain Eukaryota; kingdom Metazoa; phylum Arthropoda; class Arachnida; order Ixodida; family Ixodidae; genus Dermacentor; species Dermacentor andersoni. Next base: position 99,148,729 of record NC_092819.1, on the reverse strand, counting down.
GGAGAATTACGACTAAAATGTCCCTGAACCCTTTTGATCGAAGTTGAGAAATCCATTTGAAGTTAAAATAGACAAGTTGAGAACTACTTTGGCGCAAAAGATACTTCAGTGCGTTCGGGAGAAGCGGAGTTATTGGCAATCAAAGTTCATCCATGATCGCTTTCGCGACGCTCCCGCTCTATTCTTCAATGCCTTGCACTGCGAAGGCCACGGCGTAGAGGGGGCGTGTCCACAACGCTGCGTCTACTGAACGTCCCCGTTGTGCGGAGCTGAAATTTGATTTTAGACGTAAGCGCAAGCGCCCCTATCTGGAATTTTGTCGCCTGCGAAGCGCAAAACGCGGTTGTTCTTATCTGATGCGCGCTCAGCGAGCGGACTCGTCACCGGACCGCGCAGCGGTTGCAGTATCCATACGCTACATAGCAGACCGTAGCTATATAGGCCGCTGTAGTGCGTATGCGCAACGTTTGCTTTGTGCACCACATGGCTTGAGTGTGCACTCGCGCTCATATGGTCCAGTCTGGCCGTGCCACGGGGTGCGCATCGGCTATGTCCTGCAGCAGCTTGACCGACGGATAGTAGCCCCATCCAACTTGCGAATTTTGAAGTGCCGTCGACAGCTCACTACGAAGCGAAGCCCGCCAAGACATCTAACCTGGAGCGGACAAGAGTGAGCATGCGCTGACAAGCGTGCGTGTGGTCCAAACTTAAGTTTCGTGTGGTTCCATGCTAGTTGAGTGTTCACAACTAACCGAAATTAGCGAGACCCGACGGATACGACACCAATAAAGAGCCTGGCGAAAGTTTCGTGCCTATGCGGACGGCCGCTGCGGAGCGTGAGCAACCGATAATCAGCTTCTTCCGCAGTGCGTAATTCTTATCGAAATTCGAAGCCAGATTTTCGCTTAGTATTACTTCAGTCTGTTTATTAAACTGCGTCGATAAATACACACAGTAACAGTAGGAAGAAGCGCATTGATCCAAACACCCTTTTTGAGTGGCATCAGCTATTCGACAATAGCAGCCGTGTATGGTAGTCCGCTATATAAACGAAATAAAGTGCCTGAAAAGGGTGAGGAAATGACTTTTTTTATGAGAGAGTGTTTGAGAAAAAGTGACTTTGTGCTCCACTTGCGAGCTCTACACGCCGCGCTCGACTGCAATATTTGACTATTATAATCACAGCAGCGTATGCTATTATAGTGGACTGCATTTCTTTCACCAATCCTAACGAGTGGTTCGGGACCCTATTAATGGGTGGGTGGTGACCCTATTAATGAGGTAAGAGCAAAATTTGGGTCGTCAAAGTCTCTGGACAGGCTGTCTCTGGATGGCATGGGAAATGGTAGCCCCAGGCAAAGCTTCACTTGCGCTTACTGAGTAACTTATACAGGAGCACATCAAAATATTCAGTGCCCTTCCACTCTGCGAAGAAGGATGACCAGCGAAGCTGTGAATGCAGTCCTTTAATGGCGGATTGCACCTCCACTGCGGGTCGTCTCGGTATTGCACTGTCTTTGGGATCGGCCCAAGTATGGGGAGCGCTTAAACGGCAACTCCGGCGTTTTTTAAACCAGAATAGGATATTGTCATATTCAATTGGCATTGACAGTCCTGTCACTGGTAGGGTGATTCAATTTGCTTAGAAATTCATCAATAACTTGAAATAACCAATAAACGAGGTACCGAAACCGAAACGGGTAGCTGATTCGTGTGACGGCACGATGAGTCGATGACGTCAGATCCTACACTACCATAATGTAAACACGCAGTACACTTGGCACTAATGCCGAAGAAGCGAAGCTGATGATGTCTCCTGACGACACAGGGAGCTTTGACAGTTTCCGAACTAGACAGCGGTGATTTAAGCGACCATTTGAGCGGCAGTGGCGGTGTCTTCTATGACGTCACAGACACAGGGTGGCCAGTAGAAAGTCATGAGTCGGGAACGCAAACAATCTTTAAAATTCATTTTCAGGAAAGCTAAATGACTTGCAGCCAGATAGTTTGGCACAGGTAATCAGAGCGCAAAATAGAACCTATATTCAAAATTTTCTTAAGATCAGTGGGCATCGAAAAAGCACCGGAGTTGCCCTTTAACACCTGCTTCAATACCGGGTAGGCCCGGTATTGCACTATCTTCGGCATGGGCCCACGAAAGGGCAGTGCTTAACGTCTTCATCACCTCCGCAGCGGGTAGGCCCGGTATTGCACTATCTTCAGGATCGGCCCACGAATGGGGCGTACTTAACGCCTGCTTCACCTCCGCCACGGTTTGGCCCGGTAGTGCACTATCTTCGGGATCGGACCACGTATGGGGAGTGCTTAACGCCTGCTTCGCCTCCGCCGCGGGTCGGCCCAGTGTTGCACTATCTTCGGGATCGAACCACGAATGGGGTGTGCTTAACGAATAGACCGAACTTGTCTGTTCTAATGCACCACTGTACAACTCGACAAACAGACAGCTTTATTGTAATACTTCATAGTTGCATACTAAACAGGTGTTTTCATTTCCTTCATACTGTGCCTAGTGCTTCTACCTCTGTTAGATCTTGGACAGCGAAATAACGCAGTCTCATTCATTTGCAGGAAAGCCGTGGGTCATGATAGCAATAGAACACGCTTTTGTCCGCGGGAGACAGTCGAATAGTGATACACCATTACGAGTGAACTCACCCCAAGAAAATGATGTTAAAAAGGAAGGCCGCGATGCATATGAGCACGTAGCTTTGGTGGTGCTTGGGCTGCACCGCGTAGTATGTGTCCTCCAACACACCGTATGCGGAATGAGCCATATAGACGTGGTAGATCTCCTCGAGTACCTCACTAATGATGTACCATTTCCCAGTCTGCGAGACAAGCGGAAAACAGGTTATGCGATATTCGGATCAAGCGCGACTCTGGTTACGATTACGTGGCATCGAGAAGACACATGCCTATTCGGCATGCGCTGATTCGGCTGCAAGGTTCATGTTAACTAAATTAATTGCAGTGCCATTGGCCAGATCATCCTGCATGTAACTTGCACTTTCTTGAAACAAAACAGTAAACTTACTATGCTTAAGACTCACCATTGTCGTTATCGCTGTTGTCCAGGGAATATGTGCTCTGGTTTCGTTTGGTGCCTACGGATATGGCTCAACCCACTACGGGGGATCGGTCATGTGACTCATACCCACTATTGTGGATTGGCGAAGAAAAGGGTGCATTATTGCAAGTTACAATAAGAAATAAATTACCACGACTGCTATAGATTTAATGCTGTTGGAAGGAGAAATTGCATCTTGAAAGGAGAAAAATAATAGCAATAAGAATAACTAATCAACAGTTAAAAAGTACATGCACAAAAAAGAAGAAGTATAACAGGTCATTCGGTTGCACTCCATATGAAATTCCTGGACATTGGAGCAAACACCCCTGAGGCTGAATCCCCGAGTAGTGATCCCAAACGGAAGAATAAAAAAACCGAGGACGCCTAATAACTTCTTATGAGTTGTGAATGCGAGAGCATTAATGCCCAATTGAGTGCCGCTGAGCGGTCCTTCCAGTTTCCCGCTGCGAGTAATGTACCATAGCGGTACAGTCACTTGCAATATGAGCTGCAACACGGTGCCCGCGTTCAAAAGGGTCCCGATATCGCACGGTGACGTCGATCATACGAATAACGGGAGAACTAAGCGCCGTTACAATTACTGTTATTTATTACACCAATTTTTCGTATGTGGACGCCGCCGTGCAATCCTGGGGCCCTTTTGAACACGCTCACCGTGTTGCAGCTCATAGGGCACGTGACAGTACGTGCTGCCCGAGCACGCAAGCAGCAGCAGCAGCCTGCGGTGCCAACTCCGCATGTCGCCCGCGCCCTGCGCGACGAGAGACCAAGGAAGCAGCCGCGGTCACCAAGGCGGGCATGCACGAGCAGCAGCCAAGCCCAATCGGGGATGAGAGAGAGAGAGAGATACGGACCGCGCGCCGGCTTCCGAGAGCGAGGCGGCGGCACCCGCACCCGCGCGTCACCCGACTGCCTCGCCGACGGCAACCCGTCTCGCCCCGCCTCGTCGTATCTGCTGCGTGGAGGCGTGTTGGTGACGTGGCCTCGCGTCGATGCCCTTTCCCCTCACGCAACACCGTTTCGTCCGCTCTGCTCCATCAAGGCGCGCTCATGACGTGGCGTCGCAGCGGATGGGAATTTAGGTGGCGTTTCGGTGTTACAGACACCGGATTTTTCGCTCAATGGACTATATTGTGCTATCGCATCAAAAATATCTGCCAAATCTAGCCTAGGCCTTCGAAGAGGCACTGCTAGTCATACGTTTCTGCAGCAGTAACGCGGAGACAATATATAAAAAACGTCCACGTAATGCGAAGCATTCATGACTTGCAGAGAACGATTGTATGAATAACGTAAATGTTGTGCAGCGAATATCTATGTATAGCAGATATAGGCTGTAGTGTTTATATTTATTATAAGGAAGACACTGTAATGGCAAGATATAAGATTGAAAGCAAACTGAAACCCAGTGACACGCACATACCCAGGGGCCCCAGGGGCATGCACACACACTCAGAGGCCCCAGTGAACATACCCAGTGGCACCTACATACCTGTCTCGAGACAAGACGCAGCGATACTGGTATCCGCACACGCTAGGCCTTTACATTGATCCCTCTTGAGAGATACCAGCCATTAGTACGGACCCCTGCATAAAATTCATCCATCTTGTGATTTTCATATGCCGCGAGGTTTCTCTAGGTAAGACCAAAGATGCCTTCACCGCATGAAACTCAACGTGGCCTTCACTACTTCAAGTGCAAGATTCAACTTACGGACTCACCACTTTGCTCTGTCCGTCACGGCCCTGAAGACCTGCAACATGTCCTGTACGGCTGCTGCCTCCACTTGTCAGATAGACAGTCTGCGAAGGCGACGCTACAACTGCTATGCTGCTAATGTTCTTGCGGGCCACAAACCTTCACAAAACTATGCAAATATCTCTATTGTGTATGTATGTGTGTTTTTAACTGTATGTGGCTGTTTATGTGCTTTTGGGATGACACTATATATCGTAATTAACATCCAGTACCTGGAGTAGTGTGGTAGGCAATCAGCCCAGCTATCGTCTGCAGCATATCATGAACTTTGCATTTCTCTCTCCAGCAGCACATACCCAGTCGCTCCAGTGCACATACTCAGTCCCCCCAGTGGCGCACCATTTTAACACTGCACTATCACGGGGATCGGCCCATCAAAAACATCGAGATACCTTGCCCGCCAAAAAGATGACTGCGCATGGAGGAGAATGATTCGCATAAAAAAAAAAGTTGAATTGTTTCCGCCTCATTACAAAAAGAGCACAGAGGGGAGGTCACCAAACCTGACCTGCGTAAGTAAATCTTCAGAGACGGAATGCGGAAATGTAATTTTCTTACCCTAATGAAAACTTTAATGAAAACGAACGGTTGAGTGCAAGTGAAATATTCCAATACGAGGCCTTTTCTCGCACTGGTATGCGTATATCGCAATGACCTTTGCTTATAGTGTGTTTAGATGCCCTTGTTTTTTTATTTACTTATTTATTTTGTTTATTGCATACCGCAAATCCCAATGGGCGGTAGGGCAAAACAAAACGAGAAAGCAAAACAGTGACAGATATAGTGTCAATACGCAGTTACAGATTTTATATAATATTATTTGGGTTGAGGGAGGAAAAATCATATAGTAAAAACGTTACGAACAGGCATGATCATATTCAAGAATTTCCCTAGTACATAAGAGAAGTACACAAGATTTTAACAGTGGGTAGTACGCAAGTGATTTTCAAGTAATGCAAAAATTTACTCAAAATGTTGCAACTAGTTGTAGATTCCGGTAATCTGTTCAGTTCTCTAATTGTCTGTGGGAAGAAAGAATATTTAGGACAGTTTGTGTTGAAACGGTGTTCTTGTAAGTTTAGTGGATGTTTGTGGCGTGATTGTCTAGTTTTGCACTTAGATATAAATGTTGAACTGTCGATCTTAAGCTGCTTATGAAGGAGATGCAACAACATTTTTTGGCGTACGAATTTAGCTCGACTACTTAAAGTTTAGAGTCCAGATTTTTCAAGTAATACTGAGGGTGAATCGAATAGACCATATTTGTTGTAGACAAACCTAACGACCTTACATATACACCTTTCAGCTTGCTAACTAAACTGTTTGTAGCCGGGAACCAAACTACGTTTGCATATTCTAGTATAGGCCGAATAAAGGTGCTGAAGGCTAAGAGCTTTGTTTTAGCTTGTGCAGGTCGGAGTCGCCTTTTAAGGAAGAATAATCTATTTAAGGCGGACAATCTAACATAGTTTACGTGTGCCTCCCATCTAAGGTCACTTGAAATCACTAATCCAAGGTACTTGTGTTGCTTGGCTGTAGTTAGTCGCGCATCACCAATAGTGTAGGAAAAATTTGATACGTTTAGTTTACCTGTTATTCTTAGGAAAGCTTATTTTCTGACATTTAAAATCATCTGCCATTTCGCGCATCATTCTGATACTAATATTAAGACATTATTGGGGACAATATGTTCGGAAGGAAAGTCCATTTCTTTATGAAAGCTGCAATCATCGGCGAGAAGGTGTGTTAGTTTTGATGGATCAGGGTAGCCCATTAAAATAATTAAGAACAAGATAGGAGCCAGGACGCTGCCTTGCGGTACTTCCGATGTAACTTCCATTACTTCGGATTCATGCTGATGTCAAGAGGCGTTATAGTTCGATTGCTAAAGCACTCAGATAGCAGAGCACCGCAGCAAGAAAACACAGAGCTTCGGCAACACAGGCACAAGGGTTCCAACCACACGTTGTCGTCGTCTTTCTCTAAGCAGTGCCTACTGCTCGTTCTTCTTCAGTACAATTGCCTCCCCGGGGAAGAGGAGCCGTCTCGGCGACCTACGGGCAAGATAGCACAGGTGGGTCAAAGTACGGCTTGAGCCGCTGAACGTGCACGATTTCGCGCCCTCGGCGGCGCTTATCGGAAGGCGGCTCAAGGGGTTCTACCAAATAGTTCACAGGAGACGTTTGACTGACGACACGGTAGGGACCCTGGTACTTGGACACAAGCTTGGGTGAAAGTCCAGGGCTGGTAGCGGGAACCCAAAGCCAGACTAGTGAGTCAGGGGCATAGGGTGCCGGAGAAGAGGGAATATCGCGAAGGTGTTTCTGTCGCTGCTGTTCTTCCGAAGTAAATGTGCGGGCGAGCTTCCGGCACTCTTCCGCGTGCGCAGCAGCGTCGGACAGGGTAGTAGCCTCCGTTGTGTCAGGGCGATACGGAAGGATGGTGTCCATTGTGCAGGAAGGCTCGCGTCCGTAAAGAAGAAAGAACGGGGAAAATCCTGTAGTGCTCTGTGTGGCGGTATTATAAGCGTACGTCACGAAGGGTAGAATTCGGTCCCAATTGGTTTGGTCAGATGCGACGTACATGGCTAACATATCGCCAAGAGTGCGGTTAAAGCGCTCAGTCATGCCATTGGTTTGCGGGTGGTATGCAGTAGAGGTACGGTGAATTACGTTGCACTCCTTGAGCAGGGCTTCTATAACATCAGACAGAAAGACGCGGCCTCTGTCGCTCAGCAACTCTCTGGGGGCTCCATGGCGAAGTATGATATTACGCAGAAGGAACCAGGCAACATCCCGCGCAGACGCGTTGGGCAGAGGCGAAGTTTCGGCGTAGCGTGTCAGATGGTCAATCGCCACTATCACCCAGCGGTTGCCATCTGAAGTACATGGAAGGGGCCCATAGAGATCAACTCCGACCCTGTCAAAGGCCCGTCCTGGACAAGGCAATGGTTGCAGTGGAGCGGCTAAGGCATGAGGGGTATTCTTGCGGCGTTGGCAAGCGAGGCAGGAGCGAATATATAGGCGGACGAATCGGTACATCCCGCGCCAGTAATAACGAATTCGCAGGCGCGCGTATGTTTTGAGTACTCCTGCATGTGCGCATTGCGGGTCATCGTGAAACGCTGCACATATATCCGAACGTAGGTGCCGAGGAACCACGAGTAACCATTTGCGCCCATCCGAGAGGTAGTTACGGCGATATAGGAGCCCGTCACGAACAGCAAAGTGGTGTGCTTGGCGACGTAATGCACGGCCAGTAGGAGGCCCTGATGGGTCTGACAGAAAAGCCAGCATAGCGACAATCCATGGATCCTTCTGCTGCTCCGAAAGCATATCCGTGGTGGTGAGGGAGGACTCGCATATTTGTACTGTCTGATGATTGGGCTGGCCTGACACTGGCGAGCGAGACAAGGCATCCGCGTCCGAATGTTTACGGCCAGAGCGGTACAGCACTCGAATATCATACTCTTGGAGGCGAAGCGCCCATCGCGCGAGGCAGCCTGAGGGATCTTTTAAGGACGACAGCCAGCAGAGTGCATGATGGTCTGTGATGACGTCGAACGGGCGGCCGTAGAGGTAAGGACGAAACTTAGTTATGGCCCAAATGATAGCCAGGCATTCTTTTTCTGTAACGGAATAGTTTGCTTCCGCTTTCGTGAGTGCGCGGCTAGCGAAGGCAACAACGTATTCATCGAAGCCAGTCTTTCGTTGTGCAAGAACAGCGCCAATGCCGACGCCACTGGCATCCGTGTGTATTTCTGTCGGTGCGCTTGGGTCAAAATGTCGGAGTATGGGGGGTGAGGTTAGAAGACGACGCAGCGTCGTGAATGCGGCATCGCAAACTGGCGGCCAGGCCATGAGGTCGTGGTTACCCGCGAGAAGCTGCGTCAGAGGCGCTATTATGGTGGCGAAGTTGCGGATGAAACGACGAAAATAGGAGCATAATCCGATGAAGCTGCGGAGTTCTTTTGTGGTCTTTGGTCGTGGGAATTCGGAAACGGCTTGGAGTTTGGTTGGATCTGGGAGGACACCATCTTTCGAAACAACGTGGCCAAGGATGACTAGCTGCCGGGCGGCGAAGCGACACTTCTTTAAGTTGAGCTGGAGTCCAGCATCGGCAAGGCAAGTGAGCACGCATTTGAGTCGGGACATGTGAGAGGAAAAGTCCGGGGAAAAGATGACAATGTCATCGAGATAACAAAGGCATGTCTGCCATTTGAGACCCCGGAGGATGTTATCCATCATTCTTTCAAATGTTGCAGGCGCATTACAGAGGCCAAAGGGCATCACGGTAAATTCATATAAGCCATCAGGCGTAACAAATGCTGTTTTCGGGCGGTCTGCGTCAGCCACGGGGACCTGCCAATAACCGGATCGTAAGTCTAAGGACGAAAAGAATTCAGCGCCTTGGAGGCAGTCCAGTGCGTCGTCGATACGGGGCAGAGGATAGACATCTTTCCGGGTTATCTTATTTAGACGTCGATAGTCCACACAAAAACGAATAGTCCCATCTTTCTTTTTGACAAGCACTACCGGAGAAGCCCAGGGACTGTGTGATGGCTGTATCACGCCGCGTCGAAGCATGTCTCCTACGTGCTCATCGATGACTCGGCGTTCCGTCGCGGGCACACGGTATGGACGTTGGCGTAGAGGCGCGTGGCTGCCGGTGTCGATGTGATGAACGACTGTGGAAGTACGTCCTAAACATTGTTTTTGGAGGTCGAAAGAAGTTCGAAATTGGTTAAGGAGGTCGATGATCTGCGTGCGCTTACTCGGAGTGAGGTTAGGATCAATAAATGGAGCAAACGTTCGGTCACATGCAGGCGCAGGCGCAGAGACAGGGAGAGCCATGGCGTCAACGTGCAGAGGAGTCGAGTCATCAGGCACATCGTACACAGAGCTCCTGTCGAATTCATCAACAAAACCGAGGTATTCGCCACGATGTAAGCTTGATGGACACGAAAACGGATTCGAAACGTAAAGTGCGCTGGAACCCTGGCGAAAGGGAAGGAGGGCAAAGGGAAGCAAGAAGGAGTGACGGCGTGCAGCAAGTTGAGATGGCGTGAAAAGAACTGTGGAATCACAGAAAGCAGCACAGGAAACGGGTACAAGGGCGGAAGAGAAAGGAGGGATATCAGCGTCGGTGGCGACGAACACCTGAGCAGAAGGTGGAGGCAAATCTTCAGAAGGACTGGCACAAAATGGAGTCAGCGCAAGTTCTGCACGGGCACAATCAATAACAGCGTTATGAGATGAGAGGAAGTCCCATCCTAGAATGATGGCATGAGAGCAGCGGGGAAGAACAACAAACTCGATGTGGTGTAAACTGTCTTGTATGGCGACACGGACGGTACATGTTCCTAAGGGCTCAATTGGCTCAGCGCTGGCTGTACGTAGTGAAATGACAGAAAACGGCGTCGCGACTTTTCGGAGCGTACGGCGAAGCTGGTCGGCAATCACGGACACTGCGGCACCCGTGTCGACAAGCGCGTGAACGGCGACACCTTCGGCAAAAACTTCAATGATGTTCGTAGCGAATAAACGAGGGCTTGAGCAGTTCGAAGAGATCGCAGTTCTTGCCTCCGGAACTGCGCCTTTTAGTTTTCCTCCACAGCTGAAGGGCGGCGGACCATGGGGGAGAGGGAACGTCGACGGGGAGATGGAGACCGACGAGTGTTCAAGCTTCGGGGAACAGGAGATGAAGGAGCGAAGTGCGGAACAGGTGGCGAATAGCGGGACTGGGAGTCAGGAGCATTCCCTTGACATCTCGCAGTATCGGGAGGATACCAACCCCGCCGGCGGCAGAAACGTGCCACGTGGCCAGCAACGCCACACGCGAAGCAGATCAGCCGGTTGTCGTGGGTACGCCACGGATTATCAACAGGGGGCCTCGGTAGCGGTGCACTGTCTTGAGCTGGGCGTAGGGGCTGCGGAGGCGCGCAGAAGCCGCTTCTGGGCAAGTAGTTCGCAGCTGGAGAAGGCGAGGCGTAGAAGGCCCTTGTGGGGGTGTAGGGCGCAACTTCAGGCGGTGGTCTTGGCCTGGCGACGACGGCAGCGTACGTGAGCGGAACCGGCGCTGAGGGTGGTTGATTAGAGAAAGGTAGTGCGTCGCTGACTTGTTCGTGTATGACGCGTCGGAGGTCCGGGGACAAAGAGGACTCAGACGACTGGGAAGAAGGCAGCAGTGACAGTTGGCGCGCCACTTCTTCGCGAACGAATTGTTTGATTTGGTCGAGGAACGGAGAGTGGGCGGGAGCAGCACTGGAAGTGTCAGTTAAAGCCGAAATCGTGTTGTCGGGCGTGGCAGCTCGGCGCGTAGTAAGCCGTTGTTTGCGGAGCTCATCGTAGCTCTGGCACAGTGTAATGACCTCGTCAATCGTTTGAGGATTCTTCGCCAAAAGCATTTGGAAGGCTTCATCCTCAATGCCCTTCATGACATTCTTGATCTTTTCAGAGTCGGGCATGGCGGGATTAATGCGCCGGCAGAGGTCAACTACGTCCTCAATGTAGCTTGTGAAGTTTTTACCATTTTGCTGAGCGCGACTACGCAAGCGTTGTTCTGCGCGAAGCTTGCGTACAGCAGGGCGACCGAAGACTTCTTTGAAAGTATGGGTAAATTCTGTCCAGGTGGAAAGGTTGGATTCGTGATTCCGGAACCAGAGATTAGCGACTCCAGAAAGATAGAAGATGACGTTAGTAAGTTTAGCTTTGTCATCCCATTTATTATGCGCACTCACGCGATTGTATGACGAGAGCCAATCCTCCACGTCATGGTCGTCGTTGCCGCTGAAGACCGGAGGATCTCGTTGGCGTAGAGCACCGGAGCAGACGACAGGCGATGCCAGGGGAGGATCGGGCTGCGCGGCGTCCTGAGGCATGGCAGAAACGGTAGGGAGCGTCCGGCTGCGGAGTTCCAGGTTTGGGAAGGGCCCAGCACGTCCACCAAATGTCAAGAGGCGTTATAGTTCGATTGCTAAAGCACTCAGATAGCAGAGCACCGCAGCAAGAAAACACAGAGCTTCGGCAACACAGGCACAAGGGTTCCAACCACACGTTGTCGTCGTCTTTCTCTAAGCAGTGCCTACTGCTCGTTCTTCTTCAGTACACTGATTTATTTTTACAAGCTGTCTCCGGTTGGTTAGGTACCCGCTTATCAAGTCTGTAATTGGTCCTTTACCTATTGTTGTCTGTAATTTTCTTTATTAATTTTTGATGTGATACCCGGTGAAATGGTTTAGAAAACTCGAGTAACATAAGTTCGATCTGTTGTTGTTCGTCGATGGCCAAAGAGATGTCGTGTAATAATTCGATTAATTGTGTAACTGTAATTATGTAACCTTTACGAAACTCACGTTGAGATAGTGACAAAATGCGTTCTTTTTCAAGGTAAGTAGTGATATGTTTAAGAACAATGTGCTCGAGTAATTTGGATATTGTGCTTCTTAATAATATTGAGCGATAGTTGGCGACAGCAGCTTCAGTACCCGAGTTGTGAATTTGTGTCATCTGTGCCATCTTACACTCACAGGGCAAGGTACATGAAGTTATTCACATGTTGAAGATTATATGCAGATATTTGGCTACCCATTCGGCGTAGCGGGTGAAAAAACCATTCCGTATATTATCAGGCCCTGGTTGCGTTTTGATGTTTTAGCAAAACGACACAAACGTTTTAGCAAAAGGTTAAAAATACCTGCTTCGCTTATGTGAAGAGGTTCTACGTAGTTGGCACTACGAATCTGAACATGCAATGGGATGTCATTGTCTGTAGTGAAAATTGAGTTATAGTAATTATTAAATAAATTAGCTCTGTCACTTTCTGTGGGGGTCATTGTACTGTAAAACAAGAGGCCCGATCACTGAACCTTCTGGTTCACCGGAAGTTGCGCTTTGAAGTGGTGAGTTGTGGCCGTTTCCGCTTACAAAGTGAGTGCGATTAGATAGGAAGCATTCAATCCACTTCACGATGTTAGCGTCAAGGTTCAGCTGATTTAGTTTATAAAGCCAACCTATATGACAGGCATTATCAAATGCTTCAGTGAAGTATAAAAAATGCAATCTGCAAATGATGAGCGATCGGGAATACGATGCAGTTTATGCGTGAAGATTGGAAACTGACTTTTGCACGAAAATGCTTTTTTTCTAAATCCATGCTGAGCAGGCGTGAAAAATGAAAAGAAGTGAAACAAAAGCGATTTTTTGCTGCCAGTTTCACAGCTCATATCTCGAAACCAGTGTCATGCTCACAATTCATTTCAAGTGGATGTCCCTTGCAAACTCACCAGCTTAAATTTCTACACAAGAACATGCACCATGTAAACTAATTTGGTAGAAACCTGAGTGGCAAAATTTCGTTACGTACTCAAATGTGTATTCAATTTATTATGCAAGCACTGTCCACCTCATCGAGCAATCCAGTTCAAGGATGAGAACTCTGCTATCTGCCCACTGCCCTCAACAAAAAAAATTAAAGTTTTCTATGAAAAAAAGTTAACAACTCGAAAAGTTCTACATGTATTGCGTCTTATGGCACACTTAGCTGTACTAACAATATACATATTTTCTCAGAGAGGTGCTCAGAGCGTGTACGTAATTACACGTTCCGTAGAGACGCACTTCGCAAAATGAGTAATACAGACACAATCCATCACTTGTTTCGACGTTGTTCCTTAATCACAGATACGACGGTATGTTGAAAACTACGGCATGTAACGTTTCGAAAGGCAATCCGAATTTTACGCGGTTCAATGAGAGTGCAGCTAACTTGAAATTATATCATACTCGGAACACTCGAACTCAAACGTCACGAACTTAAACTGTGCTGAGCCGAGAGTCTGATACAACTCATCCTTCCCCGGAACGAGTTCTCGCTCTCAGTTGTTCTGCTCTTAGTTCTGTCGGTTCTGCACGCTTGCCATTTATTATTATTCTTTTTTAGTGATAGCCATTATATGAAACACAAGCGTGTCATCACGCTGTTTCGTTTGTTTGCGCAAAAAACTCAGATTTATAGATACAAAATTCTTCTTTCCGGCTAGGTTCGGGCTCAAGGCTGCGAGGCAGGCGTTCTGAACATCACTCCACGCAACATATTTTTCTTTATTTCTTCCAAACAACACCATCCGCGGCACGCGCACTGTTTGATCGGAAACACCTGCCTGGTAATCAACTGGGTGACAACAACCAAGGAATTTCGGATCGAGAGAGGGCGTTCGTTTGCGAAGCGATAACTTCACAACAGCGGTAATTTGGTGGAAGCGGTTACCGAACAAAAATTGAAACAACACGTGAGTGGCAATATTTATCCTTAAATGTGACAGACAACTGAATTGCCAAATCTTGGCAACCATACAAGATTCAGCACCGGTAATTTCCGACGCATAAAAATAAATATACCGATACGCGAATAGATAAGGCAGCACCAACATATAAGTATGCTAAATTTTTTCTGGAATCAGTAGCACGGTTACTGTACAAAGCACACGAGGTCAGCAGTATATAGGTGTGTGGAAGGAGTAGGTGGTGACAAGCTTCCACTTTGTCATAGCTGGGTATAAGAACTTTATGCCGTTTCCCACCCTCAACTCAACTAACTTCCACTGAAGCAAAGGATAGCGTGTTTGAACGTCGCATTCGAAGCTAACACTACGAGTGGGAGCTCACCTGGGAAGAGTAAAACTGGGGAAATGGAGAGGCATAACGATACAAAAACGAGGAAATGAAGACAGTCTGGAGGTGAAACAGCCTCTTTGACGCGAGCGACAAAGAGGAGCCACACCGCACATTCATATGCATATTCGCATACATGATGCATCCCGACGGAAGTAGACGGGTAGTGTGAAGCGATGGCGGATAAGGAGCACAAAAGCATGAGAGAAAACCATGCAGCTAGTCCAGGCCATTACGCAGCTGACGACGGATCGCAAACGCTACATTCAATGTCGTCGCACACTGCTGCGGTCCAGGTACAAATTATTGAAAGTACTGAGCATATTTTAGGCTTTGTGTCTCCTTGTGCTTGGAAGCAATATGTACAAGCGACTCCCTCATGTTGAGCTTTTAAGGTGTATTCTATTAGTTTTCGTTTTCTTTTTTTGTCGCTGTTTTAGTCAGATTTTACACTTGCTGTCTTCTTAAAGGCACGTTCAATTAATCAAAAAAAGAAAAAAGAAAACACAATATTGTAAGAAAAAGCTAGGAAGACGCTACTTCTATTCGCTTTGTTAAATCGTTTTATGTGCGTAAAGCTTATGCTCGCTCGTTTCTTGAGTATATATATGTTTAGTAGTGTTCGCAAATCTCCACATGATCTGAAAACGATGGTGCAGCTTTCCAGCCACTGCCATTTATTGCAGTAGTTGCCGCCTGGCTTTGTGTTCGTCTTTATTATTTCCGAGATGTGATTGGTTTTCTAAAAATTGTGTGGCTTAGATTTTTTCAAACTGAGCTAGGGCTTGCTGCAAAACAGTTCGTTTCAGTCGGTATCAGCTTGTTTCAGGCCACCTTAATTGCTAGTTAGGTTTTGTACAATGCAGTGATTCTAAAGTTCTTTAAGGCACAATTGACAGTTGTGAGCAATATTGAGACGTAATCTAAAGTGCAACGGTAACAAGCCAGTTGGTACGAAACTTAAATAAAGTTCACTTTAGATTATAAGGACTTAATTATTTGACATTGTGCTCATCAGATACATCGCTTGTTTGTGCCTCACAGAAAGAAGCAAAGACAGTCATGCCTGTACTTAAGTTTCAGCTGCATATTGGTAGATGCCTTCTCAGTTTTGTAAAGCAAGCTATGGAAAGTGAAGTACAGCAGAGACGTCACACGCAATGAAACGACGAACACACAATACAACGCAGCCAAGCATTAACTTTTCTTCCTTATACACTGAACGTTTTATTATCGCCATCATCAAGGCAGTTTAGCGCTGTCGCATACAGAGTGTATAGGCAAGTTGTAATTGAAGCAATAGTTCTAGTACCACTGCCATGGCTGTAGGAGGCGCTGGCTAACACTCTAAAGGCTCATCTTGTGTACCTATACATGGTGTTTCAGCAAACACTTTCGATAATTCCTACAGGTTGCCTGTAGCTAATCGCACAATTATAGTTCATGAGGTGGTCTACTCGAAGCGGCGGACACTACTTGCGCAAAAAATATGAATGCATAACCGGCCAATTAACAAAAATCCGCTAATTAAGTTTTTAAATAATTATCTTGTGGACCAACTTGGAATTTACAAATTCCAGCCGTGCAATTGGTGAGGCAGATCCACTTGGAACGAATTCTCCCGATGACACCAGTTTCGAGATAGTACTTCCCGAACTTCGCGGAGAAATGCATTGGCATTGCACTTGGTTTTGCTCTTAAATGCATAAAACAACGTTTTGTTGAAAAAGTAAGTGAAAGTTTGACGGCGCATACCTGGTAAATGGTGTCATCCGCGCAATTATCTCGAAGTGGATATGCCTTGCATTCTCACCTACTAGAATTTGTAATTTGCGATATGTGCCATAGGGTAAGTCAATTAAAAGTTTTGAAAGTGTTCGCTGAGACAACCCGCATATAGCAATAGCCAAAAAAAATGGCTTGAGGGATGGCCACAGCAATAGCTTCATAGTGAAAGTTCCGCGCCTTCGGTGCAGCAGAGTCCGGCGGCACCGGTGGCAAATGGTCTTCCTCCTCTTTTAATTGGATTTTCCTAATTACTTCCAAATTACACTTACATTTAGCATACCAAATAACGTTTGAATGCCTTCCCTGGCTTCTATAATCTGTTTGCTTCACATGGCTGCCACTAACAAAACAAATTGATCGCCTATATAGACTCGTCTTGTGCTCCTCGTTCATTTCAGCACAATTAACTTTGGTTGAATGCCTCAGCTGAGGTAATTTAACGCGCAGGTGTCGTTGGAATCAAGACACATGTGTGCCTGTGGCCAGTAGGCGCGAGTGCGTGCACGCGTGTTCGTCGTAGCAGGCCCACTTCACAGTGTTCTCATTACCGGCTCCATTCATCATGCAGAACAGTGAAGCCTTGGATGTCAGTAACACGTGCGCGCTGACGTGTTCACCAGCAGGACCACTGCGTGTAGCCAACACTACGTGCGACGTAATTAGACGCCGTCATTTCTCCCTGCGAAAGTTACAGCACCTCGTGACTCGACTGCAAGGCGGGCACGCTTCGCCCTAATAGCTGGCCGAGCGTTTCCTTGGCTGAAAAAATTTCCATCACAGAATGACACACTGGCGCAGCTAACAGGCAAAGCTTTGAGGCTTCACAGGAGCTCAAGGTCATTAATAATTTATGTCTGCTGGTAAGGTTCAGGTTTCTGTGGGCACCTTTAGTAGAAAAGCAGCTGATCCAACGAGCTGGCATCTACATGAAGCGAAGCTTTGTGTGAGTGCATAAAGAGTCGAAGTACGGTTTGGTCTTTATTCTTTCACCCGCACAGCTGCTGGATTTGATGATGATGATGATGATGATGTCCTTGATGAGATTGGCGCTTACCCACTCGCGGGGATTGGCCAAGAGTCGGGCAGACTTTGCTTATTTGTTCAGAAAATGGAGGTAAAAATCTAAAATTTTGTTACATGAATTTAGGCGAGGGAAAATGGAAATGGTTCAGTAGATTGTCATGCTACGTAGAGGAAAAAATAATAATTATCTATGATATATCAATGAGGCAACAGAGGAGGAATGAATAGAATAATACGGTCGTCAATGAAATCGGTTTGATTCAATAATAAATTTTTCTAAGGCGAAGCACACATTCCTGTGTGAGTGCCCAAGCACAGACGCTCCGAAAGACAGTAGTACCGGAGTGTTCAATGGCAGGCCAAGCTGTCGCACTGTAATTTCTAATGTCATTTTTCTCATGGAGGAGAAACGCCGGCATTCCAGTAGGTAGTGCTCAATCGTCTCTAATGCATTGCAAAAATGGCACAATGGGGATATTGCCAGACCAGATCGGTGCATGTAAAAATTTAGAGATGGGACTCGACAACGTAGTCTCGTTAATGTAACTTCCGTTTGTCTTGCTTTGCAAAACTTCCTGCTCCAAGGGAATTGTAAGTGGCATAGTTCCAAGGATGATTTGAGGTTCGATTGAGGTGTTAAAAGGATGTATCTTCTGAACCTGGCGGACGTGATAAAGCCCATCGTTGGAAGAAGAATATCCCCATTGCACGAGAAGCTTTTGAAGTTATATGTTCAATATGCTGACGCCAATCAAGATTACCATCATAAATAATTCCAAGGTACTTGACCTTTTCCACTTGTGGGATAGTGGAGTGACGGTATGAAAGGGATATAGTAACTGGGTCTTGTAGGGGAAAGACAAGAACGGCACTCTTATTCAAATTAAGGGACAAGCGAATATTGTCCAGCCATGCTTCTAGCTCGCATAAGTATTCCTGTAAGCATTCGTACAGTGACTGAATATCACTTGCTGATGCAAAAAACGCTATATCATCAGCGTAAACGTACGTGCTTACATTTTGATGATGAGGAATGGAGCTGAGTAGGATGTTAAACAGCAGCGGGGACAAAACTGCCCCTTGAGGAACCCCGCGTGTTTGTCTGAATTTTCCCGATGAAATTCCGCTTTGTGCACAGTAAAACTCCCTGCCCTGCAAAAACTCTGCAGTCCACGTCACGAAGTAGTCTGGCAATCCAATATCCTGCATCCTCTTTATTAATAAAGGGTATTCCACACTATCGTATGCTTTAGAAATGTCTAATGTGACTAGGGCAGCATATTGTTTTTGGTAACGAGCCAACTGAATTCGGCTTTCTAGGTCGATATGTGCGCACCAAATGGACATCCCTGGTCTAAATCCAATTTGGCAGGGGCTCAATAATTCTCTTGTGGTCACAAACTGAACCATACGTGCGTTTAATAATCTTTCTATTAATTTTACGAAATTTGATGTTAGAGAAATAGGCCGAATATTGTCTAGGACATACCCTTTGGTTTGGTCTTTCAGCAGAGGAAGCACCTTCGCAACTCTCCACATAAGAGAGAACCATGCATATTGTACCGAGTAATTTATGGTATCTAACAAGCCGTTAGGAGCGACTTCAAAGAGAAGTTTAATCATCTTGGTAGTGACCCCATCGGGACCTGGGGCTGCTGCTGGTAAACAGGAAACGGCTTGGGACAATTCTGCCATGGAAAACTCTTCGAAATTTTCTGACGTGCCCTGCGCGTAAGGAGAGAAGGGAAGAGAGGTAGCGAAGCGGGTCTCTAACCCTTGCGCGATTACATTTAGGGAGTCAGCTTTTTCACTTGTGCTTAAAACTACCGACTCCCAGTTCAAGGGGCGTGGAATCATTTTTTGGAATCTTAAAAACCGAAATAATGCACGCTTATTATTTGCTTTCGAAAGGAAATCGAAATATCGGACATTGTAATCGTCTTTTGCCTTACCTACCGTTCTTTTAAATGTTCCGGCAATAAATTTATAGTTTTTCCAGTTTTTCGGAGATTGGTTATGCATGAGTTGTTTCCATGCAGCCTTGCGTCGCTTGTAGTCCCGCGAGCAATCGTCATTCCACCAATTTGTAGCAGCAGTGTTTTTACATGCCTTTAACTGGAACTCTGATCTTTTGCGCGAAGTATCAATTATTGAGCAAATATCCTCGGCTTTCAATGGAGAATTTTCCATTGATTTGAAAGTAGTCCGCAAGCAATTCTTAAATGTGCGGTAATCCACAAAAGAGTGGATTCGAGCCTGCACGGTGGACTGCGGACCTACCACTTCAAACACAACAGGCAAATGATCGCTTGTCGTCCCGACATTCACCGTTTCCCATGCGGATGTGGGAATACCTGGACCTGAAAATGTAAGATCCAGCACAGATCTGAACTGTCCGCGAAGAAACGTAGCTGATCCCGAATTTTGACACCAAAAGTTATTTGTGATTGCCCAGTCCCATAGACGCTTTCCGCACGGGTCTGTCCTGGATCCCCATGATACATGATGAGAGTTGAAGTCACCTGCCAAAATTATATCTTTACCACATTTCGCCATAACCGAATCCAGTGGGTGTGTATCCTGCACACCCGAGGGAAAGTATATATTGACTAATGAGAAAGGCCTGCTGCCAGGGAGAGAAATTTCTACTGCTAGAATTTCACACTCTGGAGACATCAGCTGAAATGATATATTTGCCCTGTGGCAAAACTTGCTTGAGACCATAATTAACAGTCCCCCACCTCTCGATGGGCGATCTAGGCGAAAGGACCTAAAATTGCGCAGAGAAAATTGTTTTTCAGGGGATAACCAGGTTTCTTGCAGTAAAATTACATCTGGAGAAATTTGAGACGATAGAACTTTTAAATCTGTAGAAGCAGTGAATACTGATCTGCAGTTCCACTGCAATACCCTCATCTACCTTCCAGTGATGAGAGCACCGCAGAGGCCACAGCCTCCTCCAATATATTACCTTTCGGGTTGACGTCAGGGAGGATTTTCTTGGATTTACTGAGTGTGAAGTGGTAGCCTCAAGGGGAGAACACCTCCTTTTATGTGCCCTCACGTCAATTTCCATGTTTGAGGTATCTGGATAATCAGGGTTGTCTGAGCTATTAGTTGCCTTGGTTGAGGTACCTGCGATAGACCTGACATGCTCTATATGGGTTGCGGACGCAATTGCTCCATTTTCCTGAGAGTGGGTTAAACAAGCATTCATGTCAGAGCATGATGGCAGGGCAGTAACACTCGGTAATAATTTTTCTAACCTTGAGGTAACCAATCCATTGAAGCATTCCGTGACGCTTTCTACTATGCGCTCCATAATTTTAGCCATAGACTTTTCAATAGCTTGTGCGATTACCTCTGACAGGCTTCCATCAACGACAGCTTGGGTTCGTGCTGTCACACTCGCATAACCATGGGCTCTTTCTTTTACCGCCGCAATTGCCTCTTGACACGAGCAGCGCCTTTTGTCCATAACCTCCATTATTTGGACTTCTTGAGTTCTCGCAGGGCAGTTTGAGTAATCAGTTTTGTGGGCTCCACCGCAGAGGCAGCAAGAGTCAGACTCGGCCGAGCAATCACTAGCGGAATGGCTCCCGCCGCAGACGCAACAACGAAGGCTGGATTTGCAACCACCCATGCTGTGACCATAGCGCCAACAATTTCGACATTGTAATGGACGCGAGGCAAGCGGGTCCACTCTGAATATTAGAGGCCAGACTTTTATCTCTGTAGGGCAAGACGTACCTGCAAACGTGGCAATTACTGACTCAGTAGGGACGCGTGTATTGTCCACCATTCTGTTGCACCGGTAAACAGCAATTACTCCCGCCGCGGAGAGCTTTTCCAGGGTCTCTGTCGGACTTAAGGAGGAGTCTACACCACGAACTATTCCCTTAGTGCAGGCAAGATGCGGGGGAATGAAGGCACTCACTTGCATCGATCCAAATGATGAGCACTTAAGTAAGTCGTACACACACGCCTGGTCTGGCGAACGGCAAACAATCCCACCTCTGCCAAACTGTCGCACATCAGTGATGTGCAAGTAGTGATGCGTTGCCGCCTGAAGTTCCGCCTGCACTGCCTTCGGGTTGTTGAGCCGGATGGCTCCTCCATGCAGAGGCACCAGCGCCACAGGAATGCTGCTCACCCCACTACGAAAGAAAGCTTCAAGAGGCAGTTTATCAGGTGGTAGCGAGGCCGACCAGGGCGGAGATCGCCTCGAGCCGTCCCCTGGAGAACATTTAGACATTTGTGGCTCTATCGCCGTAGTAGACAATGTAAATTTATCTTAAAACCCTGCTTGGTATCCACAAAGCTGGACTAAATCCGCCCGACACTTAGCCAAAACCCCGAAAGCTCACTGTTGCGATACGAACACCGCTTTGGCTCTCGACCCGTAGGCTAGCCAATGGGTGAAGATGAAGATGGGTGAAGATGAAGATCGCGCGACGTCCTGGAGCTTTTTTGGTTCTTTTTCTTTTCTTTCTCCGCACGGTCGCCGCCGCCGCTGCCGCGCTGATGATGGTGGTGGCGATAATGATTATTTTTTGGCATACCCTTTGAAACGAGGCTTGCAAATAGTCACCTAGCATGGATAAGTTACTCAGGCATGCTATACAAGCTTTTCATTCTAGCATTTTTCGCATAATCTTTTGAATCGGTCTTCTCTTCTTCCAAACTTCTCCAACTCGTATCGATACCTATGCCTGTAATGGATCCGGCCGTAGCAATCTCTTTCCTGCTTACTTTTTTTTCAGCTGTACTCTAAACGTCTATGGCTTATCTCGAATGCTGATCGGTTGATGCTTGCGTCCGCTTTAAATCCAAGTGTTTCTGGAAAGTGCGCGTTGAATTAAATTATGGGGTTTTACATGCGAAAACCACGATCTGTTCATGAGGCACGCCCTAGTGGGGGACTCCCGAAATTTGGACCACCTGGGCTTCCTTAACGTGCACCTGAATCTAAGTGCATGGGTGTTTTCGCATTTCACCCCTATAGAAATGGGGCCACCTTGGCCGCGATTCGATCCGACGACCTCATGCTTAGGAGCCTAAAGTGTGCGTTAAATACGAGTATCACTGGGTGAATGATTTCGCATTCCATTAGGATGGGCTGAGGGGTCTGCGGACTTTTGCTGCAGCATACACATGCCTCCTCCGGTTATGCGGATGGATGGATGGCTGGATGGCTGGATGGATATTATAAGCCTCCCCTTTGGAAAGGGGCGGTGTGTTGCGCCACCAAGATCTTGCTATTATACTGCCTAATGTCCTACCTAGGTTAAACAATGAAAAAAGAAAAAAAAACACTATGAACTACCATGCCCCAATTTTCTGATCCCCTATTGCGAACTGTGCTTTTCTACGTCTCCGTCTCTTGTCGTTTCCCTACTTTTGTTCCACCAATCCTCCAATCGCCTCTTACTAATTCCTGTTGCGGACATGTTTGCTTTACCACTGCTCCCGCTGAACTCAAGGGCTTCAAGGAGGCCAGTGGTGCCTAAATCGACCTCTGGGTAGACGTCTTCACATTCTAATAAAACATGCTCCGTCGTTTCCCTAGCTTTACCGCAGCAAGTACATGCTTCTTCTTCCTTCTTATATCTCGCTTTATAGGTGCGTGTTCTAAGGCATCCCGATCTCGCTTCGAAAAGTATTGAGCTTCCCTTTGAGTTGTCATCAATCGTTTCTTTCCTGATTTCGTTTTTTCCTCTTAAGTAGTTACTCATGGCAGGTTTCTTTTCCATTGCCGCCAACCACGAGATTATTTCAGCCTCTCTGACTTTCCGCTTGACCTTCTTTGTTGCTGTGTTGCCCATCCTACGGGTTGCATACTTGCTGGTAGGCTTCCTCGTTCTTTTACTCCACTATGAATCAATGTTTTTCCTGTACAGATACCTGAACACTCTCCTAGCCCATTTACTTTGTTCCATATTCCTCAGCCGTTCTTCATACTCAATTTTACTGCGAGCTTCCCTCACTTCAAAACTAGTCCAGACCATATCACCCTGCACAGATTCATTTGTAGTCTTCCCGTGAGCGACCAATGCGAGGCGACCCACTGACCTTTGGTTCCCGTGGAGTCCTGATTGTGCCCCTGATTTAAATCAAACAACCGCATTTCCAAAAGTAAGTCCTGGAACCATTGCACCTTTCCACATACCTCGGAGGACCTCGTACCTATTGTATCCCCATGGCGCTCTGTGCTTCATTATGGCTGCGTTTCTCTTCCCCTTTACTGTTATGGTTTCTTCCTGTGTTTCCATATATCTACTGCCTTCGTTTATCCATATACCAAGGTATTTATATTCTGTTACCCGAGGTATTTCTTGGCCCTGTATCTCCACCGTCTGTTCACTGTTTTCATTGAATACCATAACACCTGATTTTGTAACACTAAATTTCAAACCTAAATTGTTGCCTGCCTGTCCACAGATATTATTAGCCAGACGTTGCAAATCACTTTGCTTGTTAGCTGCAAGCTAACAAGCAAAGTGATTTGCAAATGCAAAAGTTATTTGCAAAAGCAAATGGCTTATGGATATGCAACAACATGTAACTAAATAACTTTTTTTACTTATTTAATTGTGGCACACATTTCGATGTACCGACTATAACCAGTGAGATTACCAAACATGCCTGCCTTGAACGAACTCTGGCGGTTTCACCAGTTTCGCGATAGCGCCGTTAAACTTGGGGTATAAACACACTGTTGTTTCAAGTTGCATTTCAGCGATAAACATCTCGTAATTGGTTCTCAGAATTTGTTTCAAGCGAATGCACCTTACATACTCACCAGTTAGAATTCGTAAATTGCAATATGTTCGGCATATATTACGCAAAACATGAATTAGTGAAATGTTGGTAATTGAACATGCATACATACTACTGCAGAACAGATTTCAATTAATAAAGGTTCCCGCCAATATAAGCATAGCGATCTTAATAAGCGCATGCTAAATTTTTTTATTTACTCGCCCTAAAACCGAATACAGCGAGAAAGATATAGGAAAACCAACCTCTGTAGCTGATAGAGATAGACGAAGTCAACAAAAAATTTACGAGATTTATCTGAGCTTGGCCTCGTTAGCTACCTCCGAGCTTATCGGTGCTTCCAGTAGCATACCTGCTACTAAATAGGTCGTGTGTGGAAGTTTACATTTTATATAAATAAATCCCGATTTATTTCGAATCTTCTTGTCAGGCTGCTTTAGTAATATTAGCCCACGTTTAAGGACACGCACTATACGACGTGCATTTCCACCTTGTCTTTCCTGCCAGCTGAAAAAAAAAATCTTAATTTTCCGAATACGTACAATCTTATTTTTGTGCTAAAGACAAAACCAACCAGATTTACTAGAATTTTCTCCATCCATGTGATTTTACAAGGACCCGTGGTAGGCTATGACGTTGCACAGCTGAGCACAAGGTCGGGTGTTCCATCCGGGCCACGATCTCGCCACCATTCCGATGTGGGGTGGAACCAAATTACCATCATTTTACGCAATTTCGGAAGAAACCGAGGTGCTGGAAAATCAATGCGAAACATGCGCGGTGGAGTCCTTCATAAACCACTGTGCTGTTTCGGGCGGCTAAACATTCCATTTGAATTATTTATTTCCCAAAAAACTTCACAGGCTTTTAAATTTGTCATACCTCCATTTACGCACAGAGGCAGGGAAATTAACGAGATTGCAATATCCCGTTGTCTATCCTGCTCTGGGGGAGGGGTTAAAGTGATGTTAAAAGATGAGCAGAAAGAGGCAGTACAAGAACTTCAGGAAG
The DNA here is from genome assembly GCF_023375885.2 of Dermacentor andersoni. Taxonomy (NCBI): domain Eukaryota; kingdom Metazoa; phylum Arthropoda; class Arachnida; order Ixodida; family Ixodidae; genus Dermacentor; species Dermacentor andersoni. The sequence continues at coordinate 99,123,585 of NC_092819.1, read as the reverse complement.
AGTACGAATACATGGCACGTTTACGCATTTAGGCGTGGTCTATTGAGTACAGTATATAGAGTGTCAAACAATCACCGTTGTAATTATTTTTCTTCTGCCTGTGTCCATGTAAAACTGCATTCCTAACTGTGTTTCTCGCTGTGTAAATGCTAATGCGCTTACGTATGTGGTAGTGTGTAGTTTAAGAGCTTTCCGTAAACGCCAAATAACGAAAAATTTGCAGAGACTGCAAGTTAGGCGATGCAGTGCTCGTACATTCAGCCCAAAGCATTGCTGGTTGATACGCTCGTCAGGGCCTCCACCTTTGCAGCGTAAAAGCTGGCAGGATTAATAAAAGAGAACAGGTTGAGCTGCTAGTACACCGCTACACTTCCTCGACGAAGTTGTAGCATTAGGAAGCACCTTCTAACTTATGCACATAAGTCACACGACCCAGTCCCCCCCCCGCTCCTTACGCTAGATATTGTTCTGACAGGCTGCATCGTAAAACTGGCCTGAAAGCACTGCGATTTATTCATGTGTTGAATTCATTGGCGCAAAATAAATTGGCATATGCAGCAGCACCCAAATAGTCTAAAATTTTGTATCATGGGGCGCTTTTCTTTCTTCTTTTTCTTCTTTTTATTATGCTAGCTAGAGTGCCCAGATTCTGCATTGGGTTGAGCATCATTGCTCTCAAATCAGTGTTCTCACTGGCGCCGACTACTCTGTATACTGTACGCTCAGTGGTTTGTTGTAAGCACAACTGTTTCATATATGCATATACAAGCAGTGCGCCATGTCAAAGCCCACCGATAAATCATTTCCTCCCACACCTACACGCATGTCATGGTTGTAAACTTCTTTTAATTACTTTCAACGTGTTAATCAGAAACAGGATGCACGCTGCGTAGATACCGCTTATCGCGTGGAGCAAAGTCAGCCTGCTCTACCAATATCGGTTGGCATGGTTTCAATAGGACATCTTTACTTGTACTACTGCCCCAGATACTTTTCTCCCGGTTTTAGAACGCACAACGCAACGCAATTGCCACTGAGAGCCCTAGATTTCCAGAAAGCTAAGGGAATCAGAAACCTTTACAACTGCACAATGAAAATAGGCAACAAGGAAATGAAAGCATGGCAATAAGATAGGGGTTATCCCGCACTGAGAATTTTGCACATTAAAAAATAGCACAATTTGATTTCTGAACCGAAGTAGGTTGCCAAAGACACTGCAACCGCTGTGGACCATACGAACAGTGAAAGTATTTACAAAGATGATTTTAAGTATTGTCATTAAAATAGGTATTACCCATGGACAAAGCGTGGCTTTCGAGATCATGGATCAGTAAGAACGAAAATATTTAGAGACGTCCAAATGCCACACAACGCTACCACTGACCACGTCGTCTGATCTTTCAGACGCCAAAGAGCTCTCGCAGTACATCACGCGCACCTGAGAGCTAATTAGCGTTCGTAGAGGACGCACTTGATCGAGTACTAAAACGGATGAAAGAACCATATGAAGCTATTCAATTTCAAATGTCAGAAAGAGCCAAATATATTGCTTCGCTTCACGAATGTAAGTATGGACTAGAAGGCGTATTTTTGTTGTAGCGGTAATATTTAGTCAGATAGCGTTTGTACTTTCACCGCTTGATCTCATAGAGAACAAGGCCAGCTACCAGCACATCTGCGGGGGTGATGCCGACAGGATTGCGTACAAGGCGACTACATGCCTGTAAATATTTTATTCTCGCCACCACCTAATTCTGTGCTGTATTCACCTGTCGTTGGCGCCCATTCTACTACACTTATTAATGACAGTTTAGGTTATGTACGTGTTGCATGACATGTGAAACCGCACCTTCTAATAAATCTAACATCAGCTATTCGAATTTGCTGTATAATTAGCATCGTCCTCTTAGGGTCTCGTAACGTCACACGACCAGTTTTCTCTACTGTCCAGGGTTACGTTACCTTCCGTTCCTTCTCAAAGAGGAGGAGGAGGAAGAGGAGGAGGAAGAGATGGAGGCTCGCTAGCTGCAGGTGGACCTATCGTTGCGAAGGATGCAGGCAATCGCTCTGCCCGAGTCCGACTTATCACTTTAGGCACAATGAGAGGGCCATCACAACGCGCACAAAGAGGGCTATCGGTGAGAATCAACTTGAACCAGCGCGCACCATCTATCTTACCTTGCCTTGCTGGCCCGACCGCTCGATTAACCGTTAACAACCGCTCTCTATATCAAATAACAATTTGAGAAGGAGCCGAAATACCTTCCTCCTATACATTCCATGTCCGCACGGACACAATATGTCACGTGCACTTGTGCGCCGTTGCATTTTATGCTCGAGTCCGTCTGTTTCATAGTTCACATTCTGTATGAGATTCAAGACATTCTACCAAGTCAGTGTAACGAAAAGCCTGATAGAGCGCACACAACGAGAACGCACTAACTCTCGTCTTCTTGCACCGCCTCTCTGGAGTTATGCGGATGGTATAGGGAGCAGATTTTTACCCAAACGTAGTTGGTGCTATGTAGGTGCTATCCTCCAAGTGTGAGCCACATAGATTAGTAAGAATGCAATACACTAGGTGTTTAGCTCTATTTTATTATTATTATTATTATTATTATTATTATTATTATTATTATTATTATTATTATTATTATTATTATTATTATTATTACTATAGCAGGGAGTTGCTGTTGATCAGTTTAAAATGCGTTCCCTGGGCGCTCCAGCATTTCTCTTCCCGTTTTCCCTCTTGTCAAGAGATTTCTCCATCGTGACCCCAATTACCTATTACCACGTTTAGGCGATAAACGTATTCTCTTACCCTGATGAAAGAGGCTCACAGAAAACAAGACAAGGAGAGAAGAGCGAGAGGGGACATAAAGGAAATTGGGCGCTAACGCAAAATTATTCGACACGGCAAGGCTTCACAGTTGGAGTTGACAAGCGTGTGGTTCTCAAGGGTCCAATTCACCAATTCACTTCTGGCAACTTGGGCAGAGCTCAGCGGTGCTTCCTAGTCTCCTTCTATCTCTTCAGAGTGATTTACCTACCCCGAATCAAGATCTGAAATCCAATTACGCTGCTTGACCTAACCTCTGATATAACCAGCCGTTCTAAGAACATTGGACGTGCGTGTTTGCTCGGAACGTGGACGTTTACGTCTCTGTGATCTTTTTTGGGGGAAAACGTAGCATGTCGGGTTAAAATAAAAAATAACAAGCAGTATTGGGGTAATATGATTAGGCCTAGTTAGCTTTCTGTTCCTATTGGCAGGCCTTCTAACCGTCCTTCTTTACTTATTTTTTTTTTATCACACGGACAGCAAAAAGTCCTTGTGTAAGGCATGAGCTGCTTTACCGAGTTAATTGGATGTGCTTGTCAAGCACTTTGCATTCTATTTATTGCGCCTGACGGAGTCATTCATCCCTCTTTTTTGCGAATAATTGTGGATGGCTGCTCTTGGGCAGTCTTTTCTACGTTAAACATACATTTTCAAGGCTTACTTTTTTTACTGTAAGTATCTCAAGTGGGTACTTAAAGAGGAAAATAACGTTCATTCTGGTTCCTTAATGAGATGGTTCACCGTTGGAAAGGAAATCGACGATGCACACCGTGCATTAAAACTGTAGCTGCTTTTTAAACCCACTTATTTTGTTCTGGTCTTTCACAGTTCGGCTTTTCTTGTCTCTTGCGCTCCTTAAATAGCGCCAGCTAAATCAGATTTAAATTGTTCCTGTGAGGGAAGTGCTGTACTCCTTAATGTCTCCTGCCAAATGGGCCTTTCTAACGCCGCTACACCTTGTAATAGGATGTTCAATGTGAGCATACAGACGCTAAAAAACTAAATATATCTTCTCAGAGTGAACTAAAAAAAGTATTTTTTTTTTCTTACGACCAAATTTATCCCATATATGCTGGGCATTTCGTCGCTCTATAATATGCCCCCTTGAAGTGCATAGAAAACGCTCGGCGTGGAAAAATGCTACAAGTGGGAAATCTGGGCTCCTATCTACGAGGACGTTTGTATACACTCGAGCGTTGTGATGGACATGCGTTTGGCGTGAGGTGGCCTGACATGCAAGGAATGCAGGAATGGTCACGAAAAAGGACACTTCGCGGGGAAAGACGAGAATAATAAGGGCATGGTGTTGATGTGAACTGGGCAAGTGAACCGGGCGAAATTAGTGCGGCGCAATATGACCGGCCGGCTTTGCAAAGGGTGCAAACGACGGTAAAAGATATTCACGAACAAGGACCGACGAGTTGTCGCGGTCTGTCGTTGAGTTAAACCTCTCCTAAGTTTACGGTGTTAACACGCGCTTTTCATTACACTTAAATTTACGCATTTGTCCAGCAAAGACTCGGCCATCCCGTCCTGATACATCGTTGATGACTCGTTTGCTTTCATATTAACACGTTTTCTTTTACATTAACGACACCACGAGGGGTTACCACTTAAATTGTAGGCGTGCAGGAAAAAACAATAAAACACTCAGGGTGGCATCAGCAGGTAATCAGTCGAACTCGCAGAAAAAGATGATGGCCAGGTGATGCGGGCGATATTGTGAGGAAGGCCGTTCCATTGTTTGGCTGCACGAAAAAATAAAGATGCTTAAAAAATAACAGCTCTTGCAGGAGGCGCCCAGTGCGGCGAGATATATATGTGGGTAGCATGATGTGAAGAATGTCATTAAGTGATGAATAGAAAAGCTTGCCGAATAAACAAGGTGTGGCTATGCGTCGGCGGAAAATAACGTTTTCGAGCTAACACTGACTTCGGGTGAATTAAATGAATGAATTAATCTGTCGGCACGATCTTGTACCTCTCCATGCTCACCTACGAGGCATGCTTGACGTGGAGACGATATACCTCACGCATACTTTAGTTTCGAATGGACAGGTGATTTAGAGGCTAGTACTTTAGCAAGTTTGGGCACGTAGCGAAGGTGACGTTTCAGTAAGCCGACAACTCTCTTAGCCGATGATATGACGGTGTTAACAATGCGCATGCCATGACAGATCACTAGAAAAAGTTGCTCTTAAGTGTTTAAACGATGTAAAAGTGCTTAAACGACTGCTCGTATATTAGCCGACCGTATATTAGTCGACCGGTCGCACCATTCCTACACATGGTTTAGATCATGCTGCAGTTTTACTACGTCGGAGCTTTAGAAACTGATCGGCAAATTACACAATCGTGAACGAACATTCGGATTTAGCAAGGTAAGTGTTGAGGCAAGTAGTTAATGTATATTAGAAGTACGAGAGGGCCAAGCACAGGACCTTGGGGTACACCAGACCTTACAGAAACAGAGTCAGAGGCTTGGTTATTAATAATAACATGTTGAGATCACCTGAACAAGAATTCTTCAATTCGAACCAGAAGGTGGCAGCCCAAGCTTAACTTGGTTAGTTTTAATAGTCATCGTTGATGTGGTACTATGTCAAACGCTTTTCCTTAATTCAAGAAAATGGCATCTGTTTGCATGCTAGCGTCAACTTTAACATGCAAGTTAGCAAAGAAAATGCACGAGACGCCCTTTCGGAATCCATGCTGGGATGCATGAAAAAAAAAATATTTGGCTGAGAAATGCCATGATATGAGAATAAATGACATGCTCAATGGTTTGGCAAGGGTCACTTGTTAATTAAATTGCGCGGTTTTTAAGTGGGGAATTCTTTTCACCAGATTTGTAAACAAGAACGGACCTCGCCACTTTCCGATCATTTGGCATGTTACCTACACAGAATAAATTCGAGAAGAAAACGCAAAGATAAGCAGTGAAGGTATCCAGGGTGTTTTCTAACAGCTTGGAATTTATTTCATCGATGCCTGTCAATCAAGAAATCATAATACTATCTAACGAAGTTAAAATTCCAATGGAACGTTCCAAAGCAACGCAGGTACGTGTAACGAAACACACGGCCAGTGGAAGGCTCCGGTATGATTTCGGCAACCTAAGGTATTGCCACCAAGGATTTCCTCTGCCTTCAGCAAGCTTCTGTGGCCTTAGTATTCCACGGTACCGCTGCCGTACTTCTGTTTGGTTTGATCAAAACACTTGTTACTGAGGCAAGACTGTTGACAAGGCGATTCTGACATCATTCGCGAGCGTCGATAACCACTCGCGGCGATGCCTTAAAGACAGCACACACCGACCGTCTGAGCGAGGCTGCTCGCTTCGCTTGCACGTTTGCCCTTCGCAACGACTGCGTCGAGTAAACCAATTGTATTTAATTACGGGCGACCTAAGTGTACAGTGTTAATTGTTTTGGCAAAAATAAGCGCTCTTTGACGAGCTCGTGTTGGATCGCCAGCGCCGTCGGCCGCAGCGTCCGCCTAGCTATGCCTACCGGCCCTATCGCTGGTTGCTGGCGGAGCCGTCAGTGGACAACGCGCCGTCGTGAAGTGTTCCGTCACTCGCAGGAGCATAATTTTATTGACAGTGTTCGCGTAAAGCGAAACAGTGTTGTGCAGAGGTGTTTGCATTGCGTTTCTCGACGTGGACATGAAGTCGAGCTGGGGGGCTGTATCTGGGCGGAGCTTACGCGCCGCTCGACCTTTCCGATGCACGCACCGTGTTCCCCGAATTGTCGTATGCCGCATGCCGGAGCATGCGGCGCCACACGTCGGATCAGACGCCGAATCGTCCCGTGTGTCTCCTGCTTTAGGCAACGCAACGGGATGAAGCAGAACTCATCTGCAAACGCAGCACGATGACCGAGGTGTCGCTGCTTTCAGATAGGCGAGAACACTCTGGTCGGCCATCGTCGATGTCGCCTCGCAAACGACTACACTGGCCTGAAGTGTTTGCGAAAGCAGGAATCTCATCTACACGTAGAGGGCGTAGCAAACCGTTGTTCGTGGAGCTCGGAGTTGTTAGAGGCGTGGCCCAAACAGGAGCCACATCTGCTAGTCTTCCTCTCGAGAATGACAGCGCGTTCTCATCGACCAGTGATACACTCGATGCTGCACATATGAAAACTGGACGAAGGTAAATGATCGACAGTGAGGCCGGGCAACCTGCGAGTGATCGTCACCTGGATTTGTATTCGTTGGAGCAGTTCAAGAACAGAGCTCGCCCCGTCATCGATGACGGAAATGTTGCAAGAAAACTCGACAGGATGACGTTAAACAATTCTTATGAAATAATTTATCACTCCATTCTGTTTCTTTATTTTTCCTTTTCAGCCCTCATAGCGGCGTACATGCCTTTGCCTGTCCATAACATTAACAGAATGTACGGTCCACTGTAATGGTTCGCATCCCTGCGAACGGTGACAGAGAGATAAAGGCGCTAAGTTGTCCTTCGTGAAAAATAAGATCATGAGTAAAGAAACAAGAAAAAAAACTAACTCGCCATTTTCGCCCTGCAACCGTGGATGACCAGAGAAGCTGCTGCCAAACCACCCCTGCAACTGCTGAGGGTGTTATGCAATGCTTTATTGATGGTTCGGATGCTTTTTTCGAGCTTCATCATTATTGAAACGTGTGCTGTTCTGTGTGTTGTATGCGTAATTTGGAAGAATATATGCACTGTTCACTTCACTTCACTGAGTACTTATAGCATCTGCCTTACAGGGGTAAGATAAATTACACTTATTGTTTGCTAACGGCAGCGCTGGGCAGACTCTTTGCAATTGTATCTTGATACAAGACATTCTAGCAACAAGTATTTGCGATAGAGATAGAAGATACTACCGCAATTATTGCATTCGTTACGATACTTTCCATTTGTATATTAAGATACTTTGATAGATTCGCAAATTTCTTATTATAGATATATGTTATGCAGCAGTAAATGTGTGAAAGCAACTAGACGCAATGAAACCCCTTTCTTGCATTCTTCAGACTTCATAACAAAGCACCCGCAAGAGAAACTTCGATAAGGACAATATAGCGGAATCAGAATTTGCGCGAAAGACGCCGCCCGCACTGGCGTACGCAGAATAGTACAGTGTCTACGAGTAAGTGTCATGGCACCAACGCATCTAAAGAAACGATAGGTTGGCTGCACGCAGAAGTTCGCACGCTTGTTTTTGTCGAAAAGGCGCGAGCAGTCGCACGTGACTCTGCTGTGCAAATAAGGGCGCGCACACCTCATCGCTTACCCTGGCTGGTGGGCTCCGGCGGAAAGATAAAAGAATGTCACTGCCTTCAGTTTCATTCAGGTGGTTTAGGAGCAGCAGTATTAGCTTGAGAAGCGGAGTTCAGCCACCGTTTATAGTTTCGCATGGTGGTGCTGCTTTAGCAGTATCTTCTGTCTTAAGATACACGATAAATTCTTTCATGTATTGGAAATACAGATACTGATACAGGTATTGCCAGCCGTGTCATGATACAAATACAAGATACCCAAAGAGTGCCTTGATGTTATTCGAAGATGCACGTATGTTCAATACTGCGCATTACTGTCTTACGGGGTTATGAACCATTGCATTTTCGTTTGCGTACGGGCGTATGAAGGATTGCTGATGATGATGGATGCTTGTTTTCAGCTTGTTCTTTATTCAAACGTACGCTGTTCTGTACGTTATGTGCGTGATTCGAATGAATGCATACACTTCTCGCTTCACTTTGCTGAGCGCTCGAAGCTTCTGCATCACGAAGGGGGGTGAGCCATTGCATTTGTTGCTTGTTTAGGTGGGTATGAGCCATTGCCGATGACGATAATGTTTGTTCACGGACGGACACGAAGAATGCCGACCACGGAGACGCTAACATGTTCGCTGAAAGAAACAGAACTGTAATATAAATATTTTCAGCGATTGTCGCTACATTGCAACGATTTCAAATTGTGACAGAAAGCGTTTTCTTAAACATGACGCGTTTACGCATTCCGCATACCATGCGCAGACCCCGGATGCCCTTATGCCATTAGTTTGGCCTGATTCGTCAGCTGATGAACAAGCCTTGCTGAAAGAATTGTTTTGCAAGAAACAAAGCTCAGTGTAAGCTATAAGCACGGCCGCACGCGCTCGCAGACGTGTATTAAGATGTGAGCGTACACGTTCAAAATGCTGACATCCGCAAAACCACACTTATGGACGCAAACATCTTCCACAATATATAGCACTGTAATTCATGAGCACACGGCTTCTTGAGCTAGATGAAATATTTAAGAAAGCTTTATTTCTTGTTGCAAACGTTGCACCTTTTCTTGCGAAATTTCTACGCGGTGATGGCAATGCGCCTTTTTTCTCGACGCGATGGCGCATTCTCCCTGCTCTAGCGGATTATTCGCGCAGCGCATTGTGTCGGGGGAACGCCCCCCCCCCCCCCCCCCCACCCCACCCCCACCCGAAAAACAAACAAAAGCCAGCGCGTAGACGCGCGGTGCAGCAAATGCTCGTTCCATGTACCGCGTCGGAACTCCAGTGGTACCTAGTTGGAAAACTGTGCGTAGCGTAAAACTGCAACTCCACTTTTAAAGATAAAGCGGCCATGGCTTCATTTGCACTGCACCGTGAACAGTACGCAGTTGCCGCCTTGCAATAATGGATAGCAAATTTATCGATAAACCACCGCGTTACACTTTGGCGACATTTGGAAAACATCGCCTAGCCGTTTAAGTCTTCTTCCAGCATCGACCCACCCTTGCTGGTGGTGGCAGTGCGTGCCCGATTTCACGTACTCGTTTAAGGCGTGGTAAAACTGGGTCGATACGAGACCGACAAGACGCTGACCAAAACGATATTCAGCAGTGCCTCGCTGAGAATATTTCATTATAATAGGTCGACAACGATGCAGCCAATGGGCGCCAGTAGTCGTAGCGCGAAGGGCTTTCTTGTCGACGGCACCAACAAAATCAGCGGGTCGACCATAATCGCTCGACCGAACCCCACGCGATAAGCCGTCGAACCAACAACGCGAAAGCCACAACGCTTTCGAAGGTATATATAATTAATGGCGCTCAAAATGAGCCGGAACAAGATTTGGAAGCTGAAATGCACAAGCTTCAGTCCTCTGACACCATGCACATTAAGTTTGAGCCAATGTTGATCATATTTAGCGATGTTTCGGTTGGTCCCGCAGGCCCGTCGAGTTCGGGCCCCCGCTAACTGAACTTAAAAACTAGCAATTAAGACCAAGGAAATCGCTCTTATTGTGGCCTTATATCGTTTTGGCCATATAGCGTTGTGGCCCTATAGCGATTGGATATAAACTACTGTTCGCTTCGCATGGCGCAAACACAATAACCGGCAAACGGTGACACAGCGCTGTGCCAACATCTGTACGTCACCTTTCCCGAAGTCTGTTGGTCGCATTCGCTTCGTAGATCGGTGGTTCTGTAGGTGTTGTTGGCACATTTCTTCATTAGAGAGGAGCACTGTTTACATCTGCGTCAAACGAGAAACAAAATACAGTGCGTTCGGTACAGTGACATAAACAACCGCCTCGCTCAGTTTTACCAATGATGTCAGCAATGGTACCCGCATTATCACGAGGGAACTACATGGCCTAAATGTGAGCGCTTACGCCGGGTATGGTTTTCTGTAATAATACTTTATCGCACGTGTAAACTGTAAGTATGATGAAGTTAAAGAAAAGCGAGAATCAGTAATAACAGTCCGTAATATGTGTGTCTGGTTCACAGTTCGCGTTGTTTAAGTGGCTCGGCCATTCATAATGCTTGCTCTTAGGGTGAAAGAATGCAGCCTATATGGGCTGATATGTATGTTTTCTTGCATTTTGGCATTATTTCATATATGTGATGCGCCGTATCCACAATACCCGAAGCTAACAACGATCTGTGGCTGTAGATGTACATGTGCGGTCACGTGCAACATGACCTGCAACACCGGTGCCCATGGTCGAAGGGGCTCCAAGACTGCACGGCTGTGCAGACACAGGGCAAGTTCGAGACGTAAACACAGCTTCCAATCAGTGGTATTTATTAAACCGCTATTTCGCATGTCAGAGCCACCGCGCAGCCCTGGAGCCCTTTCGACCACGAACGAGGGTGTTGAAAGTCATATTACACGCGACGGTACATGTCAATAAATGCACCGATTTGGCAAATCCGACGTGGAACGCTGCACTCAACGACTTCTTGAATATGCAATATGTCCAATGAATGTGTAAAAGGACATAAAAAGCGAGGTACAAGAGCAAGCATCAGCGACAACATAATCCAAGGCAGTCGGGTGGTCAGATGCAACTAAGCGTGTCTTTGTCGGCACCACTGTTAGCACGACAGCGAACTGTGGACTGCTCACCTTGAGTGCTACAAAACTTCCAGGAACGACTTGCTGGCCCGGTGAAGCTATTATTAATTAATCGTGATTCACGAAACGCATAACCGACGCACACTCAGCGTGGGCGCAGGTACACAAATTAACCGGTGAAAGCCCCGGATTCTTCCGAAACGTTTCCAGTGGCGCGCCGCCGAGGGCAGCACAGGAACATGAAAAAGGCGGACTCTAAGGAAGTCGGTGGCGCGTGTAGGCAGCAGCGCCAACACATCAGCGTACATTAAGGTGATCCCCTGGCCAATAAAACCTCCCCTTGAGTAATTTCTCTCGCATATTTCGTGACACAAGACTTGAGCGTTGTCTGGACTTTCGACAAAACGCCTTTTCCCGCACGCTTCTCGACTGAAGCTTTCTTCTTCATCCACTTCACTGGCGACAGTATTTTCTTCGTTCCTTTTACGCTTTCATACTCTTCAACTCATAACAAACTTTTACAAAGCGAAAGCAGTGCTAATGTATATCACCCCCCTCCCCCCTCCTTCCTGGCGGTGATAAAATTTAATTTTCTCTGCGACTCTGACTCTGTTCAAGCAGGCTATCATGCAATTTTGCGTTTCGTTATTATTATATTTACCCGTTGTGTACATTTCTCCCTAAACACAATTAAGAGGCTCTCGAACTTAATATTACCCTGTGTGTGTTAGTATCGTGCTAGTGCGGCCATCTAGGCGTACTAGCGCTGTGAAAGGCGGCCTATTAAATTTTGGTTCATGCTGTTTGCTTCGGTGGGTCTTTCGGCGCCGCTTCCCAAATTTCGCATTTCTTCTAGGTACGCCCACTAACATGCGAAGTAGAATGTCACGTTAGCAGACATGAACGCGCCAACACGAAGGCCGAACAAGTAAACTCCATCGGAACAAGAGCATAATTTGTCAAAGTGCTCTTTTAAAGACTTCTTTAACTATAGCTCATATCCCGGAGTCATTAGATAGAGGTGTGATGTTGCTGGCGAGGTTGAGGGTAGGGGACGGGGAGAGTTCGTTCATTCATATCGGCCGCTCCCGTTTCATATGGCTTTCGTTCTGTTCGGTGCTTTTTTTTTTCTGTATCTGTTCCGACATTGTTATTGTCTAGAACACGGCATAGCACTGTACAACCTATCATATCGTTACGATGAAAAACGAAGGAGGACACGCAAACTAAATGTTTAGATAATAAGATATGTGGGTTAAGCAGTCATTGCAACCCCACTACGGCATTCACCCGGGGGCGTAGCTCAGTGGCACTGCTATAAGGAAGAACAGAAAAACATACTCGAGGGCTTAGATTTATATGCTCCCGATAATCAACGACAGGTGCTCGAAAATAACATAGAACCCTCCGCTATAGAGCATACCTCGCAGCCCAAATACTGTTCTGCGAGTTCAAGTGTTGCTTTGCAAGTGCAAATTATGTAAGGAACGGGCAGACCTGCCACGCATTCTACGGGCTTGCCTTCAGGCGACCCGCCAAGGCTGCATAATACCTGATGATGAGCAGTGGGAGATCGTTCTGTTTAGCTCAACCCCGCAAAACTAACTCTGGGCCATCCAGCTGACCGAGCACGCCGCAAGGGCCCAAGAGCCACCAGCCGCCGTTTAGGCTTGAGCTTCCTTCCCTAAACTGCTATACACTAAATAAAGTTATTTCGCTCTAGCTGCTCTCCTGGGCAGCCCCTTGGCGCAAGGTTCTCACAAAGTTCAGCTCATGTGTTCGCAAGTAAATGGTCTGAAATACAAGCTATAGTTACCTAAAATACGCATTGTTTGTACCTGAGTGAAGTCAATGATAAGCTCTAAAGGAACATAGCTATTGCTTAAGAAAAGAAGAAGAAAAAAAACGTTTAGTTCCTAGCCGCTCTTTTTCTTGCCGGTCTCTCTTTCTAAATATTCACGTCAATTTTCGTCATTACCAGTACCCTCCTAAGCGCTGCTCCTAAGCGCCCGTTCCTGAGTTGAGCATCGGCATGCCTCGACTTTGTACCTCGACGTTACTGAGCGAACGAGCACAGTGGAATATGAAAGAGCAAACGTGGAGCACAGCGCGGAATGAATAGGGCGAGAGCAAAGAGAGTGCGAGGAGGAAAGTGGAGGAGAAGGAAAAGGGTGCAGCGGAAGCGTGTGAAGGAAAGCAGAGGAAGCCACTTGAACACCACTAGATGGTGCTGCTCGCACCTTATGTCGTCCGCGCATGCGAACGACATGAAGCATCACAAGAGCGCGGGCAGGCAAAAAAGAAACGCAGTTACCGCAGGATGAAATAGCCAGAAAATAAGAAATATACCCGGAGAAAAAAATCTATGCTTCCAATATTGGTTCAAGCAAAGATCAAAGGTGAAAGTGAACGTTGGTTGTCAGAAATACGTCAGAAAAAGAAGGCCCCATTTAGAAAATTTCGAACCACGTAAGATTATTATTATTATTATTTGTTTTGAACACATATACACATATACACAGGTATCAGGAAAGGGAAAGCGAGGAGCAGGCTGGCAACTGCCACCGGAAGGGGCACAACGCCTGCCTACTCCTCTGAAGGTAGGTGACATCAACACAGAAATGGAAGATAGGAAGGAGGGGAGGAAAAGGAAAGAGGAAAGGAGAGCAACAGGACAAGTCTAAAGACAAAAGTAGAACACTGCAACAGGTCAAATCTAAAGACTAAAGTAGAACTCTGCAGCCGGAGTTAAAGCGACGCCGCGTCGAACAGCCTCCACAATTATCAACCACATCCATGGCTAGTTCGCTATGCGGCTAATTGTGTTCTCCACGATAAGACGGCAAGTAAAGCTGCACGTAATCACCGTTTCACCAGTAGTCGGTTCACAATGTACACTATAAGGTGTTTGAACCCGCCACCTCCCATCTTCGATGGAAGAAGCGTTAGGGTACATTACTGATCACACACAGTAGAGTCGGTCACTGAAGGTCACGCTACTACAGAATGCTGAATGTTCATGCTACAAACGTGAACCTAAGTTAGTTAGTTCTATAAAGGTTAGTAGGGCGCGATGGGCCTGATCACGTTTAGATGCACAGCCACTGGGGTATAAACATTCCTCGAGTGTCGCACACCGCAGGCCAAGGAGATGATAGTTTCTCACTAGCGACATGCGCTGCGCACTGAAAGCGGGACACTCAAATATAAGGTGCTGAAGTGTCTCGTAGCAGCCACAAGACGTACACAATGGACTTTCCGCACGCCCTTGTCTGTACAAACGTTCGTGCACGTTCATGCAACCAACCCTCAGCTTGAGCAGTTGTGCTCTAGCGCGACGAGGCAAGCCTCGACCACGCACACGGGGCGGGAACGTTCCATTTGCGACGCGCTGATCTGGATGCTGCTTGAGTAGGTGGCGACGAATGAGCAGACGAGCGTCATCAAGCTTGCACAAAATTTCTGGGCAGTCACAGTTGTTATGAACGCAACTTGAAGCGAGCCGATCAGCCTCTTCATTGCCGGCGATTCCTACGTATGAAGGTATCCATTGAGCAACGAGAGATACCCCACGTGATGTAATTTTGCTCGCAGAGTCATTAATGCTGCGCACAAGTGGACAATCAAGCTCACTGCGTTGTAACCTGCTAAGGGCAGCACGGGAGTCCGTAAAGATGACAACCTTCGATGTAATTAACTCCTCTTGCACGTATTTCAGTGCAACATTAATCGCTGCTAGTTCCGCAGTTGTTGACGAAGTTGGATGAGGTATTTTAAAGATACGTCGTAGTTGAGTTGAAGGGCAGTAAAAAGCTGCAGAGGCGCTTTGACCGTCGTTGTGTACAGATGCATCTGTGAAAACTTGAAGATAATCTGGAAACTTTTCGAACAAGTGAGACTGAGCCAATTGGAATATTGCCGAAACAGCCATATCAGACTTTTTGTGCATGTCAGGGATTGTGAGGAAAATGGGGAATACGTGTTTCGTGCTACCTTTTGGAGGCGGAGACGTATCTGAAGCAGCATGTTCAGAAATCGTAGTGATATCCATAAATAATGCCGCCATTTTTCCCATGCGAGATAATGGGCGGTGAATCAGACGATCAAGGAGCGATTGACCATTCGATGTGCGGTGCAGACGCTCAATATGATATAGAGCTCTCTGATCTGCTTGCAGCCTCAGGGGCAACTGATGCGCTTCAGTAAGTAATGCAATAGATTGCGCCTCACGAGGTAATCCAAGCATTAGTCGAAGGGCAATGCGATGATCTCGCTCCAGTTGGGCCATCAAACTAGGTGGTATGTTCAAAATTGGTAATGCGTACAGCATGCCTGAGAGTGCAGATGACTGGTACACCTGAAGAGCCGTTGTTTGGTCGCAACCAGCACCTCGAGCAGTCAAGGCGGCCACATACTTAAGAAGGGAGTGTGATTTGCGTCGTACAGATTTAACGGCAGGACGCCAAGAGATGCGATCATCCACAATTAACCCCAAATAACGGTGTTGACGCACCCAGTTTATAGGCGTTTCGTCAAGATACAGTCGGCTCATTGTTCGACGAGCGCGTTGTTTAGGGTGATATGCCATTGCAGCCGACTTAGCAGGTGATATGAGCAGGCCAACTTCACCCAAGTACTCCGAAGTAGCGTTGAGAGCTCTTTGCAAGCTTGCACGAAGCCGCGGACCAAGGTGCGAAGGGCCGCTTATCCAAAGAGCAATGTCATCTGCGTAGACAGCTATGCTCACAGGGAAGTCAGTGTCTCGAGGCAAACGACTTGGAAGCGCGGCGAGTACCGCGTTAAACAAAAGCGGCGATAATACGCTGCCCTGTGGAACACCGCACTTCACATTTCGGTATTCACTAGTTACTCCTCCGACACACATTTTCATCCGGCGCTCCGATAGAAAATTATGCACAAACTGTAGCAGACGACCCGAAATTCCCGCGGTTGCAAGAGCGAAAATAATCGCCTTATGCGGAACTGAATCGAAAGCTCGCTGTATGTCTAGGAAGAGCATGTAGGCGGAATGCTTGTTTTCTTTAGCAAATTCCAGTGCTGAGACAAGGTCTGATATGCTGTCCAGAGCCGAACGGCGGCGACGAAAGCCACTCATGACATCAGGGAAAAAATTCAGCTCCTCTAGCCTGACATCTAAGCGAAACAAGACCATTCGCTCCATTAACTTGATGATGTTTGAAGTTAGGGATATTGGTCGGTAGGACTTGGGGTGCCTTGCCGGACGCCCGGGCTTTAAAATTGGTATTACCACGGACGATTTCCACTCAGCAGGGATTACACCGGTTCTCCATACTTCATTATACTCGTCCAACATACGGTCATGGAAACTCTTATCAACGTTCCGCAATGCTTGGTACGTCACACCATCTGCACCTGGAGCAGTGCGGCGTTTGGAGAGGCTCAGCGCGTGTCGCAGCTCCTCAAGACTGAAATCTGCCTCGTCCATCTGGCAAGCTGGACCGTAGGAAGCGGTTACGGTGCTGTGACTTGTCAAAGAAGGAAGCTCGCTAATTGTGGTGTCACTGGATGCAGAAGAGACGAAAATGTCTGCAAATGCCTCTGCTATTACTTTTGGTGACTGGCCAGTCGCTATGCTCAATGTAGCCGTAGGATTCTTGCAGATTTCAGGAGTGCGGAGAGCCTTCAGTATGCGCCATACATTTCCAAAACCACTTCCAGTATGCAACGAACTACACAAAGCTTCCCAGCTCTTGCGACGAAGCTGTTTTGTATGCCGCCGTATGGCTGCATCAAGGCGATTGTATATCGTCCAGTCGGTGCGTCGTTTAGAGCGCTGTGCCCGTCTATAAGCGCGCCGTCGACATGCGCGGAGCCGCAAAAGCTTTAGATCGGGATTTGGTTTGCCGATATTCCGTCTTCGTTGTACTGTAGCTTTTTGTAAGCACTCACTCATAAGTTTAAATAGGCTGTCTTGAGATGGTGCCTCTGAGATCAGCTGTCGGAACTTGTCCCAGTTAGTAACTGTATAAACGACATCCTGGCGACCCGCAGTATGTGTTGGTGTTAACCAAATGGGTAGGTGATCTGAGCCCCACGGGTCGGGTTCACATGACCAGGCTAAGCACACATCTCTCGTTGTTATCGCAAGGTCTATAGTGGAATGCTCCTTTCCTCTACCAATAAATGTAGGTGAACCGTCATTCAGTATTTGGAGATCGTTCTTGATAATGAACTCGTTAATCTCTGCTCCACGATTGTCTTGGGGACGGCTACACCATCGTGGATGGTGGGCATTAAAGTCTCCGCATAACACAAACGACGCACCACACCGAGACACTAAGCACTCAAGTAGCGAGGTATCGGAAGAACGTGTAGGCCTGTTGTATATGCTTGCCACCGTCGTATACACACCTCTGAGGCTCACAGTAACAGCTACACACTCAAACTCATCGTCACAGATGCCGTCTGTGTCAATAACCGCGAAGGCAAAGTCGGCGCGAACGTACACTGATGCTTTTGAAGCATTGCGCGTATGCGCCGCCTCCACACACTGGAAAGAGCCACAAGCTGGTTCCGCGCATCGAGTGTTACTGTGGACACCCACGAAGCCTGGCAATCGATATTCGTCTTTCCTTACGTTGGTTTCCTGAAGCGCTATAACGTCTGGTGGAGCCTTCATAGCGACTAGTCGAAGGGCTAAATCAGCGTGCCGCGGTCGCATCGACCTGACATTCCATTGCAGCACGAAGGGGCGAGGCTGCTGACAACTCTTAGAATTGTTTCCGGTGAAATGTCTAGCGAAGGCCATCGAGGACAGGAACGAGTGCCTCCAAAAGTTGCTCTGCTGCTGACGCTGCTGGTGTCTGGCGACCGGCGATTAGAGATCTGATGACGTTGACAAGCATCTTTAGAAGATTGACAAGTTGCACATCGTCGTTGGCTGATACCGGTTTAGGTACTGTGTTTGCAGTGCTTTCCACTGTGGTCGAAGACTTTGTAGATACTTGTTCCGGTGGTTTCGATGGAAGCGCTGGCCACGATGTGTCTGAGAGGCAGAAGGTCCGCCCCCCTACTTTCTGATGTGTTGTTTCTTTGTCACTCTTTGAACGCGCTACTTTTCCAGTCGCTGGGGCAGCACTACGGCGACGGGAGCTCTCATCTCCTGCTGCCTTCTTTATGGCTTTTTCTTTTAGTGCCTTTAGTTCATTCTTCAATGAGGGACATCCTTTGTCCGTTGCCAAATGTTCACCATTACAGTTAGGGCACCGATATGCCTGATTTTCACAGGAATCTACATGGTGATTCCCACCGCATTTGGCACAGACTAGATCTCTGGTGCAAAAGCCCTGAACATGACCAATCTTGAAACATTTATGGCATTGCAAAGGCCGTGGTACGAAAGGTCGAACAGGATAGCGCACAAGTCCAGCCTTTATATGACTAGGCAACTTTCCAGAGGCGAAAAGTATCTTAATGCACTTTGACGTGCCCAGCCTTCGAACGCTAATTATTTTGCATGGTGGCGTGCAAACGATCATGTTCTTAAAAACGTCGTCTTTGAGATCCAAGTCCACATCAGATACGACACCAGCCACTATATTTGTACCCTGTGGTATGTAGGGACGTGTGCGAACCCCACAGATTTCAGACAAACCAAGTAGAGTTTGCACCATCTTATCATCAGTCGTGTCAACGGCAATGACATTTTTCCAGGGGTTCACGCGAACCTCTTGGATTAGTCCAGGGGCAAGTTTGAAGAAAAAATCATTAAGTTTCTGTCGAGAGATAGCATTCAGGCTTACCAACGCGTCGATGGGAATGAAAGCTACTGTCGTAGTCTTGATGGTGCTGTATATGATAGTCCATTCACTTGAGGACGACGCCGGAGACGTCCGTCGTGGGCGACGGTGCTTGACAGGTATGAAAGCATCCGAATCTTCCGATCTTGAGTCAGAAAGCTCGGAATCAGTAGCGTCGGATCCTACTGCCGAACTGAGCCGCTTCCGAGCCGCGGGCGGTCTATGCTGACCGCCAGACGCGTCCAAGACCATATCTTCCATGGTAGGGTCCGCGGGGAGGATCTCCCAGCAGAGTAGAAGACTTCAGGGTTCAGCACAAACGTCGTCGCCTGTTACTGATGCACGAAAATAATGTAAACAGAGAAAAACTGCAGCACCAGAAGAAAACCAGCAACCGAGCACAGTAACTTCGTCGTCCTCCTCCGATTATTAGGCAGGAGGTCTGGAACAATACAGTAACATATACTTGACGAAGAGGGAAACAGGCTGGAAGGGGACGCTGCATTAAATTATATCCGAAAAGTAACAGTCGAATCTTTCCAAGGCAATGACGAGGTTGTAGTTGAGGAAAAAAGTGGCATGAAAGGGAGAACCAGAAGGAAAAGAAGCTGGTGCTGGCAAATTTCAAAGAAAGTCGAAGGCAAAATTCTAAGCGCACAGCCACAGGGCTAGACGAGGTTCCCATCAGGCTGATAAAATGAACTAGGAACGAAAAGTAAGGAAGCTCTGTTGAAAGCCGTAGAAAGAACAATAAAAGATAGCCGAATACCAGACACTTGACGACAAAGTAGAATGAATGTACTTATAAACGTAAAAGGGTAAAATATAAAACTCTCCCATATAGAGCTTTCACCATTACATACGTATTAGAGAGGTTAGCAATGTAGGCGATTAAATTTAAGCTGCTAGCATGGACAGAGAATAATGGCATAATGGGAGAACTGCAGAATGGCTTCGTAATCGGTAGGTGGTACTGACAACAAAATAAATTTGTGGTGAGTTACTAGGGAGGACAAAACGAAATCTGGAAAGAAAGAATTTATGATAGCTTAAAGGGATGTTCATTCCTTTTCGAAGCGAGATCATGATGAGTTAGAACAGGCACTTATATAGCGAGATACAGAGAAGAAGAAGCATGTCGAAGCACGCGTTATGGGAGTGCCCGTGCGCGCGTCTTTTTTTTTTTTTTTTTTTTTTTTTTTTTTTTTTTTCCGAGTTGTGTCGTCGTCTTGTGTTTCGAGGTCAGTGTGCGCGGCTGGCACTGTCTCCCGGTGCGCCACAGAAACGTGCAGGCACAAGGGAGAAGAAAAAGGACGACACGAAAGCTTTTTCGTTTACCGTGTGCCCATGTTTCTGGGCCCGATTTTAAATCACGAATTCGTGCCAGCGCACGAAGGCGCGAAATCAAGGTCGCGCTAGCGAGGCAATACGAGACAAAACGAATCGCCATCAGCACATACTTCTGCGCGGAGTGTCCCAAATTAAAGCGGCCACGATTTGAAGACAATGGAAAACTCGTAGAACCAACGGCTTTAAGTACGAATTACGCACCTAGTCGTCATTCGCGATGCTTTCAATGCAACTACTAGGGGGAAAAAGATGTTACAACATAATTACGCTGTCTTTAAGGCCAGAGAAGTTGTACCACCGATGATCGGAAAAAAAAGAAACGCACCTACCAAATGAACCATCGGTCACGTTTTTTTTTTTTTTTTTTTTTTTTTTTTTTTTGTTTTTGCAAGGCTGACTATACAGACTTAAAGCATCCTTACTGTTCTTTTACGATTCTTGTTAGTAGTTCTTTTTTTCTTTTACTTCCTACCACTCGATTCTTGGCCTTGGTGTGCTTGTGCTACTTACCTTGGGACGCCACGTAATATTTAGCTTGTCAACAACTTCCTCAATGACGTATCAACGATTTTATCACTTCATAAACTGATTATTTAACGCAAAACTATTTTTACACAATGAAAGAAATGGTCACTATACAAATTATGACAGCACACAATTGATTCCATGCATTTAGCGTCCTCCACTGTTTTTGTACCATGGCCTCTGCCGACTTCATGCCGCGTTCTCGGTGGTAGTAACGTCCTGTTGAGGAGCGGTGGCCAGCAAAGGTTTTCGTGCATGATTGAGGATCCAATATGCTACTGTAGAAGTTGCAGCGGTGGCGTAGAGGTAGAACACCCGCCTCGCGTGCAAGAGGTCCGTGGTTCGAATCCCGGTGCCGGCAATTTTCCACCGGATTAAAAAAAAAAAAATCCGCGTGTTGATAAAATTGCACAAACAGGCCTGGAGTGTGACCTGATCCCGGTGACCAGAACCGGTAACGCACTCCCTCACCAGAGCAGGATTGGCCACCCTGGTGCAGTACTTGGCCACAACCTCCTATATGAACACAACAATCAAACCCCGGCCCTCAGTCCCCAGCAGCTGCGAAGCTACTGACCACGGCGGCGGTCAGACCTGCGACGCTGCAGAGGGTGCTAAGAATCACTGGCTCCGGACAGGCCGCCATTGGAATATGAACCTGGCAACGTTTAACGCTAGAACGTTATCTAGTGAGGCGAGTCTAGCAGTGCTATTGGAGGAATTAGAGGGCAGTAAATGGGATATAATAGGGCTCAGTGAAGTTAGGAGGCCAAAAGAAGCATATACAGTGCTAAAAAGCGGGCACGTCCTGTGCTACCGCGGCCTAGAGGAAAGAAGAGAACTAGGAGTCGGATTCCTGATTAATAAGAATATAGCTGGTAACATACAGGAATTCTATAGCATTAACGAGAGGGTGGCAGGTCTTGTTGTTAAACTTAATAAGAGGTACAAGATGAAGATTGTACAGGTCTACGCCCCTACATCCAGTCATGATGACCAGGAAGTCGAATGTATGCGTTAAGAGACAAAGCCGGCAATATCATTACTAATATGGATGAGATAGTTCAAGTGGCTGAGGAGTTCTATAGAGATTTATACAGTACCAGTGGCACCCACGACGATAATGGAAGAGAAAATAGTCCAGAGGAATTCGAAGTCCCAAAGGTAACGCCGGAAGAAGTAAAGAAAGCCTTGGGAGAAATGCAAAGGGGGAAGGCAGCTGGGGAGGATCAGGTAACAGCAGATTTGTTGAAGGATGGTGGGCAGATTGTTCTAGAGAAACTGGCCACCCTGTATACGCAATGCCTCATGACGTCGAGCGTACCGGAATCTTGGAAGAACGCTAACATAATCCTAATCCATAAGAAAGGGGACGCCAAAGACTTGAAAAATTATAGACCGATCAGCTTACTGTCCGTTGCCTACAAAATATTTACTAAGGTAATCGCAAATAGAATCAGGAACACCTTAGACTTCTGTCAAGCAAAGGACCAGGCAGGATTCCGTAAAGGCTACTCAACAATAGATCATATTCACACTATCAATCAGGTGATAGAGAAATGTGCGGAATATAACCAACCCTTATATATAGCTTTCATTGATTATGAGAAAGCGTTTGATTCTGTCGAAACCTCAGCAGTCATGGAGGCATTAAGGAATCAGGGTGTAGACGAGCCGTATGTAAAAATACTGAAAAATATCTATAGCGGCTCCACAGCCACCGTAGTCCTCCATAAAGAAAGCAACAAAATCCCAATAAAGAAAGGCGTCAGGCAGGGAGATACGATCTCTCCAATGCTATTCACAGCGTGTTTACAGGAGGTATTCAGAGACCTGGATTGGGAAGAATTGGGGATAAAAATTAATGGAGAATACCTTAGTAACTTGCGATTCGCTGATGATATTGCCTTGCTTAGTAACTCAGGGGACCAATTGCAATGCATGCTCACTGACCTGGAGAGGCAAAGCAGAAGAGTGGGTCTAAAAATTAATCTGCAGAAAACTAAAGTAATGTTTAACAGTCTCGGAAGAGAACAGCAATTTACAATAGGCAGCGAGGCACTGGAAGTCGTAAGGGAATACATCTACTTAGGGCAGGTAGTGACGGCGGATCCGGATCATGAGACGGAAATAATCAGAAGAATAAGAATGGGCTGGGGTGCGTTTGGCAGGCATTCTCAGATCATGAACAGCAGGTTGCCATTATCCCTCAAGAGAAAAGTGTATAATAGCTGTGTCTTACCAGTACTCACCTACGGGGCAGAAACCTGGAGGCTTACGAAAAGGGTTCTACTCAAATTGAGGACGGCGCAACGAGCTATGGAAAGAAGAATGATAGGTGTAACGTTAAGGGATAAGAAAAGAGCAGATTGGGTGAGGGAACAAACGCGAGTTAATGACATCTTAGTTGAAATCAAGAAAAAGAAATGGGCATGGGCAGGACATGTAATGAGGAGGGAAGATAACCGATGGTCAATAAGGGTTACGGACTGGATCCCAAGGGAAGGGAAGCGTAGCAGGGGGCGGCAGAAAGTTAGGTGGGCGGATGAGATTAAGAAGTTTGCAGGGACGGCATGGCCGCAATTAGTACATGACCGGGGTTGTTGGAGAAGTATGGGAGAGGCCTTTGCCCTGCAGTGGGCATAACCAGGCTGATGATGATGATGATGATGATGTGGTGGTAAAGCTACACTCTTAAAATTTTCACACCCTTATGGGTGTAATGCGGGTGTATCTATCTTTTCACCCTTGTAAACACCCTTGAAACACCCTTTTTTAACGTAAAAGGGTGTTCAACAAGAAAACACCCGTGAAACACCCCAGTCTTTCTAATTTACACCCTAATTATAAGGGAGTAAGGGAACAAGCTTACAGTATATGATAAATGAACATTGCCAGTTAACGCGTTGATATTGGCTATACATGAAACGTGCGCTACCTGCGCTTGAATCAGGTAGCTGGAATGATTAGATCGGGGCATCTAGGCAGCAGCGTACAGACTCCGAACAGCGGTCAAAAATGAAGTTTCCCACGAACGTTGATATCGAACTTTGCATAGCCAGATATCTGCAAAAGGCTTCACATGATGAATGGCAAAATATTTACAATGATATCACTGAATACTTAAAGGTGTGCAACCAGTTAGACTGGGAATGGTTAGGAGTGAGGGCTAACGGTAAATAGCTCACCAACCTACGGTTTGTACATGACATTGGCATACTCAGCAACGCTGCAGACTATTTGCAACAAGCGCTTGAGGACCTTGGCGAAAAAAGTGTAAGAGTCTGATTGAAAGTTAGTATGCAGAAGAGAAAAGTAATGTTCCGCAGCCTGGCGAGAGAACGAATGTCATGGTCGGCAGTCAGCCTCTAGAACCTGCGCAGAAATACGTTTATTGAGGTTAATTACTCGCAGGGGCCTCTGATCAAGGAAATTAACAAAAATAACAATTAGGTGGAGAGCTTACGGCAGGCATTACTAAATCATGACAAGGGAGCTTACTGCTAATCATTGCTTTCTACCGTTACTAACGTATGGAGCCGAAACTTGGAAATTACCAAAGAAGCTTGGGAATTCGTTGAGGACCGCGCAACGAGCGATGGAATGAAAAATATTAGGCATGACGATAATAGACTGGAAGACAGCGATGTGGATTAGAGAGCGAACGGGGATAGCTGATATTCTGGTTGACATAAAGATGAAGAAGTCGTGCTGGGCAGACATTGCAATGCGTAAGAGAGAGAACTGCTGGTCTATTGGAGTTGCAGAATGGGTGCTAAGGGAAGGGAAGCACAGTCGAGGACGGCAGAGAATAATGTGGACATTATAGAATTAGGAAACTTGAAGACATGTGGAACCAGTCAGCACAAGACAGGGGTATTGGTGATCGCTGGAGAAACTTTCGTCCTGCGATGGACATCAAAATAAGCTGATGATGATGTGACGACCTCCATGCCAGCTTCGCGGCTTGTCATTCATGTTATGTCATGCATGCGTTTCATGCACGTTCTGATAGCTCAATTTGCGCCGATTGCGGGGGGGGGGGGGGGGGGGGGGGCGAGTAGCGGCGTAGACAAGTGGGGCACGCCGGGCACTTGTCACGCTCACTAACAGTGAATTTTTTGCTGCAATGGGAATGGCCCCGCTTCTTCCCCCTCCACGGTCAATTGGGAGCCCCCCCCCCCCCCCCCCCCCCCATCACACGAAAAATTGTCTGGCTACGCCACTGTGGGGAGGGGGTGTGTAAGATTGCTCTAGACCCCTCCCCCTAACTTGTCAACGGAAACGGGGGAGGGGAGGGCAGCTGCCGCCGGGCCGCATACCTTAGGCAGCCATATACCGGCTGCATTTCCTTTTGGACGTGAATGCTGCTCTATGTCATTACACAGTAGGATTCATGGCGGTTCGAGGCCATGCGACAATAAAAAAAAAACACATACAGCCATCAGCAAGTCTTAGCTTGAGCAGATCTTTGGGAGCTGGGCAAGACTCTCATAAAAAGAAAAGCTTGGCACCCGTCTTACATGCATTGTCAACTCTGGATCACCGCTGACTGCACATTTCCGATAAAAAAATCACACAGGAACTCCTCTGGGATTTGTCTGAGTATGCGTAAGCATTGTGACTCTTCCTCATCTACACGCAGTCCATGTCGTTATCAATGTTATGAGACTTGATCCGACGAGTATAAGCGACAGCGCTGCGGCGACACGAACTGCTGTGGTCGGCAGCGCCAAGTGAATGGCGCAAGCAAAGTACTGCAGGTGGCGGGGCCAGGTGCGCTGGTGACGTTCCGTTCGTTTTGAGGCGTTATCGCTCTTTAGCACTTCTCATCCGCGTCGAACCATTATCAACCGTTCTCCGGCGGCGGCGGCTGCTTGTGGCAGGGCCGCGCGAACCGTATCTCGAAAGCGAACTGCAATGTGGACAGAGTGCGCCCACTGCTGAAAACTTCACGCGCTGTGTTCTCACCGCTTACTTCGCTTTGAAAACAGACGCGCGTACACCTATCTTGAAAGTGATCTGCGAAACGCGCATAGTGCGGCATGAGCTGAGAGCTTCGTGAGCGCTGTGTTCTCGCCGCTTCGGTCGCGTTGAAGCGAGAGCTAGCACGAAGGTGAATTCACTCGCTGCTGCGGGTTCTATTTTGAAAGGTATCGTGCGGTACGGACTGACGGACGGATGGTTTTTATTTGTGGGTGAGTATAGAAATGCTTACGTTATAAAAAAAATCGCAGGGTTCGCGGATGTCGCGATAACAACCGACTCCATCTTGATCGCCCCCTCCCCACCCCGGGAAAAGGGACACTACGCCTCTATCTCAGTTGAAGAAACGATGATGAAACGTTAACAACGACAAGAACGGCATTTTCTAACGCGTTGTCTTATGGCCTCCGAGATTTGCGCGCGAAGCTGGCGCGCGCGAACCTGGGGGCCATAATTGGCTGCTTAATAGCATAAAAAGACAAAAAGATAATACCAAACGACACAGTAAAACATGCAAACAAAGAACTCATCTTAGCTATACTGTTTGGGGAAAAGAAATAAAAGATTAGACAGCCGCAACACACGCCACTAAAGCCGCCACCGCCGGCGTAACGCAGAACCAACAGTTGAGAACATTCATTTGCGCTTCATTGCTTCGTGCTTCATCTCCGCAACGAAAGCCGCCATCCATTCGCGCCTGCAGTTTTGTCATAGTTTTGTTTTCTGCAAGTCCGTGCACGCAGCTCATCGGTAGATGCACGGGTGCACGGCGTCGCATTGCGACCTGCGGCATTTTCTCGTGTTCGCGCAATCGGTCTGCGACATGTCGCATGTAAAATATTTGATAGAAGTGCTTCACGTCCAAGTCAAGCCGCCGTACGGGTGTATGGCTGTGTGCCCTGTTCTCGGAAGCGTCGACGAGCTTCCGGCATGCGGACTTCAGGTACGTGCAAATGCGTTTCACCCTCCTATTGAGCTCCGGAGCAAAGCGTGCAATATTTCATGTAGAAGATGCAGTGCCCCTCATCATGGTGTCGATTTCGAGCGGCAAACGAGAACTGCGGCACCTAGCGCACACCGCGGCTGCTAAGTCAGCGTGGAAATTGTTTTACGTTACCGTAATATGTTGCTGTCAGTCTAATCTGCGGCTTGTGGACAGCTAGCCCATTGACTTTTGCTTGTGGCAGCGATAGGTTTGTAAATGGAAGCGGTAATAATTTTCGAGAGCAGACAGTTGTTTCGCTCGATGTTTGGTCGTGTTCATGGCGTTATGAAGGCTAGAAAACTGGCTTGATCGTGCTTAGTTCTAACTCCAAGAGGCGTAACGTTGGCGCTGTATGTGTTTGTTTTCCGTGCCGCGAGTACCACTTTCATGCTTTTGTTGCATGAGAGTGGTAGCTGCTACATGCCGCCTGGGCAGAATACAATAAAAGCAATTTCCTCACTTTCATACGTATCCAATGTGACGTAACAAAATTTCCAGCGTTTTATTCGGAGCGTAAATATCCAGTATAGTTTAGTAGGAAACTCAAATTCTATCTTAGCTTAGTAGGCGTGAAACAAGTTAAACTCGCATTCCTTTTTGAATTTTTCGCCCAAACCGCACCGCCCGCAGATGCGTCATCGGGTATTTGACAGTAGCTTCGCTACGTGAGTTGTTTTATGCGCAAATATTGCCCGGTTAAGTATCCTGTTAATTTGTGCCGACGCTCGTTCATCTTAAGTTTAAGCGATTACTATCCCGAGTACCGGACGATGCCAAACTTGTCGTGAGGTGTAGCAAACGCGGGAAATTCAAAGTGGCGTGGCTGCAAGTTCCTGTTTTTACGTTTCTTGCATTCAAAGCCAACAGACACAGTATCACTGATTTATTTCCATTTCTGCTGTACTTGATCAATCCAATCTGACAACTGTATTTGCTCTTTAATGTTCTCCATTTACTGCCAGAAAATGCTTGAATTTTTTTCAGTATCCAAGTGACGAAATATTTCACTGACGGCCGTGTGTGAAACACGCAAGATGACAAAACTGATAGCAAAATGATGAGATGTTTCTTTTATAGAGTTTGGACTCTACTTTTGGTGAGGATGTCGATCGACCTTGGGCCTGGTGACAGCACACCCGACATGGCCAAAGTGCAGCCTATCAGTTGAGTGCCCCCGAATGGACCATCAACATCGGAAAATGAAGCAGAGCCAGGTAGGGGCAATTTTTTACTTTGGAACAGAATACTGACAGCTGCCTCTTTATTTAAGAACTAAATAACGTATTTACAAACCAATCCTTTCTCTTTGTGCAGCCTACACAGAATTGTTTTTTGCTTGTTATACAGATCTTCAGAAAGCAGTTCTTCTGAACCCTTTTTGCATGCACAAATAAATAAAGAGGAGTGCACTTTCTGAAGAAATTGATGCACTGAAATGTGCGTTCGACACACACAGAGATGCAAAATAACCAACAACTTTAAAGCGGTAAAAAAAACAGGTTTGAAAAATGTTTTAACATCATAACTCGCCTTGGCATACGGACCTAAATATAACAACAGAGGTGCATGCAGAGAAGTGTTTGTAATTGTTTGCAAGATATAGACATTGTCTAAGAAATTGTTTTTATTTACTCGGAGTTTGTTGGTGTCATGGCAGTGCAGTAAAAGCTCAAGATGATGTCCTGCTCCTAATAAAGCACCTTTAGATTTTAAAGTTAAATTAAGGGCTTTTACATTTCAAAGTCAAAACCTGAAGTTTTGGGAACCTGGCCTTTAATGTACACCTGAATCTAAGTGCCCATAAGCGTTATTGCATTTTAGCCCCATTGGAGGGTAGCTACCATGGCCTAGATTCAAGCTGTGACCAGCATGACTGAGCAGCATGGCATCATAGTAACTGGACTATAACACCAGGTCAGGATGGGAAATACTATTTAGAACTACCAACTTCTTGGCTCACAAGCACTTTGCACTAAGTTAAAAGGAGTATGGAGTACTGACAGCGACCGCTTATGTGCCAATTTCTTTTTATACTGTAGACTCCATTATTAGAGTGCGAAGCTTCAATTAGTCAAAACCAGCCTAAATTACAGAACCAGCTCAAAACACGCATCATGTATAGCTGAATTTGGACATGGAAATGGAGTCAATTGTCGCCAAAAATGGAGGTGGCAGTCACACTATTTCATGCATTTTGCCTAAAACATAGTCAATAATAATTAATCAATTTCTAAAATATTCCTTTCAAAAAGTTTTTTTCAAGCATGAAAGGAGGAGCCAAATGGTGTTCAGGTGCACGAGTGGTTAGTTGCACGGCACTTCTTGCATGCATTCACAGGCTTCTTTCAAGCTTGAAAAATTGTATTGCACCTATTGAGCAGTAGAAAGCTGGATTGGGAATTTTTCAGGATGCTCTGCAATTTTCGCACTGACACTTTTGCTTTGAATATAATATTTGAGCAGTTAATCGTTAATATCTATCACCTAATTAGGAAAAACGCGAAAATTGGTTTCACTTGCTCAAAACGATGGCAAACGACATTACCTTGGTTCTGTCCAGCTACGTGGCACTTGTACATATTCAAAGCTTGCACAAGTCACACAGACCACCTGATACTTACAAGGCATATATAGAAGCGGCTAAGTTGTGTGAGCCAGCCATGTGTAGCGAATCATGAGAAAGAGCCATGTTTCTTTGACTTAAGGGCTTGTTAAGATTTACATGCTAGACACCTTGTATCACTGTGTTCTAGGCCTGTTCGTAGTTCAGCTGCTACATAAACAATATTTCTCCACGTGTAAGCTCATATGCATCTTTCAAGTATATTGCCTAGTGTGTCCAAAATAAACCATCCTCGCGCTTACTTCATTATGTCTTGATCTGTTGCTGCGCTAAATTTTTAACATGCAACTGCACAAATTTTCATCTAGTTTTCATATTTCCTCGTTGTTTGATGGCTTTATTTCTGAACAAGTTGCTTTCTTTAAACCGTGTTGCACACAGCAGTACACGTGATTCTGTCTAAAGTGGAATTTTTTTTCAGATTGACATTAATACAACTTGCCTGGGCAATGTAAGGCATTCTACATAACACGGCCCTGCAATAATGTTTTATATTGCATTACAGCATCATGCAAAAGCTGTTTACTTACCAGATGAGAATATGTATAAGTGTTGGAAGTAACAACTGGAAGAAGCCAGCAGATAATGAGGCTAAGGAAAGCATACAGGAACATGTTTTAAGTTTTTTATATGAAGTATGCAAATGATAAATTCAAGGGAAATGAAAGTGGATGAAAAGACATCCACCTGTGGGTGGGGAACGGACCCATAACGTTCACATTACGCATGTGATATACTAACCACTGTGGTACTACGGCCGCGTTCGAGCGTCGACAATCTGAGGCGCCATTGTGTATGGTTGAATGCTGCCTTGGTAGCACAGTGGTTAGTGCATCGCATGCCTAATGCAAAGGCTGTAGGTTCGTTCTCCTTCCATGGCTGGTTGTTTTTTTTTTTGACAATTTAAATTTCCCTTTATCATTCCTACATTTAAATAGAAAATTACAAATAAGTTTCCACGGGCCTTCCCTGGCATCTTCCAGCTGTGATTAAGAAAAATTTTGACTCTCAGTATCCTTTCTTCCCGTTTGCAAGAACATGAGCTTCATTTTAAAAGTAATGAATTCACCTTGTACAGCATCTCAATGTGGTCTCAAATCTTATCACAGCATGTGTATTACTAAGTGAAGTTTTTGTTAAGATGATGATATAGCATGGGACCTAATTAGTAGCCTTTGTGTACAGAGATATGATTAGTCTAATAAATAGAAGTGCTTCTGAAAATCCTCCTAACACCTCCTGAACTAGTTGAGAAAGTGCAGGTTAATCGAGTGGAGATTATATCGTAACCGAAGTTGAGTGATTCTGCATTACATTCACGAAATATACTTCATGATACCTTTCCATTTATTTCTTCAGTTATTAAGAATCCCTTTTGCATTGTTGGACAAAAATACAGAATGCCAACATATTTTCTAGCATTCACTGGTAGCAAACATGTCAAAACTTGCTCTAGTTTCTGGATTCCCGCTTTACCCGTAAACCCCCAAGTTAATTCCAAAAGAATGTATCAAATTTTCCAAATTTTTTATGTACTCATTTTTTCGGTGTCATTCTCATTCTAAAATATATTACTTCATTGGTCTTTGGTTAGAAATAACACAAAAATAAAAGCTGTTCTTGAGGGCAGCTTTCCCTCAATGCCGACTGTAACTCATCTTTGACAGTCAGAGCTGCATAACATTGGGCAGAGAAAATGCGACTCGTCATTGGCGATATTGGTACTACCTCCAGCCACTAGTACAGCTCGAGATCAAGGGTTAAAATTTGCGGCTTCGTTGCTGCCAAATTCTAATTCTGCAGCTGTTACACTTGGGTGTAGCGTGTGTATGTACGTGTGCATGCATCAAAATGACTTCATGCTAGAGCAAAACAACTGTAGTACAGAGAGGCATCAGTCATCTTTATATATTTGCTTTGTTAAGATGCGCTAAGTTTATTTTTTGTAGTAATGACTTAACGCGCTTTGGCCAAAGATGCCCTTCTGCTACTAAAACCTATCAATTATTTAGCTTCTTGCAGTAGCAGGTACTTATTCTTTTTTTCAGGATCGGTGTGCCAGCTTTAATTTGTTTTTCTTGACCTGTGCAATTCCCATTCACAGGACGGCATGTCATCTGAGGTGTTCCTTTTTCAAT
The DNA here is from genome assembly GCF_023375885.2 of Dermacentor andersoni. NCBI lineage: Eukaryota > Metazoa > Arthropoda > Arachnida > Ixodida > Ixodidae > Dermacentor > Dermacentor andersoni. The sequence goes on along the minus strand of NC_092819.1, from coordinate 99,092,025 downwards.
CAAGAATGTTGAGGTTGTCTTTGTGAAACTCGATTTCTTGCCTCGAACGAGCTTGTACAAACTGACCAAGCTGATAATTCTACCTGCTTATATATGAAATATGTTGCGGTTATGAACCCTCATAATTAATGAAACCTACAAAATTTTATGTGTTAAAACAATTTCATGAAATGTTTAATGTTTTTTGCGTTCGTGTTCACTTCTCTGCTCTTGTGTCCTGTCTGCGCGCCTCACCTCTTTTTTTTTTTACATATTAAATATCGTCTAAACTTAACCATGCTTTTTTTACCACAATGCAGGGAGAAAAAGTTCCGGTAACACCATGCATTCAGTATGGTGGCCCAGACGTGTATGCAAGCAACCTCCTTCATGTAGACCAAGAACTACTCTTCAGTGTCTCGCAGACTTCCATGCGAAGCCCTCAACATTCTTGTCTCAGTGGAATGGCTGCTCATCTATCAGCGTTTCCATCACCAAGACTGCCAGTTGTAAAGCTTCTGAACCCGTTTAAGAAAGCTTAGTGATTTTTTCATTTAGTTTTCACGCTTGGCCATAGAATCTTACCATTTTTTATTTTTCTAACATTTTTACCTGGCACAATGCGGTGTAATAACTTTAAATCACTGTAATATATTTAGGTGATGCTCACTCTAATGCCTATCTGGTTTTGTTAGTGTTTAAGAAATTTCAATGTCTGATGAGGTAACAGCATTTGAATTTGTCATCGTGGCTCGTTTCAATGAGCTGCTAGGAAATAAGACGCAAAACTTATCACACGCCAGTTGTAGCATTTTTGTTTTCATGACAATATACACGTTTCAAAAGATGGAAAGTGGGGAAGAAAGCCTCAAGAACATAATCATCCTAGGATTGTCATGTCCTTACAGCTCTGCAATGACATCTCAGCTCTGCATTGGTCGCCATGCCTACAGGTATATTTGATAAGAGAATACCTTGCACCCAGATTTGCTACACAGTTGATGGCTGATGGCTCTTTTTTGTCGTCTTTATGTTACTACTATGTATTCATTATTCATTCAGATATAAATGACACTACAGGCACAGAAGTATCAAATGGCACTTGCATTTCAGGGGACAAAGTGTGCAGCATGCCTGTCACAAAATGTGTTCTAGGGGCTACCTTGCCTCTATAAGTAAATGGACACCAGATGCTCTGTGTACAGTGCAATCGGTGTACTTGTCTGGAGTGCTTGAAAGATGTGCTACGGGCTGTACTGGCACTGTCTGAAGATAATGCATGGTTCTAGAAAGCCTGCAGCTGAGCATCTGCCACCGTACTGAAGGAACTGCCCTAATTTATTTTGTTGATGTGGTTGAAATTTAGGAGCTGTAATGAATAGTTCTGAATGGTGGCAGTGCTGCCCAACTAAAGCACAAATTACACACCTCGACTCACACAATGCACTATGAAAGTTTTGCTACGTGGTATCTGTGTTTGCTGCCTGACCTTATGGCACCTTTAGGAGCAGTCACAAGTGATTGCAGCTGCTGAGGCTTTATCTACTGGCAAGGTGAAAAAAGAATGCTGTGCCACCAGTGTGGCTGCACACTGAGATGCAAGCTATCTTGAACCAGGTGTTCGGTAGACAGTACCTGTGCAGCCAAAACATAGTGTTTGAGCCCTATAGGCAACTGCGTTCACAACTGCCCACAAGTGTGCTGTCACAACAGAAAGTTTAGAACAAGCAGCATTTTTACCGGTGTTCAAAACATTAGTCCGAGTCATTCTTTCACCAAGGCTGGTAATCATGCATAGGTAATGAGAACAGGGCATTTGTGACACACAAGGGGTCATGTATCAAATTTAATTAGATCAGTAATCTATGAGATGGAATTATAAAAAGTATACCTTTTGTTCCTCAGTGGTCTCTTGGAGAGATCACCATTTCCGGCAGTATAGTTTTGACTGTTTATGTCTAGATTTGGTGTGCATATTGCAACTATAACAATCAGTGCTCTGTCCTGCTCAGTTTTTATGCTGTCTTTGTGATATTTGCAATATTTTGCAGTTCAGCTGAGCGAAGTATATATCACTACTATTACTAGTTTTCATGGTCAACTTTTGTAGTGCTCACTAGTTATTACTTGCCATGTTTTGTTCACATATGCAGTGACACGGACACAGACTACAAGCAGACAGGATGAGCGCTAACTCTCAACTAAATTTTTATTGAAACGAAGAACATACATATATAGGTGATTGCAAAAAACCACAGCATAAGGACATGACAAGGTATGAAGACATCAGTTAAACATATTAGGAAGTAGGGAAGTCAAAAAAGGACACAACAAAAAGAAACTACTTCAGATTAAGACACGTGTTGTGAAGATGCTGAAATTCGCATTCTAACAGAGACAAAGATGCCTGGCTAACGCAAGTCTCTCCTAATCTTTTGATGTGGAATGCCTCGATTATTTCCCGTGTGGTCTGGCATTTGTGTCTCGAAAGAATTTTGTGTCTCCAAAGAAAGGTTTACAACCGCAATTGAAACAATGTGATGCTATATGTGAAGCATTAAAGTTGTAAAGTGAATGTTTGTGTTCTTTTAGTCTAATATTAATGCACCTCTCGCTCTGTCCAATGTAAGTCTTCCCGCATTTGAGAGGAATATGATAAACTATACCAGCGTTACAAGGCACAAAAAGGGGCACATGTTTAACACCGCGATTATCTTTTCTTTTTTTGCCACCCTGTTCAAGTTTCCTATTTATCATAGGGCACATGATAGACAACTTGCGGGGCCGAGAAAACTTTATCCACGTCATATCTATTGGCCACATTCCCTAAACCATGGGATAATCTATGTACATAGGGCGCCACAGCAAACCTTATTTTTCTGTTTTTCTTGTTTCTTAGCGGGGCCTTTTACCCATTTTAAATGCTTTTCGCAGGTTAGTGATAATAAATGCACAGGATAACTAGCCTTCTCGAGCCTATTTGTTGTGAAAAACTTTGTTTCATATTGTGTGGACATGATTAGCTTACTCAGCTCTTAAGTTTGCCATTACTAAGTCATGTCCACACAATATGAAACAGTTTTTCACAACAAATAGATAGGCTCGAGAAGCCTAGTTATCCTGTGCATTTATGATCACTAACCTGCGAAAAGCTTTTAAAATGGGTAAAAGGCCCCGCTAAGAAACAAGAAAAAACAAAAATAAGGTTTGCTGTGGTGCCCTATGTAGATAGATTATCCCATGGTTTAGGGAACGTGGGCAATAGATATGACGTGGATAAAGTTTTCTCGGCACCGCAAGTTGTCTATCATGTGCCCTATGATAAATACGAAACTTGAACAGGGTGGCAAAAAAGAAAAGATGATTGCGGCATTAGACACGTGTCCTTTTTTGTGCCTTGTAACACTGGTATAGTTTATCAGATTCCTCTCAAGTGCGGGGAGCCTTACACTGGACGGAGTGGCAGGTGCGATAATATTCGACCAGAAGAACACAAACATTTACTTAACAATCCTAATGCTTCACATCTAGCGTCACATCGTTTCAGTTGCGGTTGTAAACCTTTGTTTGAAGACACGAAAATTCTTTCAATGCACAAATGCCAAACCACACAGGAAATAATCGAGGCATTCCACATTAAATGATTAGGAGAGACTTGCGTTAGCCAGGCATCTTCATCTCTGTTAGAATGCGTATTTCAGTATTTTCACAACACGTGTGTTAATCTAAAGTGGTGTCTTTTTGTTGTTTCCTTTTTTGACTTCCCTACTTCCTGATATGTTTAACTGATGTCTTCATACCTTGTCATGTTCTTATGCTGCGGTTCTTTTGCAATCACCCATATTTATGTGTTCTTCGTTTCAATAAAAATTTAGTTGAGAGTTAGCGCTCATGCTGCCTGCTTCTAGTCTGTGTCCGTGTCACTTCGCGCTACAATCCAAGATGATGTTACCGTACCAACTCGCCCAACTTCCTATCCTTGTGTTCACATAGACACACTCAGACTTGTTCTTTCTTATGTGGCCGGTTATTTTTGTACTTTGTAATAAAATGCAGTGCTTTTCGAATGAAAATGTGATAGTTCGTAGTGAGGTTATTTAAAAAAACTTTTCTGCTTAAAATTTAATGAACAAGCCTGTGCATTCGTTGCTTATGTCTGTGTATTGGTATGGTTTTACTCATTATCTTCCTTTTTACTTTTAAAATGTGCAAACATTATTATGTAACCATTTCTCTTTAATAAATAATAAATACTTTTCTTCTGACATTTCGTCACAAATTTTACAATGATTTTGTTCAATTAAGTAACCTAGACTAGCTGATTGTTGTTCTGGTAGCTTAACTTACAATGCCTGTGGGATATTCAGTGCAAGCACATGGTGAAAAATAAACTAAATTAGCAGGTCACTGGCAGTAAATGAAGCATACATTCATTTCAGGAAATAGTGCATGCTTATATATTAAACAGTATGCACAACTACACATGCAGTTTTGTTTGTAAATGCTGAAACATTATTCTAAGTGGAAGCGCGTTGTTGCACTTTGTTTGGCTTTCAGTGCTACCTTTAAGTCATATGTGAAGGTACTAGCAGAGGCATCCCGTGGAGACAAATGACAACATTGATGAATAGAGGTATAACATATGTGCTTAAAATGGCAAAAAATTGACAGGCAAACGTGTGCTTCTGTAGTACTGCACTTGTTACCTTCGCCAATCCATGCATTGCTTGCGCTCTATTGCATTCAATATAAGCTACAACAACGAGCTGTGGTGTCTTTTCCTGCTGGTCGAGCTGGTGTTGCTGCGAAAATTTTTGACCAAGAAAAGTGGAGGTTTTTAATTATTTCTGAAATGCATGTAACATCATGCTTTTGGCTGTGTGCTGTTTCCATGGAATGATAAGTACTGGTGCACCAAGGTGCGGGATATCCTGTGTCCTTAGTGCAGCGCGCGTTGTTATTGCGTTCTGCATCCTGCCGGCAGTGTACTATCACTGCAGAGGAAGATTACGAAAAGCATAGGGTGTATGCATTGCTGCGATCGTGAAACTTCAATTTTTTTGCCTGAAAGGGTCGCACGTTATATATGCTACCACATGACGGACCAAAAGCGAAATATGACGACGTCTCACAGATTCTGGCTCATACTGAACAAGGTAGTACCATAGCTAAGACTAGGCAGCATTCACAACAGCTAGTCTGTCCATTAACTACATGGCTGTAGTGAACGCTAAAATACTTGCAGGGATAACACCCTTTTGGAAGGGTGTTGTCCATGCTACTCCCATATTGAAAGGGTGGTGTCTGTGTTACGCCCATATAGGAAGGGTGTTGTTTGTTTTACACCCATAGGCAAGGTGACGTCATATTAACACCCTTCCCTTTGTGGGGTGTTAATTTACACCCCTTTGCTTTGGGTGTAGCAATGCACCCAAAAAGGGTGTCACCCATGGGACAATTCATTTACACCCTTAAGGGTGTTAAAATTTTTAGAGTGTAGGGAAACGATGGAGCATGTTTTATTAGAATGGAAAAAATATCTGCCCAGCGGTCTATTTAAGTACCTCTGGCTCCTTTGAAGCTCTTGAGTTCCGCGAGAGGAGATGTAAAGGAAACATGTCCGTAATAGATATTAGTAGAGGTGATCGGAAGATAGGTGGAAGAAAAGTTCAGAAACGACGAACAATGGAGGTGTACAAAAGCAAAGTTCCCAATGAGGTTCAGAAAGTTGGGTGATGGGAATTCTTCATGAATTTGATTTCTTTTTTTTTCTTTAACAAAGGCAGGACATTAGGCAATTTAATGCCAAGGAGCTTGGTGGCACAGCCCACCAACCCATTCTATAGGGGACGAACATAGCATCCATCCAGCATCCATCCATCCTCGGCTCTCACGTCCGCGCATCCAGTGATCGGTGCTATGCGTACAAAAACATAGTTGCCAATAGGGGTTCAGAAAGTTTGGGGATAGAAATTTTCTTGCGTTTTCTTTTCTTCTTTCTTTTTTTAAAGATAGGTAGGACATTTCGGAATATAATAACAACAGCTTGGTGGCACAATCTACCGCCCCATTCCAAAGGGGACGCTCATAGCATGCAACCATCCAACCACGGCAGCGGTAGCACCGGCCGTGGGGGGCAAAGAAAAATGAAACTCAGAAAGCTCACCTTCGGGAATAGCGTTCGCCGCAAGCGTTCCGCGGTAAGTATTGCTGTTGCGTAAGCGGCAGTTTCCGGGAAGCGGCAACTGTGTGGCCGGTCTACACATAGCGCCTAGCGTCGCGGCTATGACAATGAGTGCGGTGAGCGGCGCGATGCCTCAATAAATCGCGAAATGAAAACACATATGGAGCTGCCCTCGAATTTCGCATCATGAAGTATCGTAATCGTCGGTAATTTTTTTCCGGTGGATTCGGATGTTTTTTCTGACACTCCCCGTGCCAGAAGTGCACTTTCATTAATGCAAGCACAAAGCTGTGCCTTGGTCAGGCCAGAAATACCGAAAGCGTTGGGCAAAATTGCATAGCCAAAGACAGCTGAACTCTTATTGCCCAAGCCTCATTGGGCCAAGGCTGACAATGGTAGCCAAGCGTTTCCCTCATCCTCTCAGTTCCTTGCGGCGCTTTTCAATTTCTAGTGCCTTCAACAGGCGCCGACTGGAAATTGAATTTACGGAATCTTTGTGTCAGAACGTAATTTGCGTAGCAGATTTTCTTACCAAAGAACAACAGTTTGTCATCTCCCCACGAACTCCAGGCAGACCTCCACCTTCCCTGCCTTTCATGGCTGCGCTGAATCCTCCGCGACACAAAAAGAAATGGGTGTAGTTGACATGAGAGAGCGGAATGAGAGGATTAGGTAGGGTGTCAGCGTTGAAAAACTCACGCTTGTCAACGTCACTTTCTTGTGGGCTTTTTCAGCATTCCCGCTTTTTAACAAGGTGAACCACGTGACGTGTTTCGAACAAGTATTTCATGACAGTAAACTTCAAATCGCAGCTTAGGAACTTTCAACAGGAACGTCAAGGTGACAAGGGATGGCCTTCTCTCGTTTGTCTCAGTGTGGAATCTTGTTGCGCCAGGTTGAAGCCAGCATCGAAGGTATTTTTTTCAGTTGCAATATAGCCCGTATTTCATCGACCGCTGTCTCGGAGAGAGAGAGAGAGAAAGGCAAAGGAAAGACACGGACGTTAACCAGAGATTATCTCCGGTTGGCTACCCTGTACTGGGGGAGGGGCAAGGGGATGCGATAGGTGAGAGAGAGAAGGATTAAAAAAAAACTACACACACACGCACGTACACACAAACTGTTTCTGTGGGCACTGTCACGTAGCCCGCAAAAGCGTTCCTAGTGTTATGCAGTGCACCGTGCAATCCTGCATCACACAGTGAAGTCACAATCTGTCAGAAAGTCCAGTGTCTTTTAAATACCGCAGCAGCGCCTTCATAGCCGACCGCTGTCTCAATATCACAAATAAGTGTGTAGGGTGGACAGAGGAAGACCACCTACCGGATCATTGAGCAGCATAGATCGCTAAGATTTGCACTTTTGAATTTTAATTTTCAATGCCACGTCGCCCATGACAAACGGCCGTTTGTATATACCTAACTGTGAGGTTAAATTGAATAAGTTTTGAAAACGGTTCAGCAGCCCGTACTAAAACACTTTGGCGCGAAAATTTCCATCCTGCGACAAGCAGAAACTAAGAGGGTCAAGAGAGCGCGTGACAATGTTTTAAGCTTACGACATGTTGCATCCTATGTCATGTTGTCTACGAAGCTTAAAGCAAATGTAAATGAATGCACGTATCACAGCGTACTAATACTACTAACCGGCATACATATCTTCGCAATAGCAGCCCTCTTTCAGTTGTCTCATCGTACAATTACCTTGGACTAAACACCACCCGCAACTTTTCCTGGCTCATGCCTGTCGGCTTCATATGCAGCAATGAAAATCGCATGTTGGGCTATTTGCATCGAAACTTCTCATCTGCACAATCGTCACTGAAATTAACTCTCTGCAAAACATTAGTTCGCTCCAAACTTGAATACGCATGCGCCATTTGCGGCCCGGCTAACATTACACTCATAAAAAGCATAGCAGCCATTAAAAATCGTGAAGCTCGGTTCATCTTATCAAACTACTTCCGATATGCTAGCGTTACTTCAATGAAAACAACACTTAACTTTCCAGAACTTTCTTTCCGTCGTAGATGCTTCCGCCTTTCGCTTTTTCATGAAATCTACGGTCACACCAGTTGTTGAAAGAACAGCTTTTCACCCAACCGTCATACATGTCATCTCGATGTGACCCCAGTTTCAAAGGGGGTGTGCCGTCTACACGTACTAAACTTAGCAGCAGTGCATTCATCCCTAGAAGAAGCAAAGATTGGAACCACCTTTCCGCCCCCGTCACAGCCATCTTGGATACCGACACCTTCAAAACCACCATTCATGAAACGCCACGTTGAATATATCTTTGTATATTGCACAAATTTTTGTTATGGTCACCCACTGCTATCTGTAACGCCTTCGGGCCTTGGAAGTATGTTAAATAAATAAGTAAATAAATAAATAAATAAATAAATAAATAAATAAATATGATATATTCTGGCGCGCCAGTCGAGCCCCCCGCTCACCTATATGCGACGCGATCTCGGCTGGCAGCCCGCATTTCATTTGTGCTTGACATAAGAAAGAAGAAAAAGAAAGCAACCGGAGATCGACACTGGTCGAAAGCAGGATCACATAGTTAAGCATCGAGGGCCTTTTTTTTTTTTCAGCCAATATATTATCCAGCTTCCGCATGCTTGTCTTGCTTTTGTTTTGTGGCATGACTTTTTGCCATGTTAAGGTGTGTTGAAGGGCGCTCCTGACGAGCGTTCGATTTTTGTTTATCTGACCGTAAAAAAAAAAGGTAAAAACATTTTATTACGGGGTTTTACGTGCCAAAACCACTTTCTGATTATGAGGCACGCCGTAGTGGAGGACTCCGGAAATTTAGACCACCTGGGGTTCTTTAACGTGAACCTAAACCTAACGTGAACCTAAAGTACACGGGTGTTTTCGCATTTCGCCTCCATCGAAATGCGGCCGCCGTGGCCGGGATTCGATCCCGCCACCTCGTGCTTAGCAGCCTAACACCATAGCCACTGAGCAACCATGGCGGGTAAAAAAAAGTATATATACAGGGTTGAAAGTAGCCCGCGTATAAACGCAAAGTGCATCGAGCGGCCTCTCGTGCGGCGATCTTGCATGTATTCGCGGACTTCTTTCACGCTATGAAGAAAATACACTTTTATATAGCACGTATTGAGCAATAGAGAGCGGTATCGGATGTGGAAGTTTTTCATGTTGCCCGGAAATTTTCTCATTGACACTTTTCATTTAATTAGGATATTTGAGAAGTCAGTTAATTAATGAAGACGAATTATATAATTAGGCGGAATGCAAAATCTGAGTAGCTCCAAGCGACGCCAAGCAGCATTACCTTGGTTCGGTTCGGTTCAACTACGTGGCATTTGCAATATTTCAAGCTTGGTGCATGATAGTTAAGACACCATGTTTATATATATATATATATATATATATATATATATATATATATAGTGTAACGACGCGGGATCGACGAGTATGCGTAGCAGCACCGCCAAGAAACGCACTTTATCACTCCTCCAAGAGAACACCAACATCTTCTTCGTTTTCCCCGCTTCACCTAAAAACCCGCGCTACGTCAGCGTCATCCCCACTGGCGCATACCCGCTGCATTATGGTTCTGCCAAATATAGTTGTGTCAATATATATATATATATATATATAGACTAGCTCGTTGTCCTATTAAATACCCTGGGCTCCACGTCGCTGAATAAGCCTCAAAACACCAGTGGCCAGTAACATGTCTAGCTTATCACGTCCGAAACTGCGCGTCATGAAATCGTTCCGCGTGACATGCTTGCAGTGGGCAAATAAACGGACAGGTAATTTCCGCGGGCGCCAGTGAATTGGAGATCACGCGTGAAGTCAAAAGGCAATAGAAAGTCGTATTAAAGGCTATCTTCAATAACATTTCACTCCTGCTAAATCGGTTTTAAAAGCACCGAGTATACAATTGAAGCAATCTTGGCAAAGCCTGCAGGACTGGTTACGATTTGTGTTTTTAATATTATTATTATTATTATTATTATTATTATTATTATTATTATTATTATTATTATTATTATTATTATTATTATTATGATTGGCAGTCTTCATGTAGCACTTAAGCCGACGACGGCTTCACCTAGTAAATACCGGATGCGACGCAAATGCCAACATGTCGCACCCAACAATTCTCAGCCCACCACGGTCAACCGTGGCCGCAGCCTAACTTTGGAGGCCATGGTCATGGCAAGGAGCCGCGTTGAGTCTCAACAATCTGGGTCATGCTTCACTTCCGGCGAGCGGTGAAGGCGGCGCTCTTTTCAGTTGCAGTGTAAAAAATGTAATTCAGTCTACCTTTACTTTAGGTTTCGGTGACGCATCCACATGTATTTCAAACGAAAAATTTTGCAAGGGGGCCGCTCTATTACATCTAGACTATCTGAAGGTATCGACTTTTTCAGGCGGTCAATATATATTGTAGCAGTTGGCCTATTAGCAGTAATAACCAAATGTTTGGAGCATGTAGAGCCAAACAGCATAAGATGCTTACTTTATAAGTGAGTGCAAAGTGGTGCTTCATAATATACTGTCAATATATATCTCTATCCTTATCTTGCTCCCTGTAAAGCTTAAATACAAGAAGCCCATTGGAACTGAGCTGTGCTAACATGCACGATATATTATGAAGTTTTCTATAATTGCCTCCAAGCCAGGGTCTCGGGGAATGCTTCATCATTCACTCGGTCAGGCGGTATGCGTTATTGAAGAATGCGAGTCTTCGGCTACGAAGTTCTTTGATCATGAAGCCATGACTGCCAGAGCAGAGTTTCTCGTAGCGAAACCGTCGAGAACTATCTAGGAGAGTGAAGCATGAGCCAGCAACTAACACCGACAACGTCGCTTGTACTTAGTTAGTCGGACACTACTGAAGAACAGTCGGTGCCTTTTTCTGACAATGACAAAATAAAACTAGGGACTGCAAAAGTCAGCTCGTAATCGCATCACAGTCTCTGAGCTTCTCGGAGCTTTGCCGTCAAGGATTCTCCCTGAAATGTTTAATTTAACGAAGCGCATGCCTTTTCTTTAACTTGCTCTCTCTGAGAGCACCCGACATCTGTGCAGATTGTGACTTGCGTTCAGAAGAAACTAGATATATGATTACTAATTCCACGCAGTGTGGGGGAAGTTGGTGATGAATTTCTCATGCACAGCTATACAACATCAGACTGGACCAAGAGATGGAGGACACGCATTTGCTTTACCACCCTACAGTACACCGAGGCAGAAGTCAGGAAGCTTTGATGTTTGTAAGTGGCATTAGCCATAATCGGGTAATGTTAGGTCTAGTATCAGGATTTGTTAGCATACGGCCTCACGAGCAATTCTGGCGTAAGGGCTTTCTAACTAATATGGTCCCCGATCCACATGTACCGCATGCGAACGCACTTGAGCATGAAAAGCGGTGAGTGGCAGTTTTGCTACCGGCAGTGAGTGCTGCCTATACTGATGACCTACGAATCCAGGACTTCGTTGCCAACCTTGATGGGCTTCGACAGCTGCTGCTGACGAGTGCTTTCCGACGCTGCGGCGCCGGTGCTGGCGTCCCAGTTGTGCTTATGTTATCCTGGCGCGGCGCGCAGTGATTTTATACAATTCTAACACGAGCGCAGGCGTGCCACAGCACTAGTGATGCTTGCTTAACTACGAGGAGCTAAAAAGGAAAAAAAGAGAAAAAGAAGAAAGAAAAGAAAGAGGACTTGCAGGGATTAAAGCTTTATTCTCTTTCCAACTTCTACTTTTCCCTTTGACAATCTGGCTCCCGTCGGCACTGTTTCGCCATTCCAAAGAAGCAACGTACACGCAGACGAAGGAACAATACGGCTTATCATCGCCTTTAGCATTTACGAGGCGATTCGGCATGCCAGTCTTATTTAGAGCACAGCATCGCAGTGTAACGAATGACCCTAATTAGGGCTGCCGTATTAATCTTTAGGGTCCACTTTGTGGCAGCATTGATGAATTCTCCTTTTGTCGCTTTATATCATAAAAATTCTTTTAAAAAATGTTGAGGTGTCAACAGCTCAGGCCAGACATATTATGAAAGAAATAGTGCGACAACATACATCAGTTAGAGAGGGAAAGAGAGAAACAACCTTTAATGATATGCTGGAGATGTTAGCCTGGCTGTTCGCCTTACATGCTACCACCTGCGAAACGCACAGGTGGCGCTTTGCCATGGGCCGAGAATGTGCCGTAGTGCGAATCTCGAGTCCCGCCGAAAGTGCAGTGCCACCTTCAAAGGCTCTCCCTCTGACACGTAGCGGCAGCAGTCACGTAGAACATGTTGCAGGTCTTTGAGGGATGTTACATTCAAAGTACGTTGGCGAGTTTCTGAGTTGAATGTTACACCTGAAGTAGTTTGTGTAGGCCACGTTGAGTGGTGAATGCATGCTTGGTCTTGTCTACTAACGCCTCGCGGCATGTAAGAGTCACGCGATGGATCTATTATGTATAGGTGCCCGTACTTGTAGCTGACATCTGTCGAGAGGAATCGCTTTGTTATGAGTCTAACGACTGGGTCCAGAGATTTAGTTGTTAGGCTCAACTTTGTCCAGAGACACGCCTACTTTGAGCGCAGTTTGAACCGAGTCGATCAGCCTCTTATTTTCGAACGTGTGAAAGTATCCACTGCGCAACGAGAGATGTCCCACGTGATAAAATTTTATTTGCATTGTCAGTAATGCTGCGCACAACTGCACAATGGATCTGACTGCATTGTAATCTGATAAGGGTAGCGCGGGAGTCCGTAAAGATGACAATCTTCGAAGCGGTTAACTCCTCTTGCACTTACTGCAGAGCAACATTAATCGCTGCTTGCTCCGCAGTTGTTGACGAGGCTGGTGGAAGTACATGAAATATACGTCGTATATGAGTCGAAGGACAGAAAAAAGCTGCAAAACGCCTTGACCGCCGTGTCAGATAGATTTGTGTGTAGTTGAAGACAATCTGGAAATCTTTTGAACGTGTGCTACGGAGCCGATTGAAATATTGCCGAAACAGGCACATCCGAACTTTTGTGTATGTCAGGGACTGTGAGGTAAATGTGGAATACGCGTATGGTAATATCTTTCGGAGGCGGAGAACTAAAGCAGCAGGTTCAGAAATGTCAGCAATGTTCACAAATAATGCCGCCATTTTTCCCATGCGAGATAACGGGTGGTAAATCAGACGATCAAGGGAGCGATTGATCTTTGGATGCGTGGTACAGGACGCTCAATATGATATAGAGCTCTCTGGTATGCTTGCAGCCTCAGGGGTAGCTAATTAATGCTCTTCAGGGAGTAATGCAGCAGATTTCGCCTAACGAGGGAAAGCAAGCATTAGTCGAAGGGCAACGCGATGATCTCCTTCCAGTGGGATCATTAAACTAGGTGGTACGCTCAGGACTGGTAACGCACACATGTCTGAGAGTACAGGTGAATGGTACACCTGGATGCGCCATTGCTTGGTCGCAGCCGCACCTCTAGTAATCAAGGCGGCCACTTACTTAAGGAGAGCCTGTGATTCGCGCCGTACAAATTTAACGGCAGGATCCCAATAGATGCGATCATCCACAATTACGGCGAAATAACGTTGTTTTCGCACCCAGCTTATTCGCGTCTCGTCAAGGTACAGTCGGCTGATATGCTATTTCAGGCGACTTATCGGCACATATCTGCAGGCAAACGTCACCTAAGTATTCCGAAATCGCGTTCCGAGCTCTTTGGAAGCTTGCACGAAGCCGCGGATCAAGGTGCGAAGGGCCGCTTATCCACAGAACTATAGCATCTGCATAGATAGCTATGCTCACAGGGAAGTCACTGTCCCGAGACAAGCAAATTATAAGCGTGGAGAGTACGGTGCTAAACATATGCGGCCATAAAACGCTGCCCTGTGGTACACCGCACTTCACAGCGTGGGATTCACCTGTTATTCCTACGACACGCACTTTCATCCAGCTTGCGCTCGAAGACGGAATCCACACACCAAAGGCAGATGATGTAGGCATAACGGAGCCATCAGTGTAAATCTGATGGTGAGCTCTGTAGCTAGTGTTAACATGCTCTAGAGCATTCTGAGACCTTGGCCTCACGAGTCGTACGCTAACAAAGCAACGCGGTCATTGCTAGAATTCATGAAGTTTACTGACCTCAGTGACCGATTATAGGCGTGAAGTGATGGACAACCATACGTGTTCCCATTGAGAGTACCTTCTTCCCTACCTGTACTTTTTTTTTTCTTTTCATCCCTTAAAGCCCTTCCCCGTGTATGGTAGCAAACCGGACGTGCGTCTGATTGGCCTCCCTACTTTTCCTTCCTTCTTTTCCTCCTCCTCCTCCTCCTCCTTCTCCTCTAGAACGAAATATGTCACTGCTGGACGAGGGGCATTTCTCATACTTACTATGGATGCCGAAGGATTTTTCCACGGTGGTTCCGGTGGCATAGAAGGGCTTTGACAATTAAGCAGGAGCAAGCTCCGTGCCACAGGGCCGCTGCCTGAAGTGGATGACCCAGCACTGTGGCGGCAAAGCGCATGTGTTCTCGAAGAAACCCCTGCTGCAGAAGCACTGGAACCGATAGGCGTCTGCTTTCTGCTAGGGTTCCTACAGTTGATGTGTCTTTCGGTAGGCCTAGGCGCACCTTGAGGACTTTTGTTTGAGCCCCAATGAGTGTTTTATGTTGTTTTGGGAAATGCCTTGTAGCAGAGGAAGGCTATATTGTAGACCATAACAGAGAGCAGTATACATGCGTAGCAGAGAATTTACGGAGGAGCTCGCGGTGTTGCCTAATAGCGTACGGAAGATGCTCGCTATGACCCAATTTTTTCTTTTGGTATTCGAATATGGGATGTCCAAGCTATCAATATGTCGATTGTCACGCCAAAAAACTTGTGACTTGACACGTACCGAATGGGAGAGTATGCAACCTTTAACGTGTAGCGCGAGACATCACCGCTAGTGAAACAAATGGCAGCACACTTTTCTGGTGACATCGTTAGACCTCGTGCAAATATGTTTTTCAATGGAATTGATGGCTTTCTGCAATCTTGCTCGTATGATACGTCTGTTGCGACCACAGCTCCATATGCATATATCATCTGCACACACAGAGATTCCAATCGATGTTTGAATGCATCCACGCCATTTGAGTAAACATAGATGCTTGCTGAACGTTGGAGCAGGGGACTGTGTAGACTACACTTTATATCAATCAGGGGCATTATTTGCCTACGTTATGTGTTTCGAGTCTGTCTGTCTGTCTGTCTGTCTGCCTGTCTGTCTGTCTGTCTGTCTGTCTGTCTGTCTGTCTGTCTGTCTGTCTGTCTGTCTGTCTGTCTGTCTGTCTGTCTGTCTGTCTGTCTGTCTGTCTGTCTGTCTGTCTGTCTGTCTGTCTGTCTGTCTGTCTGTCTGTCCGTCCGTCCGTCTGTCCGTATGGCCGTCCGTCCGTCCGTCCGTACACTTAGGACAAGACAAAGACCCACGTTGTCCACTAGATTCAGCCGTCGTGGTCGATCTATTGTCGTCATTGCAGCTTAGTCATCCGACATTCGTCACGCCGTCGTCGTCATACCTCTTACACCACCCAGTGATCTAAGCTATGTACTACCTTGGGACACTAAGCATGTACTCGAGGCCGTGATGCCATCATGGCCGTTGCAACCTCGTCCTTCCAAGTTCGTCATCCGATTCTCGTGATGTCGTCGTCGCACCATTGTCGTCACACAATCGTCATCTGCATCAGTTTTCGCATCATCGCTGTGATGCCATCGTGGTCGTTCCATCGTCGTCACTCCAGCTTCGGCACCCGACTCTCGTCTTGACGCCACTGGCGTAATAGCCTTGCTGATACAGTAGTTGTGACGCCATCATCGTCATAGAGCCGTCGTCATCTTATTGTCCTCATATCTTTGTTATGTCATCGTCCTCATTCCATCGTCGTCGTGTAGTCGTCGTTATGCATTCGTTGTCATACCATCGTCATGGTCCTTCCATAGTCTTCATTCTAATTTCCTCATCCGATTCTTGTCATGTCATCGTTGTTACCCATTTCTCGTCATACCATTGTCATCGTGCCGTCGCCGTCATGATGTCATTTTACCATCGGTATCACTTTGGAAACCTCACCCCACGGTTGTCATATGGCTTTATTCATTCTGTTAGCATAATTCATTCTTTGTTATGCTATCGGAGTCATAGTGTCGTATGAAATCCTGATTACGCCGCCATTGCATGTCATTTTCATCACTGCGTTGACGTCAGACAGTATTTGTTAAGCATCTGTTTTTATATCTTGGTGCATTACAGTCGGGTAGATCTGCATACTCTAGTTTACTTTTGAATGTGAAATGATGGAATATGTGACATGCAGCAGCAAAACGTGAACGAGATTATTTTAATATTTCAATAATTTGACTTGTTGGTCGAAGGAAGATTATATGGACTGCGGCGTTTGTCGCAAACATAAGCACTTAATAAAGGAAAAAGTGAACGCACGAGGCTCTTCATTGTGCTGGTGTCGCAAAATAGTTTGGAACTTTTTGTTCATTTTCTAACTAGTTCTTTAGAATGTGCTCAGCGTTCTCGTCCATGAGGCGTTCTATACGAGTTTTTTTGCCTTCATCGGGCTACATTGCAGTTTCACTTCATTCTATATTTTCTTACTCTCTCATGCGTTCATTGGGGCACAAACCACAACGGGTGCTGTACAATTCATTGCTTCTTTTAATGCTCGCCACAGTTTTGACAAGGGAAGGCGCAGGTTCGATACCTTTAGTGGAGCTATTCTGCTTCAAACTTTACATTTTATTCATCGTCGTCATCACGATCGGATCATCGCTTTTTGTTGCGGAGAAAAAAAAAAACACTAGTGAAAGGACACGGGCGGGTAACTTCAGGCGCTACGTATGCTCGCGAATGTATGAGGTTACTAGCATTGATTAGGATGTCTGACAGTGTTACATCACAGGGGCCGTCCACGAGAACTAGGCTGCTATGATCTATCTACGGCGATTCTAAAAACCCTATTAGGGCATATTTAATTATCAAGAAAACAAAATGTCTGCTCAGCCCTGCGCGTAATTCCTAGAATAACGGATTGTGGCAGCCAAAGCATAGCTCGAGGGTCTCGTACATCAATCTTGCGTGCGCTCTCCCCCCTCCCCTTTCCCCCAGAAGACGCTCGACATGCCTTGTGTGCTATAGTGCAGGCTAGCAAGCCTTCTTACGCTTGCGGCACTCAGGGTTTTTCTGCATGCCTCGTGTCTTGACAACAGAGCGCGTACGACCGAAAGCCTTCAATTATAAGCTTTAGGGAGTTTGCGGACAAATAAATGTCAGTGGTACGTACCTGATGTAACCTAGTAAGCAATAGTAGGCGTACGTGATCTACGTTGGAAAACAATAGTAGTATACGGTCTGCGAAGCTGTTAGGGTTTTACGTCTGTCTTTCAGCAACTTAGAGTCCGATACAACGCAGAGATTCTGAAATTTGTTCATTTATTCTCGAAATAATACCGATTTAAAGGCTCGTCCTGAACAGTTCTTTGTCGCGGAATGGAATCCTGGCCACGGCGGTCGCATTTTAATGGGGGCTAAATGAGAACGCACCCATGTAATTAGATGTAGGTGTGCACGTTAACGAACTCCACGTAATCCAAATTATTCTGGAGTGCTCCACTACGGCATGCCTCATAATCATATCGTAGTTTTGGCATGTAAAACTCCATAATTAAATATTTTTCTTAAGAGTGCTTTACTTGCGCTGCCTTCCAGCATAAAGTGAAGTTTCCTCAAACTGTGTTTGTAGTAAATACTTCTTTAGCAGGGCCTTTGGCTTGTTTTATAGAAATGGTCATTTTGCGCTGAGGAACACTGCTGGCTGCCTTTTTCGTTAGAATAACCGTCAGATTGAAGTATGCTAGCCTCTCAAATTGTTATTTTTGTCTTGGGTATCATAAACATGAGACAGTTTTTGAAGAAGAAGAAAGTTGCAAACGGCGATTCACTTTTAATTAATTTTCAGTGTCTTTGCTCTTCACATGTCCAGAATAAGCTGGTGTACCCACAGTTTCCCCAGCATAGCTCATGAACATTACAGCGATAGTGTCCTTGCGAAAAAATGGCGATCATGTTAACAGCATTTCTGAAAACATTCATTATAACAAGAAAATTCGCTTCAGAAACAGATAACCCGCCTTCCCAGCCTCATTTTTCTTCACTGCTTGGATACTAGGGAACTGCGCTCGCCAGAATACCTAAGTCTTTAAAAAAAGAATATATATTAAGTTGGAGTTGGGCCGTAAATCTTGTCGAAAGGAAGACAGTAAAGAGAAACGAGGCCTTGCAATTCAAGTGGGCAACAAAGGCTAAATAAGAGCGATTACGACCGTAAATCTTAGGAATATAACTTTTAAGGAACCTTAACTCCGTTCTTGTTCTATTTCACATTTCCACCACTGCGTACGGCTGTGAAAAGACGTCCACTTGATTTGCGTCTCTCCAACAATTCGGGTTGGCATTCACTCTCGGAGCGGAGCTTGATTTACTGCATTTTAACGCCTTGTTTATAGTGATAGGCGGCCGGCCTTTCTGAATAAAATACGAGATTGAAAAAACACATACCTAAAGTGTCAATATCAGACAAATAAAGAGGAGAACTTTGGAAGAACACGTTGGATTTAACGTTTCAAAGGAAGCGCCTATCTGGAGACGAAAACGCGCAGCCGTGGCAGCAGCGTGGAAGATACAACGATTGTTTTTATTATTATCTTGGTACTCGCGGATAAAGTGAAGGCTGTGCGTCATCCTCTCTGTCTTCGAGGATCTCGATTCGCAAGACCTGTCACACAGAGGATTCGAGGCGCTGTCACCGTCGAATTTGTCGCGTGACATATCCCGAAGCCATGTTGCAATCCTTAGTCCCCCCAAGAGACGTCAGCGCGTGCAATGGAAAATGAACGACCACGTGCACCAAAGTCAAAGCTTCACAAAGAATGAGAACCGATGAAACTTTCTTCGGTGGGGAAAGATGGATAGAAGATCAGCATAGTAACGTTATGTTTGCTGCACCTTCTAAATTTTTTTTTGCAGTAGCAGAAGCGGTCACAGTAGTAGTAGTGAGAATCGCTTGTAAGTAATATATGTTGTTATTGTTTTTTTCATGGCGTGTCAATTTTCCACACTTTCCTTGAATATTTGTTTCATGTGTAAAGGTGCTTTTGTTAGTATATCGCGATCTGTTAACGATCATGTCTGTTGACTGAACACTGTGTGTGTGTGTGTGTGTGTGTGTTTGTGTGTGTGCGTGCGTGTGTGTGTGTGTGTGTGTGTGTGTGTGCGTGCGTGTGTGCGTGTGTGTGCGTGTGTGTGTGTGTGTGTGTGTGTGTGTGTGTGTGTGTGTGTGTGTGTGTGTGTGTGTGTGTGTGTGTGTGTGTGTGTGTGTGTGTGTGTGTGTGTGTGTGTGTGTGTGTGTGTGTGTGTGTGTGTGTGTGTGTGTGTGTGTGTGTGTGTGTCAAATGGCTCAAACGATGCTCGTAAACGCAGTGATAAACCGTAGTGGACACTGGTTAGATCCGGTTCAGAAATACACCCACTCGCTTTACTCTTTTGTTAATATTGCTCCTTGTTCCTCGGTCCCATTATGAAAAGCTGCGGTATATATATTAAGGAAACCTTTGACAAGCATCACAAACTTGGGTTTCGATCACTAGCATATCGCAGAAAATTTTAACGGCGTATTTTATTGCCGTTGCGTAGTAGGTTTTTCATGCCTCTGAAAAGAGCGTCAAAAACATACTCCGAGCTTTACTGTGGATAAATATCGAAACTGTATTCTTTTGTGTTCTGCACATTGAAAGAGGCTGTTATAGACTCTGTGAACAGACCTTGAAAGGCAACTGCTGATGAGAGGGCAATATTATGCTAAAAGGTAAGCTAAGGTGAAAAATAAATAGCCTATTTGTACCGTTTGTCGCAGCTTGCTTCGGATGATAATTCAACCAAAATATGCGCGACCAAGATTTTCAAATAAAAGTAAAGGTTACCTTTCAGCAGATCTTGTGCATGATAACGTATTACTTCATTTGGAATGCTCATCCTTGTTGAAGAATATCCACAGTCGATATTCTGTGCAACGTTGCTGTGCACTTGGAAGAACATTTGTTACTTTCTTTTTTTATGTTTTACATAACTATTTAAAAGTCACCCGTTGAATATTGCCTAAGTCTAGTCCTTGAGCCGGAATTGTCAAAATTGTCAAAGAGAAAGACATTACTTGAACGAGAAATCCATAGAGAGAGTCAACTCAAAATCTAGAATTCGTTGAACAAATTCCTAAATCGCTCCTTTAGGGCACATATTCACACATTGCCTTTTTAAGAATTATAGCCGGTGAGTGTGTGAAGGCATATCCAGTTGAAACAAATTTTGAAGATGGAATGTGGTTTAGAGATATGCGCCCCCAAACTATAGGTGAAAATACACTGTTCCAGGTAATTTACGATTCGCAAGCTACAATATGTGCCGTAACGTTATTAATAAGGAAGTTAAATATTCGTTTTTAATTGAATACTTAAATATAAATTATGTAAGTATGTGTTTCACTTTCTAGAGCAAGCAATGTAGTCCTCTTCGAATGATCCAGCTCAAACCCCAGAATTATGTTACCTCCCATGGGCGATATTGTAAATGTCTGTAAAACTTGAAAATGATCAGCGGCTATACGTACATACGCGTAAGTGCTAAGTGGAGCTACTCCTCCACAAAAAAAGTATACGGTCCATGCATTCTGCGGTAAAGCAAATTTTCTTCTCCGCCTAGAAATGCAACCTGAAGTTAAGGGGCCGCCGTCTCAATTATGCATTGCGAACTTTTCAGGTGAATCCATCGACATCACATCGTGCGCCCACATTGTATAGATAGGATTGGTGTCTTTCGGCGGGCATGTGCTCCCTATATACCTTCGGCCATGTGTTTTAATGCACAAGCACTGCATTGCACGATAAGGGTGCGCTGTATCACAAGGGACGGCACTCAAATTTCTGCAGGAGCACATATTCTCTCCGTCCCCATATAAGAGCGTGTGCTCACCCTCGGAAAACGTTAAAAAAAGGAACACGAGGACGGGACGTGGCTCTAATATTTTTTGTCTTCCTAGACACATTCTTAATATACTGCTTTTACGGCCGAACGTCCTCGAGAGAATACCCTATAATGATTACGGTTCTGGTTTTACCGATCTTGCTCTTGCGTCTGAAAGCAGAGAATGTTTTCCCGACGAAAGCGATAAATGATAGCGCTTTCTTCGCGGATGGTTAAGTGCCCCAAGCTAATGTAAACAGAAAGCTAAAAGAAAATTTTGGAAAACGTCCTCATTGTTTATTTGTTTGTTCGTTTTTGCATAGGTCCTGCACATCCGAGGAAGACATTCTTCTTCTTGACCGTCGAGGAAATAATTTGTGTTGTGGGTCTTCGCCACCTGGCATCATTGAAAGCATTATAAAGAAGACGCTATTGCCCGCTGGCTGTAGTGCCCTAATTATCGTGAAAAGCAGCGACATACTGATGCACCATCAGACTTAACCGAAACAACATCTACACATTTATAGCGGCTTACTTTTAAAGGGACAGTATAGAAAATTACGAAGCCTAGTTATATCGATAGAACCTTTGTCTGAAAGTTTGCCATTGTTTCTGTTTTTCAACATATTTATTTGTTGCAGAGAAAATTGCCGCCGAAGAACCGGCTGCTTCTGACGGGCGAGTTGATGTAGTTCACATGTGACCTGCTAATCAGCAAGTGATGACGTCACGTGAGAGGTACCATAGTGCAAGATATGTGGCGCCGCACTGATTTTTCGTTTTCGTCATTTTACCCCTTACAAAATCTCTGTTCTCCCTGTGAAATGCAAACATCTAGTAGTAGTAGTAGTAGTAGTTGTAGTAGTAGTAGTAGTAGTAGTAGTAGTAGTATTAGTAGTAGTAGTAGTAGTAGTAGTAGTAGTAGTAGTAGTAGTAGTAGTAGTAGAAGAAGTAGTAGTAGAAGTAGTAGCGGTAGTAGTAGTAGTATCTTTAATGAAAAGGGACAGAATCAAAAGGAGCTTCATGAGCCTGTCAAAGGCTGCATCCGTACTTCGCAACCCGATACGTATTTCCTTAAACAAAACACAGTTGATGAATCAACGGACAAACAAGATGAGGTATTCTGTATTTACAAAAACGGTTAATAGCAGACACTTTTTATACAGTAATAAAGAAGTAGAAAAAGAGATTCGATGCACTTGCGCCCATGTATGACTAAAATATTATAATTTAAATGCAAGTTCAGAACAATATTGTGTAATGTTGATAAAATATTTGCTTCTCCAACAAAATTTATTTAGCACCTTCTTTAAAAGCTTTTGCACAAACGCCAAATGCTAAGTTATATTCCAATTCAAGAATTAATCGCATGTCGATCTGGTACTGCACTGTTTGTTTTCCATAATTATCCCTTGTTCATGGCAGTCTGTAAATTTCTTCTGGCAGGATAACACTTACTATTTTCTATGCATATATAGCTTTTTCTTGTCCACCATTTGTTGGTAGTTTTAAATAATATAGCTGGTTTTTTTAAGCATTCCATGTTGATAAAAGTACGTTGCTGTGCTCAAATGGTCGATGCTACCAGGGTAGTTTTCATAACGACGAAGTATTTTCTTTTGTAGCACAATCAATTTTTTAGAATATTTTACTTGTCCTCACACATACTAATACGCCGTAAGAGTCTCGAATAGAAGAGCAAGTAGTATAAATTTTTCTTTGGCCACTGACCAATAAGATAACCAATCCTGTACAGGTATCGAAACATATGCGCAAATTGTTTATTTAAATTATTAACGTGAATATCTTATGTTAAACCTTCGCTGATTGATATGACAAAAAATGATAATTTACTCGCTTTATAATGTTCCTCTCAAAATTTCTCTTGGTGCCGTATTTTGCATGTTTGTTTGCTGGGCAAGATATGGCATACATAGTTTTCGTAACATTTAAATGTAGCTTGTTTCGTTTCGGCAGGTTTGAAAGTGATGTCCTGTACTCATTTACGTTATTTCTTTCCAGGTTTTCTATGTGTAATATGAGAAATACGTGTCATGTCGTGGGCATGCATAATTAGCTAAGGGGAGGTGGGTATAAAGACAATATCGTTTACGTAAAGCAGGACGAGTCAAGTTGAGTTGAATATGAATATCTGAATGACAGAATATGAAACTGAATATGACACTTTGGGTCAATTAAAGCTGTATTAACGTAGAAGTTTTTATTTGTACTAGCGGATATTGACTGCATAAGTTATTTATTAAAATCTCACAATACTACAGGAGCCTAAATTTTTAACTCAATTAATATGGTATTTTAGTGTGTGTTTAGCACGCGCGTGCAGTAAGGAGCAAACTAACGCCGAATGCTATGAAAGGAAGACGGCTTACTTACATGTCAACAAAAAGAAAGTTAGCAGAAAGGGCACCCCAAACTAAGATCTCTAGCACCCTCCGCAGTAAAATAAAAAAAAAAAACATGCTTGAAGCGTGTTCGGGTTACGCACGATGGTGGAGGTACTTATGATAGCCCTTTAGTGTAAAAAAACAAAAAATATTTTTGTCCAGTAATTTAAGCAAGTCTTGATACTCTCTATGTTTTCATTTTTTTTTCTAACAGCGAAAACGGTTTTAAAAGGGAAAATAGTGAACAGCTCGCTGCTGCCGCCGCGCTTCCTCACTCATGCGTTTTGACATCGCGCGTGCGCGATCGCCGCTTGACACGATGCTTATTAATTTAGTTATTCAGTGCATGTATACAAGTTCATAGGACCGATAAAACTATTATCTTTAGTTTGTAGAGCTGTCTACTAATTGGCTATCCCAGTCGATGTTACGCCTTTCGGATCAAACTGCAACTTTCTTTTGCTTGTCGCCTTCAATGCCTCCATGCCGCCCGCGCTTTTATTACAAAAACAACAACAAAGGGCCACCGACATTACTGCCTCCTCATGCCGAAGCGTGAAATAATAGTACGGCACTGAAAATATTAAAGCTGACTTACACTGCCGGACACTGAAGTGATCAAAATTTTCAGCAACGTGGTTCGCATTTTATATATCAACAGACATAAGAACTAAGAGAAACAAAGAAAAATCAACTCTTACTTTTAAGTGAGAAGTGTACCACTTGAGCATAAATCCTAGACTGACAGCCGAATAAGATGGAAAAATTTGTTATAATGCTCAAGAATATATATAGCGGCAGCACAAAGGGCAAGGACGAAGCCTGACCAAAAACATGACGCTTCGTACTTGTCCTTTCAGCTGCCGCTAATCGGGAACATTCGCCAACTTTCCCAACTCGCTGCTCTCCTAATATAACGCGTTTCCGTGATTAGTAATGCAACCTTACGTGTGCCACTATATGTCCGTCGCAGTAGGGACTTCTCCCTTCGATATTTGTAAAGTAAAATCTGATACCAAAAGAGGCACCGATTCTCTTTTCTCTGATTTTCTTTCTTTCTCTGTTTTTGCTATACGCGGACTGAAGCGCCTTTTGTCATCGTTGCACCCCACTTCCCTTGCTTATTTGATGTAACTGCATTTCGTTGAGTGGATCTTTTTTTTTCTTTTTCTTGTTTGCTTCAGCCAAGTCATGGTCCCATTTACCTGAGCTGTGAGGCTAGCTTGCATTCAAATTTGGGCTGGTAGCAGCGCTCCCTGAGCGACACAGCATGCTTACAAGGATGAAAGATTGCGTCTGCCAAGATTGAGGTAGCAGAGATCGATTCATGGTGGGCAGTCCTTACTGTCGATCGCTTAAATTGCGCGCCGTCATATTTGGAACCCAGCTACTCTTTGCAGAGCCCGATTCATGAGAGACCATCATTTTTTGGCTACAAATGAAGTCAGCAGCTCGCATTACTGGATATAAATTAGTGACAGAACTGTATGAACTCGAGATAAAACAAAAATTTCTATTAAGTTATGCATTGATCTAAGTGTATATCAATATCTAAATATAAAAAGTAATTTTTCAGTGTGAAATTTAATTTTTTTTCGTTTCTCATTATCATCTTACAACGTCCACAGCCATCGCAAACTTGTCGAAGCGCCTGTAAGTGCGGATCTGTGTAGCGCTAAAAGTAAACGCAATGATCAAAGTGGAAAAAGGAAACAGAACTTTTCCTTCACATACCTCACATAATAAGCACCATAGAGCTGAACTCAATGTTTTGACGAAGTACAATGGCGAACAAAATTCCGAAGACCCCCCACAGACGTCGCGAATGAAGTTCCGTCCGTTGATGAACTATGCACTTCATTTCCAAGGTGCCTTCTCTCGTGCTTTTTTATAAGCGTCCAAGTTCCCCTTAAAGTTAAATACTTTCGCTTGCGGAAGGAACGAAATCTTATTATGCTTCTTTTATACCCAAGAAAAATAGCCGCGAAAAGTTTATATATGAAAAACAAGGCTGCTATAAGTGTTAACCTGTTTACAATTTTGTTTCTTGTTTCTATACATTTGCTTTCTTCTCTATATGTAATGTGCAACACATCTTTACACCAATGCAGCAAGGACGCAGACATCTTACGCTGCCGTTAATAATAATTAGACGGCGTGGTTCCACGACAGTGTTTCATCATACTGCCGTTCCAAGTTATCATGACATTTGCAGAAGAAAGTGCTATGATCCGATGAGTTCATCTGATTTCAACTTCATGGTAATTAAAAGGTTTCACCATATCAATTTTATGCAATTTCGTTTCGCGCGGTGGCACCAGGAAAAGAAGAAGACGCTTTAGATTTCTACTTTTCACGATCTTATAGCGCGCACTTACGGGCAAAATTTTTCTTTGAATTTAGGTAGCTTTGTTGACCGAACATACGGAATCTTCTAATAATCAAGAATAAGATCTGTAAGCATAGAGAAGGCGGAAAATCCGCCTCCATAGTACTTTGTGAAAGTGGATGTATATCGAAGCTGTAGACGTATTGTAAGTAGCGTCCGCGATCGCGTTCCCGCGCTTTTCGTTTGCGCTTCGACGCCGCGGTATTCCATACATTTGCGTGTAACCCGCGTTCGAGAAGTGAAACGTCACTGAAACTTTCTCTGAACAGTGGTCCCTGTAATGTCGATTACGGTTGCAGCACACGTTACGCAACAGATGCGACGCGCAGGCCGACCACACAGATACATTATGCGCACACTTTCGTCACGCGCGCACGCCGCAACATGCATGCTCATTCTAGTAGGCCCTGCACTGGGCGCAAGTTCGTTATATACATAATTCAATTTCTCAAAGTAAAATGCGTCACAATATTTGTAAAGTACGATTTACACACATCCTGCAGACACGACACCATCGGACTGTAATTCGGATACACGAGAAAACATAATTCTGTCACGCTAAAACTCAAACACAAAGTCTTCCAGCTGCCATTGGCCTTTGTGTGAGCAAAACTTAGCACGTGGACACGAAAAATTCTGACCAACTAGAGGCTAACACCTTCGCTGTAAAAGGATGCAAGGAAAGGCTGGGAGGGTAACCAGAGGTAGTCCCGATTGGCTACTCTGCAGGGAGCTGTAGTTATCATCCCTGCAAAATCTGAAGAAATCAAGTTGGAAAGATTATGTGTTAACACATCGACGGGCGCAGAGCTAGCTGCAACCCGTGCTGTGCATCATTTCATTATACAGAAGTCACCGCAATATTTGACCGTTCCTTGGTATTCCAAGGCCGCCCCTTGCGTGCCTACACAATCGCATGGGCCACGAAACCCATGAACAACTGGCCTTACAAATTCCACATTTGAGAATCTGCTCCGCTGGGTGACAGTGAACTTTCGTCTCTCTGAAAGAGATAATAAAGGTAGGGGCAGGCCGCGACAGGTTCATGTTTATTCTCTCCCTCAGAGAGACGAAAGTTCACTGATCCCCTGCGAAGCAGAAAAGGGGAACCTGCAGTACACGCCAACCGGCTGACACGCGGTGTCACTTCACATTCTTCCAACGACATTTTGTAGCACATCTTGCTTTTCAATTCCACACCATCGCTGGTAACACAGCCTCGGCCTTTGTCTCGCACACCCGCCTTACCATCTCTTCCCTTTGGAAGAACCTAACCTATATGTACCTAGCGGAGGGGAGCATATGTTACCTTGAAAAGGACAAGTCTACTTGTCCTAACGTGTGCTCCTGCTATCACTTGTCTTCGTTTTGCTCATCCTCTGTGTAAGCGTTTTTCGAATGCGCTCTGCAAATATGAGTGCGAGATCCAGCAACCAACTTGACTGCCTCACCGTTTTGACGTCTTCTGCGTGTTTATCTTCGTATTCTATCATGAACTCTAAATGCCCTTTGTTTCCTCCACGGTAGAAAGTGAGCTATCCTAGCGGTAGTTACCCAAATGGTCGCTTGTGGAGTCCGTGCAGCTTTCGGCAGATATTTTGGACTGCGTAATGTAACTGCCTCACGCCTCCGAGAGAAGAGACAGGGCATTGGAAACCAATATTCGCGAAATCGTAGCTGTAGGGCCAAAAAGATTCGTGTAAAGAAACCTATGCTTTCTTGCTCCGATCTTTCCAAGAGCGTTTCTGAAGGTATATCTATGTATCGAATTCGTGGAGTTTTGCCAGATCCTGTGTGTGCGCAGTTTGCGCAAACATAACTCTCATGTGTAAACTAGAGAAGAGCCATGATTCTTTCGCTTTTACTTCGTTACTAAATTTCTTGTAGCCTTCCTCACTTTTTATTAAAAAAGCGTAATTTCTCCTTAGTGCTGACTGGTATCTCGAAGCAGCTTTCAAATTGTACTAAATTAGCGCGGATGGCATTTGCAGAAGTCACTTATTTAGTTTTATTTTACTTATTGATATGAGCTTCGATCAAGAATTACAGGCAGTATTTCCAGTGCGTTTCTTTTTGTTCGCATTCTAAGGATAATTCTGATTATTCTTGATATTTTAGTTTGCCTATATGAACAGTAGTTCTTCATTTAAAACACAGGAACGATATGGACCTCTCTCTTTCCGCAAAATGTTCCGAACACCAGCAAATGACGTTTTTTTGCATGTGTATGCGTACGCGCAATTTCGTCTGTCCCTGAGAGCGTGCCTGTACGGTTTACACGAACATATTAAGTTGTAATGCTTCACACTTCGTATAGTAACTTCAGACGCAGGTTCTCAAACAGCTCAGAAAGGTGTTGACACTCAAGGCCTGAAGGGATCTGCTAAAGTTTTTAAGAGCTTTTAAATTGTAAATTGTAAAGTTGTAGCACGTAGCATCGGGTCATTGTTGAAATTTTTCTCAGTTTATTCTTTTTTTTCTACTTTCACCTTTTATTCCCTTTACCCCTTTCCCCAACACAGGGTAGCCGCTCGGTAATTACGTTGGCTAACTTCGCTGTCTTTCGTCCCTATTTGTCTCTACCTCTATGCTTCAGCTAAGCGGTATTACAAAGTTTGGAACTACGAAAATCGAAACATATACGGCGCTCTGAACACCGGAAGGGATTCACGAATGTGTCGAACAAGGTTGCAATTATTCTTTTTAGCGACACTATTTGTGCTCTCCAGAACGAAGTTTCATGGAAGAGAACTGTTGATTATTCGTCAGTGTTTGGGGATTAGGAATCAAAGCGATAATGATGTGAAATAAAATATTTGAATTCCATAATTAGCCAACAGCAAGAAATAATCATATATTGTTCGTTGGCACACGTCGCAAGTACATTGTATGTGGTTGACTCTTCGGTTCCTATACAGTAATCAGGAGCTGGCGTTATGTTCGTTCCCTGAGCATTTTATTTCGTATACACGTCTCCCTAGTATTAATCAGGTGCAGGCGAAGAGCACAATCCTCACGATCCCGTTGAGCTGCAAGTGCAACGTTCACATTGCGGTACAGAATTATCCGCTAGGAGATCGTGCGGATAGCGATGAACCTCTGACCACATGCAAATGGTGCATGCCGGCGTTGCGGCACCAATCTGCGGCCCCAACATATTGACCGCCCGCTCGTGCGCCTGACACATTAATTAACTTGCCTGACTGCACAGAACGAGACGCGTATGCGACGAGACAGCAGCACATTGGCTTGATTGCTTTTTGCCCCCAATGCCGCGCGAGGCAGATAACCCGATTACCGTCGACTCACAGAAAGCGAAAATAAAGAGCTTATGGAAGAGACAGAGGGTCAGTGGCTCCGAGTGTCGTTGTTTATTGAACTACAATCCGGCCGGGGAAAAAAAAGTTAGTTTGAATGTTGTTGGCCTCGTTTCCTCTAGGCAACCGGAGTTCAATCATGCAACCTGTGAGTATGGCTTGCTTAGTTGTCACTGTTTCCGCTGCTATGCTTCTTGCGTGAGTTATTTATATCTTGACTTTATCTTGACTTGACGTGGCTTTTGTATCTACTTAACGCTCGGTGCACGCACGCACGCACGCACACGCGCAAACACAAACGCACGCACACCAACATGCATACACAGACACACATAAACGCAAGTACACCAACAAAACAAACACACACTCACGTGCACACGCGTGTACATGTACACACGCACATGCACAAACGACAGGAAAGTGACATATGCGTGTTCTTGTAAGAATAGAAAAGGATGAACAAGGCAGAGCCGCCCGACTGAATATTTGAACTTAGGAGGGAAGTGCAAAATGGGACACGTGATGTTTTTAGAAATATATACATATTTTAGCTTATCATGCCACCTTACTCAGTATGTGAACTTTGGAGGGAAGAACACAGTGGGACAAGTGATGTTTTTAGAAATATGTATATTTTAGTTATGATGACTTTAAAATAACCCCGGTGGCGCGCATTCCTTTGCTTGCGTTCTAGCATATGCATTTGCAGCTATAGATGAGGCACAGTTATTGCAACGGGTATGGCCAAATATAGCTTAAATGAAGTTTAATAAAAAGTGCTTCTTTTATTCCAGCCATTATCGACGAAGTTTGAAGAATTTGAGGACTGCTAGTTGAGCTTAGCGGTTAAGAGTGCTACAAGGATTTATTTAAGACCACTGTTATCCTTGATTTACATCAAGGACCTACCCAACTGTCTTTATATCGAAATGTTTAGAATTTGTTGATGATGCAACAATATTTCATTCCGACACATGTATTTCTTACCTAGTATCCGAATGAAACACTGACCTCCTTAATGTCCATAGTTCGTGTAAAAAATTATGTTCAAAATTAATCCGGCCAAACCTCCAAAACTTAATTATTTCAAAACTAAGTTTGTACATTTTTCAATCACAGCAGCGGTCACCTGTTCATGTGCATCAATAACAAGTTAATTTCACCAAGTGATTGCTGTAGTTACTGAGGTGTCTAGCTGGATTCCGATCAGAGGTTTCATCCTCACATTGCATTCATTAAAAAGAAGGTTGCTTATGGAATATGAATGCTCATGAAAGCACGGCCATTTATTTTTAGCCATTCCACTCTCATTTCTCTCTATTACGCATTCATTCATTCTCACATTGCTTATTAGGTCGGTGCTGGGGGAATAGGCTACGCTATTACGCTCGTTGCAAAAATCGTGCCAAATGAGGATCTCAGAATACCTCAGTTCATTTTTCATGAATGCTAACTCTTTACTTGATGCCAACAACTTATACGTGGCCGACCTTGTCAAATGCCAGGTTGCAAATTTCCTGGCAAATCACGTCAACGAAAAGCTGCCACAGTATTTTATACCAATAGCCTGTATTGTGAATAAGTATTATTAGGTTTGCATTAAAGTATAACCAAACATCGTCTAAGCCATGAAAAAGCTATGGTACACGAGCATTTAATTTTTAAACTTTCTCGATTTTGAATACATTACTTCTTGCTGGAGGCTTTCGAAGAAACATGTCATGTATTGAAACAAAGCTTGAAAACATTTCTTATGTGACAGCAAAGTTATACCGATGCCATATGTGTATGTGCAGGTGCTGACAAAAGTGGTATACTCCACGCAGATTGCTACTGCAGCGGCGTCGCTCGGCATTTTGGCGAACTGAAGCACGAAACATTGACACGAGTCAAGCGACATGCTTGCAGATAATAAAGGGCACCCATTGGCTGTCTCGATCTCAGATGCTGCCTGTATAGGGCGTTGCGTTGCTGTTTGCCGTAGCTCCGGCTCCTGCTGCGTGGAGTATACCACTTTTGTCGGTGCATGTACCTATGCTACGTGTGTATATGGTGAAAACAGTTCTACGAAAAGAGAACGTAAAACAAGTGTAGTACTTATGTATTTGCGTTGTCACAAGCACGCAGCTTACAGTTAGCCTGCAGAAAACACTCTGAACGAGATATTAGACTGATAAATGCAGCAAATAATTCCAGCGACCATTCAGCATTGTTTGTCAAAACTACTCTCGTACTATATTGTTTTTTTTTTTTTGCTTTTTTGCTTAAGGTAAACTGGAAAACGGCGAGAACAAATAATGAGTAATAGTCGTCAATTAAGTGCGGACATTTTGTAGAGTTAGGTTATAATTTTACATTCAAAAAGTAAACTTCCACAGAAAAGAAGATATTGAGTGCATTAGTAATAGTCCAGTCGAGAATAATGCTGATTGGAAAGAACGATGCCCGCAATTGCGACAAAAAAAACGAAGGTTCTTGAAAACTTCCAGTTATAATCCCAAAAATATAGCCTCACTACAATACGTAGGCTTGCACCGGTATTCACATTATTTTTCTTTCCGTAGATATAACCTCCAAGTGTCTGAGTAAACATTAATGACCTGCATTTTAATGCATTTCCGTCACCTCTGTGGCATGCGTCTTACGTTGAACCAGCGGCTGCAGCGCTGTAGTTGAGACAGAGAACAAGAATAAACACTAGGTCAGCCACGTGATTACGCTTGTTGAGTGACCCCGCTCTTAACGACGGCGCTCGTTTCTGCGTTGAAATGAAGAAAACAAAAACACTGCAGCTTCCCAACTTTTCCTTTCACGACGTCATAATTTCCTGCTTTTACACATTTCATCAGATTGATGGCTTTGTTTATTGCTTACAATAGGCTCTTGCAGCTCCCCACTGGCACGCATGCACGCGCACTGACCACCACTGAAAACAACGCATGCCGAATGGTATCTCTAAGAGATACTTCAAGTCCTTCCTCCCAATGATTAGCGTGGTCTATAATCACCGGCCTACATCCGTCATTTCCATTTATGACGGTGCATTGTTCAAAATCAGCATTACGTATTGTTTAATAAGGTATTTAATAATATACCTTATCAACAATATGGGCTATACATATATTATAATAATAATAACTGATAATATAATTTAATTATATGTGCTATACATGTTATGGTTCCTCCTCACTGTGTTCCTGCTCAGCTTCATTGTACTTGTTGCTTTACGCTGAAAAATTCACTGTCCTTTTCCGTAGTGCATCAAACTCCTCGGAGTAAGTAGGCGTCTATTGTCGTTCTTGAACGCGGCGAAAAGAATATTCTTCAACATTTTTCGAATTGCTAGTTGGTCCCTATTTTCGGGTTGCAATCTGTACAGGTTTAGCGATTCGATGTTGGGCAACGTCTTTTTCTGCTAACTTTCTTACTGTGATCCTGATTTATTGTTCATTTCTTTATTTCACATCAACGTACAGTTGTTAAACAATAACACTTTGTTTCAAAAACTTGTTTGTCTTCAAGGACATATGTGAAGTGCGAAGATTGTGCGTTGAATCGGCTTATGGATTTCAAATAGCCGGTGAAAATTTTGGCGATAGAATGATCTTGTGCGAATATTCGGGAAGCGTTACCTTGTCCCATCGAGAATTTGTGCTACTCATTAATCTTCCCGAATTATTTTTTCGGTCTTTTGGTAGAAAACCGATCTCATTTGTATGCGAAGGTATCCAAAACCTTCGGTGATGGGCTCATGTTCTTTCTTGGCAAAGTGCAGAAGGGTACATGCTTCGCTTTAGATTTGTTTCATTTTCCGATCGTTGTTTTCGCAGAGGTAGTTGCCAACTAAGCAGGGTGTTTGGTGGTGCAGAACTGCTGAAATGATAAGATGACTCTCACCCAGACACACTGTTACATGGATCAGACGGTCCAGCGGCAAGAGCATTGAATACCTTGCTACAGCTGCTTCAGGTGTTGCGCTAAACGAGAGGGTACCGAAGCCGCGAGAGCTGCCGTATCCACCAGAATAGCCGTAGGCGACATAGCCTCCGTACGGAGAATTTTGGCCGGGTTGACCCTATGCACCACATGAACCGTACGCTCCGTACGAACCGTACTCGTGACGGCGTAATCAGCTTGACGTCGTCAAAGTCAATTCGGAGCCGTCCACTACGACAATCCTCATAACACATCGTATACAGTTTCATGGCGCTGAACCACATACATTATTAACTCGATAACGTTAAGGGACACGTGTGGAATAAAGTCTGCTGTCACCGTCCGGCGCCGGCGCCAGGCCTCCTGTCAGCGAAAATGTACCGCTTATATTCTGTACGGCACTAAAGTTCTTTTATCGATAAAGTTGCTCACACCTTGTCTTACATTCTTTACAAGGTTTTTCCTTGTAATTTTGAGAATGACAGGCCACAAACAAATGCCATGAAACAAAACACAGACAGCGGATGCCTTTTATGTTAAATCTTCTCAGACTGAAATATTACGAGTGCGAAACGATAACAGAAAATCGGCCCACGCAAGAGCCGTATTTGTACCAGAAAGCTCGCTTTCGCGCATAGCGTTCTCTACCAGCATTTCCTGGCAAATATTACGGTGACACAAGCTGTAGTTGCCGGGAAGCGTGAGAAGCAGTCAGGGATCTTTCAATGCTTTCACGTTCCACTCTTAGAGGCGAAGCTTACGTGTCCTCCCGTTTTTTTCACCTTTAGTACTCCGTTGCTATTGTCGAGGATATTGTTGGTTTGGAGCTGTCCATGGACTATAGGGCAAATATGCTCCGAAGTAGTAAGGCCTTTTTTTATGTTTCATCTTTTGAAACCTCGTTTTAATGTACAGGAGCAGCAGGTTTGAGGTGATGAACCTCCGCCTCCATAAAAGTAAAAAAGAAAAGTTAGAACAATATCCATAAGGCGGCTTGCCTCCCCAGTCTGCTCACGTTTGTCTCTTGCATTCAACAGTAAATGTTTTTTTCACTTTCCGCCTCTCTCTAGTTTCTTTTCCGCGAGTTTGTCATAGGGTTAAAGTCTTTCCAAGGAGGGACTGAAGTCGGACTTGCCTAATAGCACATGGCGCCAGAATTGCATCCTCCTAATACGTACTTCTTGATGAACGGTAACCACCAGAGAGCTTGAACTTCGTGAATGGAATAAAATTTATACTGTGATACGCGTTTTGGTGTCACCAGGCTTATTACAGGCCTTCTGTGGTGGATCACACAATGAACTACATCAGTGGAATTACTTCAAAAGGGGGACACTGCTCGCAAGCCACATTAAAGGGTGCTGTTCATTAATTCGCTAAATTTCACTGGTTAGTTTTGTTATGAATCATGTTAGAGGAAGTATCCCAATCGCAACAGTTAAGAGGAGTAGCAATAGTCGTGATTGCGTGGCTTCGTCACGTGATTTCAATTACCGGCGCCAATTTACACCCACAATGATGCTGATTAGTGAGGGTTATTGCCGAGGGTTTACACCTCAAATTGAATAGGTAATTGCCACCAAAAACGGCCTCATCATCGTTCTTCTGGTTCACTGATTCAGTTCCCTGCAAGGAGCACAACGGAAAGTCAGTGAGGTCGACCGGCATCGTGGCGCCGGCAGACTATGAGCGGATGCGCTTCGAACATTATGAGGACATATTCCAGCATTTACTAACAGCACCTCTCAAGGGTAGTGGCTATGGCGTAATCAGATGAACAAGCTGCACTAGCTACATGCAATTAGAAATACATGCGTGCCGCAGTCGCCTGCGAGTCAGAGAACCAAAGGCCGAGCGAAGCGAATAATGACAGCCATCAAGCTCGCATATCGCGATCGCTTCTCTTAAATGGCGCAAGTTGTGGCGAACTTCTCGGTTTTGACGTGTACATTGATTAGTATTTCATCAATAATAATATAGCTACTTGAAGAGTTTGATCACTTATATATGCCTTCGCCATAAGTCTTACTAAAATTACGGAATTTGGCCACAGTATTCACAGGCGCTAATAATTTTTCTACGTGACCTCAGCTCTTGATATACTGGCGGCAGGTCGCACTTCTACTGCGCCAAATGTGTTTACTACCCAGGAGCGTTTAAGGACAAGGAAAATTCATTCCTCTCTTCAAGGCCTAGCACAATTCTACGTTTCGAGAATGATGCACCTCTGGAAGTCGCAGATACTATTTCTGTTTCCAAACATGCTTTTTCCATTTTGTACTGTCGCTTCAACCCCATGAAATAAACGGTAAAACATATAAAAACCGAAATGGAGAGTTATGTTAACTTGGTGTTTCACTCTGTTTTCGTTTTATTTTGCCCTGACTTGGTGCAATTTCGACCGCACTCTCGAAAGTGCACGCAAGTTTACAGTTTGGCGGGGAAACTTGTTCACCGCGCCCACTGAGAAAAACCATTCCATTTCGCCATAACATATGACATGCAGCTGCAAACTCGGTGGGACCAAAACCTAATTTTCTATCTCGAAAATTGCTGTGCCTAATCAGTTCCCGGTTGTGCACGCTGAATTCGGCGAAACTCAGCGTTTTCTCTGTGGGCGCGGTCCGTAATATATTATATCTAACTGTACGTAGCAGTTCTGTAACGCCGCACTTGCATTGTTTGTTTACCTCCTTCAACCTCCGGTTCATACATCAAGAGTCTCAAAGAGACATGCGTGCTATTCTTCTATGGAGGTTCCGGTTCCAGTAACTGCAGTATACTTTAGCTGCTGTTGAACTACCGCTTTCAGGTTAACCAAAGGCAACCTGCGGCAACATTTCAGACATGTCTTTCTATCACACTTTGTCATATCATAACAAGCCAACAAACATTGACACCAAGGACAAAATAGGGGAAATTACCTGTGCTTATTAAATGAAATGAAGAAAATGATAAATTAATAGAAATTAAAGTGGATGAAAAAACAACTTGCCGCAGGTGGGGACCGAACCTACAACCTTCGCATTTCGCGATATGACTAATAAAAATCGGGCCCCTCGGTTAATCCCCTTTCTTCTCGTTTATCACACTTTGTAGCATTTATAAGTTTTATATCTTATGTAATACGGAAAGCCGCCTACAGAAGCCAGTCCTGCTCTATAAAATTGCGTCTGTTTTTATGAGCACTGTTCCAGAAATCATCGGCAGACCTGTCTTTATCTTTTCATGCAGACGAAAGAGTTAATTATGTTTGTTATATTTCATTATTATACCATATTACGAATCAGTAAATGTTCACTGAGCGTTATACTGGTTAAACTCGCAAAGTTCTCGATTACCAGAACGAGTGTCTGACATAAGGGGCTCCCACTTTCATAACTTATTACTAATTGGTACAAGTGACGTTAACCACATACACTTGCTTTCGTCGATATTCGTGACTGTCAACAACGTTTGCCACTCTTTTTGCGTAGATCATCTCTTATGATGAGGGCTAATCGACATGAGTGGAAGTTTTAGCGAAAGCCGAAGTGCCCGTATGCCGCACGCACTCCACTGATTGCTGCCACACTTCTTCCTTCCGGAATACACAGGAACTTTCACCATCACTCGGACTGACAGCCTTAATGTAAGCGTTGTTTTTTATTGCATGGAGTCTGTAGCGGCTCCAGTAAACATTTACCATAGCCCATGTTCTCACTGAACGACACTTTAGCCCACTGTCCTACCAACCAGTGCACTTCAATGCAAGTATCTGTCAGAAACAGTTTCCTTCGAAACACCAGGCAAGGTAAAAAGTTTGGACGGCTGCGGAGATTGCGTCGCAATTTCTTGTCCTCCTTCGGAGCCCGATGTCTGAGCACGAAGCTAATCTGGCAGCTGCCGTAGACAAGCACTCGCCCAGAATTTTCCAAGCACCACTTTCGCAAGTCTACGAAACTAGATTGTAGTTAGGACCTTTATTTTTTTCCCCATTTCTCAATCACTGCTTTCGAGCTAGACGACAACTTAGCAGAGCAAGAATACAAATAAACCGATGCTAGGACCCGGTAATGAGGCAAAGCACGCCGTTGCGAAACACTCCTTCAAGAGAAAGACAATGAACTCCGAAATAATCTGCCAGCTAGGCCACCTACTTGTCCTAAGCAGTGCCTAAAGCAGCTGTTGCGCTTTACGATTCTACCATTACCTTTCCCATTGACGGAAGGTTGTTTTAGCTCCATTGCCTAAGCATTTTCTAAGACAGTGCAGCACTTTGAACATTACCCGGCCGCCCGTTTCATATCTTTAGGTCATGTGAAAATTACGAGCGAGCCCTTGTTGTTTGGGAAAAAATAACAATATTGCATCATTTCTACTGTGAAATGAGAGCTCATTCTATAGTTCTGTTTTCCTCTTTCGTCGGCATCTGAAATAAGCAACATAAACGAAGCGTGGTTAAAAATAAAAAGTTATATTTCATAGCTGATCCTGCTGCTTTTCTTCATTTCTTTCTTTATTCAAACCTCGGCTCGCCAAAACTGCAGTCCGATGCTCTAGCCATCGGTCCACAAAAGTTTTTTTTTTATTTCTTTCCGAATTCGACAAGACAAAACAGAGAGTAATCATTAAAACGAGTAGGCCTACAAACACAAGTATACTTCTCTCGTATCACCATCAAAAATGATCGCCGCATGTTGGTGATTATCATTTCCATACTATGACACGTATCCTCAAGCACAATAGCATTTTAGGAAAATAAACAATCACTCAGTTCAGCCTGTTCTTATTGATGGAAAATTTCATCGCTACACTCCGCTATAGGACGAGCAGTGATGCTGATAGATTTCGAAAGATAAGCAACTGTAAAAGGTCTTCATTAACGTGTTAACGTGAACTAACGTTATGATATATCTTCCTCATGAATCAAAATCATAAGAAGCCGAGAGTCAGTGACACCAAAGAAAGCACGATGAATATTATTTGTTTATTTATTAGTAATGTAGAAATTATAGGTAAATGAAAATAAAGTGGACTAAAGAAGAACTGCCCGCAGGCAGGATACGTACCCACATCTTCGCATTATGCATGCGATGCTCTTACAAACTGAGCTACCGCGGCGCCGTTTCCCAGTCTACTTTCTTGGGCTATTATGTATGTGTACTAGAGATGGCACAGGGAGTGTTAGACAACGCCGCCACTCATAGCCTTTTCGGCCGATGTAGAACATCCTCGCTACCTATCTACCACAGGCGTCACATAGTACGTGAACTTTTCGGATAATTTCAGCAGGCTAGTAAATACAAACATGCTACGTGAAGGCATGAAAGCTGCAGGATTCGAGACACTCGCCATTTAATGAACCAGAAGAACAGAAACCAATTTTTAATAGTCAGAATCGTAAAAAGCCAATAGACCATCACACTAGGAGAAGCATAGGGGATATTGTTTATTTAATCGAAATCTAGAATTTACAAATACATGAAAATGAAAGTGGACGAAAAAGACTACTGTCGCCCAGTTGCCTTCATGCAGGAAAGTTCACATACTACGTGGCACCTGTGGCTGATAGGATGTTCTACACCTGCCGCGGCGGCCATGAGTGGTGGCGCTGGCTGACACTCACAGCGTTAAGTCTAGTACGCATATATAAATACTCAATAAAATTGAAGTTGAAACGGCGCCGCGGTACCTCAGCTAGCAAGAGCTTGGGTTTGTACCCAACCTGCGGTCAGTGGTCCTTTAGCGCCGTTTAATTTTCATTAATTTATAAATTCAGCATTTCGATTAAATAAAGAAAGAATTTTCCATACGCTGGCCTTGGTGTCGCTTTTGTTGGCTTCCTCCTGAAGGATAGTTCCGTGCACGGGTTCTATGTTGAAGCAACGCGGACAAAAAGAAATGTATTGGCGAAACGATGTTGACATCGAGTTCTGCGAATGCACTCGCTTACGATAGGCATTTCAGTTAGTGAATAGTTCCCCGCATAAGCCGTCACGGTGATGAGTCTAGCAAATGAGCACACTCCTAATCAACGCGCTGATTTGATTTAGCTATAGGAACGCATTTGTTCGGAGGAAGTACAAATCATTCTCGTGGCGGCTGTGATTGGCAGATAGAGAGAGAGATAGAGAACGACAGAGTGCATTGTGAGGCTACCATTCAAGGCTTTGCACCGCCGCTGCGATGGGCACTTCCTGAACGCGCGAGACGCGTGTTGAAAAACTGCAGTGAGGCAGGAAATTGATTGCCTCGGGCATGTTAGTTTGTCGTTCCCTGATGGTGACGCATTCAAGTTACGCATTCATGTCCGGGCGTGAGCATAAATAGGATCTGCGCACGCCGACAGGCTATACCATGCAAAGGTCGTAAGGCTGATTAGGAGATAGGGCACTGATATGGAATATAACAGCGAATCTGCCTATGGCTATACTCCCTCCCATACATAGCAGTCAATGGTGTGGAAGCTACTCAAACAAGTTCAGTCAAGGAAAGTTATCGTCCCGCGCGTTCTGTCTATGTTTCGCAGTGCGCCAAAAGCGTTCGCTCGCGCAAGCATGCACGTGAGGCTCCTCGCGGCGGGTTGCAAATACAAAACACGAAAAGAACAACAAAAATTAAAGAAATCATATAAAACAGCGCATTAGCAGCCGTATACCACAGTGTGTTTGTTTGTAAGGATCAAAACTTCTTTCATTCAACACTGAGCATGTATAAAAAACGGTTGCGCACCATCGCGGTCAAAAACCGCCGAACTATATCCAAGTGCGAACGTAGCCATGCACAGCAAGAAGTCCCTCTAGCCTCCACATCGTTAACTGCTACGTATGGAACGGAATATAGGATCTGGCAGATCGCGTCTGCTCACAGAAGATGGCGCAATACCGGGCCGACCCGCAGCGGAGGTGCAGTTCGCCATTAAGGGGCCCACATGCACCGCTTCGCTGGTCAGCATTCTTCACAGAGTTGAAGGGTCGTAAGTATATTGTCATTGGCCTGGAACAACACACAGAGGCACAACGAATGTCCATAGTACGTCTTCATGCTCTTGATTCCCATTTGACAGCGAAGCCACGCATATTATCACGATGTTCGTACACGAACTGCGTGATAATATAACTATGCGTTTTACTACAGGCATGGCGAGATATTTGTAGCGCTGTGTTCTAGTTCCAACAGATAATAAATATTAATTATGACAGGTAGCGCCGTTCAGTCTCTTCAGGTATAGTTAGGGAAGACGCAGAGATCATCTTCATAAGTAAGCGGACTATCCAGTTTGCTAATTAAAGATTCACTAATTAACTTATGAATTAATATATCTAGAGCACATTTCCAATGGCAAAATTAAAGCTGAGCAGTAGTGAAATTAGCGTTCTTAGCGGGAATCATACGACTACGAGAACCTTCCACATAGATGGGCTTAATATGTGTTAGAAAATCCACAGGTGCTTCACCCAAATCTACCAGAATCGCGCGCCAAAGCTTTCAGGATAGTTTTAAATGTAGATCCAATGCATTTTATTACAATTTTTGGTGATCAATACTTCGAAAGTAACTCTAGCCTTAAGATTTCTTCTAACCAAGCATGACTATACTTCGGCTCGGCTTAAATTCCGCATTTGCAACATGTACCCCAAAATGAATGCCTAAAAAGTTATTACGAGAATGTTTGTTAATTAGCCACCCTTGGCGTTGAGCCGTGCTACCTCAAAGGCAGCAGAAGATAGCGCCAACCTTTCCTTTCGCATCAAACCACTTCTTTAATTAGATATCCCGATATTACCAGTTTTCGTCCAAATAACGAATGCCTCTTCAGACAATAGTGCACATTCGCACGTATGTGCGCGCGCACACACACACACACGCACAAACGGTATGCTATGGGCTATCAGAGTTTCAGAGTGGGCCGTCGCTGCAGGTCGAGTGCCACAATTGGGGCAGAATGCGTTCACCACCTTACCACTTTGCTTTCTCATCGCTACTAGCGGTCACTCTGTGGTCATTCTTTTTCGATGTTGATCAGAAAGTCGCATGATTGAATCCCGTTTACATATACTGTTTCACTTCGATAGGGGAGAAAAAAAACGCTGACGTAGTTATATTTAGTCACGTGCGTCCTAATCGAAGCTGATATTCCTTGTGCACATGTATTATCCAAGCGGCAGAGAACGCAATGCCACATGAAATATTGTTATTACTTACATAGATACCTATGCGAGAAATTTAGTTTTCCAAGCCGGTAGGGGACAGTGGATTTAGCATTCACCTGAGGATTTAGCGTTCGTCTCTATGTTCAATTTCGAACTGCCTTCTTTAATAACGTCGTTTAGTGCTGCATTTAATGTGGCGCTTTGCGTTTACCGTTAATGCTTTTCCCTGTTAGTTTTGCTTAAGGGCCCGATATGGCTAATTCCAGCTTGTTTACAGCAGGTAAGAACGTTGGAGTTGGTCTTTAAGCGACATAAATCAGCGGATCCGTTTCAAGTTTATTGTTTCGCTCGCGTTATATAAGACCGTACGGCTCCGTAAGCTTATTGTTACCCTGCTGCAATACCAATGCGCCATTCAAATGCTTTCCTGTCGCCTCTCGGTTACTGCACCCAATGTTCCGAACGTTTCAATGTACTTCCAATGAAGTCGAGAAAAATGTTGTTGAAGAAACGGTAGTATAAGTACACATTTGCTGATTCATTAGCTGCATTACTAGCTCTTGAAGTTTAATACAGATATATGAACTGAGGAGCAAAATTGCCGTAATTCTTTTTGGTTTAATGGATCGCATTGCATTGTTTCTCAGTACGGTTCAGTGGTTTTGCATGTGTCAGCCACTAGCTTTTTGTTCTTCTCTTTCTTACGCTTCAGCGTCTTATGTTGATTCGTAGCCATGATATTGATGCGGCATACGTAATTCAATATAAAGAACGGGAATGTTGATATGGTGGAGGCACTTCATAATAACTCCATGCTCTCACGGCTCGTCTAGAGGAAATTAAGGTCCCATAGAAGCATGGGCTGGCACGAAACAGTTGCGTAAACATGCTTCTTCCAAAGTATACGGACATACCGTGCTCCAGCATACCGGGTGGGGCATGGAAGCAGAGCAGGGATGCACGGAAGTAATCCTTTCTTATTTATCCTGCTGCTAATCGTCATCCTAGTTATAGCGATGAATCCTATCAGCAACTACGGCGCCCCCGTATTTGCTGCCCTGCCGATCCTGGATGGCT
This sequence comes from Dermacentor andersoni, assembly GCF_023375885.2. NCBI lineage: Eukaryota > Metazoa > Arthropoda > Arachnida > Ixodida > Ixodidae > Dermacentor > Dermacentor andersoni. The sequence continues at coordinate 99,049,530 of NC_092819.1, read as the reverse complement.
TCAACGTGTGACTGGCCCGTACTGCCTTGTCAATATTGATCTCCACCTCGGTAGGCGGCGCTGCTGCAGAGGCATGGTGGCCACAAATAATAAAAGCCACGAGCGATCTCCACGCCGAATCCTGTGGCATAAATGGGATGCATGGCAGTAATCTTTTCCTGTTTATACTGCAGGTGAGCGGACGTCATGGCGATATTTTTTTTCGGTCTATTAACCCATGCTTGTAAGTATACTGCCGTGTCCAGAACTTCTCTGCGCGTTGTTGAACGATGTTACGCAATGCTTGCTAAGAGTTGGGCTGCTTAGCGGGGATATAGAGACCAACACAGGTCCAGAAACCGCTCAGATTTACTGTCAGCTTCACCAAATCGCAACTGATATAAGGTCTATTGAGAAGCAACGGCTCGCATTCATGGATTCTAAGCTGAACAAATTAGGTATACCTGAAAAGAAATTTTGTTGTCGTACGATGAACGAATTGCTAAGCTTCATATCACTATAACTTCTCTTAGAACTTAGAACTGACGATCTCCTCAATCGAGCAAGAGAATCAAAGGTTATACTTTATGGAATCCCGGAGGAGACAAAGAAGACGACCGACTGCTTGATGAACAAAGGATGAGCACGAATATTTTAATGGATGTTCTCAAAACTGAGTCTGCGACATTTGAGAGATTTCACATGCTGGGAAAGTCAAAAAGGTCCGTGATATTGAAGCTTTCAGATTTTCGAGACAAGACAAGGATCCTAAAAGATTGTTACAAAATTAATGGGATCAATTACTGAAGTGGCTATTGTTTCTCAGCATGTGTGCGCGATATAAGAAAAAAAGTTGTGGCCAATCGCAAAGCCCGCAAGGAACTCTGGAAATTAGGTTTCCCTTGCGTAGGATAAACTGCACATAAATGGTTGGCTGTTCAAATGGGACGAAGATAAAAACAGCCTTGTTGCCAAAAATTATTTTATTCATTTCCTCCTAACAATTTTACCTAGTAGGAGCAGCATCTTCCTAATACGATTGAAATTTTTTGCCAATACCCCGCAGTAGGTATGTGCCGTCGTAGGAAGAAATATAATCCAATCCAATACCCAAAAATCAAGAACCTGATCATCAGAACGCGGCATAAAAAGCTCAATCCAAACCTCGGGAGTTAAGGTCTCGTCGGCCGAACTAGTGGACGAAATAACATCGCAAACGTGAATGTGCGCCGTAACGTTAACAATATAGATGCCTTGGTACTTTTACTTATGAGTCTCCAAACCGATCTTTTGGCCATCACTGAAACTTTGCTAGCAAGCGATATTGCGCATGCTGACCTAATATCCCCGGAATATGCTACCATACGCAAAAGAAATACATACACGAGGCGGTGGTGTGGCTAACTTCATAAAAAAAATATTCATTTCACGCTATACTACTTTACATATACGATGTAGAGGCAGTATTTTGTAAACTACAGTTCACAACCCACGCTATCGTTACGGTGTGTGTTTATCCTGTTCCTTTTTCGGCAACTGATTGCATGAATGCATTGCGCGGGTATATGCAGCGTCAAGCATGTGGTAGAAGAATTAATCTTTGGGGCGAGTTTAATCTGCCTGACTTCAACTGGCGCCAATCCCTGGCCAGTTCTCTCCTAAGGTCGGGGTGTGAGCGGCTGTATTTTTCTATAATTTCTTTGGTTTTCAAGGATATCGTGCGTGTGTATGGGGGGTTTCTCGCAAGGCTCGAGTGGTGCTCGTGTGCTTATCCCTCGAGCAGTTCGGTTCACCCGCACGACGATACATCTCCTTGATGCGGGGTGCGGCCAGCTGTTCTATTACGTTACGTAATAGCTGTTACGTAAGCTGTTCTGTTACGTGGGCGGGTAAACTACGGCCTCCGAATTCCCATTCTCCCCCTAGGGTGCAAGTGCCAAGTAACAGGCAGTTGGAGGTTTGGCTTGCTAGCGAAGATCTAGAGAGCCAGAAAGCTATTCTATATCAAGCCCAGCGAACCGCAGAGACGTGTGGAGGCCTAGATTGAGGGACCTACCCACCACCCAAAACCACTAAGAAAAATAAATTTTATAGTACTGCTGACTTCAACAGGGAATCGATGCAGTGCCATACCGCTTGCTCAGAAATTGTGTACGGCTTAACACTTTCACTTGACCTGAAGCAAATAGTGACGCCGCCTGCACGGGTACAAGGGCACACCTCCGGTGGGCTTTTCTTTATATTTCTTAGTGATGACTTCCTCTTTCGTGCTGTAAAAATAGAAATTCCGCATGGCATACCAGACCATAAGATACCTCCCTGTATAGTTCTAATGAGTGACAGCATTGCTCCTACTCGCACGGAGGAAGCACTTGCAGATTTTATTAAAGCTGATGTTTCAAAAATGCCTTAAACCGGTAAGATGTTTGACCTATAATCCTAAAGTCTACAACGAATCACCTTGAAGAAAAAAAAATTTTGTTCCAATTTCTGCACAGTTTACATTAAGGCTTATCTACGTAATCCAGCTTATTCAATTAGCACCAGCTGCAGTCTTTCTTTATGACTAGCACCACAGAGGACGCCCATGGACTGGAAAAAAACTTGAGAAAGCCTTTTGTGAGCATTTTGACAAATTCGGCTTTATTCACACGACGTTCGGCGAGGGAGACACGATAGGGACAGCGGCGGATAGGTATTTCATCTCCCATGTTGATTCAATGCAGCACAACAGACACTTGATTTAGAGAACGATCACCGAAGTCGAAAATGCCATACAATTAGTCCAGGAGGTGGCGAAGGTCGGTAGCTTGAGCAAGAGGATGGTCAGCGGGTACCACTCCGGCAAAGGTATCGCGCGGCTAACTGGTTGGGGTAAAGGTGAAGAGTGAACTGAAGGGACTGATGGGATCCAACGCGCAAATTTCACTCTTCCGCAGCAATGATGGCGGTGAGCGACATACCTGCCGGAATTAGTTGATGAATGGCACTGAAGCTTAAAATGAGTATTGAGATGCCAATGCCGTTTACATCCACGAGCGCGTTAGGCACGGCGACGTTTTTGACTGGCAGAACGTCTGTTACCGGGGAAAGCACGCAACTGTTTTATCCACAGGAGTGCTGCAGATAATGGGGATATACGTGGTGGCTTGGGGAGGGGGGAGAGGCATGCGTAGAAAGTCGAAAGAGCAGGGACGGGACGAAGTCGTAGGTAGAGCGTCGGCTAGGTGAGGTACAGTACGCATAGGGCTGCGTTCACGGTAGGCGCAGTCGCGCACCGTCAGCGTGCTGGGCGTGTCGTCGTCGTCTTTTGTGACCGGATCATTGTGGCACATAGTAGTGCGCTACAAGATAATTTGAGCTGCAAGAAGCCAGTCGCACAGTCAGGTAGGGCAGTATAAGTTGTGAAAAAGTGCTTTCTATCGTGTTACTTGCAAAACCACGAGTTGATTCTGAGGAACGCAGTAGTCGAGGACGCAGGATTAACTGTGACCACCAAGGGGATCTTTAACGTGCCCCTAATGCACGGGATACGGGCGTTTTTGCATTTCGCCCCCATCGAAATGCGGCCGCCGTGGCCGGGATTTCATGCATAGCCGCTAAGCCACCGTGGCGGGTTTGTTATTAGAAGGTCCATACGTAGTATGACGTCATAGAGACCTTGCTCAAGAACGGCCAATAAGTTGGGCTACTGGTGATGGTGATGTGGGCGGTGAACATTTCAAGGACGGCGGAATTCCTCCATTGTTGTGTTCTCCAGGGTAGCGTCCCCACTTCTGCCGAGTTGTTGCGACGCCCGTTTATCGAAGCTCGACCGACGTTACTATTGGGTAGCGTGGCATTGTCGGCGGGCTGCAGGCATCCGGTAGACCATGGTGACCAGGCAAGGATGAGACGATTTCTAGTACGAAACTTGCACGGTTTATTCAATGGTTGGTGAAAGATGAGAAGAAGAGAATGAAGTGAAAAGTACATTGCGGAGCCCCTTTAAGTAGGCTCACTAAAGTCGTGGGTGGGATCTTTTTCCCGTCAACGTCACGTGACAGGCACTGAGTCTGGTTGTGGATGGGTGGCAGATACCTTTTTCCCTGGTGACCTTTCTTCTAGGCGACGTTGTGGTTGGGCGGCAGATACTTTTTCCCCTGGTGACCTTTCACGAGCTTACCTCTGCTGGTGGTAACCCGCGAGTCAGCGATGTGCGGCTGGTGAGATGGTGGCCGCTCTTCCCAAGAAGGCGTCGCGGCGGTGTTAGGAAGCCAGGCGAATGGTCTTTCAATACGGCGGTTGTTCTTGGTCTGCTCGAAGTACTGGCACTCCTCGATCATGGCGTCAACGGTAGCACAATTTCTGCGCTTGAGCGGATTGCACGCGTCATCTGCTATCCCCTTCACCACGTCGCCAACCTTGTGATACTCTGGCATGCCGCTGTAAGCTTTAGGCCACAGCGACAGCACATCTTTTATGTACGACAGGTATGACTCCGTGTATGTTTGGATTCGAGTTGACAGCTTTTTCTTTGCAGCGATTTCTCGACTGGAAGCTTTTCTGAACAGGTCACAGATCTTTTGCTTCATTGTATCCCAGCTCCCGATTTCGGCCTCATGATTCGGCCGAGGGCGGTGAAAGGTGAAGTCTCTTTCTTCAGGTTTCATTCCAGATGAATGGAAAATTGGCAAGGTCGTTCCAGCCCACAAATCAGGTAACAGAAACTCGTCTCTTAACTACCGCCCCATCTCCCCAACAAGCGTCCCCTGCAAAATCATGGAACATGTCATCTACTCTCTTATCATGAATTTTCTTGACTTGACTCACTTTTTCCATCCCGCCCAGCACGGATTCCGCAAAGGTTTCTCCTGTGAAACACAGGTGACCATTTTCCTGCTGACCATTTTCCTGCACACTAACCTTGACAGTAACATACTAGACTGACGCAATTTTCCTGGATTTCTCTAAGGCCTTGGGTAAAGTTCCTCATCAACGTCTAATATTGAAACTTACAAGACTTAATTTGCATCCTGATGTTTTGAGTTGGATCATTGAATTTCTTAGCAACCGCTCCCAATCTGTCATTATAAATAATCACCTATCTAACCCTGTGCCAGTAACATCAGGCGTCCCTCAAGGATCGGTTCTTGGCCCTCTATTATTTTTATTATATATAAATGATTTACCTTCAGATGTGTCCTGTAATATACGAATGTTCGCCGATGATTGTGTCATTTATCGTACTGTACGTAACACCTGCAATCAAACAGCCCTGCAGAAAGACCTCGCCAACATACTAACATGCTGTGACGATTGGTTAATGAAACTTAATGTACAAAAATGTAAAGTTATGTCTTTCACTCGTAGCAGTAATCCCCTGGTATTTCCCTACCAAATTAGAAGCATGCCTCTCGAACTAGCAGAGTCCTTTAAATACCTAGGTGTCACTGTATGCAATGATCTGTCTTGGCATAAACATATTTCTAACATCATATAATCTGCTAATAAAACAGTAGTGTTTTTAAAACTTAATCTCCGCCAGGTACCTCAAAACGTAAAACTGCTTGCCTTTGTTTTGCCCTTCTTCGGGCAAAACTTGAATATGCATCTGCCATCTGGAGCCCGCACCAAACATATCTTGTCACCTCACTTGAATCTGTTTAGAACCGCGCTACTAGGTTCATTCACTCACAATATTCATATGATGTCAGTATTTCCGCATTTAAAACGCAATCCGGACTAACACTACTATCTAATCGCCGACGCATTGCCAGTCTTGAGCTCTATCACGAGTTCTTTTTCAGTACCCTTTGTCATGTGCCATACATCGTTCCTGCGGCACGCATCTCTCACCGCACCAGTCATCCGCAGCAAGTCGCACGCCCGCGTGCCCCAACCACTCATTTTTTCGCCTCGTTCATTCCTCGAGCAGCCAAAGACTGGAACGGCCTTCCTGCTGACATTGTTAGCATCACTTGCCTGTCTTTACTCCTACAGCGTGTGATTGATCACTTTGAATATAACTAATGAAGTGTACCAAATGTGGAACTTATGTTAAACCCACCCCTTATGTAATACCCCCTCTGGGGGTCTTTAAGGACAATAAACTTAACTGAACTGAACCATAACTCCGCTGTTCCACTTAGATAAGATACCAACCACATTAATATTGACAGACTCCCTGTGATTGTGATCGCTCGCCCGTTCGTATGGCATCAGTCACTCCTCGACGTCGATGCCATCAGTCCCGTTGAACGTTCCAGGGTCTCAATGGTGGGCCAACATAATTGTGGTACCCAGCGCAGAAGCATGTTCCAGCTGGTGTGTCATGGTAGTCGCACCGCAGCGTCGACCACTTCGGAGCTCTCTCGCCTGGTGCGAATACCCCATACCTCCGCCAATATGTAACGGGGCGTCACATATATGGAAAGCGAAGCACAATTTATAAACTGACTATTTACAGAGATGGCCAAGTTGGCTGAACACGCGCAAAGTCTCGGTGATCGTCGTCTTCTTTGTTAGACCAAGCAGGCTACTCGTAACAATATAATTGACGCGAAAAAGAAGAAAACTGTAATAGAACGTGCAAGCGCAACGCTATATCTCCTAAATTAAATCATTTAAAAGGCTACAAAGAACAGTCCCAAAACGTTGCATACGTTTCACGAGCAGTTCACGAGCTCAAAACTTCGTCGACTTGATATTAGTTTTCTTCGGATAGACGCCATATATTGCAAATATCATCGCGTGTTTTCTGGAAAGCTACTTTCCTTTTTTTTACCTTCGACATGTTCAGCAAGTACACCTCAATATTCGCACTTCTGGAAGTACTCATGTTCAAGCTCGTTTTGTTAAAGGATGGCGTTCGAAACCCAAACAATATTATGAAAGCGATCAATGAGATAGCCAGGCGAAAGGCACACTTGAGAAGTCAATATCACTGTGGCAATTACATAAAGTTATTTCGTAAATCCAAGTCAATGAATGCAAGCCTAAACGTACAAAAAGGAACGAAAAAAGAACGTGACGGACTTTCTAATTAACGCTAGAAACAGCATGAAGGCTGCCGCTGCATAATGAGATCTGGTGTTAATTAGTGAAGCTTCTCGTGCGTAACGCAAACACCAATAGCAGCCGACAAGAGCGCGCCCTGACGGAAAGGTATGATGTTACGCTCAAGAGCACGGGTGCACAGAGAGGCTTTTCTTTCTTAAGGGTTCCAGCGATGCAAGAGGGACTGCCTGCTAATGCTAGCACATTGTGTTTTTATCGGAGCACAGTACAAGCATGCCGTAATTACTGCGTCAGGCCTTGTTGAAAGCGGCAACAAGCTATCGATGCCAGGAAGCGCCAGTTCTGCGTTTATTTATTATTTTGCCTTACTCTCTTCCTGCAAGCATCAAGCACCTATCCTGCTCGTTAATTGGGTCCTGTTCTTTATGTCTTGACAGCGTACCGAAGATGAAAACACACTTAGCGCATGCTTCGGCTCTGGCCCCATGTTCTCTCTATGGCACTTTCAATACAGTTTCCGCAATAATGTCTGCTTCTCGAAGTGCCCACCATTTGTTCTATCGAACTTGATGCCCTAAGTTTCAATACCAGGACTTCCCGCGACCACGTGTTACGAGGAGGTCTATAAAGAGCGATTTCCAAAATGTATGTTCTCTTGTCTGCTTTCTCGTATTGCTCCTAAATTTTCTTCCTTTACTGCGATAGCAATTATATGGACACTTCAGGCGCCGTTCCACCATCGTTGCCGCCATCGCCGTGATATTGCGCATAATGTCCAAGGGCGATAACATCACGGCTGCACGCTGTGTGGTGTGTGGCAGTGAAAGCGTGCGAGGGTGAGCCTAAATGATGTCTCGATCTCGTTCGCGCAAAGGAGGAAGGCGAGAGGAAGAGCGCCATCTTCCATCACGCGCAAGGCACCGAGGGTGGTGCGGGGAGGAGGATTCTACTCCAGCGACGTGTTCGTATGACGCGGCCGCGCGGGCCCTATCTTGAAAGCGATGTACATAGTTTAGGTGCGCCGAAGGGTAATTGCTCCGTGTGCGCTGTGTTCTCGCTGCTTAGTTCGTGTTAAAGAGAATAGGCAGCACGAAGGTCAATTTGTCCGCTGCTGCTGCCGCGATTCCTCAGGCCAGCATCTTGACAGCAAATGTCCGCGGTCATCGAGTGAGATGTGTTCATGGCCACCTGTTCGCGCGTGATACCGTGCTTGGTTATTGAGATAGTAAACCAATGTTTACAATATTTTCCGGCTTATAAAACTAGTATCCTTACTTCGTACAGCTGTCTAACAGTTTGATATTGCAATCGATGCTTCACCTTTCGGTCGAAATAGATTTTTCCAGCACTTAGCTTGCGGTGCCTACTGACATCTAGCAGATGGACTAATGAATTCCACGATTCAATTGATGGGCGCATACTAAAAAGTAAATGCTTCATTTAGAGCGTAGCTCGCCCGATCCTGCGGCGAGCTCGTCCTTCGGCGTCCTCGTAACCGAGAGAACGGGCACAGCGAAGGATGAAGGAGCGAACGCGGAGCGCGGAAGAAAGACAGTGATAGCATGGAGAGGGGTAAGCTGAGTAGGAGGTAGAAAGCGGAGGAGGAGGATATGATGAGAGCGTAAGAAGGAAAGCGTAGTGCCGCGCAAGACTGACTTTGCGGCGACGATGGCTGCGAGGTGGCTTCAGTATAGCGCGCGTCGTCGGTTCACCGGTGACGCCACCGATACCATATATGGAAACAAAGCGCTGTATGAGTGGAGGGCTGTCTGTGGCGGCTGCTGTGAATCGCACCCATGCGTCAACCACGCGCTGCCTCTTGCGATCCTCCGATGAGCGAGGCAGTCGCGCCACACTTCGCTCCGTTTGCAATGTGCCGCCCGAAACAGATTGTTCGCACCAGCCAATATATCGTGAAAACAAAACACGTATACAGCTGCGCTCACATTTCGCATTATGGAGTATTGTAATCGTCGGTAAAATTGAAAAACAAAAAAACAAATGGAGGAGGATATTGTTGACTCAGCTCTGCAGCGTTATCTCCGCAATTTATAGTAGTTGTACGAAGTGCTGTCTATTGATGAAAATAGAAATTAAGCTGTTAGATTTGTTACCTCGAGCACCTAGTGTTTCGTGCACAGCCAGCAGTTAGGGAGCTGATTCAGGTTGAAGTTGTAGTATTAATGTTATTTAGTCCTATTTTAGCCATAATTACAACAGTTGCCATTATTCAGGAGCCAATTTTCTGCATACTCAACCTCGCTAGAATGCGCACCTTTCGGGCATAAAGTTTTCATCACTTCGTAGAAAGCAACCGTGTTTTAGGAAAGTCCACTCATTAATAAGCATCCCTGCTATTGCATCTTCGCTGTGTCATACAGTGTAATTTGAAACCCGCTTGCACTTCACTTAGCGTTGTTAGCCTGCAGTCGCGTACTCGTTAAGTTGAGAGCAGACGAAGTCACTCCAAGCTCGTCTAGTGAAGAAGCATTCCACTTGTGTCATTGTCATCATCAGCCTATTTTATCTCCACTGCAGGACGAAGGCCACTGCCTGCGATGTCCAATTACCCCGGTCATGCGCCAACCGATTCCAACTCGCGCCTGCGATTTTTTTAAGTTTCATCACCCCACCTGCCATCCTCGACTGCGTTTCTCTTCTCTTGGCCCTAATGGTCCACGGGTTCTAACCTACGCATTACATGACCTGCCCAGTTCCACTTTTTTTTTCTTATAGTCAATTACAATATCGGCTGTCCCTGCTTGCTATCTGATCCACACCGCTCCCTTTCTGTCTCTTAACGTTACGCTAATCATTCTTCGTTCCATCGCTCTTTGTGAGGTCCTTAACTTGTTCTCGAGCTCCTGTGTCAGTCTCCAAGTTTCTGCCCCATATGTCAGCACCGGTAGAATGCACTGATTGGACATCTTTCTCTTTTAGTAATAATGGTAAGCTTCCAGTCAGGATCTGATGTCTGCCGTATGCGCTCCAACCCATTTTTATTCTTCTGTGAATTTCCTTGTCATGGTCAGGGTCCCCTCTGAGTAATTGACCTAGGTAAACGTATTCCTTCACAGACTCTAGAGCCTAGCTGGCGATCCTGAACTCTTGTTCCTTTGCCATGCTATTGATCATTATCTATGTTTTCTGCATGTTAATGTTCAACGCCACTCTTACACTCTCCTTGTTAAGGCCCTGAATAATTTGTAATAACTCGTCCCCAGCGTTACTGAACAGGACAATGTCATGCGCAAACCGAAGGTTGCTGTGTAGCCAACCTGAAACAAGATCGGTATACAGCTGGCCAGGTCAGAAATTAACAATTTCGTACAGGTTAGCTCACGGGATGCTGAGAACTACGAGTTGTTCGGGTTGTGTGAATGTACCGAGATGTAACTAAATATGCTCCTGCATTGGATTATATTCAGTTTGCGACTGCATCCGACAAGAGTAGAGCGTCGAACAAAATTGCAGATGGAAGATTTCAGCCAGCGAGGAACAAATTTACGGACTACAATTTCATTTGTTGGGACAAACCGTGCTCAGGTAATCTACGAAGCTCAGTCAGAACTACTTCGTTTAGTGGTCTGAGGAGGACATTTTACGCTCTTTATATGCCACTATATGCCATGTTTCGCCACAGTCTCCTGTAAAAATCTTGACCCAATGCCTCTGCTGATGCCGGTCGTTAAATAACGGCTCCATTAAAGTTAATGTCCAGCTGAGTTTCAGGCGTTCGCAGAACACCTTATGTGGATAAAGCTATCAGCTCCAAGCAATCACTTCATTCGTATGTCTACTTGTATAGGCCTTCTTCTCCTTCCCCCCACGGTTGACCGATGTCTAGACGTCAACAGCACCCTATACATTTACGATGTGGCTAGCAGACTTTCCTCTTCTTGGCCAACCAATCTTTCTTTCTCTCTCTCTTTCAATGTAGTTAGGATTTAGCGTGGCTACAAGTCCTAACCGCTGAGTGCTCCAAAAGAAAAAGACGAGTTTCTTTTTTTTAAGCGGCGAGAAAGCAAAGGCTGTAACGTATTGAAGGAAACGAATCATGTGTGCACTTGCTGGAAAATAGAAGGCAGGGACGTTGAAACGTCCAAGAGGTTAAAAAGAGGGACGAGTAATTGTCAGATCTTTTCCAGCACCCTTTTAAATAGTTAGGTCAGTAAGCTTTCATTGCGAGAAAGGGTTCTTCTTAGTGGTTTTTCGTGTTGTTAAGCTTTACTTTGAGTGAGAACGTTTTCGGATGCACGACTATGATGTCGCGTAGGTGGGACATCCATTTCAAATGCAAATAGTTTTGTTGACACAGAAGTTCATGCCGGAAAACAAATTGAATCCAGAAATAAATGTCTTCGTCTGAGCTGATATGACAGTTCGCAGGAGGGCGATATACCGTACGTTAAAATATCGACATTCTTCTTTTTCGCGCGCATTTTCGAATATAGCTCACATTTCCTTATTCAATGCAAACGGGTCGTGGCTGGAACTGTCCCGCAACAGCTCTTACTACTATCTCATCTTCGTAAAGACGCGTGCACAACCAATAAGGGAGAAAGTTGGGAGAAAGTTGAGTTTATTTGCCGTACATTGACTCCATGCACAAATATTCAAATGATTTGCTGCGAATATTACAAACACTGTAATGAAATGGTCCTTCGACAGTGCCAAACCCAGGAAGAAAAAATTAAGCCCTTCAGCAGGCGCCTTACCTGCTCCCACATGGCTTAAAAGAACTACTTGCAAAGGTGAACGATTTATATATTGCATTTTGCTGCCTGAATGCCCCGGTCCCCCTGCACTCTGCTCTTCGACAATGTGGTCCCCTACTTCTGTTGCACGGTACTTCGGTAGGCAAGGACACATCGTGCATTTGCCTAATTTTGTCTCTTGTTATTGGTCGTACATAGCCAAGTTTATGCATTGCACTAGAAAACATAATTTCTGGTTACCATCCCTGCCTTTCCTCTCTCTCTCTATCTCCACAGTGATAAAGAAAGAACAACTTCAAACTAGCGTTAGGTTGCCGAATAGTTAAGAAATTGTACTTTAAGAGTTTCTAGTCATTGGTTCAAAAATTGTACTTCTCTGTAATGCTATATATAAGACACCGTAATGTCTATAACAATATTGGCAAGTTGAGCAAAGAAAAGAAAAAAGCTGGTGCTTTCGCATGCAGCGAAAAACGGGCGTCACGGATCTGTGTTTTGCTTTTTGATGTATGAATTTATTTTTTTCTTAATTTTTGTTATGGTTGCTTGGTGCTGCATAAGCTGTTATGAGAGCCTGTAATCTATCGTCTTATTTTTTTTTATTTTATGTATACGTCTATACCTTTGGTTCTGGTATTTATTAGGTATGCGTCCGTTTAATATTAGCATTATCTACTTACGGCGATTACTGAGAATTACGTTTGCATGTCCGCACAGTGATCATATATCGCGTACAACATATCTACTTTTTTTCAGTATTGCAACGCTTGAATTAGCCTGTATTTTGCTTATGGGGCCTTTGACTGGATTCTGGCTAGATGTCGGACATATGCTTGCATATACTCTTGCGTTACGTTTAATAAAAAAATAAATTGAAAGCAACAGTATCCTCGGTTTGCTTATGTACGTAACTGACAGTCCAAATTATCTAAGTGAACTCTCTGCCGAAGCTGTAACTTGCGGGCTAAATATGTTTCCAAGTTTCGGATGGTATATATAATGATTCGAGAAATCAAGAAAAGGAAATAAGCGTGGGCAGGACATGTAATGAGGAGGGAAGATAGCCGATGGTCATTAAGGGTTACGGACCAGATTCCTAGGGAGGGGAAGCGTAGCAGGGGGCGGCAGAAAGTTAGGTGGCTGGATGAGATGAAGAAGTTGGTAGGGGCAACATAGCCAGAATTAGCACATGACCGGGGTAGTTGGAGAAATATGGGAGAGGCCTGTACCCTGCAGTGGGCGTAGCCATGCTGAAGATGATGATAATGGTGTAATGATTAGCGATAACCTAACGCACTATAAAGTTCGAAAAGCAGTGGGCACGAACGAGTGTATTAATTTTTTTTAATGCATTGCGCCTCATCAAGTGAAACAGAACCCGGATCACGACCCGCCTATGCACTGCGCCCTCGTATGCAACTAGACTAGATGGATGGTTGCAGTTGGAGGTCAGATGCTCTTCAAGACGCGAATGCTGCTCTTCATCAGTACTATTGTCTCGTCAGCGCATCCTTGCACCGCACAGAGCTCTGCGACAGTGGTGTCGAGTAAACATTATCGAAACTGCATACGAGCAGTTTTTGAGGCATCACGGTTGCTGCTTTATTTATTCAAATGACGACCGTTAAATGCCGGTCGCACTCAATGTGAATGACTGTGATTAAGTTGTCGTAGGATTTTATTCGGTCTCCAGATAAAACATCTTGCAAACACGAAACGATACAGGTGTGTTCATTATAATTTGTGTGGCATATATAGGGCGTCCCGCATAACTTGAGCCAAACTTTGAAAATAAATACAAATTCAATACAGATGCCACCTAGCTGGACATTACAGCAAAGTTGTTTGCTGTCGCTTCGAGATACTGCAATTATTTTTTGCGTTCCTCCTAATTGCATAATTAGTGTAAGTTAATATCATAAGTAAATGAAAAGTGTCAATGAGAAAATTGTAGAGCTGCATGAAAAACTCCCGATACAGCTTTTTTCTTACTCAATACGTGCCACATAATAGTGTTTTTCCGAGCATGAAAGAAGCCCGTGAATACACGAAAAATTACCGCGTGACTGGCCGCTCGAGACCCTTTGGTTTCCTGCTTTCATAAGTTATTACTAATTGGGAAAAATGACTTTAGCCAAATAAACTTCCTTTTGTCGATATCCGTCGATGTTCACGGCACTTGGCGCACTTATAGCACAGATCGTCTCTCAGCATATAAACTATTCGCCATGACTGAAAGTCTTAGCGAAAGCCGAACAACGCACATGTCCCACTCCGCTGACTGCTGTCACGCTGCTTCATTCCCGTATACAGAGGATCTTTCGACACCACTCGGATTGACGGGCTTAATGTAAAGCTTTTTGGATGCTACTCTGCAGTGACTCGTGTCAACAGTTATGGCGTACATTCTCACCGAACAATCCTTTAGCCCATTGTCTTACGAACCAGTGCACTGTAATGCAAGTATCTGTCAGAAACAGTTTCGTTTGGAACACTGGGCAAGCTAAAAGGTTCAGACGGCTTCGGAGATTGTGTCGCAATTTGGTGTCCGGTTTCGGAGGTCGATGTTGTAACACGAAGCTATGCTGGCAGGTGCCGTAGACAGGCACTCGCACAGCGCTTTCCAATCATCACTTGCGCAAGTATTAGAATCTGCTACGTAAATCTAACCCTTTTACAGCGAAGCTGTTAAGGGCTACTTTCAACACTGTCGTGTCCGCGTGTACAAAGAGATCCTGAAAGTAGTGTGACACCGGGCCGACCCGTGGCAGAGATGACGCAGACGTTAAAACTCCCCATACGTGAGCCGGTCGCAAAGATAGCGCAATGCCTCGTGGATTGCGGCAGAATCACCTGAAGCAGGCGCTAAACAGCGAGGATAAAACTAAACATACATGAGACGATTCCAAAGATAGCGCGTTTTTTTTAGCCCCCCAATGCGAAAAACAACCTAAATAAATGCGGGGGAAACCCGTACCGCCAAGGTATGCCATGTTAAAGCCAAATAAAAAAAAATGAATAGGGGTAGAAAACACAAAGTGTAATTTAATAAAAATCCAATTACAAAAAAAAAAAAAAATCCGAGGTATCGCCGATATGGAGAACTAGATGTGTCAAGTGCAACTTTTTTAGTTATTAGCTCAAGACTGAAGGTCTGAATTGTCAAGACATGTTGCAATGCCGGGTCGACGCGCGCTGGAGGTGAAGCAGGCGTTCAGAACTGCCTATATATGGGCCGATCTCGAATATTGGGCAATGTGGGGCCGACCCGCGGTGGATACATACGCAGCTTCGCTGGTCATCCTTCTTCACAGCATGGAAGGACACTGCAGTTTTTATTTTGCAGTCTCTGCTTTCGAGCTAGACAACTTCGCAGTTGGAAGAAAAAAAAATTTGGACAAAACTCATGTAACGATGCCTGTACACAGTAATTCGAATAGAAATTGAGCAATGCAGCGCCGGACCATATTCCGGAACTCCTACTTATAAAGCACGTGTAGTGATCACTCTGAGGCTTTCATTGACTCAGCTATACTAATAAGTTTTAAAACTATCTTACAAGCATATCCAACTGGTGCGAGAAATGACTGATGCGACTAAAAGTGAATAAATGTAAAACAATACACGTATCACGTCGAACTAACAACACTGACAACATGAGTACTTCGCGGCAGTTCCCTTGAAGCCGTCAACTCATACAAATACCTTGGTGTTCACATTAACGTAAATTATAACACACGTAAATCAAACACGTCACTAATAGCGCTATTCGTTCTCTTGAGTACTTGCGTCGAGATGTCTCTACCGCACTTCGGCCGATAACGTTATCCCTCTACCAAACATTAGTGCGGCCAAAGCTAGAATATGCATCCACAGTACGGGATCTCTGACAAATCACACTGATTAACACACTAGAATCCATCCAAAATCGAGCAGCACGTTTCATGTTATGCAACCATTTCTACTGTGGCAGCATTACTTCAATTAAAAACACCCTTACCTTACCGGACCTTTAATTGCACCGTAAATGTTTCCGACAATGTTTTCGACTGTGTCCTTCGCACAGAATGTACCACCACAAACCACTATTAACGAATCTTCTGATCGCTCACCCCTCATACACTGTATCCCGTTCCGATCACATGTTTAAAGTTTGTGTTCCATCTTTTTTTTTGGAACGAAGATGTGTCATGATTATTTTACTCCGATGAACAGCGCTAACTGGAACGACTTTCCTCCTTCCATCGCTGCCTGACGTTGGTAATTTCAAGACTACTGTATTTTCTGCCGTTTTGTAAAACGTATTACTGTATATTTGCGTATTTTACTTTTGTACTTACCCCTCCTTTCTGTAATGTCTTACAGCCAGGAAATATGTGAAATAAATAAAAATAAGCTAGATTCTCCGATATGGGCCCACTTAGCTATGGCACTCGCTTGCCAAAGTCGCACATGAGCATTGAGGCATTACGGCGATTGTATGATGCTGACACAGTGACGATGGAAGGAAGCGAGCGTGACGATGATCGCACGACCAAGATGGCATAGCGACGACAGTATCACAACGGATGCATAATAGCGTCTGTGTAACGACGACGCCACGGTGACGACGGCATGACAAGACGACATAACCATGATTTAATGGCAACAGCATGATTACGATAGAATGACGACCAAGAAATGACATCTATGAATGGACGATGCTGGTGTGACAA
The DNA here is from genome assembly GCF_023375885.2 of Dermacentor andersoni. Lineage (NCBI taxonomy): Eukaryota > Metazoa > Arthropoda > Arachnida > Ixodida > Ixodidae > Dermacentor > Dermacentor andersoni. The sequence goes on along the minus strand of NC_092819.1, from coordinate 99,033,119 downwards.
TGACGGAGGAACGACAATGGAAGGAAGATACTGCCTGGATGACAGTGGTGAAACGATAACGTGACAAAAACAGCACGACGACAACACTATGCCGACGAATGCATGACGACGACTGTGTGACGATGAGAGCAAGACAGTGGCATTAGGACAATGGGATGAAGACAAGTGCATGATGGTAATGTTCGTGACGATGGCCGATGGCTGTATCACCAAACCTGTATGACGACGATGGCTTGACAAAGACGGCATGACGAGACTCAAATGACGCAGCTGTATGGACGATGATAGCGCGATTACGACGCCATCACAGCGAAGGTCTGACAATGGAAGGATGACAGCGACTAGCGATGACGGCGTGGCAAGGACGCCTTAGTCCTGATTGAATGACGACAGTATTACTGCAATACAATGACGAAGAAAAATTTACGTCGATGAAACGACGAAGGCGGCATGACAACGTAGGCATGATGACGATCGATGGGATAGCGTTACTTAAGTGATGACAGTGATAAAATGACCATGTGACAGCCACGACATGACGACTACTGTGAGACAACGATGGCGTGATGACGATGGCCGGATTAGAGTCGGACCACAAAGCTGGAATGACCATGACTTCATCACTGCCCCGAACGCATTCTTAGTGGCCATAGCTATTAGATAACTTGGACCACTTGGTCGGAGTAGAAGGCATGATGATGACAGCATGACTAGAGTGAGACCATGAAGCTGGAATGACGACGATTGAACGACCACGATCGCAGCACTATGGCGGTATGACAATGAATGCGTGACGATTGTATGACGATGACGGCATGGTGATGAAGGCAGGACAAGTGTCGGAGGAATGACAGCGATGCGACCACCACAATGTCATCCCGACCACGAGATTTCATGACACCGACAAACCTACGAGGAACCTCTTACGGATAACGTGGTCGCTTTGACCGATAAACTCCAGCTTAGATAGATAGATAGATAGATAGATAGATAGATAGATAGATAGATAGATAGATAGATAGATAGATAGATAGATAGATAGATAGATAGATAGATAGATAGATAGATAGATAGATAGATAGATAGATAGATAGATAGATAGATAGATAGATAGATAGATAGATAGATAGATAGATAGATAGATAGATAGATGACAAAGAAGCACAAACTCAGCATAAGGTTCTTCAACTACGACAATAACCACAAAAATAAATAAATAAATAAATAAATAAATAAAACCTATACACTAAGTTACGTCACACCATGCTTCTCCGTTTAAGATGACAGTAATAACGTGCCCGACTATGTGCCGCTATGAAGGGGGACCCTGAGACAAGCCATTCTTTTTTGAACGCGGCAGCGGTTTTCAAATGAACCTTTACTTTATCTGCAAACCTTTCCACTCAAAGCAGCCTGAAATGCACGAACGAGCATAACCACGCAGCAATATCGCTGGTGTTTTGTTTCGTGGTACCATAACACGACACCGCACATTACAATTCCTCAGAAGACGACAATGTGGAATAAACGTGGTTTCATTCATTCATTCAGAAGACGACGCTAAAACAGAGTAATGTATAAAGAAACAAAAACGGCAAAAGTGCAAACCCTATGACTGCCGGCTGAGCTCAGCGTTCTCCAGACATTTATGCAATGGTAACACATGTGTCGTAAAGGAAATAAAAGCTGTGCTTCCAACGACTTGCAGGCTTGCGTTTTAGAGGCACAAGGTCTTCTTTCCTTAGTAACTATGGGCATCATTTGCATCAAAAATAATGTGGTTTAAGCTCGTTATGTTACGAAACGAAAGGACTCCGCCGAAAAAGAACACGGGAAATTGTAAATCTCTCGGAAAGTGGAAAGCACCGCAGTGAGTGTAAACAGGCTGATGGTGCAAATAACGGCATGATTCATGATTGTATAACCAAAATATAGGTTTAGGAGCAGAGCAGAAGCGTGGCGACACCACAGACCAAAGAATGCCTGATACCATGGGTAGCTTTTGCATCTGTTCTACGAAAGGGTTTCGGTATCCATGCGAACCTCTTACGATTAAGCTATTTGGGAATGGTGTAGACGTAAGGAATAGAAATGCATACGGGGTGATAATTTATGGTTTTCCAGAATTCTTAATGATCACCTCTGTATGATCCCCTCACACAATTCTTGTCCTTCAGCAGGCTTTCTAGAAGAGGTGGACATTATTAGCACGAGAAATTGAAGTACATATTCAACTAATTAATTAAGATTCACTAATCAACTGCTTAACTAATTCCTTGACTGTACATATTGCAATTTGCGAATTGAAGCTGCTAAGTTTGCAAAGCGCAGCCGCTTGAAATGAATCTCCAGGCTGACACTAGCTTCACGATATCATTTCCGAAAATGTCAGACAAAATACACGAGTATTCCAGTTAATTTTGTACTCCAATGCATAAAAGAGCGTTTAGTTAAATAAGTAAATAGAACAACAGCGATTTTATGGCAAGTTTGATGGCGCATACCTTGAAGCCGGTTTCATTCTGGAGATTTATTCCAAATTGTATAAGCCTTGCAAGCTCATGGGCTACAATTTTTGAATTGCAATACGTGCCGTAAGGTAACTCATTAGGAACGTAATCAGTCAATCTTTAAATTAGTTTAACATGTGTTTCGATTTCTCGATCAAATAATGTCTGTCTCCGGATAATTCAGCTCAAAGTCTGGAATTATGTACCCGCGACAGGCAGCTTCTTAAAATTTAAAAATGATCACCCCGTAGTGCGACCCTGTACGTTCCCATTGCATAGCGAGGTTCTCGAGTCCAGCTTGTTTGATGCCTTCGACGTAACGTACTACCAGTGTTCATTGTCTAGTCGCCTGCTCCTAAAGTTAATGTACTACGCTACGTTAGTGGATAAAAAGATGTCATATCCGCCGCCATGGCCTTGAGTGGCGCTTGGCTGACACTCCCTACGTCGTATCATGTACACATACATAAATCCCCAATGATGTGGACGTGGGAACAACCGCACCCTTAGCATAATTGGTAGTGCAACTCACCGAAATGCGGAGGATTTGTGTTTGGCTTTCACCGGCGGCAGGACGTTGTTTTTTTTTTTTTTCTCCATTTCCAATTCCCTCTATACCTCATGATATTTACATGTAAATGCACATTTGAAACGTTAGCCTACATTGAGTTTACTGGCCACTTGTCTGCTTATCATGCCCGCGTTGCGCGTGACGCCTGCGGTTAAAAGAACTGGTTGCGGCTTAGCTCAGCTAACCCTAGATATGCAAAGCGAAAGCTTGGTTTAGCCTGGTTAAGTCTTGGTTTCCCTTGGTTAACCTTTGATTTAGCGGTAATTATTTTAATTAGGTATGCAATCATCGTTAAGCCAGGTATGACGGCTGTGCCTAGGTCGGTGGCTTGACAAGACTGTGATTAGGCTTGGGTAGACACGCATCGTTCGACGGTGCAATGGCTGTTGTTTCACAGGGAAAGCGCAAGTGTTAGACTTGCGAAGAGACACCGCGAACATGCGCAGCGTCGAAGCTCAAACGGACAGTGCGCGAACGCGGTCGCTACATTGATCTCGATGGTGCGATGCCTGTTGCACATTCCCCAGTGAAGCAGCTCGCCGTGCGATATCCGCGGGGTGGTCATACGCCGCTTGGCGACGATGGCTCAAAGCCTCCCGCTCTCGCGCAACGCTCAGAGAAGCCGGCCCGCCCTCGCTCTCATCCATGGCCAAGCTCGCAGTGACTATACTCGCGGCCAACTTTCTGTGCCAATGAAGGGAAAGCTACGGGCACGTGGCTGCTGCACATGCTTTACTGCGCCAAGTACTCTGCCAGCATTTGACAATGCTTTTGGTTGCTCGGAACAGACGCTGAATCGACGCAGCTTCACGTGCGACGGTTTCGCGTTTGCCCATACGCGGAAAGGAAAAGCCGTAAAATAAGTAAGCTTTTACATTCAGTGGTGTGTTTTATCTTATTCACTTGTTGCTAATTAGGCGTTTATGTTTTCTCTTCCCCAGCCTAAACTAACGTGGATGAAAACACGGGACTCTTTTCAGAAGCGCTCTCATTTGTGCGCGCTTTGCCTCCGTAGCTTTCCCTTCATTGCCACAAAAAGTTGTCCGCGAGTATAGGCGATGCGCGGCGCTTTTTCAGCCAGGCGCGCGGCGAGTCACGTGGTCAGGCGGCGACCCAGCTGCCACTAGCGCACGCGGCGGCGCCAGAGCTCGGCGCGGCGTGTCACGTGACGCGTTGCCAAGGCTACGGCGCAGCCGCGCTCAAATGAAGGTCAAATTCGAGTAGACTAGTCAAGCTTTCGCTTTAAAAGGTTCCTTCTTTTTCTGCGCTGCTGCGAGGGTTAGAGCCCACGTCGCAAGGGTTCCTCAAAGCCAGCGGTACCCCATACATTGCAGGCGCGCCATAAATTTACTGGGAATGCGCCGTCTATTAACGAACGCTTTTCACGCCATCGCTTCAGCGAGCTGCGCCATGGACGCGCCGGGTATCTGCCGCTCTTCAGTGAAGCTATCGCCAACGTGAGCAGCAGAGTATGGGCCACTGAGTGGGCGGCAAGTGAGGACACAATTCTCAGCGTTCGCAGGCAACCGCGCGCCTCGGTTCTCGTCTTGGAGGCCATGCACGGACTTCTCGGCAGTGCCATTAGATGGCGCAGCATGTCCAGAAAGAAGCGCAAAGACGAGCCCGGCTGTTGCGGGACCGTTTCTCAGCGTCCGCACACATAGGTGTGCCACGAATTTTGGAGGCCACGCTCAGGCTTTGTGGCGGCGCGCGGGATGGCCCAAAGCGCTCTTAGGGAAGCGTGAAAGGAGCGTACCGCTGCAATACACGCATCATACATAACTTGCTTCGATGGTGTCAATACGTCGTGTCACTAATTGACCCGATGCTAACGCATTACTCTCGAAAACCATTGAGAGATGGGTTCTGCCGCTTTACTTTCGTTTCCTTCTTTTGTGATGTGGCACATTTACCGGTTATGTAAGACTCGGGCTTTCTGTAGTGGGATAAAAATTAATGCCTCGTTTTTCTCCTTTTTGCTACACTTTTCGCCAGACTCGACAAGAGAAGTAACTGCTCTTGCGCCGTCATTACCCGACTACTTCGAAAGAAACTGTCGGGGTCAGTCGAGATGGTCCAAGAGTCAAGGTAGCTAGCTCAACAGCAGTCCTGTTTCGTAGTGCTTGGTTTGGCCAATTGAGCAGTGTACCAGTGCACGATTCCATGAGTGGCATAGAATGCGTTTCTTAACCCAAGTTCAATGTGACCTCTACACAGAAGCACCTGCTTTGTTAATAAACTTATTTAGCTATTCCTCGTTTGCGTACCACTCCGCTAAGATGTAACACACTCAGGCATTGCCGGAACTGCGTTGATTTCGCAGTTGTGATAACCGTCCGTCTCAATAGTGTTCCCACTGACTTATGCGTGAAAATTATCATGGTGCAGCAGTATGAGCAGAGCAAACAGTAAACGCTCCGCTAAACCTCAGAGACATCAGTCATCACCACAATTTTTCTTTGCTCTTGTTCGTGATAGAACTTCACATCATTTATCCTCTGAAGTAAAATACGCTTTCCCAGCACCGACATGACGTTCAATAGCTGAGATTAACTACTCGCTAAGGATGAACTTCAGGCAGCCAGGACGTCGCAACAGCGAGAAACAGAACCGATATGGGCAGAACCCTTCTGATTTGAACTGCTCCAGTCCCTTTTCAAATGTCATTGTCACAGAAGTGAATGGTACCAAGACTCATACACACTTTATAAAGAGGACTCTGAGTATCCAAGACCGGTTTCCTTGCTCTGAACGAAGCCTACCCACGTTAGGGATATTAAGGCTCTCAGACAAGGGAGCCAAAAGCCTGAACAATACGCATTCATTCCGCCGACAGCAAAGATAGGTTCTGTTGCAGTGAAACGAGCTCCCACCACTTCTACCATTGTGTGTTCACAATGGGGGACCATAGCGAGCGATGGCAGCAGCGGAAGCGCCGCACTGATGCACGCTTTGAGTTCCCCGCAGAGAGATTGTCCTCCACAGAGAATAGGCTGCTTGTCTCTGAGAGCACCGTGCAAAAGGGAGTGCGAGTGCGCAGGAGTACGGACACCAGAATGTGGTCGCTTGAAGCGGCGTAGCTCAGTTCATTGTACCGTGCACGCGCGGGGCTCACGGGAGAAACACGCTTTCTTTAAATTGTTTGCGCGCACGTGTGCCTCAGACTCGTTAGAGAGATCGCTGTTGTTGTTCTTGTTTTTTTTTTTTGGTGAACATGCATATTTACTAACACTTTCGTAAATTGGATGCTTTCGTGAGCAGCCTGCGCCCGTGTGCAAGTGAATTAGCCGAGGCGAAAAAAAACAGTCGGCGCAAATATGTACAGTGTGACCAGCGATTGTCTAGCACAAAGCAAGAAGCAAAGGCATTGAAAGTATTTACTACGATAGCCATACGGCCGCCATCAAAGTGCGAAGGGGTGTTATTTGTTAAATTAGAAGAAATGAGGAGAGCCTGCGATGGTGTCGCAAAATAATTCACTGAGTTAGACTGCAAAGTTGAGCAAGCTGGCAACTCAACTGTTCAGCAGCAGCTTACCTGTGGCCATAAGCTTCATAGTCAGTGAAGAGAAACCGCTATTTTCATTGGACCAAGGTCAAGCTTCTCCTGCTTTCTCTTAGCATATTTTTTATTCTTCTATTCTTTGGCGTAACTACACAAGAGACTTTCAAAGTACTGCACAGGCAGTAACGTTCTCCGCAGAGATCTGCATATCCAACGACACCGAGCTGTCGCTCTCTATACGCGAATATAGTTTGTGGTCCTTAGACCGGCAAAATTGCATGTAGTCTGTGCCGGACGCAGGATGCCCGGTCATCACAGCTCGTTTACCGCTGAGCTACTGTAGCCAGAGGTATATCTGCCGGATACAATAAAAGGTAACAATAAACGGGATAGTTACGAACCGGAAAATGTGGGCTGACAGAGTGACTAGTTGCAACTCCCTTTTCATCGTTCGTATGGCTGGGCTGGCAGGTTTTCGTCGGTCCCGTAGAAAATTGGTAGCGTATCTCTAGATATGCCAGACGTCCTTTATTTACCCTGCAGACCAAGCGCATGTATGCCCTGGGCAACGCAAAACTTTTCAACTGGCTCAGCAGCTATGGTGGCTGACGCATATGTCATTTGAGGCGGGAGTCTCAGAGCAGTAAGAACGTGCGCGTCAGTTATCGTGATAGGTGCTAAAGGAACAATGATGGAGTTGAAAAATTGATAGCGGCACTCTGATATGCTAAATTCGTTGCGTCGCCATGTGTCATCACCAGTCCAACAAGCGATCTTGATCATGATCTAACCAGATCAATATCCAGTTTATCGCTCATGATTGTCTCCCTGCCGCAAGTTGCGCAAAATCGAGATCGATAATTTTGAACTAGATCGGGCGCTGTCGCTTGACACCTTGTTAATGTGCCGTTTTCACACCGCTGTCAATCTTACTTGTCGGATTTGACAGGGGAATTGATCGCTACGTATCTGCATTTGAGATACCTACATGTCTTATGCACAAACGCCAGCTGCCCCATGTAATACGTAACTATTCTTCAATCTTGACGGTTCGACACAAATCATGATCTACGAATCTGCTGCAATACACCACATTTACTAGTGGGTCAAGGAAACAATTCGCCGTTCCGCCCGACAGGAGCAGCACAGATTGCGATAGAAAATTAGTAGAAATATTAGTTTTATCGGCCGTATAAACTTGTAAACATTCGCTTTCTAACTAAAACCACAATGGCATAATGTATAAGCATGAGTCAACGAGGACGTATAAAGAATCAGACACACTGAGACAGCGCTGTCTTTATGTATCTGCTTCTTTCTACGTCCCTGTTCAGTAGCGCTTACACATTTTATCATGGATTCAAACCAACTAGCCCGTCAGCGTGTTTTAACAAAATTAACCAGCATGGTGACACACACGCAGAAGTAAACATGAAGACATCTCGCTCGATGATAGCGGAAACTGTCTGTGAAAACTTTCTGTGAAATCGCGGCAGCAGCCTGCGCCGTCACAAGCTACCGCGGCGACGGTAGCTTGCCACGTGGGGAGTAACCTCACCGGCCTTTCGTACATAAAAGAACCAGCCTAGCAACTGATTTCACTTTTGCAGCACCGCTATAGGTAGGCAATGCATAGTTAGGACTTCCGAGGTTGAGCGTAAATACGAGGAGCAGCAAAGCCATAAATAAACGGTGAATACGACCAGCATTGCCGTGCTGTCAAAATTTCCATTACTCCCATCACTCTCGTTACTCTAAACTACCAATACTACCACTACTTTAAAGCCAAAAAGCGTTGCACATCCCCCTCAGCAGTTGTAGTGGTGATTTCCTACAGCTTCGCTGGACATTCACTTTAGCAAAGCCGTGATGGCGAATAAATTTTTTTTTCAGCCAAACGTCTTTGAAGACAATATACTTCGCTAAGCCTGAGCCACGCATGCACCGAAAGCAAAAATGCACAGAAATGGGGCTGGCGGGAGCCGACGGCATGAATGCGCCTTGAGCATCTGTATTAAAGATGTGCTGACAGCACATAAAAATTGCTGCCCTCCCTGCAGAGCGTGCTCTGCCTCGCAGATACAGTTTGTGAGGTGAAGCAGACGCTTTGTGAAAACTCACGACCTGAGGATAGGCTAATCTCTTTTGAAGACAAGGTCTTCTTTGGCGAGCTCTCGTCGATTTGGGGTTCGAGACATCTGCGTATCTAACCTCCTTCGTCTAGTAACTTATATACTTTGAGGCTATCTAGTGCACCTAGGACAAAAAAGGCGCATATTAAGCTTGGAACAGTAGAGACGCATCAAGTTAGTTAACGTTATGCACGTAGCAGTAATAGTTCGTAATTAGCGAAAAAAGGTCAAAATAATATCCAGATGCACTCGCTCAATCTGTGGGTGCCTGAAACTAGAACCGGAAATGTGGCTTTACTGAAGAAAAATTATGAGACCACACCGTAGATAGTGCGTCTAGAAATGTGTACCAATCTCGAAGGTTGTGCAATCTGAAAAGAAAGAAAATGAAGTAATGAAAAGCAAATGTTAATCGAAGGGCTCAACGTAAGAGTAAGATGGCACTAAAGCAAGGTATGCGGCCTAGGTGAAGTTACGATGACTCAACAGCGGTTGAAGTGGAAGAAAAAAATGACAAGGTCTTCTGTGGAAGCCTCTCTTCCCTCCTTAAATATGGAAACACATGGAAGAACAATTCTAATCAACAAATCATTAACTAATGCTGACGAAAGACCTTCTCTTTGATCTCAATCGCTGTTGGTTCACAAATTCACCAGATGCACTGCGGTAGCGGTCAGCAAAGCTCCAGCGACGCCACAACCTCGAGCTTCGAGGGAAGTGGCATAACTTTAGCAGACGAAGGCCGCCGTGTACCGGAAGTATAAAAGTGGATTTTTATGTCGATGTTTTGAACACAGTGGTATTTTGTATTTGTATACGTAAGGTACCATAGACATTTTTACCGTTGGAGGAACTTTAGTTACCGTTGATAAAGTCCATTTTTGTCGTGAGGTTTTTTCACATCCAGTCAGTAGTCATACTATGGCGCCATGGCACCATCATGCCGACTTTAGGTGGCGGGGGTATGATAGAGTCGTAGGAAAGCATGGCCGATCTTTACAGAAGCATTGTACGCTCCCAGCTGCATGTGAGTGAGTAATATTTGGCTGAGGTATTCATGGAAGCATTCGCTCGCGTCTAGTGTAATTTATTTAACATTCTCAGAGTGTTGTAAGGTGTCTTTAAGGATAAATAAATAGGGTTTCCAATAGTTCCGATTTTAGCGGGACAATCCCGACTATTGAGTAGATGTCCCGCTTCCTGACTTGACCCAGTCAGGAAACCATATGTGCCGACTTTTGCTTTTTGTTCTCCTGGATAAGAATAAATCGACCAAATTTCTAATATATATATATATATATATATATATATATATATATATATATATATATATATATACACACACATCTAGGGAGGTCGCTTGCACATTCTCTTGTGTGCTCTGTTGCACTGTTATAAACATAAATATGGCTTCATTGTTGTCGTAGTTTTAGTTCTGTTGTAGGACCTAATCGTTCCCAGTAAATATATTCGTATTGGTAACCGTATCAGTGAGATAATTATACTGAAGTTCTCTTGGAAATCGTGACATAGTAGGGCTAAAAAAATGTTTTAATTTGTCACACGTTCAGAGAGGTGGCTCCTGGCACTCGTAGGATCGGTCGTCGCCAGGGTCACTGCCACTCCTGCGCCAAATTAGTCGTTTGTAATGGTGAGTGGGGTACTTCCCGAAACCAGGAGGCGCACAAAACCAGGTGATCCACAACTAGGTGAGCCATGCTGGCAAATGAACGTACCGTAGCCAAAATTACAAATGCTACTGAAGAAGGGCAAAAATTTTCTGAACGTATCCAGGGGAGCTTTCTGCGGTTTCCATTCCCTCACTTACTCTATCGATATTCAAGTTCTCTCCTGGCGCTCGCACTATCAGCGCTTGCACTATATAGGGCGTGCCAGTGTTCCCTCCTTCAGGGACTACATTCTTTTTTTCTGCCGTGCGAACTGTAGAATATTGTTCAGCGAACTGTTCTTCAAGTTGTTCTGGGAAGTGCTGGAATGTATTGTTCACTCCTGAAGTACAAAATTCGAGGGTAGGATCCGCAATATTTTTGTTCTTTATTCTTGCCGCCATAAGTTGTCGATACCTGCACGGAATCGTTTTAGCCACGTTGTCATCCAAATTGTCTCTATTTGCTTTTGACCTGACGGCAGCACAGTTGCTATTTCTGTTGTGTTTGTATCGCCGTGTTTTATAGCGATAGCATCGGAGACGGATTTGACACACTTTGCAAGTGTCCGTCTGATCAAAAGCTGGGGCCGGATCCCCAAAGCAGTGCGTCTAACACATCGTATCAGTGAGTTATCAGTCACTAGAAAATAATGCGAGAAACTGGCATTTGATTCACACACCAGGAATTTCAAAGAGCGACTTTAACAAAAGAGAAGCATATGTGTGATTGGTGCGTATTATATAGAGCATTCGGCAACTAGGCTGGAAGACAGAGTTTGGATCCCACAATGTGTCAAGCATTTCTTTATAAAATTATAGGGACGCTTCATACACTTTGCAGATGCTTAAACCAAATTTCCAGGTGTGTAAGCTCGCGATCATGCCACAGTGGGCACACAATCGCGAGAACAATGAGAAACGTCATTTTGATAAATGATAGGGCGCGGTTTCACCCGTGAGGCACACGCGCGCAGCTAAACTAAGTAAACTGCAGCATCTATTCTTTTTTTAATAATAGGAGTAGCATTCTTGACATTGTCAAACAGTACTTTTTTTCAGCTATCTAGCTGTCCCAATAAAAAAATGCAGGCCAATGCCGAAAACAGTGCAGCGTAAAATGTGGGCCGTTCGTGTAGGTATGTGCAACTAGGTATGCGCCGCTCATCACGGAACCCTTTTGACGGCAATTTTTCTTCGGGGATAGAGAACTTAGGGATATGTTTAGGAAGCATTTGTTATAAATTATCGGGATCATTAGGGAATGTTCTATTCACCGCTCTATGGTTTATTCACACGATTGTCTGGCGACCGTTCCCACGAATAACCTTACCGTACCGAGCGACTGTGTGATTATTATCTCTAGATTATCGCTTACACCCGAGAATGTTTTTTTGTCATTTCAAACCAGCGATAAAAATGTCGTTATATTTTTTTGGTTTTGTTTTAATGCGACCAGTATAAAATATTCTCATGTGGTGACCTTACTATATGCGGCAAGCATAAAATATCCTCATGTGGTGACCTCACTATAAGTTTTGCCGTTAAGAATGTTCGACCACTGAATGTCGCCTTAGATGTTACAAGTGCCCAGCAAACGTGCTCCACTGAACGGGGTCCACGCATTGACCACTCTCGACCACCAAAGACACGGTAGCCTGAATGCCCACTATTCGCAGACGCCTCTTAGGTGCAAATATCTGTAAGTTGCTGCTATAAGAGGAGAAAGTGTATTTATGCACCAGACATACAAGTATAGACAGCTGCGGAACATTCATAACTTGCCTAACGAAAAATTTTTGGTCCTAACATAGCAAGCCACCAAGGTGAAAATCCGCAATAGGTATACAATTCCAGCATCCTCATAGCTGAGTACATTTTTTTTTATTATAGGACGTTGTCGCCTTTTTTGCAAGTTTAGTTTATGAACATCTGCAATATACCGCACTGACCTGAGTAGGGGAAGCTATTTTCTCTAAAGGCTTTTCGGTTATGTCACTCGCATCTGGAGAAAATGGCCGCGATTATGTTGCCTTCCGAGCCTAATGCGCCCTTCCGGCAGGGTCAACGAGGGCGCCTCCTATTAGCGACAGATGTGCTTCAGGCACAGTCTACGCAACTTGTTTGTCTGCATGTCGAGTTTCTGCAGACGTCCTGCAAGAAGAGACAGGACCAGAGGAAAACTCTCGCTTGTGAGTTATTTATCTTTTTTTCGTCGGTGTTTAGTTGCTGTTATCGGCAAACCAGACTGTACGGGCCGTCCGTAACACGACGGGTTTAGCTGCTTCATTCTTCAATATGAAAATGCTGTTTGTTGTGAGCAAACAAAGGGGAAAAAAGGGAAGAGAAAGCAAAACGGATGGTTCTGCAGTATTGATCCGAGTAAAGAGATAGCTGTTAGGAAAACGGGACAGCACTGTAGCATTACAGCAACGTTTAGTTTTTCATGTCGCTCAACAATTCTGTCAATGACGCTTTTAATCTAACTAAATTTGAGAAGTTAATTAATTAATCAAGACTAATTATCTAGTTAGGTGGAACGAAAAAAGCAGTCTCCGTATCTCCAAGCAACGGCAAACAGCATTACCTTTGTTTCTTCCAGCTAAGTGGTATTTGCATACTTTTAAACTCTGGCTAAAGTTAGCTGGGACACCCTGTATATGCAACGTACTTAGGAGATCTTGGCACCTTTAGGTGGGACCGGCTACTTTGTTTCGCACGATATAAGTAATTATGAAGTTACAAACCAGCACTCAACAAAAGAAAAGTACCAAGAACGCCAAAGTCAGAGGGGTCAGATTACATAAATGCACTAAAACAATTGACAGCCAAAATCGCATACTGCAAACTGCAACCTAAAGTCATCCCACGTAAATGTAAAACAGGCAACTCACGAAACGGACCACCAAAGAGCACATTCGGACGTAAAGGACGTAAAGGCAACAGAGGTAAACTTACATGAGACACAAGAGAACGTACAGGCAGCTCTCATAGATACTCTAAATATGTAAAACACGAGGTCTTGTCACAGAAATTCACACGAATTCCGGTGCATAAAGGTATACAAACTGCAATCAGTAATTTCGAACTATATTACTCCCTTCCAGAAATAAACCGAGGACCACTAGCGCTTGTCCTTTAATTATATATGTTGGTCGTGGGTGTGTAGGATCCTTTTAAGGCTTAAAGGCCCGCAATGTGGCTTTGCATGCCATTTCCTTACAAAAAGGCTGTTTCAATCGCGGAATTCCTTCAGTGCGTGATATTTAGCAATGTTTTTTAGACACATACGACACTTGCAGTAAAGAAAAATATTTTCATCGTGTGCGTGGGAACGAAATGCCAATACAGAAGCCGCACTAGGAGATCCTGGAATATTTTAAAATATCTAGCATTATTTAACGTGACCCAAAAGTTTTTCTTTTTTTACGTTAGACTCCCACCGGAATGCGCAAGCTGCAGCAGTGAACCGAACGCGAAACCTCGTGACCAGGAGCAGATTATTATTTACACCGAGCCACCATGCACAGCGGGCATCGGCACAACAAGTGTTGGCCAACATCAAAAGTTCATTGACTTAGTGTAGCGCAACAATTGAAGAAGGCGCAGGCACCGAGCGACGCGGACAAGCGCAAACTTCCAACTTTATATATTCGTCAACCATGCACATATAGAAATGGAAACGCAAAGGAATGTAAAATGAGGTAAAACGCCTAAATGAACAAAAAAAGAATTAAGAAGGTAGAACGGTCAAAGGAAAACCAAATTTCCTTTGGCAGTTGTTACAATCAAGATGCAGAAGCCATATTTTGGCTAACATGGGCGTTTCGCCTTCTTCTTTTATATTTATTTTGACTTCTTTTGCATCTTGATTATGTCTTCTTGGTTAAGAATACGGCTTTATTTTAGGAACTTCATTGTCATCTAGCTACCAAGGGAAAATTTGTTTTCTGTGGTCCGGCTTTTCTTCTGTTCATATTTACTAACAGCTTTGCTTACTTTCCTTCGTGTTTCCACATTTATATATGCATATCAGATAACTGAAGCAACTTGAAAGTAAGTTTTTGTCCGTTCCTTGTTCTTTGTTTCAATTTGCGCGCTGCGTTAAGTCAGTGGAGCTCTAAAGCCAAGACATGTCCGTTGATTAATCAAAGCAATTATCATTCGTCATGTTCCTCGCTACCCACTATTCGTTTGTTTCCTTATTGTCAGTAAGTATCCTTAAACGCAGAAAGCAGGTACACACATCCAGGGGACCTTTGTTTTCTTTTCCGAGGCTGCCGAAAAAAAAAAAAGACCTCAAAGGAAACCTCACCTGCCACTCGGCCATCACGATAAATGAGCTTTCTCAGAGAACCCATCTCTCACCTCCTTATCCTCCTTCTCTATTATTTATTTTTGTATGAATCTTTCCTTGGCTTTTTGTGCATGGCGTTTATGTTTTCGCGTGGCTCACTGCTACTAACGATTAGGTTTTTCGAAGTGTACAAACAAAACAAAACCTTGGCCCTTCTATGTCGACACAGTTTGGTTCCAGCTTCTACGAACTGTTTCGGAGCTCTTGTGACAAATGCGAGTTGCCGAGGATTCATCACCCGTATTGAGACACCACTTTTCACCACTGGACGGGCTATCCTTCTCTGCCGAGCTCTATCTTCTTTAACAACTTCTGTTTGTGTGTTTGTGCAAGCGTGTGTGTTTTGCCTGTGCCCTGTTTTTCATATACTCGACATACCGAAAGGTGTGAAGAATTGGTCGACATTTGAGAAAATATAAAGAGATATTCTGTCAGCAGAGTTATATACCCTCAGATTAAGAGTACTAAATTTTTTCGCAGCCTAAATTTTCTTGTGATCGTTGTTCATATCGAAAAACAACGCCAAGATCGTGACATCGTAGGAGTGACATCCCAGCTGGCGGTTGGCGAAGCAGCACGAAATCAAACAGGAAATGCCGCGAGTCTAGTGCACTACCGGCGCGACTCACTAGCTACTTATCCCAGCAGAAAACACATTTACACGTACTCAAACACTGCATACATAACACGACATGGCATACATAATGTGTAATGTGTACAAGTACGTAAATGTTATGTACGGCAATTTACGTAATTCTGAATGATGGCATGAGATGTCCTTATAAAAAATATTATGCGTAGGAAAGCATGCGCACATATAAATAATGAGTACATGCACAGTAATATACATTTAATAAATATGTTTCATTGATTGGCTACCAGAATTACGAATACCAAAAAAGAAGCCGCACACGTCTATCAGCCACGGATAGAAAACAGCATCACCACTGCTGAAGAAACTGCTCTTGGCCAAGGAAGAGCGATTCCTCTGAGAGCAATGACAATAGCTCAGAGTAGAGCCGCTTCAGATTGGAAAACAGCACAGCAACCTTGTCTCGCGGCTACTGCTTTGTGCCAGTTGCGCAACAGACAAAAGCCCCCGCCACAGTTCAAGCTCGCGCTAAGCGGTTACCTCCAAGACCGCGAAAACCAGTAAGCACGAACCTCCAAAGACCCTATAGCAACAAAACATTGCTGCAGCACGGGCTGGTTGGATTCTTATAGGGGCATTTCGGACAGGCACAATGCCCAATTGTTCAATAGTCTGTCACGCGTGGAGAGCTTTCGCCAGTCCAAACGTCGCATGAAGTTGCGGAGATGGCAAGGCAGAAAGCATGCTGTTGCTGCACCCCGCAATACATTACTGGAATATGCACAACGCGTTTAAGGAACCAGCAGGCGCAGTAAGGTCGCCACTGTATCCACAACGCATAGTCAAAGGGTGCCTACATCAGGAGAGACCTGCTGTACGCAGTGATGAAGAACCACTGCCGTGCAACAAAGTGCAAGCACGTTTAATACCTGCGGTCCGCAATTTAGGCGCGTCTGTTTCAATCATGTCCGTCATTGTCCAGACAGTCGTTGCATTTCAAGACAGGAACGTCTCCATTGCCATATCTAGCCAACTATTCAAAGCCAGTCCGCAACTATGTTGAGTGCATGCTGTTACATACCCGCTCTGTCTAACCGAATGTATATACGCAACTGGCAACCAGGTAAGCCCAACAATGACTGATCAAAACAGTGTTTGAGCCAATTCTGTGCGTTATTATGTAGATAATTGTTACACTTCAAGACACAACAAAAAGATCCTCCCCTTCACTTAATTTTTCAATGTATAACTACGTTTTTACAACCTGCGTTTCTTCTGACAACCAAAAAAGTTTGTTACATACGTTATAAGCAGATAAAAAACGAGTTTATTTTATCTAAATGTATGGAAATATATCTGTGTCATTCATCACAGCATAAAGACACGCCTACTTGGGTGTATAATATAACGGGAACAGAATGTGACAGGCAGTTATCGGCGACAGCAGGCTACGCTGTTTCCGCCCACTTGCAGACCCTGCTCATGGTGATCCCACGAGCGCCGCCATGTTTTATCACGTGGTGATGCGTCCGTTGCTTTCTTCAGCAGCCTCCCTGGCCTCCTTGTTTACTGGTTGTGTAGATAATGTGCAAGAAACTTACAATGCTAGGAAGCGGCGCTACTTCCCATGTCTCTGTTTAGAATGGGGTGCCCACTCTTGCCGACGTTCCGTGGTTAAAATCCTTTCCTTGGAGGTCAGCGGTACAACGCTGGCGTATGAGTTAACTTTTTTATCCCTGACGAAAGCCCTGCATTGCAAAGGGCCAGCAAGAAACACAGGCAGTCCTTATGTAACAGCGGTTCATGCACTTGACCCCACATATTCATTCCATTACTTAATGTTTCAATATTGACAGCCAACATCACCCCACGTATTCCCTCAGCCGTTCCACATTTTCCAGGGTGAATGGGCACACTCTGTTAACGAATATCCATTTGCATTTCGGACAGCTGGTCACACAGTAGCCTGACTGAATCGGTAATCGTTCCGTATTCTTTCTCTTTCGCTGAGGCAACGTGCAGCGTGCAGCCAAAAGCGCCGTCTCGTTCCTATAAGCGAACTGATCCGCGAAGAGGGCCGATATGTAAACCTGCTCGCAGTACGGCCAGCGACTGTGGCGCCAGTGGATGGAAGGGGCATCAAAACAACCACCGCTACGTATGTGCTCCTTGGAGATTAGGTTTCGTGTAAAGGTACGTCCAGTACCTGAAATACGAAGATCCCTGGAATCTTCTTCATTATTCTGGCTCTAAAGCATGTTGCATACAATAACAAAAGGAATACGTGCAAACGAAGGATACAGTAGAACACCAGGAATTATGATAAAGCAGATAGCGCAGGAAGAGGAAGACTGAAAGGGATGGAAACATAAGGAGGATAGCCACTGCATAGACTAGCTGGGTACCTTGCACTCGGATAAAGGGGTGAAGCTAATATGATAAAAGCACAAGCAAAAGAAAAGGAGAAAAAAACGCATGATGATACCGTAGATCCAACGTACTGTCGGAATCGATATACCCGAAGCATTTTATGCTGTTTTCACTGATCGCAGATAGTTGGCGGTGATGTTGATGGCTTACGACACTCCTGAGCTAATGGTAAATGTTACCGTGCGTGCGCCATTTATTTTTGTCTGCGTAGTGCGCAGAACACAAAGCGAGACGCCTTTCCTCAAAGCATCGTTGTGTGCCATTGTTCGTAGCTTGCCAGAAGGTTAGCACTGACATTGCCTCACACGGTGCATCACATCGTGGCTGCAATGTTGACTTGCTGGAGGGCTGGTTGTGTGGGGTCGTCTCGACGCTGCGGGGATTTAATGCGCCTTTACGTCTGCACGCTCTGCATAAGTTCACAGCGCAGGCATACTTGCGCGATGTTCATTTCTCAGAAATAGCAGCAATGTGCTGCGTATGGCGCAGCTTCAAATAAAATTTATCCGGTTTGTTCACCTTCAACCATGTCAGATACATGTGTTCTGAATGATCCCACTAGGGGGCGTGCAAGACAACAGCAGCAGAAGCATCTGTGGAATAGTCGAAGGAACAGGGGATGAAAACTGCGCTTTAAGAAGCGCAGGATCTCCAGGACGCCCAAGGGCCAGCGGCGAGGATCAAATATGCAGCTAGCTAAGGCGATCTGCTGGTTACAGGCCGCTGAGGCTGGAACGTACCGGAGGGGGTGTCCGCATACAAGTTCGGCTGCGCGCTAAGAGAGACAAAGAGAGAGATAGCAAAGAGAGGAAAGGCAGGGAGGTCAACCAGACGAGCGTCCGGTTTCCTACCGTAGACTGGGGGTCAGGGAAACTGGGAATAGAAAGAAGAAAAGAGGAAGGAAGTGATCCCTGTGTCTGCAGTGAAGCGCCATGACACCAAAGTCAAGTTCCATACTGGTGATCTGTGTTGATGGCATCTGGGACGACCAGAGGGCCAGTGGTGACTACGAGCATAAGAGGCTGCGGATGAGCCATGGGGCTTACTTGAGACTTGCAAGCACTGGAATAATAGCATCCAGCACTTTCACTGCACGTCGCGCTTACGGAGTATGCAACTTGAGGAAAAATACACGAAGGGTAATATTAAGGGACCGAAGCATCACATGTTACTTGCCGGTGTTCTTCGGACAATTTATCGGGAGTCGGCGCTGTGGACTCTACCGCGGTGCGCTGTATCCTTTTATGAGACTGCGGCTCCAGCTGTGGCATCCGCTGTGGCATCGGTTCTGGTTCCAGCAGTGGCTTCGGCAGTGGCTTCGGCTGTGGTGCTGTGGCTGTGGCGCTATAGGCTTCCCAACCTCAGCTAAGTGGTGCTACGAATGCTGCTGAGCAGCGGCGCTTGCGGGAGCAAATGAAACAGTCGCCAGCTGCGTGGTTGTGTAGGCGCGTTGTCTACGGGAGTACGGGCTCAATATTCTCTCCCGCCTTGCATTCGTCTACCCAGGCCTGCCGTTCACTGCCTCAATAGCCTCAAAAACACGAAGGGCCGCCACCCATCCCTAAAATTCTGCATATTTCAGAGCAAGTAGTGCCACATGGAGAGGAGACTAGAACGCACCACTGCTGCTCTTGGCAGAGTAAAATTAGTCGCACTTTTTCACTTTGGCATGCTAGTTTACTTAAGGTTTTCGAATGTGGAACTTTGTCCGCGTCGTGCAGTCATTCAGGGGGCTGTGCCCTTATTAAAGAGGAGTGTGGTTTGTAGCCACCGCTGAGCGTTGGCAGGAGCAGCAGCTTCGCGCAGGTGCAGCGAGTGGCGTGATGTGATGCGGCATCACTGCGTGTTAAAAATTAGAGCAATGACTGCGGTACCGGTCTCTTCGCACACAAAAAGTTCTTGAGCTCTTGCTCCTCCTTTCAGCGAAAGCAAGAAATCAGCACAGAAAAGCAAACGCCTTTGAACGGCGATGCAAACTTTGCCTTCCTTTGAGAAGCGTTGACTTGCAAGACACATACGCTGGAGATGTGCAGCATTGAAACAAAGAATGGGACGAGAAATTAGAGACTAGCAGGCCAACGAAACAACGCCACGGGAGAGGACGAGAGAAAGCACAAAATAACAGCCCACTAATTTCCGTTCTTGTGGTAACGGGGAAAGGGCAGGGAAGCGTGGCAGTAAGTGCAACAATGTCCGACGTGGGCAGCTGCGCAAACAAATGGAACATCTTGACATAGTGAGTGCTGGAGCAAGAAAAAACGCGGTAAATTGGCGTCAGCCGAGGCCATTAGTACTTCTGCCCTAATGGCTGCTCCGGTAAGCAAATGGCTGGTCGTCTACAGCCCTGACCAAGGCTGTGTTTGTATTCCACTGGCAATTGAACAAAGTGGGGCTGAGGAGCGTGTAACTCTTTGACTGTTTGCGTAGCAACCTTATCTATTCTTGTTTTCCTTTGTTGTCGCATTTGACTTCTTTTCGTTGGCTGCGTTTTAAAAACCCGGCATCTTTCGCCATCGTTTCAGCTGCAAATATCGTTACCAACTTTGCTCACACATATTTTTCTTTGTTCCCTATTCCAAAACCCAGCGTCTTCCAGTGCCTTCCAGTGTGAAACCAGCGCGTTTTTTGACGCTGGATCGCACTGTGGACTCTGGCGCTCGCTGCGAGTCACTGGGACACCAGTGAGAACGCTAGGTCACGCTGGACGAGACGCTGGTTTCACTGCCCTGATGCTGCGACGCACTGGTTTGTGCTGTTCCGGCTGGTTTTCGCTGTTTCTCGCTACAGTTCGCTGGCTCCCACTGGAAACTGCGCTGGTTGAGTTTGTTCCGTACTGGTTCCACTATGCAAGGAAGATAGGCGCTGCTGAATATTAAATAATTTATACAATTTCATCGCTTGATACTAGTCTCTTGTCCTAAATAACGCTACATCTTCGGGTCATGAAAGTTTATTTCGTGTTGGAGCTTGGAATAAAGGTTCGTGAGCTTACTTGAGGCTGAACATCACATTCGTTTTTTTTTTTGCGTTTTCCGTTTTGACTGGGTGGATAGCTACGTTCTTGAACGAAACCACGCAAACGCAGAGGACGCCTCGTTTTTTAGTAGTTTTTACGTCACCCATGACTGCGAGTTGTCGCCGGTGTTGCAGTGATGTGGGATCGACACGAAACCCAGAATTCGTTCAGACGCGTTCGAACGGACCCCGAGTTCGAAGCCTACCGCTGATTGATATCATCGTGCTGATAACAAAGCTGAGACAAACTGTGCGCTTCCACTTTCCGCCTTGTGCTAAAAAATAATAGATAAAAGGTTCTGAAGCTCAAATACACAGATTTTAGCATTCGCTAGGTATCCGCGCCGAGATCGGTCCATTCCACCGAAGCTTAGGCCTAGCGTACTCGCCGAGTCCGTCTACGCGCTATCGGCCCGTCTGGGCTTAGGAAGCAACAAGACTGAAAATGATAAATCACTCTGTATTTCAGCTTTCGCATCGGTGCTCTTAAATAAACCATTTATTTGTGTCTCAAGCGTCAGCACAAGAAGCGATTAGCGCCGATGTGACGCGTTATAAACATACGTGTATGTGTTGTCGCAGTAGGCTGCCAGCACTAGCCTACGCTTTTGTGACGAAGATATGTGACTATACATACGTGTCGATTGTAAAGCATCAGTGAACTGAAAAAGCGTTGCATATCTCTTGCGCGAAGAACAAGAAACGGCTATCAAAATCGGCAGGAACAGCCCATACAGCGTCCCAGTCTGCGGTTCATTTAATACTTTTTTCGAAGTTAAAATACCAATCGAAAGCGAAAATCAGTTTTGACGCACTTCCAAACACAGTACTGAATACGGACAACAACTTTTTCTTTCTGGTACAGACGTAAGTTTCAGTTGCAGGACGATAGCACATCTACCATGTCTGTGCTAGACGCCTCTCAGCGAAACTAAAACGGCGTCTGGATCTTGACATGGACACATTTTCATGTGCCGGCATCGCCAAGCTGGGAATAACGAAAAAAAAAAAAGCCTGGCGTGGCGTAGTGGTAAACTACCGGGCTTGAGATCTGTAGCTAAGACGATCGAATCCTAGCCGAGTTATTTTTTTTAATTTTTTTTTTGCGCTAAAACGCTCTTTGTTGCTTTCTGTATTCAAAAAATATATCCGGTGGCCAGGCACCGCGTATTTCACGCTCTAGAGCTGCTTTTCGCACCCATACCCAACGCCCCTCTGTACGCTGCGTCTGCCCAGCGCCCCAGCATCCAGCGCGCGACACTGGGCCCATAATCCGGCATGGTGCTGGACACTGGATACTGGGTTTTGCAATAAGGTTCCACTCGTCTTTGGAATCTTACCTCTCCCTATGCAGTGCAGCATGTCAGCGGTCACATGCACACCAGCATAAATTTCTGTCTTGGATTACAGAGCTTTTTCTTTCCTCCTTGTCTGTTTTATACTTCAAGTGCTTTATCGAGGTATCAAGTGGGCTAATTTCAACGTCCATTGCTTTAATTACGTGTTCTTCTTTGAAGTACTACATAGCCGAAAAGCGAGAAGAATTAGGGAAGAGAGGGCTTAAATTTGATTTAGAACTCTATAGAACCAACACGGAATGAAGCCGCGGAAAGTATATACACTGATAATTTCTTCTGCGCTTTCAATCGGATTATTCTGTGCGTTCGTCATACGTTTGTTACATATACAGAAAGCAATAATACACCACGAAGAAATATATGCGAGTAGACTAAAATATTGATTAATATAATTGTTCACGGTAGTGGCTATTTCTGCAGGTAGACCTAACCGGGCGCACATGAAGGCCACTTACCCAGATATTAAAATTAACACTTCGGGATCAACACACTTAGCTCCGTCTATAAACGTGCAACAAAGAAGTTTCAATAGTGTCTTCGTTAGCAGGGCTGAAAAGGCACTAGAACGCACTGAATTGAAAGTGATCTTTCATTAGCTTAGCGTAAACAACTCTTGATGTTGGTGTAGATATTATCACGTTGTTTCAAGCTTACGACATGATTGTCACTATCCTGTTTCCTTTGTCGAATACTGTGCCGCCAAAAAATGTTTGCCCTAAGTAATTCTGGTGCATAATACACAGCTCTAGCTTAAGTGGAAGTTTTAGCTTGGGAGCTGCTATCCAAATACAAGGATAAAGAAAAATAATTCTTCTCGGCAACAACTGCACAGATTTTGGTTAAGGTTTGTTAAACGTAAATGCTAAAATCTAGTAATTGGAGGAAGGACACTCCTAGATTACCAACAATATTTTCTAATTCTTGACTTTTGCGAGACAGAGAGAGAGAGAGAGGGAGGGATATACAGATGGCATACATGTTCTCCAGTCAAGAGTCTGGTTCGATATCCTACGCTGAGGGAAGGGAGAGAAGGAAGGGAGAGAAGGGAGAGAGAGGGTATAGAGACGTGCACAGGCAGTCATTGAGTGACGCCAATCGTGCAAACCAGACGTTCTCAGAAAGCACAAAAGTGCCTTCACTGCCTTCTGAGCCGATGACCGGTGGCGACGGTGCTCTAGTACTGTTTGTTCACTCAGAGGACGATCATCTAGTTTCCTCAATGTGTTGGGCAAAGATTGTCATTGTGCTTGAAATTGAGGACAGTGGCACAATAAGTGGTCAATGTTTGCCTCGCATCCGCAAACATCACACGCAAAACTATCAGCCATTCCAATGAGTGCTGAGTAAGCTGTCGTGAAGGCAACTCCCAGCCACAACCGACACAGAAGGGACGCTTCGCGTCGGTGCAGTCTGCCCGGAGGTCTGAGTTGCAGTGAAGGGTTTAGTTTGTGCAGTCTGGTGCGCCTTGTATGTGCGGCATTTCACTCTGCTAAGGAGAGCGTATGTGCTAAAATGCGAAGTTGTCTTGCAGCCTCGGTTTGAAACTCTGTCTCTCAGCCATAAAAGAACACGATATCTCGATTCTTTAAACTGCACCTAATATTACATATTAAACGGACAAAAATGACATATACACCACTCTAAGCGATACAAGTCCCTAGTAAACATAGTAAAAATTTCAAACGTATGAAGTTTGTGCACGTCATATGCTTAACAGGTTCAGTTTACAGAAATTTGATATTTGTTTGTAGTGAAGAGTAACATATTACCGCGACAGCGCTAACGGCCCTGTGTCCCAAAAATCTGGCGTCAAACGTCCTTTCGGCAAAAAGATTTTCGAACCACCCATACCCAGGCCCATCATGTGGCGCAAGGTAGCTACTGAACTACTTCAATTTCTCAAGTTAAAATACGCAGAAAAATCCTAAAGTACGACTTTCACACAACTTACAGACATAATAGCGGTAATTTGACTATACGGGAAAACATAATTCTGTTACCAAAAACTCAAAAAACCCCTTTTTCCAGCGTTTATACCATACATAGAACGGCCACGGCATCCGCTATTTGCGCGCCCCGGTGCGTGAGTATCTTGGAGACTCCGGAGTGGCGCACCCGATTCATTGCAATACCTCCAGATGGTGCTTGCCTCCGCCGCATCCGGCCCACGCAAGAGGCCGCATTTCTACCAGAAAGCCCGCCTTTGTGCATAGCGTTCGCGGCCAACATTTCCCGGTGAACATTACGGTTACATACGCTCCAGTTGGCAGGAAGCGTGAGAAGCACTCAGGGATCGTTGAATGCTATCGCGTTCCACTTTTAAAGGCGAAGCTTAAGCGCCCTCCATCTTTTTCCTAAACTTCGCTTGTCTATTCTTTTTTTTTTTACTTACGAATGTTTGACAGCATTTGTAAAAAAAATTTGAGCTGTTATGTAAAAATACTGTTTCCTAGAGTTGCTAGAATTTAATACGTTCTTTAAGATGCACCAGAGGTTATTTACATCCGCCCGCGTGTTGCGTCATGAAAGCATTGATTGATTTTGTGTGTTTGAATAGGAAAATTAGAGTGGCGTGATGCGGACTTAAAAGGGGCTTTCCCTTAATTTGGTTTGCTTGGTATAGAAGCAACCCGTGTCCGAATCTTGGCTAGAAATTAATGACAGTGTAATTATTACTTTCACCTTGTTTTTCTTTGCTGACCATAGACGGTGGTTCCAACTGACTTTCGCCATTGTTTGAGATAGCTCTGAGACCACAGAAATTCGTTGGTTCTCTTGTGGACTCTTCTAGAGGTACCATAAGTCCAGAAGATGCTTACTTAAAGTTGATCAGGGTGCCCTTTCAAGCGTCTCGTGGCAGTACGCAGATTTGCAAAGGTACAGGAAACATAAACGAACGCTATCCTGCGACCGTGTTTCGTGCCTGGCAAGTTTAGCTTCATTCGTTTGGAACCCGTAGCTATCGCGCGGTCATATCTTCTCAGACTTGTGGTCTTCTGCGCACCATTTATTTGGTATGTTGCTGCTAGAGCCACTAGAGATTATGGATAAGTCAGACAACACCATGGGTGCAATAAAATACGCCAGCTGATGAGTCAAATATGCCGATTCTCTTCGTGAGCACATTCTGGCGCAAACTATTATTTCGCCTATTTCGCGCGAGTCTTCTGTCGACCAAACGACACCTAAACAGATGTCACCTTGATGACCAATCCTTTAGTGGCGTCACTCTGGCACACGAATGTGCACTACAAACAGATAGTGACCGCTGCGCTACATCTCTTGCTTGCAACCTTTATCGCGCTGGCTATAATTTCCATCACCTTTAATATTTTCCAGAAAAATAGGGAAGCAAAAGGAAGAGAGGTGACGTGGTATGCTTCAACTGCTGATGAGGCACGCCATGCACTACAGGACGCGCGAAACTGAGGAGAGTCCACATGGGAGTAGTGTTAGTCCTTCAATTTAGCGACGCCTCAGGTGTACAGTAAAGAGCTTCACCCATCGATTTCCATTAAGCGTCTCTGCGGAGCAGAATAAACATAGCCGTAAAGCATATCCAGAAGCAAGTGGCGAAGGGCGGGAGAAGTTCGTTCAGTATGGAAGACACTCTGCAGGATTACGTTTCGCCAGAAAAATATTGTCATGGCCGGTTGATCCAGTCGTTAGTGCACTTATATGCGGGGCTGTTCTCACCATTGCGCAATGCTGTGGCCATTACTGCTCAGTTAATGATTTTTTTTGTCTGTAGATTGTTCTCTTTTATAATATAAAAATAAAAACTGTATGTAGCTACTGGTAAAACTGTCTTTGTGATGGATATACTGGGTGTTTCAGCGAACACTTTCAAAAAACTTTAAAAGTTGCCTGTGGCAGATATCTCAATTCTAGTTCATGAGCTCGTCTACTCGAAGCGGTGGACAATACTTGCACAAAAATTGAGATGCAAAATCGGCTAATGAATAAAAATTAGGTAATTAGCTTTTTAATTAATTACATTATAGCCCATATAGCAATTTACAAATTCTAGACGTGGAGCTCGCAAGGCGGATCGGATCCACCTGGAACGAATTTTCTTTGTCGTCCTGAGAATTCATTCTAAGTGGATCAGCCTTGCGAAGACCACTGCTAGAGAGAGAGAGAGCAAATGATAAATGAAAGGTAGGGAGGTTAACCAGGACTGAGCCCGGTTGGCTACCCTACACTGTGGAAAGGGAAACGGGGACGGAAAGATTAAAGAAAGAAGAGAAAGTCCACCGGGGATATCGTTCAGTCACTCAGTCCGGATCACAGACGCTGACTCAATCCTGTATCTTTCAAATATCGCAGCAGCGCTTTTGTGGCCTTTTGTAGCTGCGATATGCGAGGCCATGGTCCCAAGATCTTGTTCAAGGTGAACGGTTTTCTATCTAACTGGTTGAGAGCTGTGCAGAGTTCTTGTCTTTCATTTTCAAATGATGGGCAGTAGCACAGTAGATGGTCTATAGTTTCTTCGACACCGCAGGCATTGCACTCGGCGCTATCAGCCATTCCAATTAAAAACGTATATGCATTCGTGAATGCGACGCCCAAGCGTAAGCGGCACAGCATTGTTTCCTCATTACGCGGAAGCCCTGGTAACAGCCGCAGTTGCATAGATGGATCGAGGGAATGCAATCGATGTTGAGTGAAATCAGGTGTGTGCCACTTCTCCAATGTCATACGGTGCGCTAGCTTGCCTAAGTGTTGGGCTGCGTCAGTCCGCGATAAAGGTATAGAAACAAGGGTTGCTCCTTCATGTGCTTTCTTAGCAGCTTCGTCAGCGACGTCGTTGCCGGAGATACCGCAATGGCCAGGCAGCCACTGAAACACGACGTCGTGCCCTTTCGCAATCATGTGAGGGTGCATTTCTCGTATCTCCGATACGAGTTGTTCACAGGACCCGCGACGAAGAGATGACAGAAGACATTGTAAGTCCGCCTTTGAATCACAGAATATTGCCCACCGATTAGCCGGTTGGTTGTTAATATAATCTACGGCACCTCGGAGAGCAACAAGCTCCGAACCGGTCGATGTTGTCAAGTGAGAAATCTTGTATCGGATGCTTAGTGATCGTGATGGTATAACCACTGCCCCGGCAGAGCTGGTCTGGGTGGAAGAGCCATCCGTATATATGTGGACGCGGTCAAAGTAGAAAGTGTGCAAACAATCCAGAGCTGCTTGCTTCAAGGCCAAGGTAGGCAGGTCGGTCTTCTTTCTTATCCCTGGAACCGTAAGACGCACTTGAGGTTGTTTTAAACACCACAAAGCTGAGGTTGAACGTGCTGATGGTGTGAAGCCCGATGGTAGGGAGGCACGATGCTTGCTGACCTCGTTGGAGAAGGATGCCTGTGGTCGTCGTTCTGGCAGACAGGCAAGAAAGCTTGATTGAATCCGTGAAATATGACGAACATGGGCCCTAAGCGAGTCGGTGCTGATGTAAGTCGTGATCGGGTGGTCTTGAGCCATTATAATGGTTCCTGCTGTTGAGGCGCTCCGCGGAAGGCCTAGGCAAACACGTAGTGCCTGTGCTTGCACTGCTCTGAAGTTCTCGAAGATTTGACTTGCATGTTTTAGCAAGCACGGGAGAACTATAGCGTAGAAATCCGATAAAAAGTGCTCGATATAACTGTAGCATGGAGCCCACTGACGATCCCCATGTTTTGCCGGCGATGAACCTGAAGATGTGAACAATAGATGTGGGCCTCTTCTTCAAGTGGGCAACCTGAGGGCTCCAAGAGAGGTCCCGGTCAACAATGACACCCAAAAACCGATGATTTTTCTTGTAGCAGATAGGCTGGCCATTGATGTACACTGGATAACCAGACATCGCTTTTCGCGTAAAAGCGACTAACCCACATTTTTCTGTTGAGATGGTGTGATGTGTGGTGCGCGACATGGTGCGGTGATCGCGACGGTCAAGAGCAGATGACACTGAGTGCACGCGCGCCGGGGTGGAAGAAGGAAAACAACGACGCCGAAGAGCGTCCGGCACGAGAACGCGCGGCGCATGAAAGGCAACTAAAAGAAGAAAAGCCTCACCAATCAAGAAAGACCACGGGGCGTCAGGCAGCCAATCCGAGAATGCCAAATCGGCCAGATGAGGAGAAAAAGCGTGGTGCGCTGGCAGAACGAGGAGACACGCGAGGACACGCAGGGAGACGCCGGGGAGACGCCAGGAGAGTCCCAGGAAGTGACGGCAGGAGGAGGTCAACTACCGGAGCGGGCGTTGAAGACGGGCCGTCGGGTTCCAGACCCGAGCCCACCAAGACTTCACCCGCCCGGGGCCTCCTGCCAACCTGTTCCTGTGCGTCGCCCGTCTACCCGAGCGTGCCGTCAGCTCCTCAACACCGGTGAGCTTCTGCGCCAGTGGGCAGGACGAGAACAGTCGGGCTACGGGCCCGAGTTCTACGCCAGCTGCCCGGCCAGAACGCCACCCCCGTCTGCCGTGCCGCCTGCTGCTCGAGGCTGGCGTTCGAGCTTCTGCGCCCGTGGGCGAGACAGGAGCAGTCGGGCTACGGGCCCGAGCTCTACATCCAGCTGCCCGGCCAGAACGCCGCCGCCGTCCACTCCTGCCACCAAGCCGCCCTCTTTACCTCGCCTAGCCAGAGCTGGCGCGCTCCGGTCGGTCAGCTTACACCGCGACCTATGGTGAGACCGGCACCACTCCTTTCGCCAGCTTGTCGCCGCGTCGACGCGTCGAGACTGTGACGCGTCCCCGCCCTCGTGGCAAGCCCGGACTCGCGCACTCGTTAACCTCATGCAAGCTGTTGTGTATCGCACCGCTGGCACGAGTTGTTGCAAACTCAGCGCTGACACCCGTTGTTGCAATCGGGTCGCAAGCCCCAAGGGTAGCGTTGGCCTGGCGGCCTGGGGCACTGGAAGCATCCGAAGGTCTCGGCAAAGCATGAGTCGACTGGTAACAGAACAACTGGTTTATTCTAACATCGCAAAAGAGCGGGCGGTCAGGTCGACCGAAGTGAGAGACGGGAGAGCACGTAACTCGACAGAAGAAATCGGAGCCTCTCTCCCGGCGTCCGGGGGCAGCTGCTCTTATAGTCTCGGCGTCGCGGGCAAGAAGGAAGGTCACGGGGGAGACCACGTGACGGCGTGGCACGGACGAGCTGAGATACATGTTGAGACGAGTGTAGTGACTCAACCGCCGGCCGGGCGCCGGACAGACCTCCTCGCTTCACACTTGGGGAGCTCCTCTCCCCGGCTGCCGCGCTTTGACAAGCGTGGGCACACACACACACACGCACACACGAAGACACGTGGCACTGAAACACGCCTGGACGCGCTTGGCGGGGAGACTGCGGGAGCTCCGAACGGGCCAAAATGTCCGCCGCTTTGAAGGAAGCCCCGGCGTCCGTTGCATCCGCGCCGGCTATACCGCGCGTCGTAGGCGAAACGTAACAAAGCCCTATGTGTGTTCCTTGCCGCAATGTCTGCTTGAGTGTTTATTTTAGGCACGTTTTCTATTTTCTTCTATTTATCTTAAGCCTTTTTTAGTTTGATTAAAAGTATTTGTGTGTGTGTTCAAACCAACGGCTTTGTCCTCAATTGGATTCTCGGAGGCTCCGCCTAAGAGAACCAACCGAACCATTGAGCACACGAACCTTTGCCCCCATAAGTGGGTCATCACAGATGGTAAGCCCTTGTGTCTGAAGATAGTCAGATGCCTGTGTTGCTGCTTGCTGTAGCCTTGCGCGAACCTGCAGGCGAGTGACCGCTGATGTCCAGATGCAGATGTCGTCGGCGTATATTGAAACAATCACTGTTTCCGGTAGGGATTCAGCCCGCCCAAGAAGCGCGAGGTTGAAAAGAACGGGGCTTAGAACACCGCCTTCGGGAACGCCTCGGCATGTGTAGTGGTCGGTAGTCGGACCATCTTCCGTACGCACGAACAAGGACCTTGTTATATGCAATATGGGTCATAAGGTAATTAGCTAAAAAGTTAATTAGTAAATTTATGTTAGTTAGTCGATTATGCATTTTCATTTTTGAGTAGTAGTGTCCGCTGCTTCGAGTAGACCGGCTCATAAACTATAATGGAGCTATCTGCCACAGGAAACCTTTAAAAAATTTGAAAGTGTTTGCTGAAACAACCTGTGGATAAATACTGTCACGTGGTAGTGACGGTGAAGAAAGAAGCAATACGGTGGAATACAAAACTAGCTTTTATTGGGCGAACCTGTGCCCACAAAAACAGGCTACACTTATAGCACAACGATAGCGGCGAACACGGTCGGCGATCGTCGGAAAACTGATTAGCGGGTCAAGCGCGTCGGCTTTTATAGATCAGTCGTCGAATGTTCCAGATTAACTGATGGGACCCGCGTGTCTTCCACAAAGTTCTACACCATTCGTGTCACGCGATGAAATCTGATAACACAAGGTTCGGCGACAACAGACACGCGGATAGAAGCGTCGATAACTTTCCAGAAACGTCGGATACATGCAGGCGCGTCCCTCGCTGTGCGATTACAGTTGTTAAGCGGCGAAACGTGGTTGCCCGATAAAGATAAGTACACGTGTCATTACCCCCCTCTTAAAAAGCATCGACCCGATGCCGCTAACAAACGAAAGTAACAAAGAAAAGCACTCGTAGCAAAGAAAACAACAAACTAAGGAAGTTCATCAGCGTCCGTAAAATGGCTTAAGGCGCACCACGTGGACCACTTCAGATCGTGCGCGGCGCCGCTGTGAGTGCGAAATGCCGTCTGGCACGACCTCATAGTCCAGTGCGCCAATACGTCGGATGACCTTGTAGGGTCCGAAATAGCGTCGCAGCAGCTTCTCACTGAGTCCTCGCCGGCGTATCGGGGTCCATACCCAAACACGGTCGCCGGGCTGGTACTCGACGAAGCGTCGTCGGAGGTTGTAGTGTCGGCTGTCGGTACGCTGCTGGGTCTTGATCCGTAGGCGGGCGAGCTGTCGGGCTTCTTCGGCGCGCTGGAGATAGGTAGCGACGTCAAGATTCTCCTCGTCAGTGACGTGCGGCAGCATGGCGTCGAGCGTCGTCGTCGGGTTCCTGCCGTAAACCAACTTGAATGGCGTGATCTGTGTTGTTTCTTGCACCGCCGTGTTGTAGGCGAAGGTGACATACGGCAGGACCGCGTCCCACGTCTTGTGCTCGACGTCGACGTACATTGCTAGCATGTCGGCGAGGGTCTTGTTCAGGCGCTCCGTGAGACCATTCGTCTGCGGATGGTAGGCAGTTGTCCTCCTGTGGCTCGTCTGGCTGTACTGCAGAATGGCTTCGGTGAGCTCTGCTGTAAAAGCCGTTCCTCTGTCGGTGATTAGGACTTCTGGGGCACCATGTCGCAGCAGGATGTTCTCGACGAAAAATTTCGCCACTTCGGCTGCGCTGCCTTTTGGTAGAGCTTTGGTTTCAGCAAAGCGGGTGAGATAGTCCGTCGCCACGATGATCCACTTATTCCTGGATGTTGACATCGGAAACGGCCCCAACAAATCCATCCCAATCTGCTGGAATGGTCGACGAGGAGGTTCGATCGGCTGTAGTAATCCTGCTGGCCTTGTCGGTGGTGTCTTGCGTCGTTGACAGTCTCTGCATGTCTTGACGTAACGGGCGACGTCGGCGGTCAGACGCGGCCAGTAATACTTTTCCTGTATCCTCGACAGCGTCCGGGAGAATCCGAGGTGCCCAGCGGTTGGATCGTCGTGTAGGGCGTGCAGTATTTCTGGACGGAGCGCTGACGGCACCACAAGAAGGTAGCTGGCGTGGATTGGTGAGAAGTTCTTCTTCACGAGCAGGTTGTTTCGTAGCGTGAACGAAGACAACACGCGCTTAAATGCCCTAGGGACAACGTCGGTGTTCCCTTTCAAATACTCGACGAGGCCTTTTAGCTCCGGGTCTGCTCGTTGCTGTTTAGTGAAGTCTTCGCGCTTATTATCCCAAGGAAGGCGTCGTCGTCCACGTCGTCTTGCGGCGGGGGATCGATTGGGGCGCGTGATAAGCAGTCGGCGTCGGAGTGTTTTCTTCCGGACTTGTATATTACCGTTACGTCATATTCTTGTAGTCTGAGGCTCCACCGCGCCAGCCGTCCTGAAGGGTCCTTTAAGTTAGCTAGCCAACACAACGCGTGGTGGTCGCTGACGACTTTGAATGGCCTGCCATAGAGGTAAGGGCGGAATTTAGCTGTAGCCCAAATGATGGCGAGGCATTCCTTTTCAGTCGTAGAATAATTGCTTTCCGCTTTTGACAGCGACCGGCTAGCATACGATATCACCCGTTCAAGTCCTTCTTTCCTCTGGACTAGGACGGCACCGAGGCCTAGGCTACTGGCGTCAGTGTGGATTTCAGTATCGGCGTCCTCGTCGAAGTGTGCAAGTACCGGCGGTGACTGCATGCGTCGTTTGAGTTCTTGAAATGCGTCGGCCTGCGGCGTTTCCCAATTGAACTCGACATCAGATTTCGTTAGATGTGTTAGCGGCTCCGCGATGCGCGAAAAGTCCTTGACAAAGCGCCTATAGTAGGCACACATGCCAAGGAATCTGCGCACTGCCTTCTTGTCGATTGGCTGCGGGAACTTTGCGATGGCAGCTGTCTTCTGCGGGTCGGGGCGCACTCCAGATTTGCTGATGACATGGCCTAGGAATAGAAGCTCATCGTAAGCGAAGCGACACTTTTCCGGCTTCGGGGTGAGCCCTGATGACTTGATGGCCTCTAATACTGTCGCAAGCCGCTTAAGGTGATCGTCGAAATTTCCGGCGAACACGACGACGTCATCCAAGTAAACAAGACAGGTCTTCCACTTCAATCCTGCTAAAACCGTGTCCATCACGCGCTGGAACGTTGCAGGCGCCGAGCACAGTCCAAATGGCATAACCTTGAATTCATAGAGGCCGTCTGGCGTGATGAAGGCGGTCTTTTCGCGATCCCTTTCATCGACTTCTATTTGCCAGTAGCCAGACTTGAGGTCCATCGATGAGAAGTATTTAGCATTGCAGAGCCGATCTAATGCGTCGTCTATCCGTGGGAGGGGGTATACATCTTTCTTCGTGATTTTGTTCAGTCGACGATAATCGACGCAGAAACGTAGGGTTCCGTCCTTTTTCTTCACTAAAACAACTGGAGACGCCCACGGGCTTTTCGACGGCTGGATGATGTCGTCGCGCAGCATTTCGTCGACTTGTTGTCTTATAGCTTCGCGTTCTCGCGTCGAAACTCGGTAAGGGCTCTGGCGTAGTGGTCGAGCGCTCTCTTCGGTGATTATGCGATGCTTTGCGACTGGTGTTTGTCGAATCCTTGATGATGTCGAAAAGCAGTCTTTGTATCGTCGAAGCAGACTTCTGAGCTGTTGCTGCTTAATCACGGGGAGACTTGGATTTATGTTGAAGTCTGGCTCGGGAACTGCGGTCGTCGGGGTAGATGCAACAGAATCCGAGAGGACAAAGGCATCGCTGGTTTCCTGTATTTCCTCGATGAATGCGATCGTCGTGCCCTTGTTGATGTGCTTGAACTCCTGGCTGAAGTTTGTCAGCAACACTCTCGTGTTTCCTCCATGCAGTCGAGCGATCCCTCTTGCGACGCAAATTTCACGGTCGAGTAGTAGACGTTGGTCGCCTTCGATGACGCCTTCTACGTCAGCGGGTGCTTCGGTGCCGACCGAAATAACGATGCTGGAGCGAGGCGGGATGCTGACTTGATCTTCGAGCACACTCAAGGCGTGGTGACTACAAGGGCTCTCCGATGGTATCGCTTGATCTTCCGACAGCGTTATTGACTGCGACTTCAGGTCGATGATTGCGCCGTGTTGGTTCAGGAAGTCCATGCCGAGAATGACGTCTCGTGAACACTGTTGCAGGATAACGAAGGTGGCAGGGTAAGTCCGGTCATGAATGGTAATTCTTGCCGTGCAGACTCCAGGCGGCGTAATGAGGTGTCCTCCAGCGGTCCGAATTTGGGGGCCCTCCCATACAGTCTTAACCTTCTTAAACTGGGCGGCGATGTGTCCACTCATTACGGAGTAATCGGCCCCTGTGTCGACTAAGGCAGTGACTGCGTGGCCGTCGAGAAGCACGTCAAGGTCGGTGGTTCTTTGTCTGGCGTTGCAGTTAGGTCGTGGCGTCGGATCACGGCTGCGTCGTGTTGAACTGAAGCTGGAACGTTGCTTCGTCAAGTCGTCTTTCGTCGGTGTAGTCTTGGCGTCCTGACTTCGTCGGGACGGCGGCGTGTCGTCATTAGGTCGTCGAGATGGTTTCTTCGTCGTCTTCGTCGGCGGCGGAGGATCTTCGTCAGTTCGACGAACAGCAACCGCACCTCCATCGGTTGCTGCTTTTAGTTTTCCGGATATGGGCTCGCAGAGCGGCCCCGGGCTGGGCCGGTGTATGGTCGGTGCTGCGGCGACAGGTAGCGGCCTGGTGACGGCGAACGGGACGGTCGTCGAGGGCTCCACTGAGTAGCGGCGAGGTAGTCGGCGATGTCACGAGGGCGTTCACCTTCCCTCGGGCGCTGTGCGTTCACGGCGAAGCCTCGCAATCCCAGGTCGCGGTATGGGCATCGGCGGTACACGTGGCCGGCTTCGCCGCAGTGGTAGCAGAGCGGGCGGTGGTCGGGGGCGCGCCAAATGTCCGTCTTCCTCGCGTAGGTGCGCTGGGCGACGGGTGGGCGTGCTGGCGGCGGCGGCGGTGGACGACGGAATTGTGGCGTTACAGGGCCCTGGCGTTGTCGCGGAGGGGGAGCTTGACGGCGTGCGACGGCGGCGTAAGTCATCGCTTCTGGCTGGGGCTGCGGTAATTGTGGTTGCACCTCAGGAACTCCTAGCGATCGGTGCACCTCTTCTTTCACGATGTCGGCGATCGAGGCCACTTGAGGCTGCGACGATGGCAAGACCTTGCGCAGTTCTTCGCGCACGATGGCCCTGATGGTCTCGCATAAATCGTCCGTGGCCAGTGATTGAATTCCGGAGTAGCTTGTTGGCTTGGTGCGTCGGTCAAATTGCCGGTTCCGCAATTCCAGTGTCTTCTCGATGCTCGTCGCCTCACGAAGAAACTCGTCGACGGTCTTCGGTGGGCTTCTTACCATACCGGCGAAAAGTTCCTCCTTTACACCACGCATCAGTAGACGTACTTTCTTCTCCTCGGGCATTTCTGGGTCGGCGTGGCGGAACAGACGGCTCATTTCCTCAGTGAAAATCGCGATCGTCTCATTCGGCAGCTGCGCTCTTGTCTCGAGTAGAGCTTGGGCTCGCTCTTTTCGCACGACGCTTTGAAATGTTTGCAGGAAGCCGCTCCGGAACAGGTCCCACGTCGTCAAGGTGGCTTCTCGATTCTCGAACCACGTCTTGGCGGCGTCCTCCAATGCGAAATAGACATGTCGTAGCTTGTCGTCGCTTGCCCAGTTGTTAAACGTAGCGACCCTCTCATACGTTTCCAGCCAGTTTTCCGGGTCCTCAAATGTGGAACCGCGGAACGTTGGTGGTTCCCTGGGATGCTGCAGCACGATGGGGGACGCTGGGGCTGCCATTGCGGTTGCCTTGGCCACAATCTTCTTGGTCTTCTCAGGTAGAAGTCCGTGCTCCGGGGGCAGCTGTTGAAGACGGCGGCTTGCTCGGTGGTCCGGGACTAGGTTGGTGTTCTGTTTGTGGTCTGGGCTGGGATCACGGCTTGTCGGGGGCGTCCTGTACATGGACGAAAAGCACCTCCACCAGATGTCACGTGGTAGTGACGGTGAAGAAAGAAGCAATACGGTGGAATACAAAACTAGCTTTTATTGGGCGAACCTGTGCCCACAAAAACAGGCTACACTTATAGCACAACGATAGCGGCGAACACGGTCGGCGATCGTCGGAAAACTGATTAGCGGGTCAAGCGCGTCGGCTTTTATAGATCAGTCGTCGAATGTTCCAGATTAACTGATGGGACCCGCGTGTCTTCCACAAAGTTCTACACCATTCGTGTCACGCGATGAAATCTGATAACACAAGGTTCGGCGACAACAGACACGCGGATAGAAGCGTCGATAACTTTCCAGAAACGTAGGATACATGCAGGCGCGTCCCTCGCTGTGCGATTACAGTTGTTAAGCGGCGAAACGTGGTTGCCCGATAAAGATAAGTACACGTGTCAATACATACGTGCATAACTCTCAGTCTAAGTACTACCGACGAACTAGTTAATCAGCAAGCACGAGTAAGTTTCCATTTACCTACTACAGGACATCTGTATCTAAACGCATCATTAGGCCGTTTGTTTTGGAAGACAAGATTCCTTTCGTGGGATCATGCACCCAAATGCACTCGTAGAGTTAGACTTAGAGAAATTAGAGTTAGACGAAGAAGTCCCGCGCTGCTTTAATGAAAACTGGAATGAAGAACCCACAACCCTGTGCCACTCCGATAAAAAAAAATCGAACAAATACAAGACCAAAAAGAAAGCGCCAGAAGATGTAACCTTAGGGAAACTGTGAAATGTAAGAGTTTCGACATCGAGCAGGACGAATTCGGGATGGTGCTTGGTCCTTATTACTTAGTGCTCAACATGGCGGCAGATTCTTTTGATGAGGCGGTTATGGGTGGGCGCATCTCTCCGCAGAGAGGAAGGAAGAGCAGCGTCTTCATTACCTCAAGTTTAAACTCGAGTTTAGAAATCGAGTTTAAGTGGACGCGTGGAATTTCCCTTTGCTTTGATGTCACTTCAATTATCTGGTACTTTGTGCAGAGGAGTGCTCTCGCATCAGTTTTGTGCCGCGAGAACGGTACTCTTTCATTCGTAAGTTAGTAAGATTGATGAGGTCATGGGGATTTTCCCAAAAAGAATTCCTCAAACGAAAGCTTTATTTTTTTTTCAGTGCCATCTTTGGTGTCATCGCGTCTCCATCACCACTACAAAGTTATTTCTCTACTTTTCTACCGAACAGCTGCCTTCTTTTGTTCCTAGAAGTGGGCAAAGTAGAACCACCTTCGCCCCCTCTATCGCTTGCATTGAAGACGCTACGACGTTCATGCGGGCATTACCGGCCATAATTTATGCTGCGCAGGTTAGATTTCAACTGTGACTTTTCGGTGTTTGACGTTTCTTTTGCGCATATGCACCCATTGCCTCTCTAACGCCTTGTTGGACTCTTAGGGTATCGAAATATTTATTTATCTGAGTAACTAAATAAATAAATTAATTATTAAACCAACCATCGTTATATCCTTCGTCATTTATCCAGTGTAGAGAGTGACGAAGAGATAGTTTAGCTGAAAAAAGTCACCATCAAGGAAAAAAAAACATTTTGATAATGTGGTTGAAACAAATTGGATTTTCTTTTTTATTCCGGACATTCGTTCTCTGGGAGCCTTCTCCCTTGCACACTGTCATAGGGATGCTCGTGAAGCGGAGGAGCAATTATTGGTTGCCTTAACCCGATTTTCTTGGTAAATTCTTATAGCAGTATTTTTCGCTCATTTCTTCAGAGTGATTTGTATAATCTTTTTTTAATGATACTACTTTTTCTCCCTTGTACCATCAGAATCTTGACCAATCTTGAAACCTCGGATGACAGTGACTTCGTGCCCGTAGCGAAGCACAAAGCAAAGAGACGACTCGTCAGGACATCTCCTTCCACAAGTAAAGCAACTGTGATCCCGACGCGAAAGCCATCAGACCTCACAATTTTATTTGTGCCTGCGGCTGCCAGCGACAATCTAAACCGGATCAACCGCCAAGCCACATCTGTATCGCGCCAGGCACTTGTTCCGGGTCAGATCAAAGATGTAAGGATCAACGCCCGTAAGAACATCCTCGCTATAGATGTCACAAACCGCAGCGCGCTAGACATTCTGAGCAACGTTAAGGTGCTGGATAGCATCAACGTACGCTGCTGTAAACAAGATGATCATGACTCTACGGCCGGCGTTGTGTATGACGTAGATAATTCCATAAGCGATGCTGACCTGCATATACTCATCAAGCCGGCGACAGAGGGAATTGCCATATTGCAAGCCCGTCGCCTGGGAAATTCGCAATGTGTCAAGTTAACTTTCAAAGGAGACAGCCTACCGTCACACGTGAAGGTCGGTCACTTCCGACACATTGTACGGCCTTTTGTGCCAAAGCCGCTTCAGTGCAGGAAGTGTCAAAGGATAGGGCACGTTAGCGCGGTTTGCACAAATGCTGCCGTGTGCTGACGGTGCTCTGAGTCGCACAGCCCCGACGCCTGTGGTGCAGAAAACCAAAGGTGCGCCAATTGTCAGGGCTCTCACGATGCAACTTCAAAGAATTGCCCACGCGTGAAAAATGAGGCGAAAGTCTTGAGGCAAATGGTTGGGGATGGTTCTTTGCACAGGGAGGCTACCGCTAAGGTGCGGCGATTTCCAAAAACAAATTTCCAATAATCGTCATTTGTGAACCAAACGTTGAGACCGCCATCCGCCTATGAGGATATGAAGCTTTTATGTCTGCCACCTGTAGCGACTGCAGCAAAGTCATAATTTATATCAGATGCGATTACAAGTATGTTTTACACCCAGTGGCACCTGATGACGACAATCAGTACGTACGTTTGACTATAAAATGCAAGAACGTCGCACTCACGCTCGTAACTGCCTACATTTCACCTTCGAATCGATTTGACAACGCAAGACTAGGTGCAATTTTAACAGCGACACCTGGACCATTGGTTATTACCGGCGACTTCAATTCGCATCGTCATCTATGGGGAAGCTTAAAGATGGATTGTCGAGGAAGACGTGTACTATTCTTCGCGTCGGACTATGAGCTCTACTGCCTAAATGATGGCAGTCCCACTTTTGTGCGGGGATTGATATACAGCAGCTGTCTGGACTTTATTTTTGTTTCAAGATGCCTCAGCGCCAGTGTGAAATGGTTCACGGACAACGAAACGCATGGTGGAGACCACGTTCCAACATATGTTAAAATCGACGGTATACGCAAGTCACACTTTACTATAGTTCTTCATCACATCGACTGGCCTAAATACACGTTGCTCATGGAGAAGAATTGCCACGAGATCCAAGACTGTCTACCTGGCAACATTGAGAAACTAATTAACGCCGCTGCTCAAGAAGACACAAGATCTTTTAGGCCTATTCCTAAATTTTCTGAATTCTAAGCAGAATTGGAGCGGCTTGGAGCAATTCGCCGTCACGCGGAACGAAGGTACAGGCGCACCAAGTCCATGTACGACCTAAGGGAGGCGAGACGCATACAGAAGAAGATCCAGCGTCGGATCAACTCCCTGCAGTCTCTAAGAAGGAAAACCTTCTGTGATTCCCTTGATCCGCATAAACCCCTATCACATATATGGAGAACAGTGCGTGGTCTTCGAACATCACCGCAATAACGCCACCCCTTCAAATGCCTGGCTCTCTACCAAGCTCGCCGAGAGATCGACGTAGCGGACGACTTCTGTTTCAAGGTTGCTGGTCTACCACCATCGTTCGCCACACGTGATCTCCGTGATGTTCCAATCTCGCGGGATTCTCGTATGGACAATCTGTTTTCCATCGAGGAGTTGCAGGCGGCATTGGCAGCGTGCAGACGTTCCTCATCGCCTGGGCCTGACGGGGTGACATACGCAGCTCTTGGAAACCTCGGTCAAACAGTCCGGCATGCACTTCTAGACGTGTACAATAACTCATGGCGTGAAGGAGTAGTTCCTGCTGCATGGAAGTCCAGCCGCCTTGTGCCTCTGCTCAAACCAGGTAAATCACCCCTAGACGTGGCGTCTTATCGTCCCATTGCTCTGGCCAGTTGTCTAGGAAAGGTGATTGAAAGGATGCTGCTGACGCGTCTAGAGTGGTATCTAGAACACTACAAGTTATATCCTGACACTATGGCAGGCTTTCGACGCGGACGCTCTTCTGTAGACAACGTCATAGATCTTGTCTCGTCTGTTCAGCACTGAAAAAGCCTTAGGAGACTGTCAGCGGCGATGTTCCTGGATGTGAAAGGCGCTTATGACAACGTAACCCATCAAGCCATCCTGGACGCCTTGGGTGATGTCGGCCTAGGCGACCTTGTTTTTCGGTGGATATCCAGCTTCTTGAAGGACGGGTGATTCTTTGTGCAAACAGAGGATGGGGCGTCATCATAACACAACACCTACCGTGGCGTACCACAAGGCGGAGTCTTCAGCCCCAATCTATTTAACCTCGTGCTCATTGACCTTGGTCATACCCTTCCGCAATCCGTTCATGTGTCGATCTATGCAGACGATATATGCATTTGGTCATCAGGAGCGACGCGTCCCCAGGTGCGCGCCACACTTCGAAAAGCGGCCACACTAACATCAGGTTATCTTCGAGCGCGAGGTCTGGAGCTGTCCTCCGAGAAGTGCTCTATAGTCGCTTTCACGCGGAACGCAATGAAACCGTACGTTATCAGAATTAATGGACAGCCAATTGCCTACTAGAAGACGCACCGCTTTCTAGGAGTGATAATAGATCGAGACCTTTCCTGGAGTCCTTATATCTCCTACGTAAAAAGGAAATTAGTCATGATAACCCACGTGCTCAGATTTCTTGCGGGAAAGTCATGGGGTGTGTCAGTGAGTGCGATGCTCCAACTCTATAACGCACTGTTCCTCGGTCTCCTGCGCTATAGCTTACCTGTACTGGGTGGGACCGGTAAGACCAACCTCCGTGCCCTCCAGTCTGTACAAGCTCAAGCTCTGTGAATTTGCCTTGGTCTTCCTAGATGTGCATCCAAGGCAGCAACAATAGCCATCGCGCATGACCACCCCATCAATACGTATCTTCAAGTCGACACTTCAAGAATGCATATCAGGCACTTCGCCCGACTTCCATCGCATCACCTCTCCTCCATTCCTGCCGCTCGACCTCGTTCAGCGTTTAGCAAGATTATTGCCGCCAACCATGGAACTTTACCGTCAAACTCCACGCCTGCAGCACGACCATCTCAACCGCTGTGGCGCCTCCATCCACTCCAGGCTCTTCTTGTTATTGCCGGTATCAAAAAGAAAACGGAGATGTCAGCTTTCGCCCTCAAAAAAACCGTGCTTTCAATGCTACTTGACAACCACAGAGGACGCATCCACGTTTACACAGACAGTTCTGTCTCCTCTAAAAGTTCATCTGGAGCAATGGTGATTCCCACAGACTGTGTCGCCCTCAAGTTCAAGACATCTCACATTACATCATCGACGGCTGCAGAACTCGCAGCTATCTGTGCTGCTCTAGAGTTTACTGTTCACAAATCATCACATTCATGGTCCATTTTACGTGACTCAAAGGCAGCTCTCCAGTGTCTGATGTCCCCTTTCAACCACGGACCAAATGTGCAACTAGTCGCAGACATCCGACTACTACACCATCACGCAATCAACCAGGGACACAACATCATCTGCCAGTGGATACCGGGTCACTGCAGAATTTCGGGAAATGACAGTGCAGATGACGCTGCCTGGTCGGCCCATGATGGTGCCCAGGTTATACCCATACCGCTGTCAAGAACAGATGCAGCCACAATTCTTCGCTCCCTCGCCCGCGAGCTTACGCAGAATCTGTAGAACACCAGTGAACTCACGAACGCCCGTCTCCACAGATTGGATCCACATCTGCAACTCCGCCTGCCACCAGGGTTACCACGAGCGGAAGCAACACTTCAGTGCCGCCTGTGGCTCGGCGTGGCATTCATGTACTCCTATTCATTCCGCATTGATGGCCGGCAGCCCTACTTGTGACACCTGCAGCTGCGAGGAGACGATTGAGCACCTCCTATGTGACTGTCCCCTTTACAAAGTGCCAAGAAAAGTGCTCGTGACCGCACTCGAAAAATTGGACAATAGCCCCTTTACAAAGGAAAAAACTCTAGGACACTGGTCCAGACGGGCTTCGGCACTCAAGGCCTTAAGGGCTTTGCTGAAGTCTTTAAGGACATGCGAATTGTGCGACCGCCTTTGAATGTTGTAGCGCGTAGTTTCGCGTTACTGTATGAATTTTCTGGTTTCCATTTTTTTCCTCTTCTTCTTTCTCCTTTTATTCCCTTTACCCCTTTCCTTAGCACAGGGTAGCCAGCCGGTACTTACACTGGCTAAC
This sequence comes from Dermacentor andersoni, assembly GCF_023375885.2. Lineage (NCBI taxonomy): Eukaryota > Metazoa > Arthropoda > Arachnida > Ixodida > Ixodidae > Dermacentor > Dermacentor andersoni. The sequence continues at coordinate 98,990,936 of NC_092819.1, read as the reverse complement.
CTCCCTGTCTTTCCTCACCTTTGTCTCCTGCTCCTCCTTGACCAATCACTTCCAGGGAGTATGTACCGTCAGGCTAGGAAAACTAAACGGAATGAAATTAGCCTAGCAAGAAGGTTGCTGCGCCACGCCAGGTGTGGTAAAGGCGGAGGTTGTTTCTGAATGTGTGGACTTAAGCTTTGCTCCATATTGCTTTTTCTGTAGCCGGTTTAGAGCCCCTTTTGCGTCGATACTGGAGCGACGAGTCTCACAGGGTGCTTTGTTTTACAGCGAAGCTGTTCATGGATATGCTTCCGTGCATTTTGCGTGTCCGTGCGCAAAAGCCATGGGCCGATCCCGAAGATAGTCCAATACTGGGGCGACCCTCAGCAGAGCTGAAGCAGGCGTATACCCGCATACGAGAAAGGTGAGCAAGGCACCAAGTGAAAGAGCCGGCGTTAACCTGGATGAAGAAGCCCTCATTGTTTCTTTGGACAGTGTTGCCGTAACGGGTGCTGTAGTTGCCAATAAGAACACACATAGCATAGCGGGGTGGCGGCTGAGACTTATGGGTGGTCGATTATGTTAAGGGTGCAGCGCCAAAGCTTAAACGGGGACGTAAGCAAGACAAGTCTACGAGTGAAGACTTCGAAATAGGGTTTCAGTATTCGAAGCGTCGTATACACTGGAGGGATACAGATATCTCAAAAACAATAACTGCTGGCGACAAAAGCAAGATTAAACAGAAACAAGGGATTATTAGAAATGAAACAGCCAACAAACATGTGCCCGACGGCAAAGATCATATTTTGGCAGAGCTTACCATCCCTGTGACTGCGTCCCTTTGTTTAAACGAAACCCACTAATTCGGAAACACAGATCCGCTCCTTGCCGCATTATACATGAAGCAGCGCAAATGGCGCGGGAACAAAGCTCATACGTCACTAAGTCACATAAGGCACTAGCAGAAACAGAGCTCTAGTTAGGGGGAAAAGCTGCACGCATGAATGGCGATTTTGATGCGACTTTGGATTTCCTAGTTTGTCCCTTGCGTTTATAGTTTTTTATCGCCTATACTTTTTTTCTTTATCTTTACTACTTTGTGGAATCTTTCCTCTGTCGTCGGGAGTTAATTTTCTTCCCATAGCTGTTTCATCCCTGTGTATGCATTCGGCGCTTGGGATATAAAGCCTCCTTTCGAGGTGTGCGCTTGTTCTTGTCCTGCATAAATGTGCCTCCTTCGGTTACTACCAATTAAGGGAGGTATATATAAGTCAATGCTCCCGTCATTCATTGCCTTAAGAACTTGTGAATAATTTGTTTTCTCCTTTCATTTTGTTCGCGCTAAAAGCCGATTACTTTTCTTTGGAGCTAAGATGAAGCCGACGATAGACCTTTGCACCTCGGCCTTTCGTTTTGTATGCGGTCGTTGCCACTGCATTTCCGCACGTCATATTTGCTAAAAGGGCAGGTGATAAATATGCGCGGATTTCTACAGCCAATAACGAGGACCTGGCCAGGCACGGCAATCTCGAATGGGCGCAAAAGGTCTGCATATTGCTTCCGTGCAGCAGAAGGGTAATCTGCGAAAGTGCTTTTCGTCGGTCGTACTCTTCCGAATACGAGAACTGCGCAGCCCCTATCCCCCAGTTTCGCTGTGAACGTTGTATACGTTCACTTGTATTTCAATGTTAACGTTGCCTCTTGGCAATCAAGCCAAAGTTATATTACCCCTATGGGGTACTGTAACAGCGGCTGTTTCGTATTGTGCATAGTCTCTTTTTTAATTTTACTGAAATATGTAAACTTTCTTTCTCGGTGTCCTTTATCTTCGTTATAATACTTTCGAATATAAGGTATAAAAAGAAATAGCCTCGAAAATACCTTTACCTTGAAGGGGGGAAATATTGAAATCGGGTAAATTTCTGAAATGCTGAACTCCTGTTGTTGAAACATTTGCTCTTGCTGACGTAATATCCTGTAAAACGCCACAAGTCAACTAAGAAGTTTCCTGCGATTCTTGACAATAAGAGCTCTATCTTTCGTTCACTTGAAATGAAATCATTCATTCTTAACAAAGGCTTTGTGAGTGCTGCATAAAATGATGAATATATGTGGAAAGCTTCGTTTTTGTTCACGATAATATATTTTTTAGCTAAGTATCCTTCATAATGGCACCGGTTGTAAAAGCTAGCGCACGAGCGTATTAATTCATTTTCTTGTTGGACCAAGGCACAGCTGACGCCGCAGCCCGCAGCAAATCGAAAATAATTCTGCTATTGCCAATTCAAGCTTATATCATTTCGGTACAATTTTGCAAATATTTTCAATCCTCACCGTGCACTTTTCTCCAATGGCCCACCGCTTTCGCTTCCACCACCCTGTGCTTGAGAGTGCTGCAGTTCTTCTTTAACGAGTTGACGTACTGACAAGGCGATGTCGTGGGAGGTAGAGGTAGATGACCACGCTGGTGACTGCGGTCATGTTGTGAAGTCGACCAAACTTTAGCAATACTCGGCGCGTCTTCACGGCATCAAAATCGCGGCAGTGACGTCTTAAGTCAGAAAGGGTGCGCTGATCTTCCACTGATATAAAAAAATTGTAGACATGCTCAGCAATGTCTTTTTGGAGATGCCTAACCATATGTTCGTACGAGATGCCCGTGTTCACAATTCTGAGCAGTTTCAATACTTCTCCAATCTAAGTTGTGCATGTTACTCCAACCAAATGTGCTTTTCGCGAAAGGGTATGCTCAGCCTTATTTCTTTTTGAAAATGCATCCCCGAAGCAGATCTTCTTTTCTTCAACGAATCTTTTCAACGTGGTCATCCTGCTCTTGTTATCGTTGAACCAGAGAAGTGCGGTTCCAGTGAGAAAGAAAAGGGCGTTGGAAAGTTGCGGCGTTGAGTTCCACCCACTGTGACCGCTTAGCCTTTGATAATACTCCAGCCAGTCGTCGACATCCTCATCGCCTTTACCGGGTGAGGTGCGCGGTTATTTCTGATACACCCAGCAGACGAGTTGCCTTGGGCGCTCACTGTCATTTTGCATATTTGTGTCATGGATGCCGCTAGATGCTTGCGTGTCCGTCATATCCGTGTCGTCAAGCGGTAGTCCGACATGGCGCCGGTTTTGTTGGACGGTTGGTAGAAGAAGGTTGTTCAACGCGATTGCCCCAGATCCTCTACCAAAGTTGTTACGGATGAGGTAGCTTTACTTACAAGATGAACGATGGGCGTAGAGACAAGATTAGGGGTGGTGTGGCATTTTCTACCCCGCGCGCTGTTCTTCAGTCTCCACTTCTTTGGCTCCGTCGCGCATTGTTGTCTATAATCATGGTTGGCTGGAATTTTCTGTCACGAACAATTCTTGCATAGGAGCTTTCTGCGAATAGGGATCCTGGCTTTCATGTCAGCATTCGGGTCTTGCTATCATATATCCGAGGTTTATTGATTTATTTACTAATACTGCAGGCCAGTAGGCCCAAGCAGGAGTGGATGAATGTACACGATACATGCTACACTAAAAGGACAAAAAAGAAGAGTACGCTCCATTGCAAAAATACTAAACATAAATTGAGATAGTAGACCAGCCACAAAAATGAAGAATATAATGACAGAAATAGTACTTTGATATTAATAAAAAAAGTGCAACAGAACTGCACAGTAAGCAAGCCTGCCCGCTACTGAAGCAATACATCTTGAAGTTCTGTGCTGATATTAGCGGCGTCGAAAATGGAGTGAGGAAGTACACTCCAATCAGAAATAGTCCATGGAAAAAAGATCTTTTTGCATGCATTTCTTTTGGCAAAAATTAGTTATAACGCATGTTTCTTCATATGACGTGTCTTTGCTATAGCAACAGGTTTCATATATGATAAAGTGCTGCATAACGAAACGTCGGGAACCGGAAACCTTAATAAATTCATTTTCGAGCGGCGAAATGCTTTCTTGAGCATGTCAAACGAAAGAATGAGCCTATATAAATAAGAATCGCGTCAGAAGTTGGTTTAGGTTATATTTAAACAATTACTTAATTTCCGTTTCTACTCGCGGGCGTCCAGGCTAAACATGTTGTTCCAGTTACGGGTTCGGTCAGAGTTACAGATAATAAGGCTGTTTGCAATCATTCTCGAAGGCTTGGGGTAACCATAAAATTCGATAACGTAGGATCTCTCAATGGCAGCTCCTAGTTTTAACTAATTAAACCCTGTTTGTCAGGTTGTGCAGCCTGAACATATACGTTCTTAGTACAGGCCGAAATGCAATTTCACCATTTGCCGAGGGCACATTTCGAAAGCGGTGTCCTTTTCGAATAAAAGTTGACGCATGGTCAAGGCTTCGACACAATGTAGTCTGGTCAGGTAGCAAATTAGAAAAAGCGCATAAGAGTCTCTCTCGCCAAGTCAAAAGTTAACTGTGCTTTCGCAACCCACACGTGTTTCTGGTTCACAATGCCGCACGAAATGATCATGACCATGCACAACGATGCTTCAGCATGGTGCGGGCGCGCGAGATGATAACACACCACCAACAAATTTAATGCGATTGCTCCTTTTTTCCATGCTTAGGATCTCGGACACGCCTTTTGTTACGAAGATATCATAAGGAAGTTGCGCACTCTGTGTACTAAAAGTACAACACCTATATAAGGCCATCCTAAAAAAAAAAGAATTCTTCAGTATGTGAACTGCGCCGTCGTTGGTATAGCCAGGTTTCGGACTCTAATGAAAGTAAAAAAAGGGACAAGCCTCCGGAGTGCGTTTATTTTGAAGTCTCACTTCAAAATCATCCAGCAGGCGGAGCTTTCGAAAATTCCCAACACAGTGACTATAGCAACCACAGCAAAAAGCGATAGAAATCGGAATTACTGTGTCAACATATTTTGCTACAGTAGTGATTGTCTCCGACTGATCCGTCCTGTCTCTTTCGCAGTGTGCTGATGCGTTTCTCTTATTGAACGCTGTGAGCTAGTCTAGCAGTTCAGCGCTTTAAGAAGCGAAAATACATGTAGGTAACGCAATGCCTTTCTTTTTTTCACCTTCTCCAGACTGCGGAAGCACACTCCAAAACCCAAAGTTTCCGCTCTCTACACGCACGTTTTTGACTGGCCAACTCATCCCTAGCGCAGCAACAGTGTCACTGAGCGTAATCTCTTGGGTGTTAACGACGGCGCCCAGGACCGTAGAAGTGTATCGGGGGCTTGGACTTTGGGTCCGGAGCTTGAACGGGGCAGAGAGGGGCACAAGCGATGACGCGAGGCGATCGGTGTAACGAGTTACATTATCTTTAAATTATACCTCTATGGAGTGGTCATTTCTACAAGCTTCCTGACAGAGGGCAACACCAACGCTGCAAGCTTGTGCTGAAGGCTCAGGACTCGTTGGCGGGGGCGTCTTTTAGAGACCTTCTGATTGGACGAGGGGTACAGGGTGCGCGGCGAGTTCCCTTCACGTGCTGCGGAATAATTTGGAGGTGTTTCAGCTTGTTCTGCATGAAATTTACGTAATGACACCTCAAGCAAAGTCATCGAAGGACCACTGTATAGCCGGTGCAGAGGCAACTGCAGCGTGCTAAACTTCATCTTGCCTGCGCAAACGTGCGACGTGCACTATTATCCATGTGGTATTTGTGTTGGGAACTACTTTGGCTGTATAGGTTCTCACTTTCTGAAGAGAACCGACGTCTCTGGATTACCAGGGTGAACGAGAAATGTTCTTCTGATCGCTTGGCGTGGGAACTAGGACATAGAAGTCGATACATGAAAGATTGCCGCGCGATTGGCCGCTCGAGGCACCGTGCGGGTATTTGCGGGCTTCTCTCATGCTTGGAAAAACACTTTTATGTAGCACGTATTCAGCAGCAGCAAGCTGTATTGGGAGTTTTTCATGTTTCTTGACATTTTTATCATTGACACTTTTCATCTTATTATAATATTTGAGAAGTTGATTATGTATTTCAGACTGATTATGTAATTAGGTGGAATGGGAAAAAATAATCTGATTATCTCCAAGTGACGGCAAGCCACGTAAAATTTACATATTTTTAAGCTTTGGCTGAAGTTGCATGGGACACCCTGTATAGAACAATCCCGGATACCCCCGGCGGTTGCTTAGTGGCTATGGCGTTGGGCTACTAAGCACGAGGCCGTGGTTTCGAATCCCGGCCACTGCGGCCCCATTTTGATGGGGGCTAAATGCGGGAACACCTGTGTGCTTAGATTTAGATGTACGTTAAAGAACCCCAGGAGGTCCTAATTTCCGCAGTCCCCCACTCCGGCGTGCCTTATAATCATATCGTGGTTTTGGCACATAAAACCCCACAATTTTTTTTTCACAGACCCAGATCTATTGCCCAGCATCTACCACTGCTTTGGACGTTCGCACAGTGTGCCATTGGTCACTCGACAACAACTCGACAAGTGCGATTCACACTGTACGGTAGGATGCTGTAGCTAACCAAACTACATTTACGCGTGTAACAAACGAAGTAGCCGGGCAATGTGCCTGTACAGATATTTTTGACCACATGTAGAAGTACACATCAAAACTTCCATTTGTTCCGCAGCAGAACGGTTCCACGCTGTTAGGAACGTCATATGTATCGTAACTGCAAATTTGCTGCTGAACAACAGCTCACAACTACAGTGAGAATGCTGCAGTAAGGTCACACTAGTGAAACAAATTTGGAGGGGGGAGGTGTATTGAACATCCTGAAAGTGCAGTGTCTGTTATGAGGACTCCGTGATAGTCGTGATCATTTGCGTTTCTTTAACGCGCACCCAAAGCACGGTACAGGAGCGCTTTCGCATTCTGGCCCCATCGAATTGTGGCCACCGGGTCCGGGATTCAAACTCTACCTCGTGCGCTGCAGCGCAATGCCATCGGCACTGAGCCACAGGGGCGAGTATAGCCTAGAATAGATACGTATATTTAAGTATATGCTGCAACTCTTTATCTAGCTAGAACGATAAATTGAAAATATTGGAAGCACTAAAAGTTTACATAACAATTTTTATATTATTGTATTAACATCCCTATTGTTTAGTTTATTCGCGCTAGAGCTGGCCCATCGCCTTTGGCGTAAAAAGCGTTTGATACGTCAGTCATCCAGCGTCTTGTATCGTTCTCTGTGCAGGCAAAGCGGCGCTTTGAATAAAGACAGTATGGAAAACAACTGGGCAGTACAAAAGCATTTGAAATATGCTCGTGTGTCAACATGTGGGCACCCTTACATGCACCTGCACAAGATCAAAGGCCAACTCTGCAATCTCGGGGAACAAATTAACGCCTCTCAAAAGAAAAACAATCACCAAGAAAGCTTTAGTGTTAAGTGTAACCATCACAGGACTGTCATTTTCTTATTCTTCGTAATTTATCCATCTCAGGGCCTATCCCATTACACATATGCGGGACGTCACGAAGTGCAAAATTGTGCGTGTATTTCGGGGGTATAAGACGTTACTTGTATTGTTTATCAATTAACGATTCCAACACTATTTAAATAATCACAAGAAACGTATTTGCACGCATTCCTGCAGCGGATTTTCAGCATTGTCGAAGAAACGATTCGCCGGTTCCAACATGAAAAGTTTGACGACGTGTTTTCGAATAAGGCTTTTAAAACGGCATCCTGAAAAAAATCTACAAAAAATCATTAAAAGAACCCAAGCGGCTGCACGGTTCGTTTGTAAGCAGAGCTTCATCACATTGAAGGATTGCCTAAACATTTTTTACACTAATATTGATCACGCAGTACAGATACACTTTGTAGTGTCTGTGTTTTCATTATACCACATACGCTGGGACCAAATAGTCAATTTGGGTCAGGGACATTGGGGAAATTTTAATCATCGGAGACACGGGGGCTCACTGCGATGCGCAGAACATCAGCAGTCTGCACACCATTGAACCTATATTCATATGGCATGTATGCGAAACCGCGTGCATAATGCCAATGAGAGAGTGTCATTAAAGGCCAATTCGCTGATAATTCCTAATGTGAATGGTCTTCTCTACCTTTTGTATTGAATGCCTATAAAGAAAAGAAAACGCTTCTGTTTTATTTTGCTATTATATTCACTTTATCGTTTCTATAGCTTGAAATAAAGAAAGCATCATACATCGACTGTAACATAAGGCTGCAAAAGAATTTCTTACTGGTTTCTCAGACCAGGGCCAGGTCGACTATTTCTTTGGCTGCGAATGTTTCTTTGTCAGAATTCCCCTGTAGCTTCGTGCCACTGTAGAGTAGATTACAATTTTTGGCCTCCGCAGTCCTGGTCTGCTACATGCATAGCTTGTAACTTTCCATGGGGTAAAATACGCTCTCCTATATGGTACAAGAGCCTTCCTAAACAACGTTCACCTAAAAAAAACGTAATTGTAGTGTTTGTCATCAAAATAGGGTTACGGCAAAACGTTCTTGAAACTTGAAGAACTTTACTATTGAGAAGTCAAGGCAGTGCTAAAGCATGCATGAGTACGCAGAGAGAGAGGCGAACACACAAACTATTAGAACACCGTAATGTGTAGAAGTGAACTTGCGGTCTTCACGTTTGCGGACGTGTCTTTAACCTGCTAACCAAAGCCGGGGAAGCACAACATCTGTCTTCAGTTAGCTCAGACTCAGACTAACTTTTCCCTATTGCGTGTGCCCCGGTTCTTACAAAATGCCTTGCAGCTGTCTGTGACACTGCACGTCAAGCTCGAAAGTTAATGGATAACACATTTATGCGACTTTTTATTTATCCTCCTAATCACTGAGCGGAGCACATGTGTCTCATTTTTTTTTATCCTCAAGTGCAGGAACATCAACTTATGATAAGTTGTGTCTGTTTATCTCTTATTTTGCTTTGATTGTCCGTATTTTCTTTTCACTGTATCAACTTTACCTGCAGTGTATGCAATATCACCGAACACTCATGCGTTATGCAGTGGTGACGGCCACAAAATTGAATTTCCCCAGCTCTGCCTTGTAAACAAGCTTGTGAAGAAAAATTGTGCCGAGTGCTCATACGTTACTCTTTGTCTTCTACACAGCCTGCCTCACCTCTTTCTGATTTCTTCTGTGTTTGGTTGCATCGCTTCCAGAGCTCCACGCGGGCAACACATTTGCCGCTTCCCGCTCAGCATAGCTCATGCTCAAGGACACAACTGGATGAAAAGAAAGTGCTGCGTATGCATGGGGGGGCCATACAATCTAGTGTCAAGGAATTCGCAGCCTGTTGCAAAAACATTTCAGATGCCACGCTAACGTTGGATTCATCACTTTTGTATACCTTATATCGGACAGTCTTTCGTTCTTTGTAATTCACCTCCATATTTATGCACACATTTCATTTTTTTGCGACTTCACTTCTAGTGCATTGAGATGTATGCGTATGGTTCTCTCAATATGCGAAAAACGACGTTTGCGAAGGCCACGGATGACAGGAAGTCGCAAATATTTGTTATGGGGCGTGCACATTTTCATCGGCACAGCAAAACTGTTACTGCGTGCGTATGCGTGCGTGCGTGCGTGTGGGCGTGTTTGGGCGTGTTTGGGCGTGTGTGTGTGTGTGTGTGTGTGTGTGTGTGTGTGTGTGTGTGGCACCTTGGCTGATGCCTAATGTTGGGGACTTATTTACCAGATGAAGGGACTTCTTAGCCCCTTCAACCCAAAATCCCACAATTCACAATTCACAAAATCCCATGTATTTTGAGTCACCAGTGAGAAAAGCAATTAGATTTAATGTTGTAATCATTACGGCCTTTCTTTTTCGCTTATGCACAAGGGTATTGTATATGGTATGTATAGGTTATGTATATGTTATGTTATGTATATGTATATGTTATGTATTGTATATGTATGTATATGTATATGGTATGTATATGTGTTTCCAGCAGCGTATGCTATCCTCAAAATATATTTTTTTTCTCACCAAGTCCGGAGGGGTGCTTAAGGGCATCTTATACACGAACAAATGAAACCAAATGAGAAGTCTTTGCTCAGCTTTAACCACGAAAAAAAAACAAAATACAATCTGTGTAATCTGTGTAAATAAATACAGATGAAGAATAATTTTATATAAAATTTACTGAAAAACTGTTCAAATTACTTTAAAGAAAAAAGAAGTTCCTTCATTACTAGTGCCAACTCTACGGCACATACTTTAAGTAGATACATAGAAATTCTGGCTACATGAGTCTGTATTTCCTATTTATCTTTTCACCTCCACTTCCCCCTCCCTCCAGGGTAGGGTAGCAAACGAAATTTTTTGTCCCGTTTAAACTCCTTTGCTTTTCTCGTTTCTCTCGTTTTTCTGCCTCTTTCGCTTGTTACCTCAGCACGCAAAATTACGCTGTTACCAGTCTCATACCATATAGTTTCTTCTTGAAGCATATTATAGTTTTTTGTTTGTTTTCCTGTAACCCACATCTACGAAGGCGTCGTTCAGTTAGACAACTCAAAAAGCTTGTCATCCGAGTATGCTGAAAGCCATGGTTGCAGCCATCCGATTCGTTAGATCTTGCTATTATAACACGCCCTCAGAGAATGGCGCTTGTAAACAAAGGACTTAGCGACAGTTTGCATTAGAAAGCACGGAAGTAGTTCGCATATATAATTCACGGACTATAACTTAAGCGCGCATACCCATAGGTTTGCATCTGTGAAACGGGCTTCGATCGAAATTGTTTTCGTATTCACAAAGCCGCTCAAAGCTCCATGCGTTCACGCCACCGAAATTTAGTTTATTGTTTTACACAGCGTGGAAGCCTGCTTGCTGGAAAACACCCATCTTGTTGACACAGCGTGCCTTAGGCTTTAGTCACAGTTTCTTGATGACCCAGATTCGAAGGGATCAATCCACAAAGTTTGCGCTATTCGTGTTATACACTTGCTTTCGAGTCGACTCACCGCAGTTGGGTTTTGAAGTCTGTTTTGGGCTTCACGCACTACACAAAGCGAAGGAAACAATGAATGGATTTGACATGTAAATGTGATAGCGTCTGTGTTGCTTCTGAGTAAAAAAGAACAACACCACCCGAGTAACAAGTGGATTGCTGTCGACACTTATAAATGTCAGTTACGAGTGCGCTTCTGGATTTTAATCGTTCTATTGTTGACCTTCTTTATTAGAACACTATTTATTGTTGCCCTACTACACTGATATTTCGTGGATTTCTCAGGATACCCGTGAGATTATGCTCTTTCTTTCCGCTAATCAAAGCAGTTACTCGCGCACAATCTGTTTCCTGCACACATTTGCTAGCTATAACGGGTATGTCATTAGGTTCATTCTTGACCCAACACTGCATTCTTTACGTTTTATGATATCTCTCCTCGCACAGATATTTGCCATCTCGGTTACTTGTGGCTTCAGGTTGGATGGAAACAACTTTATAGAAAGTATGGCAAAGTTTAGCCACCCGGGCTCAGGTCTCCCATGAGGAGACTTAGAGGCCTTGTCTCGTCACCGCCTCTCGGGCACGCTGAACTGCCCCCTCTTTTGTCTTGAAGTTGGAGCTGCGCAGAGCGGCAGCCCACTTCGACGCAAGAGCCCCCGGAGCTTCTCCAATTTGAGCTTCTGTAAGAGGACACTCCCAAGCATATGCGAGAGCGTTGCTCTAGTTGACTGACCTAACTGCAAAGAGCACTCAGGTATTGCGCGGGGAAAATGTGCCGCAGTCGCGCCGCACTGCGGGAAGTGTGTCTGCAGTTGTCGCCAGACGACTGCCTGGCGACGTTTCAGTAGGGCCAATATCCGCCTGCCAAACTGGTATTGCTTGGTGTCGTCGTTGTATCTGACTAAGCGCGTTCTCGCGTCTTTCGCGCCAGGAGGTTCGAATCCGAAGAGGGGGGTGTCCGACTATGCGCGGTGGGTCATTTTTCGTGCAGAGCGGTGGGATACATCGTTCAAATTTAGGGAGGCCTTCGTCCGTGGGGGTGGCGACGTGCGCTGGGAACCACATGATCACGGTGCTCTCGAAGTCCTGTCGACCAGCTTTACTTAGGATCTGGAGAGCTTCAGAGAAAATGCGGCCCGCGCGTAGTTACGAACTGCAGATTGTGAGTCGCTAAGAAATATCTCGCAGAGGGGGTCGGTAAGCGCAAGCGCAATCGCAACCTCTTCCGCTGTTTCTGGGTATTCCGTGCTGACACTACACGCGTGCGTATGCCGAGAGTTAACGTCTACGACTACCGCCGTGAACCGGTCTTCTTGAGTGTATTCTGCCGCATCTACGAAGCGCGTAGCCCTCTCCCCACAAAAGGAGCGCAGCAGTGCCTTGGCACGGTCCTAGCGTCGGCCCGTTTTATGTCCGGGATGCATGTTTCGAGGGATAGCGGCGGCGATCAGCGTGTCTCAGATGTCAGATGGGATGGCCTGTTTCTGACCATGTTGGACGGGGTTATTGAAGCCGAATTTCTGCAGGATGTACTGACCCATGGCTGGCAGGAACATGCGTTCCAGTTACGAGGCTCTTTGCGCGTCCACGATCTCCTCAAGTGGGTTGTATACCCCCAGCTGTAGCAGACGAGTAGTGTTCGTGGATTCCGGTAGGCTAAGGGCGATCTTGTAAGTCTTGCGTATAAGGATGTTGAGTTTCTCACTTTCGGTGACATTCCAGTTGTGGAAGGCAGCCACATAAGTAATGTGAGTGTATGAGGCGCATAGACGCTGTCCTCCTTCATGCCCGCGTGCATCTTTGTAATGCGTTTGATCAGGCGCGTAGCCGCTTTAACCTTGCCTTGGATCTTGCGGATATAGCTTCTGCGTTTGACCCGTTGGCTGCTATATGCATGCCGAGGATGCGTATCTTCGGGACTCGGGAAATACAAGAGCCGTCTTGCGTATGTTGGAGTATTTACTCACACTGGCACATTCGCCGGTAAACTGTGGCCGGCGGTGCGGGTGGTAGAACAGAAGCTGCGATTTCTGTGGATATAGCCGGAGACCTGCGTTTTAGAGGTAGGTTTCTACTGTAGGTTTCTACTGGATGCTTGTAAGGTGCATTCTATCAGACCGTCACTACCGTTGTCGACCAACAGGATGATGTCGTCATCATATAAGGCGTGATGGAGGACATTAATCTCGTCGAAGTAGGCCGGGAGACTCAACATCGCGAGGTTGAAAAGGAGCAGGGATATGACCGACCCTTGAGGAGTGCCGGTACTTCCTAGTGCGTGTTCGTCAGATGTCATGCTGTCGGCCGCGAGGGTGACTGTGGGGCGCGACAGGAAGTCTCTGATGCAGCTGCGCTCGCCTATGTTGACCTTGCTAATTCGGCTCAGGATTGCTGTAACTGCTACATTGTCCAATTCCTTTTCCAGATGTAAGGCAAGGATGGCCCGGTTGCCGCTAGTTGGGTCGTTGATAATCTGGAGGTAGAGCTGGAGCATGATGTCTTGAGTGGAGAGATGTGACCGCGATCCCACCATAGTGGATTTGTACGCTCCAGCGTTCTCAAGGTAACGGTTGATACGGGTGAGGAACGCGTGCTCCATCACCTTGCCAACGCAGGATGTGAGCGAAATAGGCCGCAAGTGATCGACGCTGGACGGCTTGCCTGGCTTCGGTATCAGGATTGTCTTAGAGCGTTTCTACGCCTCTTGGATGCGACCCACTCGCCAGCATTTGTTGACGTATGCCGTAAGAGCGATGATCGATGCATCATCGAGGTTTCGTAGAGTCCTGTTCGTAACCAGGTGCTGATTTGCCATTAAGGTCCTGGAGAGCTGCGCGGATCCCTGACTCATGAAATTCTTCATCGAGCGTCGCATTTATTTCACCAGTGTAATCTCCTTGTTGAACATCGGGTCGTCGAGGGTAGTACTTCTCCAGGAGGCGGGTCACGATCTGTGATCACTCACTCGCAAAAGGCGCTGCAGGTTGGCACGCTGAGCAGGCTCCCTCTGCGTTTCCCCCAAGATGTTACGAAGGAGATGCCACGTTCTGCCATTGTGCAGGTACCCGTCGACTGCATTGCAGATGTCGTACCACTGCTGGCGGCTTCAGATCCGGCAATCTTCTTCTAGCTGGCAATTCACCTGTGCGACCTTCTTACGAAGCTTTCGGTTGGGCCGTTGCTTCTTCCATCTTACGTGTGCCGATGTCTAGGCTTCCCAGAGGTGAGCTAGTCGGCTGTCGATCTTGTAAACCTGGACTTCGGGTGCGACCGTCTGTGTCGCCCTGTTCATGTCGCCATTGAGTGTCTCCATCCATACCTCGATATCATCGATGGTCTTCTTATCTCGCTACTCGACTCGTTGCATTCGGAACTTGTCCCAGTCTGTCCATTTGAATAGCTTAGGACGAGGCGGTGTATCCGGCTGAGGAATTCGTGTTTCCGTGATCATGCGGTCACTACATAGATCTTCAATGGTATTGCACCACGTTGCTTGAGGGATGTTCCGGACCGCCGTCAGGTCCGGCGTCGTGCCCCGTACCGTCGATGTGCCCGTGCGGGTTGGCGCCGTGGAATCGGTAATAAGAGCTAATTCTGCATCATGCAAGTCGTGCCACAGGCGTCGGCCTTTGGCTGTAGTGTAGCCAGATCCCCTGGCCTCGTTCGAAGCGTTAAAGTCTCCCCCCACCAGAAACCGTTGTGCGCCCGCCAAGGCAAGCGCCCACCGAAACAGAGAAAGGAAACGACGCCGCGAGTGAGCCAGATTACTACGTACGTTGAGGAGAAATACATTGTGTGTGAGTGTACGATTGGGAAGGAGCTTTACGAGCACGCGTTCCGCGTTTGTGCGAGGTGCGATGTGTTCTTGCACTACGATCTCTTTTCGAATTAAAATTGGGAGTCCACGCAAAACGAGAATCGGAGAGGCGTGTGCGTGTAATCTGGAAGCTTTGATACGGTGCATACTGTTTCCTGTATCATTATGACGTCTGGATTGGGCTGCGCATGTTGTACGTGTTGTTGCAGCAGTGACTGCTTCCTAGTGAAGCCCCGACAGTTCCACTGCGACACCACGAGCTCATTAGTGGGGCTGGAAATCGTGGTGCTGTACGTGTGCGTTACCTGAAATAGCGCTAGTGTGAATGACTGCAGGGCCCATGGTGGCCATCATTGGCGTGCGTGAGCGAAGGCCTGTGTGAGTCTTGATTCCGTCTGCATGGGTTTCAACCCTGTGTGTGCGAGCCGTGAGGTGATTGACCGCAACGTCGATGCTGCGGATGGCCGTTTGAATTTCAGAGAACAGCTTCCTCATTTCTTCTTTTTCTTTCCGCCAGTAATTTATCGGGACATTTGCTTTGCGCCAATCACTTACTGCGGATTCGAGCTTGTCGAGCTGTTGAGACTCGGAGCTGTCCGTCGCGCGTTTCTTTGCGGGCGGCGCCGCACTGTCATTACCGTTCCTGACGGGAGGGGGACTGAAGTAGGCTTAGATATAGATGACTGCGCCGCCGACTGTAATCTCGCGCACTTCTTGTTTAACTGCTCCACGACTGTGCGTAACTGCGCATTTTCGAGCGGTACTACCTCTAATGTCACATATCTACATACATGCCACATCTCTCGAGGGGAATGCCTCGGACGACTCCGTTGACTTGATTTTCGGGCGCAGTCTCGCAAGCTCGAATCTCAATATGGTGCCCATCGAGCTCAAAGCTGGCGAGTCGGCGGTACCGTTCTGCATTAGAAGAGTGAGGGTTACTCACAACGATGATTTTTTGCTGCATACTTGGAAAGACAATGTCTTCCGTGGTGTTTTGTGGAGATACGCTTGTTGCCCTACATTGAGCCGAAGCGAGGCGGATGACCCCGACTGTGGCGACGTTCAAGCCACTCCGTGGCCTGATAGCAACTTTGTGGGGATCACGTGGAAGGGTGGGCATCTTCCTTGCCCCAAAACTTGCTGCTTGTGTGCGCGCGGGCCTCGCTGCGCCTTGTTCTTGCTTCCAACGCCGGCTTGAAAGGCGAATACAATGTTAGTGTTAGCGTGCTTGCCCTCACGAGGAAGTCTTTCACGCCGGCCAATGGTGCGCGTGAATCGGGAATCTCGGTGGGTGATTGGATTGGATTTGAGACAACTTTATTTATGCCTGCAGTTGGGCGCTCGCGCGCCCCGACGAGAGCCTACGTCATCCTGGAAGTCGCCGTTACTCGGCGCGGTGGATATCCGTTCGTTCAACTTGTACTTCCATGGTGGTTTGAGGAAAGTCGACGCGCAGCCGTAACTGCGGCCCCGGTGGCTAGCAACCGGAGCACGCTTAGGCGTAGCGTGCAGTAAGCTTAGCTCGGCGGGGCAGCGGATCCGGAGGAAAAGTCCAGTGAAGGGGTGAAAAAGCGATTCCCTCCTTGAAGACAAATATCGGTTGAATTCAAATAACTTGCTGTAGACGATGGCGCAAAATTACACGGATATTTTGCGAGAACACTGCGAAACCATTTACGAAAGACGGAGCCAACGTGAGGTGCATCCGCTTCCTTCGGCTTATTCTTACCCCTCGCTTAAGGTTTAGGATGGCGACCACGAACACTTAGTCTTTTCGTCGTCGAATGGCCGGCAGTGCTGCATGCGATTTTTGATGATGTGAGCAAACCATCGAATGGTACGAAGTTCACTGCCTTTCTCACCAAACAACATCAAACCAGGTGGACTCCGAAACATATCCTGAGTGTAAAGTACATGCAAAATCGCCACGTTCCTTCCGTGCACCAAAAAAAAAAAAAAAGCTATTGGCGCAGTAGAGCATATATTGAAGTGCACCAGCTTGGGTGACAGTTTGTAGTCCTCCCGTAAATCCTCCTGCATGCTCGTATACAGTGCTCACTCTCTCCCTACTTTTTTCTATCCCCCTTTCTGTTGACTGTAGTGTAAAATAGCGTGAATCGGACGCTGGTCAGGATGACCTGCCTATCTGTCCTCCTCTTGCTTGCTTCCTCACTCTGAAAAATATTCGTGTTTTGGAAACGCGCTTCTACATTCAAGGAAGTGACCGAAGTACGACCACGTGATTTCTCTTCATAAGATATTAAAGCGAATTGCATGTTAAGGAGGCCTAGCCACAACATAGCGAGAAGCCATTCCAGATAAATATAGTAGTGCGCACAGATTTTTTTTTTCACAACATTTCTGCATCAGAACTTGCAACACATTTTAGTCAGATATTTCGCGTTTTCATTTCGTCCAGTACCGAATACTATATGCATTTTTCTGCAACCTGGACAGCTTGGAATTTACAAAAGAAGAACAATCCCAGAATTCAGTGACAATTGAACAACTGAACTTATTTCCTGCCAACAGCAGTTGTGAGGCTCCCACGAGTTATTGAAGAAGAATAGTAAGGTGGGTGCTACCTGGCATACTTCTGGAATCTCCTGGACTGCACGAAGCATGGAAGAAAGAAAAAAAAGTAAGAGGAAGAATTATGAGACAATCTTGAAGCTTATAAGTATGAAAACTAAAAAGAAGGAATCACGGGAAGAGCGCCTAGGACGTGAGGGGGAGCGGTATTTTGCAGTCACCATGTGCGTCGGTCCTGGGTTCATCGTTTGCTTCCCTGCGGCCCCATTCGGAAGTATAACTCCGGGCTAATCGTAAAGACACTAAGCAGCTATTAGATAGTTTTATATTGTCTGCAAGCGGCATACCGCTTGCGGATTACCGGGCTACCGGAGGTATAAACGTGAGGGGCCTGGTTGGCAGCGCCATATGGTAGCGCAGAGCTCAACCAAATAAGCACACTGGTACTACTGCAGTGGCCTAGTGAAATCTACTGCGCTACTGGGGTAAATTTTTGGCAGTGTCGAAATAGTGAGCGCGTTGCCTTCTTCAATTTTTTTTTTCGACAAATACATTCACGGAACACGAAAACATGTTTGTAAGGCTCGCCCAACAGCAAGCTTCGCTATATATGCTCCATCACCATTTCAACAGGGGGCGAAGAAAGTATAAAATACATTGTTTACTCGAGTTTATCCCGCACAAAAATTATTTCTTTAGTGTGCTGTATCCCCTCGATAGAAATATGGCTTTTGTATTATGCCTATTCTTTAAAACACTTAGTTTCTGCTTTGAACTATCTTAGGCTGTACTCGAACAGCAACCGACTATTTCTTCATGTTTCTGGGACTGCCACACTTTCTGAGTTTTGCTGTTTTTGAAATTGGCCAAACAGGGTCGTTTACTTTGGTTGTCCCTCAATGACTATAGAACACGCACAAACAATTCCAACTTGGACATGCAATCCTGAATACTTTATTCCGTTATGCATTCAGTAATGTAAAAAGATCTTAGCGCCAATTAGACTGAAATTTAACACAACAGCAAAAATGTGATCCCCGTACGAACCAGACGATGCACTAGACAATGCCCAGTAGGGAATTTAGAGACCCTACCTACAAAAGGGGCGTCGCTATTTGTTCCTGGCTGAGACCTATTTGGGCTTTCAGATGGAGTCGCGCTCACGGATGATATTCGCTCTGCGTGCATGCTGATGCAATATGCGTCAACAGACGGAAATTTATGCGGCAGATAATTAATTCCTCCGGCATGCATAATCTAGAACCGACCGCGCCGCCCGTAGAAGAAGCGAATGTTACGACAGGGACTAGACTTGGCTAACATTTTTCCGTTCGTCTTGGGTTTACTGAGAGTCGAAGTTATTAACGAACTTCGTAGTCCGTAAAAATGAGAGCACAGGTGCCGCTCTTCCCGCACAGAATAGTTCGCCCCTGGCACAGTGTGCCGTGTGTAGGCAAGCAGTTACCCGGTAACGTGGTAATCTTAACGGAGCCTCAGCTCATCGTCTGGTTGCTAGGCAAGGAATCCAATTACCGGAACTGCCCGACTGAAAAATACCTTTAGTTGTGTTCGCCGAAGTGCATCACTCAGCGATGCAGGTGATTTAAAGTGGTCCTTCGACGAGCGGAATATATAAACGAAATATTTCAATTATTCGTAAAAAAACTAGAGAATTCAGATAAACAGATTACAATAGTTCGAAAACAGAATATTAGCTCCTGCGGGGATCAAAATTATTTTCACGATTGGCCTTTATGTAACTATGTACATCGTGTTGATTGAATACTAATTAGGTAACCTAGAGAATATATGCTCCAACTGCAGCAGTGAAACGGTTCAGAACTCAAGAAGCGTCCACTTGACAGAAATCCACTTGACCAAGCATACATCTTTCTCGGCAATTCCCCCAAAACGTTCTGCAGGAAGCCATTCGCGTTCCAGATCGTTTTCGGGCAAACCTTTCATTGCTTGGTGTTTGTCATCAAAATACAAATTCACTGAGCAAGAATCGAGGAAAAGGTTTCTGAAAAGCACGAAAGCCCTGGTCACAATTTTCGAGTGGATCTGTGGCTTCGTTTTTCAGCCGGGGCTGCAGTGTTGCCGGACATCACCTCTGCGAAACGAAATTAAACGCACGCAGAATTAAAAGGATTGCACCGCGTAGCTGCTTGAGAGTTTATTCACCTACGTGAAAAAGGACCTACTGCAATATTTACACGCCTTAGAGGCAATGTATGGCACCATTAAGTTCCGTCAGCTACTCGTGTGCTGTCTATGACAGGCAAACACCTGGAGTCGAATCCACAGAGCGTCTTGCCATTTGCTGGCCCCATATTCTAATATTATGTGCAGCATCTAGATTGGCTGAAATGCTATCTTACGAGCAATGCGAGCGTAAAAGCATAAGAATACAGGCCCTGTGCCCTTTTTATTTAGTGAAAAACGGCACGTTGTCCAGCTATAGAAGAATAAGCGTAAAACCGCTGAGAAAGAAATTCACCAAGAGCGTACACTCCTATACAGGGCCGCGGTCGAATTGACTGCAGCGCTCCAAGCCTGAGCACACTTCCTGAACCTGGACCACACTTCCGGTTTCCGTTTTGGGTGCGCGCGTTTTGAATGCTAGCTGGAACGCGTTAAGCCGACTGCGCTAATCGCCGCGGTATTTGCTTTCTTTATTTTTATTTTGCTCCTAGTGCTCACCTGCGCGCAGTCTAGGTGCGGAATCGTTTCATTGTTAAGTAAAAGTGATTGCGAACGATCTTTACAAGCCTCCGTCGAATATGTGTCATTTGCCATTTCATAAAGAAGACTCAAGATACGTTGTGAAATGAGAAAATGTTTATTCTAGTCTATATTTATTCTCGTTCCTGGCTTTTTGTGCATTCATCCACGTTGTGATTCCAGGCAAGCAGCAGTAGTTCCCGTACGACGCTGAAAAAAGTAAATTACAACCATGTGTCATTTTGGTATTAACACCTTATGGGAATAATGCGTGTAGAGGCTAAACGTGCGAAAGTGGAGAATGGTCGCCATTAAAAAAAAGAAACAAGCAATTTTCTTTTGCATACATGGCCCAGAAAATACCCGACTAATCCTAATCAATGCCGTACATATCACGAAAACGACCGATTTCCAAGCATTCCCCCCCTCCTGGTCCTTACTTCCTGCACTTTAAGAGCACAAAAATAAGCGGGCAACTGCGCGTTTCCAAAACAACGTGGCTTCAACCGACGCGATAGTGCGCTGCTTATACACAGAGGTGGCCACAACACAGGCTGTCTAATAGACCATGCTGGACGCTCGCAGGATTGCTTTTAATCAAGAGATGTGCTCGGGTGCAAAGACTGTTTTCAGTCGCTCTGAAGGCAGAGTTCTCGAGTTACAAGTTCCTGGTGTATGAGCTCCTTGGCGTTATCTTTTGCGTGTTCTGCCAGCGCAAGCAGCACACTCCCTTGTTGTCACTCCTGGCAATCGCTCGTCCCGTTTTTGACAAGCGTGAATACCCAAAGAAGGTATATATTGTTGCGGGGCCACAGAAAGCGTCACAAGCTTGTCCCGCTAGGATTTAGTACACGCCAAACTTTGTCACCATGGCCAAGCTGCTTTTCGCTGCGTCACGACAGGCGCGGTGAGTGGGTCTCAAAATTATCACAAAATGTAATGAAATTAATTACAACCACGTTAGAAGAGGGAGAAAGCGACATGAACTTGTCCCCGTAAGATTCAGTATGCGCAAAAGAACTGCGCCACACGGACGAGCTGCTTTTCTTCAACTGCGTCACAACACCAGGCGTGGCGAGCGCCCCCGAAAACTACCGAAATTAGTCACAATAATGTGGGATTCACAGAAAGCGTCGCAAATATCTCTCAGTACGAATCTTTAAATCAAATTAACTGTGGCAGGACCGCTGAGCAGTTTTTCGCTAACTGCGTCACAAGTCTATAGGTTCCGGAACGTGCCGTGGGCCTAATAGCTCGAAATGCGTAGCAGACTGTCAAACAAAATTTATCATCTTGCCCTAGTCCAATAGTGCAGTGGTGCCGTGTCGACGTGCAGAAGAGACGAAGGAACTCGGAACACTCGGAACCCAAAAAACCAGACTAAATAATAAAAAAAAGAAAAACAGGCAGACGGGTCGCCGAACAAGCCAACGCTCAGATGCGCAGCCGGTCTCGCTCACTTTGGCGGCGTGTCTGACGTATGACCCATGCATCTGGCGCGTCATTCGCCTGTCGCTAGGTAACGCAAGCAAACTAAGTCTCAAAGTATAACTTAATTTATACGCACATCTTTTAGTTCCGGCGGGAAAGAACTTAAAAAAAATAAAACAATGTCTTTTAACTTCATTTCAAGTTCCTTTTTGCCGCGGTGCTCACAGCAGGAAACGGACGGCATTAGTACTACCGTGACGTATTTCCTCTTGCCAGTTTTCGCCGAGTGTCCCCTCTTGTTGAATCCTTTCTCTATGGTAAAACCGTCCACACACTTATAAACGACAGATAAACTTGAGCAGGTTCGAGGTTGAAGTGCGTTCGTATGGCATGATTTCACAATACACTTCGGAAGATGACTGAGGACAGAAAATTAAACTGGAAACAAAGCGTTCAGTTCTGATTTTTTACCTGTTTATTAATATCGGCTCATTGTTTGTTTGTTCGTTTGAGTATGTGTGCTTGTGTGTTCGCGCGTACGTGCGCATTATTCGCATGCAGATATACACGGAAATTTAATTCGTAGTCAGTGTTTATGGTGTTGAGGGTCCCCATATTCACGAAAAGTTCTTACAGTAACAAAGTTTGTGGAAGCAAAATGCCGTCCAATAGTGACAGCGGACATATTATAGGCAAATGATGCCAACCAATCAGATAAAGTTGTTACGAGCGAAAATTTTGGTGAATTCGGCCTCACTTTAGTTTCTAGTCGTGTTCCTCGTGAAAGCCCTGATTGTGAACACCTCATGCAGTTGTACGTTAAGAATCCCCGACTTTGTAGGTACCCTGTGTCATCTATTTTATCTGTATATACCACCACGTCATCCTTACTTAGCAGCGCGATTCGGGGGACCAGAAGCTTATCTGTCCGGCCCACATAGTTTACTTTTCATCGAGTTGGCTCTTTCCGTTCCTCTCACAGACTCATCATTATCGTCGTCGTCGTCATTGTCGTAGTCATCATCATCATCATCAGTCTATCTTTATGTCCCCGGCACCAGGACGGAGGCTCCTCCCAGCCATCTACACTTACTCCTGCCTTGCGCTTGCTCATTGCAACTTGCACACTAAAATTTCTTTGTTTCATCGCCCAACCAAATTTTCTCCCATCCTCTACTGTCCTTCCTTTTTCTTGGTACCCATTCTTTAAATATAAGGGTCTGCAGGTTGCCTATCCTACGCCTTACATGGCCTGTCCAGCGCAACTCTCCCCCTTAATGTCAACTAGGATATCGGCTATCCCATTTGCTATCTGATCCACACCTCCCGCTTCCTGTCTCTTAATGGTATGTCAACCATTTTTTGTTCCATCATCTGAAGTCAACATCACTTGTGATAAACAGAGCACTGTTATAAAATATAAGCAAGAAATGCGCATCTTCGACGTTCATGTGAACATGGGGCACATGTAGGGGCCTCAAAACGTCAATGTTTTGCTTTTCCTTACTTCGTCGAGTGTTTGTTTCCTTTTGCGCAAGCATGTCTCCCCCTCGCTAGACTGTATTCTGCCGAACTCTCGACTAAGGATTATCATTCAGACAACAACAAAAATGTCAGCGAAGCCTAGGTAGGTGCCATGCGCGTGCACAACTTTGGGGGGCAAGAATGAAAAGTGTCGCGCAGCCTCAAGTGCATGCTGTTTCAAAGGCTTAGAAAAAGAAATTCGCTCCTTGCTTTAGGGGGCTTGGATGAAGAACCTTGACTACTCTGCTTGCGTTTTGCCTCCTTATTTCGCTGCTCTAGTGTCATTGTGAGAAGCGTTTTTACGTTCTTTCTGGTGTTGTTGCTCGGTCTTATCTGCCTTTCCAGCCTTGTTCCTATGTATACGAAGTGCAGCACAAAACAAACCGAGTCTTGATTAAGCTATACAGTGTCTTCAGAACGCGACATTTGGAACTTCTCCAACAAAGCTGCTTGTTAAAAGTGAGGATTCAAGGCGCGTGACTAAAAAGCCCGGTGGTGGCACCAAGGGAGCGAGTCTGTGAGGGCCGCATTTCGTTGGATTCACACGTGTAGAAACGCGCTTTATTTGCAGTCGCCACTGACTAGACTGTCTTTCTGTATTACGACCTGCTTGAACTTTTCCTGCGTTCTCACCGTGTTTTTCGGAATGGTACTTCAGCGGCATCGCTCTTTTTTTTCCTTTCTGTTCTTATTCCTCCGTGAATGTTGCTGATTCAGTGCAGTGGTTAGAATAGTGGCGGTTCACTTCGAGCGAGCTGTAGCAGTGTAAAGATTTGACGTGACTCGCACTCTGGCTTGAGCAAGAATTTCGACATCAGCAGAGCAGCAGCATTTTGTGTTTCCGTCCTTCAAAGCTTTTTTCCTCGAAAGATGTGGCAAGGAAAGCATGTCGAGCGAAACGTGGGCTGCGACGTCTTTTGCAAACTCACTACGGGGCGCATTATTGCACCGTCAGTGCTACTGCACTGAAGGAGTGTAAGGCTCTGCCTTGTAATCTCGCGAACGCAAAACTTTTCGGCCATCGAAAAGAAAGAATGAAGCAATTTTGTTCCCTGAAATTCCCTGTTTATCTTTATCCACTAGAGGCTTCTGGGGCAGCGTATATGTCGTGGTATGTCGCTCTCAGTTGAAGAGCTCATGCTTTTTTTTTTCAAGCGCTATTGCTGTGCCATTAGAAGAAGAAAATGCGCGAGCTAAAATTGGATGCTAAGTCCATAAAGTTGCCCCCAAAATTACTTGATGCAACTGTCGAGCACTGGTGTCTGTTGGAGAATCAAGTATGATTATTCAGCGACCATGGTATTTATGGGCAGTACAGGAATTTGTCTAAACTTTGTCATTCTGGTTTCAATCGAATGTGTATCTTTGCAAAGCGACCACTGTCAACAAAATGTTGCGTTACAAGTGAAAAGATCCGTAGTGGCAATGCATGCGCGCAAACACTCACTGTATTACTGAGCCCGGAAAACTATAATTGCTTGAACATTGAGAATGATGAAGCGTAATACATCATGCCGCGAGGACAAATATTAGACAAATCGGTGTACTGCCCATCGCTACCATGGTAACTGAGCGAAAGCAGCACCAGAGTCGCATGTAATACTCAATGTACTCATTGGCATGCGGTAGCAAATTCCTGAACTGCGGAATGGAATGGAATGGAAAACTTTATTGACTTTTTTAAGGTTTTAGCGGGTCGAGGCCGAAGTCTTCATTCTTGAAGCTTGGGCGGAAGATACACGGAGGTGGAGTGATTGCCGGCCCAGGTTGCCTGGCTAAACCCCACCTGTAGTAAACGTCCTAAACAACGAACCGACCAATCATTTCCTGTAACACCGTGTTCTTGTGAACTCCATGGCTCGGGGCCACAGCTTTTGGAGAGCAGCAATGTAGCCAACTGCTCTTGACACTTCTCTTGGCTGCCAATTAGAGAGTTCGCACTCTCAAATCCCGACCGGCAAAAGCCACGGGCTTGTGCTTAGAATAAAGAAAGTTAATTGAGCTGGTAGCTAGGGATTCATCGTGAAAGAAGGTAAGACATGTCGACACACACGCAAGGGATGAGGACACTACGTTTGTGTTGTCTGGTTCTCTTCTCTTGTGTCTGTGTCCACACGCTTTACCTTCTTTCCCGATGGGCTTGTGCTGTCTGAGTGCTAGAAGTAAGAACCCCTGCTCAAAAAATATAAACAGTCGTTGTCGTTAGTGAGGTGCGACGTTTTTATCGCGCTGTCCTTCTCAAAACGCTAGAGATTCTCGCAGACCTTTAAACCAGAGTTTCACATAATAATTGCTAGAAGTAACTCTGGCGCTAGTGTCTACGGGAGCTGCAAGTTAGTGTGGCTCCGCCAGCGGGGGGAATATGACGTACCAGATTAGGGCAGTGTGCCTTTCGGCATTTTTGTTTTATTCATCAAAACTTGGCGACCGTTTTTCTTACTCATACAGCGGGAAAGGAATCCCGTCCAACCCACCCGGCACAGTGCAGGTGGCCCTTAAGTTCCAGGTTTCTCATCCTCGTGTGTTCCGAAATACTTTCACAACAAAAACATATGCGTGTTTACCGTACAGAATGAGCAGACGAGCGCTTGTCTTCTGCAACCGTAACACTGAGCCGACGATCAGGAACGCTGCGTGATCTGTGATTGGAAACGTGCAAGCTTAGACGCCGTAATTGATATATTCTAACAGCTTGTCTTATTTATTTTTGCTAACATTATTTTATTAATTTCGATTGCGCTTTGAGAGCGTTTCATTTTTTAATATCTTTTTTTAAACGGTGAGTACTGCAGCAGGCTGCAAAACACTTTTCTTCTGGATTATTACATGGGGTGCAGGTGTTGTGTGAGTAATAAATATAGCGGAAAGCTCAGGGGTACATTGTTCAGGAGAATATTTTCGTCTCTCTCTAAGAAGAAAGAAATTGGCACTGATGTTATTGTTTTCTGCGTGTTGAAACATACTATTGTTCATTAACATATTCCTTAGCTTGCAAAGACATTGCACGATTATATCAGGAATAAGTGAATGGTTACGCATGTGCCAGAATTGTGGTCACCGCTATTAAAAGCTTTGGGGCGCACTATTGCGTGCCACAATGGTCCGGTCCAAAACAAACGACGACGACGCGCCCAGCATCCTGACTGTGCGCGTCGGAATCGGCGGAATCAGGCTTCCGCCTGATTGAGCGGGCTTGGCTAAAAATATAACTTGCGGACACAGGCACCAGCGTCTGTCTGCTTTTTCTTCACCCACAAATTTGTGACTACGGACTTCACGTAATCGCTCTCAGCTCCGTCGCGCCATCGCTCTCGATGCACTTTCTCGCAACGGTGAGAAAGTGCATTGGCAAATGCAACGGACCACGGCCGACCGGTCATCAACTTCACGGCCATGGCTACCGCCCAGAGTGTCCATGCCGAGCTCCAGCTGCTTTTACACGAGTGGTACCTCTGTGGTGCTTCAAGATATCTTGCTTCCTCACTGCGACGTGCCCCTCGTTTGTGATACGTCGACCGGACATCCCCGCCCTTACGTGCCTCGCCCATACCGCCGGGCCATCTTTGATGCCCTCCATTCTTTGGATCATCCTGGCATTCCCGCAGCACAGCGGCTCGTCACTTCTCGTTATGTGTGGCCGAGTATCAGCGTAGACGTTCCTCGCTGGTCACGCGTGTGCCTAAACTGCCAACAGTCGGAAGTGCATCGCCACACTGCGACTGCTCTTAGCAGGTTCACGTCTCCGGACGCCATCTTCAGCCATCTGCACGTCGATATTGTCGGCTCCCTTCCTCCCTAGGGAACCATCGCTATCTGTTAACCTGCAATCACAGATTTACCATATGGCCTGAAGCGATGCTCCTCCTGGACATAACGGCGGAGCCAATCGGTCGAGCACTCGTCACACTCTGGATTAGCCGCTACGGTGTCCCACCATTACGACTGACCATAGCCGGCAATTCGACTCAACATTGTTTGCCATTATATCTCGGCTACTCAGTATAAATTACGTCAAGACTACCTCTTGCCACCCAATATCCAATAGGCTCATCGAACGTTTTCACCGCCAACCGAAGGCTTTACTCATGGCTTCGGCTTTTCCTTCATCATGGATCGAGCGCCTTCCTTTCGTTACACTTGGCATTTTTTGAATGCGCAACTTGGTTCTTCAAAGCTTACGTTCGGCACCACTCTACGAGTCCCTAGCGAGTTCTTCGACGACTTGCTCACCGTATCTGCTAACGTTTCCGACTACGCCTACTGTCTACTCAGCGATATGCGCACCGTTGCCCCCCCCCCTCAACAACGACGTTCTTCCCGGCAAGTATAAGTCAAGCCTGGCCTTGAGAACCGCACGCACGTCCTTGTGCGCCGCGACGCTGTGCTTCCTCCCTTAGGGCCCCCGTATGATGGCCCGTTCAAAATACTCAAGCGTGCAACTAAAACCTTTCTATTGCCCATCAACGGCCGGAAAGATACGATTTCTGCGGATCGTCTCAAGCCTGCTTGCTTGGACTCTAACACTGTAAATGCTTCTGCTGTCGCATTCCCTTCCGACAAGGTCAGTCCTACATGCCGCGTGCGTTTCGCACCACCACCATACGCGCTTCGCCATTCGTCCAGTTCACGGCTTCCTTGATAGAAGGAGAGCCTTGTAGCACAACACTACGTGCCGCAATGGTCCGGTCACAAAAGGCGACGACGGCACGCCCGGCACGCTGATGGTGCGCGTGCAGTGGAATCGGCGGAATCAGGCTTCCGCCAGATTGAGCGGGCTCGGCTGAAAATATAATTTGTGGACCCAGGTACCAGCCTCTGTCCGGTTTTTCTTCACCCGCAGCTTTATTAGGGGAATTGTCGGCTGTTATCCTTTTAGAATTGATTTCGCGTATACCATAGCGCTAGAATGTTCGATAAATCAACTACTATTACGACTAAGCAAAGCAATTGCTTTGTCTCTAAGAGCTGCTGAATACACCAAACACATAGTGCCATATTTTTCTGATATTACCAGATATTAAAAAAAAGTCTCCCCCATCATAGCTGTTACATTTCTTCCTGCGCAGAGCGATACGTGGATACGCGGACACTCGCGCTGCACTTATCATTTAAATAAATAAGGAGAAATGGTTAATAACTCTTCAATGCTGATTAACAACATACGTGTATCGCAGCATTGTATTCGCTCGTTTTCAAGGTGCATGGATTGTAGGCAAAAGACACAGGAAAGTGCATATGGCAAGTCAAAAAAAGAAATTAGCATCAGCCGCCTTTTTTTTAACGCGGGACATTGTGGGATAGCACCTACTTATATATAACCTGATGTACGTAATGAAAAGTCGGGGACATTTCTCTCTATTTCCTTTTTATTTAACAATGCTTCTACTGGAACACGTTGGGAGCTGCAGAATTGGCAGGGTGCAGATTCTCAATCTCGCATGATTAATAGGTGAACCCTAGACACGCAAACGGCAGTACCACAGAAAAATCAAAAAGCTTCTCTGAAAACAATCGCAGCTGTACCAATAACCCATTTCTGGTGTCACTATGTCAAAGAGCTGTGTCTGCTTGTTTTGACGCCGTCAGTCCCTCCTTTCTTTTAAATCTTAGGTGCATGCTTATCTGGAAACTAAATCTGGTCTGAGTATTCCTTCGGTCGCGTAGGACGAGCGCAAACATCTAAGCACGGATTCCGGTCCAATTTCTCCGCTACTTTGGATCTGCACTTTGAGAAAATGAAAGAGGCCAAACCGAATTCCAGCTCGTTGTCGCTGGTAGCGAGGCCTGAGGTCGTTTGGGGCGGGCATTGTCGCGAGAGGGTGATGGCAGGAGCCCATACCCGAAATTGGGAGTGCCCATTCGGTAGCCTCCAGAAGAGGGAAACCCATTTATTTTCCGAAATGCGCTTTTCCTCCTCTTTTGGACACACACAAAGGGCGGGACAATCGGGTTAAGATCCGTTCAGCCATTTCCAGACCTTCTATCTGGCATTCCGCCTGTTCTTTGTATGTCTGAAAACTTCGATTCGCGCTCTCGCTGCTTTCTTATTGGCGACTAGGGATTGCGTTAGCCACGACAGATTTGCATAGTGCAAGAAGATATGAGAAAGTAGTTTGTCGCTGCCGTAACGTTTTTCATCATAAACATTTTGTCTGCGTCATATCGCTTGCCATATAGACTCGCATTTCTTCATTTTTCCAATTTGGAAAGTAAAAAAAAAGAAATACCCCGGGTGGAAATTTCTTTTCGGTTGTGAGGCAGATGCCGCGAATGTGCCTAATAATATGCGCATACTGCTTATTCCACCTACTGTATGGCATTGAGAAGCTACTTCTCAATGCGCTACGCACTGTGAAAAAGAATATTTTTCTATTCAAATGAATGACTGTAGAGTCCCGCCAGATTGCAGTCTGCATGACCCAATTCTATGTCAATTCTTAATATAGGCTGCTTTATTGAAGGAAAACAATTTTCTTTCCGCATTTCTGGAAATCAGAGAAACCTGTTTGCCGTAAAGGAAATCTTGGGTGGTCCATATCCTATAGCCGTAAAACTGGGCTGAGAAGGTTCTTCAAAGCAAGCTTTGTGATCTCTCTTCCTGGCAACATATTCAGTGCAGGTGATTTTCGCCTTAAAAGAAGCATGCCCGATTTTAGAGGCTCGGTAATAAAACTCGAACGAAGAGCTGATTGTACTGCTCTTTTTTTTTTTTGAAGCTGTTTAAATCAAACTCTCTTAATTTTTTTTTCACGAAGGAATGCATAAGTTATCAAGAATGAGACGTTTAGAAGGAGTAAAATGTCTTCCATCAATATTGACCCTCATGCCTCATCCATTATTAGATGAAGTGATCATCGGTAGTCGATAAAGCGATGTCGCTAGCGCCAACGTTTCGGCAAGTGGGCTTCTCTCCGCGGGGCCGCAACTGTTTTCCTTAACAGCGTTTTATGTTGGCGTAGGTTTCTCTCACTAAATGAGGGAACAGGAGGTGAATACGCTGGTGATTAAGGTGCACTGTGAAATTCGTCTTATTGTGTATACGATGCGAAGTTGGAAGAGATGCGCGCTGTGTGCAAATATATTCAACTAGCACTTGAATGCAAATTAATTTGCAGTCTTGTTAAGTTGCAATTGCTGTATGTTGTAACTGCTTTGGCCATATGCTCCATGCGCGTGAGTACTCCCACGGTTCCACGCTAATAAATTAGTTTAATTGTACAAGATGTACGAGGCATTTCCGTTTATATTTTTACGCTAGTGCATTTTATACGCTTGGAGCTTGTCCGTGTCAATGGGCAAAAAAGTCGGAGCAGATGGAATCACTTTTCTCTGGGATATTCGCCTGGCACATTTAGCACTTTGGGTGAGAATAAAGGGGGAGCTCAACGAAGAGAAAGTTGTCATCTTGCTAAATTTAAGGGGGGGTGGGGGATGGAAATGGAGAATATAGAAATCAAGGAGTAACGCGACGGGAAAAAGACCTAACCAAACGAAAAGGGACTCGGTAGCTAGGGAATGGCAGTGGGACAGTGTTTTGATACGCGGCGACGTGATGTTGCAAGTTCCCTACACGTGCCCTTTTAGTGAGTGTGAAAAGCGCTGGTGGCTGCCCTCCATCTCGCTTCACTCCTCGGCGTGGCACGGCGGTAAATCCCTTTGATGCAGCGGCCGGCACTCAGGACACTAGCGGGGACCGTTCTCCTGTAAAAGCGAGCAGTTGGAGCCGAAGTATGTCGTCAACACGCGCGGTTGAGTTCTGCGGTGGTACAGGGCAGCTAGAAGCATCCGCATTGACTAGAACCACGCAAATCTCATGTTCTTTTCTTTTGTTATTTCATTGTTTTGGTGTTTCAGCGAATACAAGCTTTCTTTTGCCCTTTCACCCGGTTCGGTTGTCGGTGGTCGGCCTTTCACCGCCCGTAAAAGGTGCCGACGCAACGGGTGAGTGCCCTCGGGTTGAAATAACATTTATTCGCCCCTATGTTGGGCACGCGCTGCGGGCCGCGTTTGTTGCCAAATGCACTCTATTTGAAACATATATTCTTTGAGACGCGCTATCTGTCCACCTGCTCTGGTGTTGCAAATGTGCGGGTCAACGACTCCTTTCTCCGTAAAACACCACAAATGAAACAACAAACGCTACCTAAAAATTCTCGCTGCATCCAATATGCGCCGTCAATCGCAATACATATTTAAAAAAGCTAATAACTTTCTTGAACCTCTCGGTTAATCGCCTACTTGGACAATCATAATCGATGATTTCGAAGCAATTTCAAATGCCTGAACATTTCTGTGCTTACCGAACGAGAATAGCGTCCCTCCGTCCGTCCCGTATGACGACCGCTTTCGAGATTGCGCCCGCAGCGGCTAGCGGATTCGCGTTCGTGCTGCCCCTCGCATCAACGCCAACGAAGCGCTGGGAACGCAGCGCTCACGAAGCCCACAGTGCACTCCTCACTCTGCCACTTTCGCGGATCGCTTTCAAGATACGAGCTCGCGCGTCTCTGTTCAACGCTAAGTAAGCGGCTACAACACAGCGCGAAGTTATCAGCAGTCGACATTCCTTGTCGGCATCACAAGTCGCGTCTTTTTCAGATAATTTAGCAGCGCCAGCATAGCATTCCTTCTGATGTGCAAATTTCTCGGCAATATTTTGTCAGCAGATCTGAAAGTTGTGTCGACGCTCGCAGGAAAGGCTATACGATGGTCATTACCGGCGATATCATGTGCAATTATCATCCATGAAAAAATGTAACAAGCTCATGCAACCTTGCAAAGTCAACACCCAATTTCCAGCGAAGCTGTTTCTTCGGTAAATTTGCAGTACGCATTCGAGTTGCCGGTATTTAAATTACATACATTTAAATATTTCCTGTATATGCGTAGAAGTTGGAAACCTTAGCTGCTTCCGATCACTTAAGGAATCATTACAAAGGTAATAGATCTCGGTGGCATTCACCGTTATGTATCCATGTCAGTAGGATAAATTCTGCGTTCTTCCTAAAACACAACTGCGACTTGCAACTGTGTGTGTTTATGGGCTTTCTTTTATTTTTCTCTCTCTCCCCTATCGCAACCCTTCTCCCGTCCCCCGGTACAGGATAGGTAACCGGTGATAATATCTGGCTAACCTCCGTGTCTCTCGTTTGCCTTTCTCTCTCTTTCTTTCTCTCTCTCTCTCTTCGCTTGACTTTATGGGCATTTGTAGTTATGACAGGGCAGCGTGCTCAATTTTGCTGTGTTCGCAAAATACGTACCTAACCCTCTGGAACATTTGCATACGTACACCGTTACCCTTATTTTAGCTAAGCGAAAACAAGGTGTGTCGTTTAGTTCCCAACGTCGACAACAGAGAAACCAACAGGGAACGGCTTATGAGCATGAAAATGGAAAAGAAAAGCGGCAGTTCTGTAATTATTTGCGACACTTCTAATTAAGCCAGGACCGTAAACGTTTCGGAACACATTAAAATATACATTTCCCCAATTTTCCTTGAATATGAAGTTGGTACCTTGTACAGTTATTTAAACACGTTGCGAAATACTGCAGATAAAGGCGGTATGAGACCTTGATGAACTTCAGTAGAATTTTTAAATGCGAAGCATTTCTTACCGCACATTTGTCACTTTGATAGTGTGTATCTAGCCGCCTACGTCTTGGTGCTTTCATGGTCGTTTTGTTCATCTGGTATGTACCAAAATTGGCATAGCACGAGAAGAGCGTATGACGAACATAAATGATAAGTCATGACATGAATATGATGATATTCGTCTCATGTAAGTTATGAAACAGCCGCCTACGTCTTGCTGCTCTCATGGTCGTATCGTTAACCTGGTATGTACCAAAATTGGCATAATATGAGAAGAGTGTATGACGAACATAAATTAGAAGTCATGACATGAATTTCATGACATGCGTGTCATGTAGGTCATGAAACAGCCGCCTACGTATGGGTATGTACGAAAATTTCCATAGTATGACAAGAGTGTATGACGCACATAAATGATAGGTCATGACATGAATATCATGACATTCGTCTCATGTAGGTCATGAAACGGCCGCCTACGTCTCGGTGCTCTCATGGCCGTTTCGTTAACTTGGTAGCCTCCCCGCACACTGCTTCGAAGCCTTAAGTGGTTCATACCCCCAGTGGCCTTTAAAAAAACGCGTCGTACGGTCCAATGGTGCAAAATGTTCGCCGAGGACATAGGGGAAAGCAACTGTGAACCCCTTATGACGCATGGTAATAGGGGAAAAGGAGGGTTCAGTAAACTAATTAGGTTGATCACGTAAAAGTTTCGTCATGCATTAAGCTTAGTATTTTCCTTATTTTCACACAATTTTAAGTTGGTGTCTTGTACAGTTGTTTTGAGACTCGGAGGAACATTGCGGTTACCGGCGGCATTATACTGGGGGAACACTTGAATGATTAGCTTTCTGCAAAGGCTCTTGTTAGCGTACGCAGTTTAAACATTTAACGTTCGTCATTCACAACATGCTTCTTTTTTATCGAAATATAAACACTGTAAGTCGCATATATCACTGAATGTTTGGTGGTGAAGCAACTACATGCCTCGTCTAAAGCATTGTAATTGAATGTAAACCAGTATTCAGTAATTCTTTTAAATGCACATAATTAGGCAACACTCTTCAATCTTTTGTTACACGTAACATACCAAGTGACTCCTGATTCCTGCAAACATTACATTTATGCGAATTATTTTACTCCCTGCAAATATGGGATAACTTAATAAGTGTTTGTTAAAACCTCATCTTTGGCCTCTAAGCGGTCCATAGATAAAGCTTCGCTAATTTTCATTTTACACTTCATTGACAGACACACATCAAAGTTTCCCTGTCTATTGCCGCTAACATCCCCCACATTTTCTTAAATATGAACCTTGTGAACAATATAGTTTTTTTGTTCCAATACTGTGAAAGCTGGCGTATATTGTTTGTGCACCCTTCATATTCCACTAACGGCTTCACTTTAAATTACACTTTCATTGAGTGCTTAGAAATATGGCGGCTTGTGAAGATTTGTATTGGGTAACACCATGCTGGGGCTTGGTAGTAAAATAATTTGTTAGGGATATTGTGCTTTTTGCCCGTTTATGCAAGCAGGTAATCAATATTTCACTGAGCGTTTTTCAGTAAATCGGTACCTTTGCAACGCGATAACGACAATATATTGTTACCTTCCGTTAGTTTTGCATGCAGCCTCAAGCACCGAGCTTCGATGTGCGTATGAAGGCTCACATATTTGTGCCACCATTTTCTTCCACTTAGCAGCGCCATCCGTAAACTCAATTTGAATATTGAGCTCACCAAGTGAGCCAACGATGAACAGAAATGCTCCTAATGAACGTGTTAGACTAAGAAATCTCTTTTTTGAGAGTAGGATATTAGTAGCACCTCGTCCCGGTTATTGCCCTGTTTAAGAACTTTTTGATAACTATGCCAACAGTGGTGACTGCTCTCAGAAGGAATAATAATGCCGTGTGCCGACTGTGATGGGGATTAATTAGACGATTCAGTTGCACAGCCTGTTCTTAAATATAAACAAATAACAGACACGCTTTGCAGAATTGCAGGGCTCCCATATTGGAGGCAGCCAACGATCGGTTCAAATCTCCGAAAAGAAAGTTGTCGCGCGTTTTAATACCGGCATAAACTGCATACGATGAAATTCTATACAAACAAAGTCCCTTAAACTTTTCAAAGAAGTCGTGACAGGTAATTAGTGATTTCAGGGTTTTGTGCTTAGCACTTTGTTTTTCTCTACCTTCGATACCCACTAAATAATGATGAAAGGTAGGAAACCGTGGGCATCCCGCAGCGCCAGTAATTCCCACTCATTCTACCGCCTGGCCAATCTTTTTCCCATCGGACCAATATTTCCTATAGCTTGCGTGAATGAATAGGATCGACACGCAGTTAAAGGGACAGCAAATGGGGCTGTATTCAAGAGATCCTATTTTGTTCTTCAGCGTATGTGGAGAAACCTGCCATTGACATCTTGTTTTATTACGTTACTGGTACTGAACGAATGTTTCTAGCTTTTCTTGTCGCCCTGTATTCATCGGTAAAGGCTCACTCACACTAGGCCAACACGACACCGATGTCAGTTTGCCAAAATTTCGGTTTGCCAACTGTCCGCAGACCGAAATTGGTGTCGGGTCGGCCCACTGTGAGCTAGCCTTATCAGTTAAGGGTCGGCAAACACCTGTTGGGGGTGGGGGTGCGTAGGAGGGTATTCTGTAAGAGTCGATCTAGTGGACTGTCCATTTCAACCGCTGATTGGCTGGGGCCACTCGTATCCTCCTCGCTCACACAACTCCATCCAATCAGCAGCGTCCCAGATGTACAGTTCACTAGGCGGAGTCTTACAGAATGCCCCTCTTGCAGTTCGCGTGCCGTAACTCAATTCTCTGGACGCTAGGTCCGAACTTTATCTGCATATCAATCTTACCTTAAAACCTTGTTTTGCGTGCTCATTGAGAATACAAAGGTATCAATTAATTCTTAAGATATTGCTGTTTTATCATTAATAGAGGGAAGCTTTCTTGCCTCTTCCCTTCTGTTTGTGGGTAGCGGCTGCTGCGATTTTGTACAATAGCTCTGTCGCAGACATATTGGAAACTTGTACCGGATAAAGTGAAAACCGAGGTGTCCCTGGAGAGCAGGTGGATTTACATAAGCGGTGACGTGAGCTTCAGTACAAACATGCTGTCATAATCATACCGTCATCGTCATCCCGTTGCCGTTATTTCGTCGTCCTCAGTCGATCGTCATCATTTCACGTTCGTCACCCTACTTTCATCATATTGAAGCCTTGTGGAGACATAGAGGAACACTGAATCACACAAACACGAGCGCTGATTCTGTTACTCCTTCAGCGCTCGTGCTTGTGTGATTTAGTGTTCGCCCGGATGTGAACAAGATGGCAACCTTGGATTGATATTCGCCAGTCAACTAGAGCATCGATACCTCTTCAGATATACCATCGCCATCGTTCTATCGTCGCCACTGCGTCTTCGTCATGCAGGCATCGTCAAACCATCGTCATTTTCCACGGTAATCATGTAGTCGTTGCGGTTCCGTTGTGACCATTCTGTCACCATCATTTTATCGCCGTTATTCCGTCGTCGTCACGCCTTCGTAGTCATGTAGTCGACCTCATCAGAATGTCGCCGTCGTGCCGTTATTTTCAAGCCGATGTAATCATGCAGTCGACATTCCCACGTAGTCATGACGTCGTGGTCATACCGTCATCGTCACGCCTTTGTCGTCGTTCCATCGCCATCCCACCCTCGTCTTGCAATTATCATTAAGCCGTCTTCCTCACGCCGTTCTCGTTACTACTTCGTCGTTATTCCATTATCGCCATTACTTCGTAGTCATTCTTTCGTTGTAATGCTAGGGATTCGCATGCTCGAGCGCCACAGAGAGAGAGAGAGAGAGAGAGAAATGAAGAAGTATGATCGGCATAGGACATTAACCAATCACGTGCCCGATTGCTACTTCGCACTTCAAGGAGGAGAACGGAGGAAATATAGATGAGAAATAATTAGGAATATTAAAATTATAAAGGTGAAATTAGTGTGAACGCACTCGTAAAGAAAGCTGACCATCACAGCGTTCGTACAGGCCAGTAGCTTTCAACAAATGCAACAGGGCTTTTGTCGCCTTGTGTGCGCAAAAGTGCGCCGTTCATTTAAGTACTCAGGATCTTTTCGTCCGATAGCAGTTTGCCATCCAGGCAGCTGAAACTAACTCGCAGAGCTCATGGTTGAATTTTCAAGACCGGGCAGTGGAACAGAAGGTGGTCGAGTGTCTAACCACGCCCGCGAAAATTACATGCGGGGATATTGGCCGTTCTGGTGAGCAATGCAATTAAGCACTCCTGAATGCGGTGCCCAGCCATATTCCCCAAAATAAAGTTCCCCACAATAAAGGACGAATGAACACGCGCAAGGGGGAGTTGATGAAACCCGGTTCCATTCTCGAAGAGTGATGTGGTACACAAGCGATCAGAGATTTCCGCGAAGCGTCCTTTCGCGAATACGCTGTAAGTACGTGCAAGTCTTGATGCTCAACCGCGCAGCTTAATCTGCGCTATCACAGCCGACAATTCCGCAGCGAAGTGGCCGCCATTCCAGATGGAAATACTTTTTGGCACGGACATCAGAGAAATCTGGGGAGGGTTATCTGTGGAGTACTCACATTATTAAACCATTTTCTCCTGCTGCAGTAAACGTTCTTTTCCTGTGCTTCAACATCAGGCCTGGCACGGAGGGTTCCTGCGAAGGGGAGCGAATGAACCCGGAGCGAAAGTGGGTGCATGGTGCTTACGTAGATGCCGCTTTAGCGGCCGCAGACTAATGAATAATGACACGTGGCTGCTGCGATTTTGTTTTATTCTTAAATGTTCATTCGCAGGCTGTGCTTCCGTTCTTGTTCATGGCTGGGCGACGCATACGTAGAGAGTGCCTATGAAGCAATGCGAAGCGGGAAACCTTGTGTAACTTGCGCCCCAGTGACACGGGCCAGTCACTGAAGACAAAAACATGCAAGTCAGGACATGTTAGCTCTAACTATAGGCTATACAGTTTATACACAAACAATCTGTG
The DNA here is from genome assembly GCF_023375885.2 of Dermacentor andersoni. Classification (NCBI taxonomy): domain Eukaryota; kingdom Metazoa; phylum Arthropoda; class Arachnida; order Ixodida; family Ixodidae; genus Dermacentor; species Dermacentor andersoni. The sequence goes on along the minus strand of NC_092819.1, from coordinate 98,953,408 downwards.
GATTTTTATAGACTCTCTAGATGTTTGTTTTATAGTGGATTAACCATGAATATGCGTCGGGCGTTGCAAAACATGGGCCGAAAGCGGGGACTGGGTGATGATTTGCATTCCCGGTACTTGATTGCTTTTTTTTCCTTGTTGATGGCGATGGACCCAAAATAAAGGTATAGTTACGAACCAATCCAGAAAGTTACCCGCATCTTATTAAAAATAGTTTTCAATTATTTACTGACATAGTGAGACGAGATTTCATCTGTTGAGAAGCATAGCAAAATGTGGAAGTGGAAGGCGTGAGCATGACCTTTTTATAAAAATAGTTTTTTTTTTTTCAAATCCGCTTGTTTCTGTAGATTTCCAACCTGCCTGCAACAGGACATGTTGATAGTCCACAATCTTCAATTCTAATGTCTAGGAGGCGTTCAACGTTACCTTTGACAATGCGAGTTACTGGGTTGCTTGACCTCTGCTTCACTTGCACGCTATCCCTATTGGGATTTATTTGTACTCAGCGTCCCACAGAGGCGCATTATCCCATGAACGTGCATAATTACATCGAGCACTGAATATAATATAATAACTTTTAATGATATATTTGTGTTTGTTTAGTGAGAGTATCGTTTCCTAGTTTCTTTTGTATATTTTAATAAGATTTTGTACAGTATTATAGTTGAAGGCACTGACGAAATACAATGACATAGTTATAAAAATAATCACATGCAGCAAATTATAACCAGAGATGGCAATAAATTATCGAAGTTATTGTTTTTTCTCAACTCTCCTTGTTTTGTACGCTAAATGTTATCAGGTAACTGTGGTATGATCTGACGCCTTACATCAATAAAATTACACTGCTTTGTACACGACAAGCTCTAAATTCCGGTTTGCTTAACACCTCAATTTCGTAGTCTACCCAGTGCTGTGCACACTGGACATGATTCTTTTCACTGGCAACGTTGAGAAGCACCTACGTCGTAAAAATTTACGACTGACATCGTGTTTAAGCGGTTATGCGCCTTCCGCTGCAAGAACCTGCTGTCAAACTCGAGGAAGTGATTCGTGACGTAGACATAATAAGTAGAAATCTAGCCAAAGCTCAGTCGTAACTCAAAATTAGAATTAACGGCAACCGGAAGTATGGCGCTGATTTTCAGCTCCCCGCAACAAAATGTGCACACATTTCTTCTTTTCTGCCATATTACTTTTTGTCTGTGTTCTCATTCTGTTCAGACTCTGTAGCAGAATGATAGCAAGTATTTCTGCGCAGGTTCCGTTGCGACTCAGGAAACAGCAGCAGCCCACTTCCAGTCACTGCTCAGTGTCTGTTCCGGCTTAATTGCAGTTAGGTTTTGTTGTATTGAGTGTATTCCAGAAAGCACTTCCTGGTGTCCTTTAACGTAAAGCTATTTCAATCTGCTCTTATGACAATTTCCTGGCGTCAAATTTACGTAAACGCCGACACAAGCATCCGGCGTTCACTGGCAGCGTTGTTTGAACAGGCCAATAAAACATTCTCCGCGTTTATACGAGGTCACCTTTGTTTGCTTTCAAACCAAAGAGCATGACCTTGCTTGACAGGTTTTTCTTATCTAACTGGCTGGCCAGAGGCTTGGAGAATGCAAAAGTGGAAAGTATTTGGTCGGTTTTGGCTAGCGCATGAAAGAAGATCCAGCGTCTGCGATTGGCTCGCTTCCGCTCACTTAGCTTGCGGTGTGTGGTGGAAAATTGTGACGGCGTGGAACGGAAGGGTAAAAATGCAGCTAAAACAAATCCTCTGGTAAGAAAAGTAGGCAGAGCCATGTCGTGTACGTGCTGAGTAGACTCGACAACGCTATACTGCCACGCAGAAGGAGAGAGAAAGATAAAAAGGAAGGGCAGGGTGGTTAACCAGATATCAGTCTCCGGTTTGCTACCCTACACTGGGGATGGGAGATAAGGGTTAGAAAGAGGACAGAGAGGAAAACGTTAAAAAAAACACGCACACACGGAGGCACACACACACAAGAGGCGTTCCAGTTAAAGACGTTCACACAGGCCGGTAGATCGCAAAAGCGCAATAGTGCTTGCACGGCCTTCTTCTGTGAAGGTAGGTCCTTTCAATGGTGTAAAATTCTTTTTTCCGGTAGCGGTTGGTCGCCCAGATGGTCAAGTTCGTTGCGAAGGCCTTCCCTCTGTGGACTGTACTGCCGCGCAGAAATGTTTATTGTACGCAAAGAAATCCCTTCTCCCCGGCTGTTCGGAGTAGCCATTGCTAGAGCGATCGGCAGGCAGCCATCTTCTGTTTAAATCACAACAGGGCAGTAAACGGGTATTCCGGAAAAAAAAAATTAGTTTTGGTTGTCATATTAATGCACCTTTAATGCTTACATGTCACTCTGACGTGCTGAGTTTTCGCGGTTTTGCAAGTTCGCTTGACAGACAGGCGAAGTGGGCGCAGCCCGATAACGTTTGACCTATTCTGTAGGTTTGATGGTGAAAAAGGCGTAGAATAGGAAATAATGCTTTTATTTTGTTGTTTCTAATCATGCATAATCATCGTGTAAACGTCATATCAGATGCGGAATTATGGCGGTTTTCCTGCTGCCTCGTAAAGGACAAGCGAAGTGGGCGTGGCCTGAAAAAATTTCGACCAGTACTGCTACACTAGGAAATCAATAAAACCTCAGACAGAATAAGGCAAAAAAATCGTCTTATTTTGCCGTTACAACGCAAACTTTTTTGCGTCGATTCGCTGGTCTGTTCGTAGTGGATTTCCGCAGCCTCAACGTTATTCGACAAGTAATTTTATTAAACACTTCAGAAGTTTTGCGGTAAAGAAAAAGCAATTTCCTCGCAGCCAATATTCCGAAAAGCCTATGCTGTCGTGATTTATTGCGCAAATAAACGCACACATATGTGTTGTTTACAACAAAAAACGTAAACAGTGCGAGCCTGCAGAAGCAATATTCTCATCTACTTACCCGTCTCCAAATGGTCCTTGAAGATGTCCTGGCGAAACAGTATACCCTTATATACAAGGAACTCGGTTTCGTTGCGTAAGCGCTATCTTACCCCAAGATTATGCCGTTGTGGAAGCTGTGCAGCGTATAGTATCTCTGTATGAGGGACGAAAGTTTTATCGTCGTCAATGCTTGAATGAAACGTTATCTAATGGCTGTGTAGTATGTCTTCCGAACAATTAATGTCTGACGTCTGTAGCACTTCTTTCGTGCCTAAAAGATATTTTGTTCGCCGGGAAAATGTACACCATTGAGTTTAAATCTGAGCTACATTGATCATTTTTAGGCACACTTATCACAAAAATAGGGACAGAAAAGTAAAGCATTAGGGAAAACTTCTACGGGAGCCTGTCAGCAACATTGAATGTGTCTGTCCCTGACGTACCTGGTTTTCAACATTATTTTGTTTATTTTCGCATAACTTGGTTTGCAATTATCTATCGCCATCATTACTGGCGTTTAATTAGAGAGTGTGTTACGCATACCGACTCTCTCATTGCCTGAAAATACATTTTAGTTTGATTGTATCCCTTCCCTCTTATGTCTGTGTAAGAGGCCGTGATTCCAACAGGAACACCCTCCTTTGCATGAATTGTCAAGGAACGATTCAACTATGAACCAAACGGTGTAGTCAGCGCATGCGTAGAATGTAAAATCAGAATTTAACGTGCAACAACATGGCAACGTAGAAAAGTAATAGTAATATTATTAGGCAGCGTGCACCAAAGCAATTCCTCCTGCGCATTCGGGTCCTTGAATTGTATCAGCCACATTAAATAATTAGTGTTTTGTCCTAACTGTTTGCTTGCAGTCGTTACTTATCATTGATTCACGTTGTTATGGTATTTTATTCGCTTCGTCCAGATGAATTCTTTCTTTTTACTTTTTTTTAACAAGCCAATGTGACAGCTTGTTACAGATTCGACGACGAACACTTGACCTTGTGTGTACATTTACTAACCTTTTAGTCTCCTTTTTTGCCTGTTACCATTGCCAGGTAGCCAACCTTGCTCAGCCTGCTTAGGGTCTCTGCCTTTTCCTCATCGCTTCTCGCCCTATATCGTTCTTGGTGCGTCCCCTTTGCTGTCTTAAGGCGAATAGCTTTCTTTGGCTCTTTCGTCCGTTTTTTTTTTTTTTTTTTTGTAATTGGCGGCGGTTGCCAGTGGGATTTTACCGCCCACACAAAGGCGTCATTGCAGAGTACCTGTGTTCTCGCACAATAGAGTGTGTTTGTAGAAGTGGGGGAAGGAGGAGGCGTTCATTGTCAACGCCAACCAACACGAACTTCAACATCAACAAGTGAAGTGCATCTCATTTTGAATTCTTTTTATTCGCTGGCTTTCTATGACCGTCTGTCAAAGCAACAATAAACGGATACCGGTTAGCATCTGCCGTACGTTTTTCAAGAAAACTAATTATTATTGCTTCACAAAGCGACAATAGTATTTTTCAGTGTAATACACCTAAATTTCCTCCAAGAGTGGAGCGGGCGCCACAGTTTAAGGTTGCCGGCGCGGGCAGCAATCTACCTGGAAACGTTGCTTGCCGCGCTCAACCAAGTGCGATTTCCAGTAAAGGTCAATGTTCATTATTTTCCTTGCGAGTCGTTCCTTTCAAAAGAACGAAGTCAAATGAAATTCTTTCAAACGAACGAAGTTCTCCTGCTCTAACAAGATCCACGAATTCACGTGTCCCTCCGAAGCACTTCATCCCACTTTTCCCTGCAATTAACTAAGGCCCTAATGACGCCTCCCAAGCCCGCTTATTATGCAGACGCCGCTCAAACGGGAAACGGCTTATCGTCACGGCTTAATTTCCTCCAAACTTTATGTCGCCTCTCTAACGACAGCCTTGGCTGTTGCTCGCGCGAGGGACCTCGAGCGCGTTGTGTGCACACCCTTATGCAAAGCAAGGGTGGCGCGCTGGACAAGCACAACATGTTTGTTCTACAAGAAGACGAAATGCCACGGGCTGTCCAGCGGCAATGCCCAAACACATACCCCCCCTCCCTCCCGAGTGTATTTTCCACTCGCACTCATAACCTTATGTGGGGATCAGACAAGTTGTGCGTGCATCATCGGGCTTCTCCTGTATTGCCGTGGCAACTGACTTCATAAAGTATGGGGCGTAAGCCTTCCCTCGGTACTTGGTCGAGCCGATAGACAACGAGCAGACGTGTGCGCTTTGCTAGAACTGTTGCACAGACAACACGTACGCTGATTCCTCTTCCCTCAGTCAGACCGGCATGGTTGTGTTTCTTTACGGGATAAGTGTCCTACTTCATTGCAGCGGCATGGTACTTATACCTTAAGTAAAGCAGTGTGTCCAACGTAGAAAGCTAGTCTCGTAAAAAAATAAGCAAACAACATAAACAATTGCGTTTGAAAATGCTACATGCAGGCAACGTTAGATTGCGCTCGATGTGAACAAAACTTCTTTATTACTGCTCTCATTTTTGCATCAAGAAAGATCTTTACGAATGCCATTCACGTTATCCTGTATGCTGCATGAGAGTTATTAGAAAGCGCTAAATCTATGCCCACGTCAATTACACGCCTGCAGAACTGCATCTGAGAAAAATATGTCACTTTAACTATATATTTAGGGCTGCCATTATGCTATAACCTGACGTCTTGTACATTGTTTCAGCATTGGTACCTTTCAAGAACAACAAGGTGTCGGCTGAAGACAATGTGCAGTTTTGAAAACAGATGTGTGTCACCGCAAAACATGCTACAGGAAACTACCAGATTTATAGCATCCTTTAAGCGTTAAGCGCACTTCTAAGCGTTAAGCAGATCATTTTCATCACGTCTCGCTCAGCCTTTAGCCATCTTTACGTTTTTTCCTTAGCCTACCAGATTTCGTTCATAGGCAAGCAATCTAGCAATCCTAAAACAATCAATTATTCTTTGTTGACCTTAACTGCCGTTCATGACTTGTGGATTTCTGCCATACTAAGTAAAACAAGCCTTAGAATGCCGCATATCAGAGACTAGGAGCCACTCTGTCGCTGGCCATTCCAAAGCACGACAGATTTTTTTCGCAAACTCTTTTTGCCTTAGATAACGATTGCCTTTCCTTCATAGCCGGTGCCTGCAAGGAATCAGTTCAGTTTGAAAATATGGCAGAAATGACACCTCAAGAAAAACTCCGGACTTTAATGTAAATCTACAATATATGAAGTGGTGAGAGAAACGTAATATCGCGTACATGCAACATGCATAATACTTAGCATGTCAGAGGTAATGGCGCATTCAAACGCTACGACATTTATAAATCTGTTGTTAGGCTTGGGCAAAAACTGAGCCAATACAGCGAAAATGCATCGCGGGTAACCGCATTACATGTACAAAAATCGGTTTGAGTTATGTAGCGGAAAGCATATGGGCTATAAACATGGGGGATGTAAAATCACTACAAAACAGCAAATCTGTGGAGGTGCGCGACGAATGTACTTGTGAGCATGGGTTATTCAATATCCTGCTACTTCACGTGGATTCTGGAGGATCAAATTTCATTTCGGCGTTAATGTTGAAACATTTGTCAGTGTCCCCTTTTCCCCGTAGGCGAAGACATTAAACTAGTCTTCCATCTTAGCGTCAGCCGCATGTGTAGCGTGCACTCATAGCATTACATTGTGGTAGTGTGTGACGAGTCTGATAATCAAAACTTCGTTCTTTGCAACTCTCTTGGTAGCACAAGCGTAGCAGTATGGACGAGTGTGTCACCGTCTCCCTCATTTTGTATCTGTGTGTTACGTAGATGACTTTCTCTTATAGTAACAGCGTGAGCTGCCTAGCAAACAAGCTGGCTACAATATCGCTCGTTTAAAGTCCGCGTCAAAGCTTTGCTTCCTGCTTTATTTACTTGGCAGCACAACATGTCAGAATTATTTGCGGTGAACGCGTCTTTTCGAACTAGAGCCTATAGGAGCTTCCGACAGCCGCAATAGAACAGACTGCTTCTGGGACATCGAGTTCGCTTTGGCCTGCCTGCTGTCTAGCACTCAGGATATTACTTCGCCACACGTGATGCATTCCTTACGTGAATCAGCCCGTTTTGTTATGCAGAGCCCAGCAATAGCGACCACCTCTCGGTGGGGGCAGAGAGAAGAAGTGGCCTGAATATTGTCACGCAAATTTTTTATCCTTGAGGCGAGAAATGAAAGACTGGCATTTTTGGTCTCATTACCCATCAATAAGTTGCTTCTCACGCGTGCTCCTTGTGTAAACGTGGTTTCGTAGCAAGGTCACAATTGCTGACACCCCTTGTGACCCTACACCTACGGAATGCCGCACTCACCTGTTGTATAGCAGTGCTTGTAGCGTGTTACACCTTCTTCCATAACACCTTAACCCAATGCCACCATGTGTCACTGCATAGTAGGTACCTCTTAAAATGCAGATATGAGAGGCTTAAATGAGAGTCAATCTCTATAGAGATAAAGCAATCAATCAATTAAGATTTATTTTAAAAAGTAATATAAATTGTTATCTCATATGCACATACAATGTCGATTGCAATTCGCTACAGCACGTTGACACATGTCCGCGCAATGTGAGGTTAAATTGTTGATGATTGACGCTTTCGTGCGTGCACTTCTTTTGCCCGTTTCCTTTCGTACGCTTAAGCATTTTGGTATGTTTCAGTATTTGAGATGATTTGCACCCATTGTCTCTGACCTTTCAATTTCAAAGTCAACGCCTCTTCTTGTGCACCGGGTGGAATATGCCCAATTGCACTCATCCGTCGGTACAAAAAACAGCAGTATCCCACACCACACTAAGTGCTTCCGGTGTCCGCATACTTCGTCATTAACGGAGTCATTCCGGTTGCTTAACTCGACGGAGTGAAGTCACACTTCGTATAGGATGCGTGTTGGCACCATCCTGCAGTTCTGCCCAGATGTTCTAAAGAACTGGAAGTCCGGCGTGATGGTACTGGTTCATACTGCGCGTCGCGCGAAAAAAAAACATTCACCTTCACAGACACGAGCATTTTATTCGGATACAGACGCCAAATTAACAAGAAAAGTACAGAAGCCTTCATTATTAAAAAAGTCAATAAGCCATCTATTTTGATTACGAAAAAAGTTACACCTATCTGTGGAGCACTTATCGTGGAAGATTGATTGATTGATTGATTGATTGATTGATTGATTGATTGATTGATTGATTGATTGATTGATTGATTGATTGATTGATTGATTGATTGATTGATTGATTGATTGTTCTACAGCTCTTTCAAGCGCCATCTAGTATTGAAAAAAGTAAGAGCTATTTTTTTGTTTTCAATGTAGAAAATGAGACACTAGCCTACGTTCGAGCCGGTTATCACAAAATGCCAAATTCGCTGACAAAAGCCTGAACAAACCGAAAACATGTCGAACTTTGGCATGTTCTTGTTGAGGCTTTTGATAATTTTGTTGTGTTCTCACTACCTGATGGCACTTGAAATAGTTGTTTTTATTATAAAAATAAACGGGTGGTTAATGTGCACACTTATCAGCCCCTAAAAAGCGTGGACGCAGAATGCAGAAAGATATCTAAAGAGTTGGAAGCCATGTACAGGGTAATTAAAAGTGTGAATAGGCAACCAGTAGTCATCAAAAAGAAAGTGAGAGAAACAGAAACAGTGAATTGTATACAAATAAGGGAAACAAAATATACCATGGAGATTACAAGAATGGGAAGAAAGAAATTAAAAGGCAAAATTTGTAGTATAACACAAAGGGCAGTGCCTTGTTATTTGAAGCTCGAGCTGGTTGCCTAATTTACAAACGTAGCGAAGCAAATACTCGCAACAAGATCAAGCATGCAGCAAAAATTCGGAGACCGCTCAGCACATCCTAAGGGGGATGCCCCCAGTGAGACTTGTCGGTAACGTGCACCATCCAGAAGCGCTTGGATTTAAAGTGGACGGAAGCATCAAGCAGTCATCAGTCTAGATAGGCAAGAGACGTTTAGAATATTCGTGGAAAAAAGCAGGGAATAAATTGATACGACCGGATCCGCTGCAGACATACGTAGCGCTGTAAGATAAATAAGTTTTGAGGAAGAAAGAAAGACTAAGCAGGTGAATGCGATAACGCTAGAAAGAAACGCTTGTATAGTATACCTGATTAACTCAAGCAGGTCAGATGACTATTTGTTACCGCCTCGTTTCAAAGGGGATCATCATGGTATTATGATCACCCTATACATCACCCTGTGTTTCAATAAATATACCAGTTGAGAGTTTGCGCTCCTGTCATTCGTTGCTTCCTTTCTTTTCCGAATGTTTCTCGCGCAACCCACAGATATGAAAGAAGATTACATAACCTCATTCTGTGTTTTCTCCGTTACGGCCCGTTCGACCCGCGCAGACGTCGCTGGGCCAACTTACAGGAATCAGTACGGGTATTCGAGTGGCTTACGCTCCTGAATGGCGATGCTATTCTTTTCTGCAAGACATTTAACATAAAAAAAAAAAATCAAAGCTCCACCATGGTTTCACTGGCGACGGCGCTCGGCTGTTAAGCGGGTCTGGTTCCAGGTCGCGAAAACTTGATTGAAATGGTGGCGTGGAAGGCTATGGTGTATCTTAAGTAGCGCCACTTCGAAATCACAAATTAATATCAAAGGTTCAGTAAGGGTACAGGTAGTTATTGCACGAAAGGAGGTGCTATAGTCAAAGATTGCATTTTAACCTGTAGTAAACATAGCTATTGTGATAGATAACAAGCAACAGCAACAGTCGCAGAGAAATGAACTTGTACGATAGAAACAAAAAAGGCAAATAAATGACAATGCAGAATTTATTACAAAGAATCAGAAGGCTTTCATAAGTATCGTGGCAGCAAAGTACTATAGCAAATCAAATCTAGTCGAATAATTTCTTTTTCTTTTGCGACGAAGAGGATCATAATTATTCCGGAGTTCAGAACAAGGACCGGCGCTTTTCTCTCAAAATGATTTTTTTTTAAATCTTGCGTTTGTAGAGCTTCTCTGTTCTTGCTTAAATTTCGCAGAAATATCGCATTTTACAGTCCGCATCGTGCAATGTAACATCTGTCACGTTTAGCTCTCTTTGTCAATAAAACAAAAGTGCAAATTTATCTATCATATGCATCGATTGCAGCAAGCGATCTTTAAAGCATTTTGGCTATGTCCTTATTTTGCCGCCCAGGTACGGCAAAGCATGGCTTTCGAGATTAGCTTCCCTTGGTCACTTATAGAGGCGCTTCTGAGAAAAGTACCAGGCGAAGGCAAATTTGGACTATTTATTTACAAAGCAGGCCGGTCACGGTGCCAAGTGTTGTATACAACAATTTGGACCGTAGAACGCGCTTGTTTATGTATAATTTGAGCAATAACGAAGCAGTGCTAAGCGCAACATCTATCTTTTCTTATTTTTACGCAGGTCTCTGCATTACAGCGTAGCCCGTATATAGCATCCGTTTCGCTTAGGAAGATTGCACACTGTGAGCTAATCGGGCCATGAGCAAGAAAAATGGCCCAATATTCATCGGTGTGCTCAGGTTCGTAGCACGTGACCTGCCTGAACCTCACCAGGCAAGCGGGCATTATTCTTTTTGTTTAAGCCATGCCTTAAGGCCTGTATACCCATCACTGCAGGAAAAAAAGAACGATCGATATTCCTTCATCATCATTCACATATCTTTTTTTTTTTCCTGCAATCACCCAAGGCTAAAATAATGCCATCATATTTTATGGTTATTTACTCTGTTCTCCTTATAAAAACTGCGTCCCCTGTTTTCCGAAAAAAACGTTTATACATTGCCCTCCGTTGTCACTAGCTATAGGGAAACTGCACGCGTGCAAAAGCTTACTGCGGCACTATATAAGAACCTTCCCTATGTGGTCTCCAGAGGGTAGCTATATCTCGCGAGCAAATCGAATTTTTTTGTTCGCTCACGATAATAGAATACTATACTGGAAACCGATACAGCTCCACCGAAAGGCTATCGAAGAAGATATATATATATATAAACCTTTGCATGCGAAGCAGTTGACCATATGGTGCCCATGTGGACAGCAGAAATTTATTCTGTGAGAATGGTATACGCGATGCGTCTGTTGCATTCCTAGGCTCTCGAAGTATTATTCGGTTGTTGTCACAGCAGCTGTTCTTTTTCGAGACGGCTCCTTACCCCTTTGTGTAGCAACAAATTTTGCGTTGGTGCCTTGCTGCAACATTTTCTATGTTATCGTTTCCAGAACTGCGTTTCGAGTGCAAACCCCAAGCAATTTTCTTATTGAAGAAAAGGGCTCCTAGCAAAACATACATAGAGAATATATCTCTTTGAAAGAGCATCAGCACTAGGCACTTACATTTAACACGAAATAGAGAATATATATTTGAGGAATGATTCTTCTGCGAAGCTGTATCAACGTCTGGAATTTTGAAACGATCACTATGATACACACGCGGTTTTGATAACTTGTTAAACAGAAAAGGGCGCGAAATTTTCCCAGTATTGTTTTACCTTACATAATAAATGCGGATGCCTTGACGCCACAGCTCGTTTTGGAATTGTGACAGAAATTAAATTGATATATCTGCAAAATCAGATAGATTCGTAGTTCAATAAGACGGGAAATTGGGCGAGTTGGTGAAGCTTCATGGCAGCTGCGGCGGGAGAGACGCGGAGAAAAGGAATGGAAGGAATAAAATGCTGTGCCGTATTGGGTACGCTCAAATTCCTTTTGTCCGCTTCTGTCGCACTGCAGCAACCGCGATGATTCATAGCATGTGGCATTACGGAGCCGGTTGTTTCACGAAGTGCTTTCAAATTTGTATAAATATAGGGAAGATGAAATAATTGAATGATTTTTCTCTTGATTGCTTTTAACTACAGGGACACACAGTTGAAAATGAGTCGGTGTAGTGATTACTCATGTAATTATGCAAATTATCCTAATTAACTTTTTTTTTCAAGGAGCCTTTCGGTTGATTCCAATAAAAAAGTTGAAGCGTACCATCTGAAGAACTCATAACCCTTTCCAGAATAGCAACTACTTGGTGCAGGTAATTGTGACAGTGTAATGAATTCAGGCATAATTTCAAACAGTAGAGTGAAACTGAACAGCCGAAGAGGGCAACTGCCCCGCGCTTAATAGATCCCAATGACTCCCATCACTGCTTGCGCGTCAACGGTGGGCGGGCACCAAGCAAAAGTCCTCATCAAGCCGCCAACTCGCTCGCTTTATGGCTAAATGAGACGGGCGGTATATTACGCACGTGCGCAAGGAACTTTATAAGTATTAGACAGAGTGCGTGAATAAACTTTATTTCGGAGACCAAACTGTTGATGCCCAGAGGTGAGCGGCCACCCTGTTCCAGGCAGCCGCAACCCTGTGCTGACATCCTAGCCTCGTTTACCCGGTGTAGCTGCTCCTCAGTGCTTGGGCTTGAAAGCCGGGCCTCCCACTGGGTCTGGTTGCACTCCCGGACCATGTGGTAAAGGGTGTCTGCTGCATTCCAGAATCTGTGGCTACTTCTTTGCAAGACAAAAGGATGCGAAGTAGTAGCCAGAAATTAAAATTGATATATGGGTGCCTACCACAATCGCATCCCGCGCTATGTTCTTGTGGAAATAAGTATAAAGCGCAATTTATCAATCCTTCGACCCTTTTATTGGCATGGGCTCAGTACTGCAGTTGTGTGCATCGTGCCCGACATCTTACGAAAGAATTTTCAACCGACAAATACTGTAGCACTTTCATCCAGTTAATCTCGAGAGGACGCAAGTATATTGACCACTAAATCGAGAAAAATAGCCGCTAAATATTTGCCCTAGGAAACATTGCCCATAAGCCGCACGGCTCGTATATACCTAGAGTGGCTTAGCCGACCACGATATTGCTCGGAAATTGGATTTTCTGGTGCACCACTGAAATTTCCCTAAGTTCTTCTCCGTGTTTTACTTAAAGTGGATCTAGACCGCACTGTCGTTGCCTTCAGACTCTACCACATTGCTTCCCCGTAGCAAGTTCCTAAAAATTTCTATTGTGATTTACGTTATATATTTACCGTTTTCTCCTTTTCATTTCCTCCTTCTTTACTTGCCCGGATACGCCTCCTCTTTCTCGATACTTAAGGATGAGGCTGAAGCAAGAACTGAAAAAAAAAAAGAGACGTGTGAACTCAGACAAACTTTATGTGCGGTAGTGTTGACGCCATCGTTTTCTGGAATCAGCGTAGTAAAGGTCACATGACTTGAGTTAAAATATTTTCCATCAGAACAAAACTGCAGTTTCTTGTGACACCGAGGGCAAGTTTCGAAGCGTATCTACATATTTAACAATTGCTAAAATAATATTAACATGACTTTCATCACCAAAAACGAACTACAACACTGTTTCTTCTCTAATCGCTTTTTCGAAGTGCACAGTTGTATTTCCCTTGGCATACCAACTATGCATAGCTACGTAATAGTGGCAGTGGTAGCAATTGTTTATGTTGTTGTGTTTTCAGCTATCGCAATAGTCATCATCATCATCAGCCTGGTTACGCCCACTGCAGGGCAAAGGCCTCTCCCATACTTCTCTAATAAGCCCGGTCATGTACTAATTGTGGCCATGTCGTCCCTGCAAACTTCCTAATCTCATCCGCCCACTTAACTTTCTGCCGCCCCCTGCTACGCTTCCCTTCCCTTGGAATCCAGTCCGTAACCCTTAATGACCATCGGTTATCTTCTCTCCTCATTACATGCCCTGCCCATGCCCATTTCTTTTTCTTGATTTCAACTAAGATGTCATTACCTCGAGTTTCTTCCCTCACCCAATCTGCTCTTTTCTTATCCCTTAACGTTACACCCATCATTCTTCTTTCCATAGCTCGTTGCGTCGTCCTCAATTTAAGTAGAACCCTTTTCGCAAGCCTCCAGGTTTCTGCCCCGTAGGTGAATACCGGTAAGACACAGCTATTTTACACTTTTCTCTTGGGGGATAATGGCAACCTGCTGTTCATGATCTGAGAATGCCTGCTAAACGCACCCCAGCCCATTCTTATTCTTCTGAATATTTCCGTCACATGATACGGATCCGCCATCACCAACTGCCCTAAGTAGATGTATTCCCTTACCACTTCCAGTGCCTCGCTACCTATTGTATATTGCTGTTCTGTTAGGAGACTGTTAAATATTACTTTAGTTTTCTGCAGATTAATTTTTAGACCCACTCTTCTGCTTTGCCTCTCAAGGTCAGTGAGCATGCATTTCAATTGGTCCCCTGAGTTACTAAGCAAAACAATATCATCAGCGAATCGCAAGTTACTAAGGTATTCTCCATTAACTTTTATCCCCAATTCTTCCCAATCCAGGTCTCTGAATACCTCCTGTAATCACGCTGTGAATAGCATGGGAGAGATCGTATCTCCCTGCCTGACGCCTTTCTTTATTGGGATTTTGTTGCTTTCTTTATGGAGGACTAGGGTGGCTGTGCAGCCGCTATATATATCTTTCAGTATTTTTACATACGGCTCGTCTACACCCTGATTCCGTAATGCCTCCATGACTACTGAGGTTTCGACAGAATCAAACGCTTTCTCGTAATGAATGAAAGCTATATATAAGGGTTGGTTATATTCCGCACATTTCTCTATCACCTGATTGATAATGTGAATATGGTCTATTGTTGAGTAGCCTTTACGGAATCCTGCCTGGTCCTTTGCTTGACAGATGTCTATTTGCGATTACCTTAGTAAATAGTTTGCAGGCAACTGACAGTAAGCTGATCGGTCTATAATTTTTCAAGTCTTTGGCGTCCCCTTTCTTATGAATTAGGATTATGTTAGTGTTCTTCCAAGATTCCGGTACGCTCGAGGTCATGACGCATTGCGTATACAGCGTGGCCAGTTTCTCTAGAACAATCTGCCCACCATCCTCCAACAAATTTGCTGTTACCTGATCCTCCCCAGCTGCCTTCCCCCTTTACATAGCTCCCAAGGCTTTCTTTACTTCTTGTGGCGTTACCTGTGGGATTTCGAATTCCTCTAGACTATTCTCTCTTCCATTATCGTCGTGGGTGCCACTGGTACTGTATAAATCTCTATAGAACTCCTCAGCCACTTGAACTATCTCATCCATATTAGTAATGATATTGCCGGCTTTGTCTCTTACCGCATACACCTGATTCTTTCCAATTCCTAGTTTCTTCTTCACTGCTTTTAGACTTCCTCCGTTCCTGAGAGCATGCTCAATTCTATCCATATTATACTTCCTTATGTCAGCTGTCATACGCTTGTTGATTAACTTGGACAATTCTGCCAGTTTTATTCTAGCTGTAGAGTTAGAGGCTTTCATACATTGGCGTTTCTTGATCAGATCTTTCGTCTCCTGCGATAGCTTACTGTTATCCTGTCTAATGGAGTTACCACCGACTTCTATTGCACACTATTTATTGATGCACATAAGATTGTCGCTCATTGCTTCAACACTAAGGTCCTTTTCCTGAGTTAAAGCCGAATACCTGTTCTGTAGCTTGATCCGGAATTCCTCTATTTTCCCTCTTACTGCTAATTCATTGATCGGCTTCTTATGTACCAGTTTCTTCCGTTCCCTCCTCAAGTCTAGGCTAATTCGAATCCTTACCATCCTATGGTCACTGCAGCGCACCTTGCCCAGCACGTCCACATCTTGTATGATGCCAGGGTTAGCGCAGAGTATAAGGTCTACTGTATGGAGGACTGTATCATGACTACGCAATGTCAACGATGGCATGATAACGACGGTGACCTGATGACAATGGAATGACATGATAACACTGGCGCGATGACGACAGTGCAACGGTGACGAAATGATGATCAATGTTTAATTACGATGACAATGCAGTGGCAATTGCGGCCTGACAATACTTAGAAAGCGGTCAAAACCTAGGCGACCACGATGGAACAACCATGACGGTGTGGAATCACCAAGGACAGTTAAGCATACAGGGGTTGTATTTGTACGTTCCTTGCACAACGCGACCTTCCATGGATCAAACCCAGACCTCAACTCCGCTCCTACTCTCTTTGCGACCGGTCAGGTACCTTCTACGGGTGTTATAGGAGCTGCAACTACCATTACGCTACCACTGCTCTGGCTCGCCGATCCCACGTCTGGTTCATAGAAGTTGAGAAGTTCCGCTCTTATCGCATCACGTCCTGGTCACCAGTAACTCTGGAATCACCAAGCACAATTAAGAGTACAGGGGTTTTATTGGTACGTCACTTCACTTGATCTACTCCATTTCTAACTGCTTCCTCTCTTAAGCCGTACCCCACTACTCGCGCATGTCCAAAATCAGCGACGCGCTAGAACAGGACACCTTGTCCAGAATGGCATCACGACGACGCTATGGTGTGACATTGGATGACGATTGTATGACGATGACGCGATGACAACGATTGCATGATGGCTACTGCATTCTTACGATGAAATGACCACGGCGTAATTGCGGCGGCATGATGACGTCGGTATGACGACGGCGCACCGGTGACGAAATGATGCCAAAGGAGTGACGATGACGGCAGCCGCAGTAGCCAGCGGCCATGCCTAACCCGGGAGGGTAGGCAAAGAAAGCTTCGCTTTAACATGTCCCGCTGGGGCCACTTTGTATGTGACATTGGATATGTGCCACACAGTATGTGCTACTGGGTTCAACGAACCAGTGGCACACACAACGGGGTCGACTAACCTCCGTCGCCTCCCACAACTGAAAAACCACCAGCCATTGGTTTCAAACAAAGGTTTTGTCCATGCATCCATTCCTAGATCAAGTTTCTTCCTCGACACCAGCACTTGATTTCTTTCATGACGGGAGCATTCTGGAATGTACATACATTCCGAAATGGGAGCATTCTGCTGCACGTAGGTGTGCGTTTCGACCGCTACCCCACAGGGTCGTTTTCGACCGTTACGTGAAAGATTTTTTTGCGATGGCTGCGGCTTTTCCGGCTTCGAAAAAGAAGACTGCGCATCACTCTTGTAAAAAAGTACACATTAAAAAGAAGAATTTGGTTATGCACGCTATAACCTGCAGCTTGTTTGGTGTCACCGATAGTGTGAGCGAGATAAAAGCGCGACGCCATTAATCTGCGGGAACAGCGCGGCCAAGAAAAATGCTTGTTTACCATGTGGGTTGTGACGTGCAGCGATATAGTTCGTGATATTAGTTGAAGTTTGTCAAATAACAAATAAAGAGACCAAATAACTCGGTCGTTTAATCTGATAACTTCCTTGTGGGTCATCACAATTAACGATATTACCATGGTCAAGTTGTATTCAGAAAACTTTCCATACACACTGTAAATACTGTATGTAATTGTCCATTACCGGGTCGCTATCTATAGTGTTGTTGTCATATACAATAGCGTTAAAAATGCTGTCACTAGAGCTGCCGCCAATGGAGAAATGCTGTCACCTAAAAGAAGTATTGTCCAAAAAGGCCCAATGCTTTAATACCTTCATCGTCATCAACACGCGACGATCGCTTCAAAGAGATAGTTGGCGTTCGCACGATATGTACTGCCAAATTCTCGGCCAATCCGCCGCTGTAGGTATGTGTCATAGTGTGAAATCGTCGTAATAATCAATCCCAAGATACGCTTGTTAGCAAATGTCCCCCTCTTGGTATGTACTATGGTAAGGAAATCATTAACATAATAAACACGCAGACACGCTGCTTGGCCAATTCCCTGTTCTGAACAAGTGCCGTAGTACGGAACCCATCATCATAATCAACCAGCGGACACGCTTAATTCTTGGCAGATCTCCGATTGTTGGTATGTGCCCTGGTAAGGAAATCATCATCATCGTAATCAACACGCTCCGTCGCCAATCCCCCGTTATGGGTATGGGGCATGGTATGGAAATCGCCGTCCCCGTTGTGGGTAGGCGCTGTAGTATAGAAATCAAAATCATTATCAACACTCGGTGATACTTTCAAAGAGGTAGTTGCTGGAACGACACGTACCGCACGCTTTTAGGCCAATTCACCGCTTTGCGTATGTGTCATAGAATGGATATGATTATCATAGCACGTGGCGACCATCTGAAAGAACTAGTCGATGTTGACACGAGAAGTGTTTGTGCGATTGTAGTCTCATACCTTTCATTAATGTTTTCTGTACAATGTACCAAAAGAACAAAGTATCCCGACAATCTACAAAACGGTGATCATTTTGTTTTCGGCCAAGGACATGTATTAAAGAAAAAAAGTGCAATTGTGGCCTTATGGATAGGGTATCGAGCTGCTGCGCTGGGAAGCTCAGGTTGGAATTCCACAGCGGGACGGGCTTCTTTCTCTGTTCTTTTTTTTTTGTTTTTAGGAGTGAGAAGTGTAATGTAGGTGTCGAAGACGTGCCCAATAGTCCTGCCGTCGAAACTTCCGCACCAGACATGAAATTACCAATTGTGCCAACCAGTGCGGGTTTTTCTCGCTCCAATAATGGCCGTTATGGAAATTGACCAGAGTGTTTCTGGAAGTTTGCTTCGGCCGTCCACAGGATGTTGTTGCGGAAACCCGGCTTATCGTCGCACTTGATCAAAATCCAGTTGCTAAAGTCTAGTTGGCTTTTAGAATCGTTCTCCGTTAACTCCTTGTGGAGTTGAAGACGATACGCAGAAGCTTCGCCTACTTCATGATCCTCCAGACAGTTGATTTTGACAACTGTACGTCGCCACTTATGTTACAAACGCGAACGTTAAGGTCCGTAGCCATGGACGCTAGGATGTCTGTCTCCACGTCTTAACTTATAGTCGAAGTCCTGTGCCTTGTCTTCTTGAACGTTCTCGCCGGCCTTAGCGTCTGGTAACCCGCCGTGGTTGCTCAGTGGCTATGGTGTTAAGCTGCTGAGCACGAGGTCGCGGGATCGAATCCCGGCCTCGGCGGCCGCATTTCCATGGGGGCGAAATGCGAAAACACCCGTGTACTTAGATTTAGGTGCACGTTAAAGAACCCCAGGTGGTCGAAATTTCCCGAGTCCTCCACTACGGCGTGCCTCATAATCAGAAAGTGGTTTTGGCACGTAAAAACCCATAATTATTATTATTATTAGCGTCTGGTAAGTCTTCATTATAGTGGATGTAGTTCGTCTCCCTCCACAGCGCCAAGTCTGATTAAACCTTTAGTCCTTAATTTCTCCTATTGCCAGGCGCCGCTCCTACGGCAAGAACCACATTTGCCTTTTCCTTATATCCGAAACGCATTCTTCTTGTCAGGGGAAGAGAAAATTAACAGATGTCATTGTGTCAATATGTCTCTTTGTTGTTTCCATGCCTGTTTTCGAGACTTACTCGCTTGCCACGTCGCGATTGGGCGCACAGAGCGAGCGGCGGTGATGAAGGCGCGCTGGTCTTTGACGTGACCTGGCATAAACATATCATTCACTCCACTTGTGAAATCAAGCTCGAACGCATAAGGCAAGAAAAAGCTCTGGCTTGAGTAAATGTTGACTGAAAAACGGTTTAATCGGAAAGGAAAATGCAAATGCGATGTTCTTCTATTCGTTCTGGATCATATCTTACTAGTTGCTAGCACGTATATTGCGGCCACCGGAAACGCCAAGCCAGTCCCGGACAGGGCTGCAGAGACAAACAGATTTCGTTCCTTGCTAGGTCGTCCAACGTCGGGTCGTCTGGAAGAGGTCAAATAGGGGCGCTATCACGCGCTTGTTCTTGACATTGTATTTCACGGGCTTTCTGTAAAGGCAATTACAAGAAGCTCTATCAATGATACTTAGTTACAAACACTTCAGTCGGCCATATTGAAATGCGATCTGCAACTTTCGTATTAGCACTTTCTCGATGAAGCCAATGTTTAAGAAGTTAGGCAATTAGTTTATGCTAATTAATTTACTGCAATACAAAAAAAAGATACTTTGGACTAGTTCGCGCAATTCGCAACGCCACTGAGTTGGTTTCAGCCCCCTAGGACACTCCGTCGTGTTTCGAGGGGCCCGATTTTTATTAGTCATACCATAAGAAGCCAACAAACACTTAAACCAAGCACAACATAGGGGAAATTACTTGTTCCTAATGCATGAAAATAAAGAAACAATACATTAACGGAAATGAAAGTGGATGAAAAAACAACTTGCCGCAGGTGGGGAACGATCCCACAACTTTCGCATTTCGCGAAGGTTGTGGGTCAGTTACCCACCTGCGGCAAGTTGTTTTTCTATCCGCCTTCATTTTCATTCATTTATCCTTTCGTTATATTCATTTGTTAAGCACAAGTAATTTCCCTTGGTCAGTGTCCTTGGTGTCAGTGTTTGTTGGCTTCTCATGATATGACCATAAATATATATATATATATATATATATATATATATATATATATATATATATGGGCGTCAGGAGCCTAATCAGGCGTGTGTAGTCTCGCATTTTGCTGCGGCGCCATGGCAATTATGTTTCGTGAAACCTGACAATAAACTTTAAATTTCATATGACCAGCGGGTTCAGTCCCGGACATCATTGAAAAAGACGCACAAGCGCGCCTGCAAAGAACGCGACCGCTACCATTTTGCTGCATGGAAACCTAATCAGTGTATACCCGGAAGTTCTCAGGCGGAACCTATCTTTTATTTTTGCAGAAGACTACAAATTGCATCTAGTCCAGGGCTTTTCAAGCGACATGGTTTTATACACGGTTTCCCAGGGAGCCCACATAATCAGACTGAAGGTGGGGGCTTAGAGATAATGAATGATGATCCAGGTATTATTAGTTCAACGAAAAGTAAATGTTCGGCTTTTTGTTCAGGGAACGTGAAGTGGGTCATAGCTGCACAACGTGTACGCTACAAAGGAAAGAAATAGTAAAGCAAATCAACGTCCTTTGACCAGAAAGGAAAAAAATTGAAGGAGGGTAGGGAACGGCTTGGGGAAGATCCTACTCCCCAGATAATAAAATGAGCGAAAAGAGCAAGGATTAGGCTTTCCAGATCCTGAAGTAACGAGCTTAATAAGGAAGAACATCTGCTTTGTGCGTGAACTTTTTACCTGGTGTTACTTCTTTTTTGAATATTTACATCCATAATTTTCATCGATTTAACAAAGAAATTATGTAAAGAAAGAGAGTATCTTGCACCACCTCCAAACAACAAGGTTTCGGTAAATAGAGCTAACAAAAAGAAAATACAGTAAGACTCGGGAGAACTAGCTTGGGCAACACGTAGGGCCCTACACCAGGACAAGAAGTATCAAAAGGCGATCTTGTCCCTGTAACCTTCATAAAAGTGCGTATTTTCACATTCAAAGAAAATAGACCGAATAGTAACGTTAGATAGTCACCACAGACATTCGTATTTTTGTTATTTATGGTACATGTCTAATGGTGCAGGTGAGCGAAGAAACTTCTACGACACCCGCGGAAGTGGTTCCGTCGCCATGGGAATGACTGTTGAGCACGAGGACGCGGGCTCGAATCCAGGTAGAGGTGGGCACGCTCCAAAGCGGGCGGAATTCACAAATGCTCGTGTGCTGTGCATTGGGTGCGCATTAATTAACACCAGGTGGCCAAAAGGCACTACTGCGTCCACTACGGCGTCACCTCACACCAACTTCTGAGGTTCAGGACATTAAAGCACACCGTTTAGAGTAAATTTTTACAGTACCGCAACTTGTAGGCAGCTGCTGATTATTCGGCCATATGGGCCGAATTTGTGAAGGCTTGTGTTCATAAGAATGGTTAGTCAGTTCCCGGCCGGCTATCAACACTGACTGGCACCTGTTTGCACGTGGCGCTCAAGTGGACCCTTGTCAGTGACAATGTTCGCAGTGCTTTTTGTATACGTAAGGGCTGAACATGATTGATCGCCACTGCGGCGACTATAGCGTCATAACACCCATCACTCTCAAGAAACGCGAGAACCCCAATGAAAATTAAGAAGAAATGCCGTTGAGTGACATAACTTTTTTTTTCATTGAGAGTGCAGAGGATCAGGAATACAGTTGCTTTAATGTATTCGGCCATTGCAGCCTTGGTACCTTGCTTATAGTGATAGCGTATTCGTGCAAATGACTAAAACCTATGAAAAAGCCGTAACGGCTGCACTCGGCGAGCGGCCATCCAGATAAGCCTTATGAGCGTGTGAGCGAGCGCCCGCCCCAGACTCGCCATAATGATGAAAATAACTGAATGTACGTTTTCCGCCCCTCCTTCTCTGTAGTTACCCTTCCTCACAACTTTTTTTTTCACACTAACATGCGTGGTAATGAAAGCACCATGCACACTCTTTCTGTGGAATTTGACGCCTTGTTTCCATTTTTCTTCTTTTTTTCTCTAGAAAGAAGTCTTTATATCGTTTCTTTATAGACATTTCTTATTCTTTATCAAAACACATCAGGACACGCTCACCGGCCATTAGAATTAAAGAGTTGTGGTATCTTCTTCATCACGCAGTCGTTCACTCAATAAGCTCCCTCGTCGTTCACTGATCAAAGTCAAGTGGAGGCGGTATTGGGCAACATTATGCTTTTCTTCGTGATACGGTAAGAACAAAACTGAGCATAAGTGGGTGACTTGAAGACGACGGCACGCTAACGTCAACATTCAAGGCGTAACGTTGACGGCACAACTTAAGAGGTGGCCGAACGGGTGGATGAAAGTGAGCAGTATTTCCCAATTGGAGCTATTTGTACGTAGCACTGAAATGGGCCCTTGTCAGGGTCAATATTCGTGATGATACCATCGTCGCGGCGGGGCTGTCCGGTCTACCCAATGAAGGAATCCAATCGGTTCCGATCAGCTTAACGAAAACCGACGCTGCAAGGAAACTATCTCCTGGCTCCAACTATCATGCAGCCTATTGGTTGCCTCCTATGGAGGTAAAAGAAAGGAGAGGAAAGGCAGGGTGGTCAGCCAGACAGGCATCCGGTTTGCTACCCGACACTAGAGATAAGGGAAAGGAGGAGCAGAAAATGGAAAAGGATGATAGTCCTAGATCCTCGAAGTAGCTGGAAGCCGACTGTCAATCATGAATGATTATTCTTTTGACAGGGAGTTGAACATTACCTTTGTCTTCTGCTTGTTAAACTTCAACACGAGTCTTACACCATCTCGGCTAAGGTCCTCAATCATTTGCTGCAACTTATCCCCAACGTTGCTGAACAGGACAATGTCATCTGCAAAGTGAAGGTTGCTGAGATATTTGCCGTTGATCTTCACTCTTAAACCGTCCCGATCTAATAGCTTGAATACTTCTTCTAAGCATGCAATGCATAGCATTGGAAAGATTTTGTCTTTGATATGACAAAATTGATAAGTAGGCAATGAATGATAAGCAGACAACATTAGAAGTGTGTAGGCTAATTAGGATTAAATAAAGATGGCTTGACTCTCGCTCGTGGCCAGTTCGGACGGCCGAAATTCATATTCATTCCCCATATTTTAAGGAGTACTATAAATTACAAAAAATCCAGATTTGCAGGAAATAGTGGTCCCTTTATATATGACGTATATCAAAAGTTTGTAATGCATGTGTGCAATAATTAGACGTTCCAAAATAAATAATGAATGCTGGTCCTCATCCCATTTTTATGCCTTATACTTGGCATATAGTTGCTTTTCTTCGGGGTCTTTAGTGAAATATGCAAGGCACAGTGTTTATACTTTGTTGAAGATGGAAGCTTGTTATGAGTGACCACAACGATGAATATCTAAACCAAGTACGTTAACTATAGCCATGTGCAGAAAGTTACCTCAGATATTCCACAGTGTCATATACCGCTAGTACCCGCAATATTTCCTAGAGTCCTAAAACGACTATGCGATACAGCAAATTGAAATTCTGCAAAAATAAAGCAAATTTTAAGTTTAATACGTTTGGGGATTAAATGCTTTACCGCCCTAATTAGAACCCCAGCAAATCATTACTGAACACTCTTTTTCCATATTTTCATGCGTCATATAAGATGTTAAGATAAGGGATTCCTTATGGCAAATTAGGCACCTTGTTTATATTTGGCGAAAGTAAGAGGAACGTTTCGTGTAATTACGGGAAGAAAGAATTTAGAGTGTCTGAGCTTATTAAGATCTTTAATATAGATTACGTCTGCAAGTTCTGTGTGCTTATACGCGTTATCTGTGTGCTTTATACGAGCGGTTCAAAATTGAGCGTTCTGGCCTTGCGTATCTACAAGATCTACCAACATCACCTTTCGCGAACACGGGGAGAACACTACCGCGAACTTGTGTGCAAAGTGAAATGCATTTTAATTGAATTCAGCCTTTCTAAAAAATTATTTAACAAGTGCTAGAAAGCGCTATATGATAATTTGAGCTATGTTTCTCAGTGTACTGGGAAAGCTCTATTTTACAGAAACTTTATTTTTCGGAAAGAGAAAGGGCATGCTGTAGGTTGCGCGTTATCAAACTTAAATATTGCGGAAATAATTACAGCCTGTACACCTAGCCACAAAAGCTTACGGAACATGGAATTTCAGAAAACGTTCAATTCCCAAGCAGCCTGTAGCAGTAGCCAGTAAAACTGTGCATGACAGTGTTGTTAGCATACTTTAGTCGATGCATGAAATTCGAATACCAGGCTGCGTTGTGAGGTTTCGAAGATATTCAACTTTATCTCACCGCCCCTCCTTCCTCGCCTGAACCCTCTTGCCTCGCGGGCCACAGAAGAGGGCACGCGTCTAGGCGGCGTTCCTCGCTCGCGTGTGCGAGATTAAAGGGACACTAAAGCGAAACAATAAATCAGTTTAGACTAATGAAGCATTGTTTGAGAACCCTGCAGGCAGTCATTTAAAAAAAATAGTTTGATTATTGGATGAAAAAATGAAGGTCCAAGCATCAGCATTTGAATTTCGCGCCGAAACCCCAGCGCCGGTACGTCAGCGCGACGTCAGGGATTCCAAAGTATGTTTTCGCATTTGGGCTGCGTTGGCCAAATAAAAGTTCCCTAAACTCGCCATGTTTAATATTTGGTTCCTTTAGAACACAATGTAGTCAATCTGTACCGCTATATATAATCAGTAGGCCCTAGAAGATGCCATAAAAATCCAAGATGTCACAGCCCCCAGATGCGGGAACTTAAGTAGGCGTCGCCACCCGTATTTCGTTCTTGCGCTTTTTCTTGGTTACCAAACGTCTTAGCGTTGTAAGAGTGGTGTTTTTGCTGTTGTAGAAGGGTAATTTACTGATGCAGAAGAAATAATTTTTCCCTTTAGTGTCCCTTTAAACCGCGTTCGCCGGCTCACTCTCCCACACTTTCACTCACACGGAACCTCACGGTGATGGCGACGACTACTGTAGAAATCCGCCTAGAGTGTCTGTATAATTGCTATCGCAATAAAATGAATTGTTTCAAGGTGTCATACTTGCTTTATGTGCCATATTTTGTGGAGTCCTTAAATAACTGTACAAGATAGCACATTTAATTTCATTGAACATAGATGGTATGTCAGGCATAATGTGTTCCAAAACTTTCAAGCTCCTGGTAGCCAATTATGAAACTATAGCTCCGTTTTTTTCGTATATACATTCGTCATAGGAGGTTCGCACTTCGTTTTTTCTATGTCCTCGCTGAAATAAACAACACATCTTGCTTACATTGATACAAAGTAACGGGCATGGCTAGAACAATGTGCAGGTACAGTTCCAAGTGTATGCTTGTAATTGCGGCCTATGCAAGAAAATATGCACTGAAGTGCTCCGGATCGCTAGGAGTGTATCTTACGAGCGGCGCAAAATTGAACGCGTTGCCCTGATATAAATACAAACAACACCAAAATCAAACAAAGAAAAATGATGCTGATCACTAAGACCAATTTGTGTGCTAACTGGAATGCCCGTGAATCAACCACAGCATGCTCGAAAATTTCCTTAAGCAACTGTTAGTGTTTCTCACGCCACAGTTACCAGCTGCATCATTCTATGACTCGAGAAACCTCCGCGTTATAAAATCTTTGTATTTAATTGAAACGGGTATCATTTTAGATGCAATTTGTCGCGAAAGTTTAACATTTCTGGCTCAAAAACAAAGGTTAGTAGCATTTATTGAACTGTTCTTTCTTTTGTTTGTTCTGTTTTTCTATGTGTTATATGAACTTCTCCCGGTATCCTTGAGGAAATAAACGAGGCTTCTTGTTTATGTTTGGTTATCAACGGGTAAAGCTTGAAGTGCGTGGAATAATTGCGTCCTTTTCAATAAAAATGTATATGCCAGCGATCCAGAGTGTCATGAATACGTCTTACGAGCCGCGCAGATTGGCACACATGATTGTGCAACATGGGGTCATCGTGTCTGCGCACGCTGGAGAGCGTTCAGACACAAGCACTGCGAATATGCCTTGGCTTACCAAACTGCACCGCAACAAGGGCACGATATCGAAAGCACGAGCTTGTCCAGTCAAAGTATACAGCTCCTGTGAACCTGTGCGCACCTATCTTCGCCTGCTGACGACACACTCTCATCGTCCTCTGTCGTCACTTCCAAAGACCTACCTGGATTGTGAGTTCTCTGAAGCAATTGCATGTCAAGCAAGCATTACACGTGCAAGGTTCCAGTCCACCGACATCCTGAAACACCTCCCTGGAGAATACCGCAGCAGGTATTGAGTCTTGAAATACCTGGAATTACGAACAAAAAATGTCACGTTTCTTGCATTGGCCTGAAACAGCTCGTCCTATCCCGTATATTTACATTATGTAGTGCGACTATAGAAGAATATACCGATGGTTAGGCCACACCATCTGCCACAATAACTGCGTCTGTTATACCGCAACTTGGAACTACTCAGCGATTTCAACTGAATCACAAGTCTGCGGAACTGGCTGCAACACGGGAGGCTGTCCTTTTTACTGAGAACTCGGACAACTCATAAATGAACAGTGCTCGGCAATGCCAAATCAGCGCTGCAAGCGCTAAAATCCTTTTTTAAAGACAAGACAGTACTACCTGTTCATGCAGGAAGTCGCCGAACTTCATCACAGTGTCCTAGTGAAGTGACCACTTAATCACTCTCCAATGTTTGCCTGGGCATTGTGGTGTGAGTGACAACGAACTCGCTGACAGTAACGCAACATCGGCATTCTCCAGCTCTGACAAAGTGCACTTGGCCTACTCGCAATCTAGCACGAATTTTACGATCAAGACACTCATGTGAGACTACAAATACATAAAGAACCAATGCTGACAATATCCACATATGTCTACATGTTATCGACCCAGGTGGTAAATTCCATCTGCGCCAGAAGGTTACGCGGAGAAAAGGCTCATTCCCAGGCAGGATTCGATCCCCATGACTGCCTCGAGTCATGGGGATTGGCTTACAATAGGTGCCTAGAGCCAATCCGAAAAACACAGAAACGGCCATTAATAATTATAACACATTGTAAGCGGAATCACCCCACCAAGCCACTATTCGACGACCTACAGATACTAACGTCGATTCACTGCGCCTGCAAAAAACAGCAACTGTTGTAAACAGCAACCTGAGGTACAGCCACTTCTTCCATCTATCCCTCTTTTATACATCATGTCGAACTACTAGAAATGTAACACTAGGTAACTTTGCCCTCCCGCCCACACACAAAGAGAGAGAGAGCGAGAAAGGCAAAAGAAAGACAGGGAGGTTAAGCAGAGATTATATCCGGTTGGCTACCCTGTACTGGGGAAGGGGTAAGGGGATGCGATAGGTGAGAGAGAGAAGAACAAAAAATTAAAAACAGAAAGAAAGAAAAGAAACCTACACACACACACACGCACATACACACTAACTGTTTCTGTGGGCACTGTCACGCAGCCCGCAAAGACGTTCCTAGTGTTACGCAGTGTCACCGTACAATCCTACGTCACACAGTGTCCAGTCACAATTTGTCAGAAAGTCCCGTGTCTTTTAAGTACCGCAGCAGCGCCTTCATAGCGGATCACGCTGATGTTCGCGTAGGCCAGTTTCCAAGGATCTTGTTTTCTGTCATTCGGCTCTTGTCCAGATTGTATCTGGAGAAAGACGGCTATGTTTTATCGGGGCAAAAATATGGAACATCCTTCCACACCCCATAAAATACGCTCGAACGCTTCCTCCTGCAGCGAGACAGTTCTTCATGCACATGCATTCTTTATCTTAGACATATTCTACCTGTTGTGTGTGTCCGATTTTACCATATATTTTGAACATGTAAGAGGTTTTATTGAATTGATGCAATAGCTCCTTGTTAGGCATTCTTTTCCTTTACATTCGCACTCATGTAAGTTTCCCTCTCCCCGCTATTTTATCTTCACATTTTATACATAATGAAGTGTCTGCATTACTGTGCTTTATTTTTTGGACCCATGACTATCCTATGGCTACGGGTCCAAACAGTGTTGGAAGCATTCCTATTGTGTTTTCAAGGAATAATGAACAATTTTAATGTGAATTTGAATGTCGTCCCCGGCACCCAGAAAATATTATAGCAACTTTACTGAGGCCTCGACACAAAAATAAAGCTATACCCACCACGAGCCTTGTTTTCACCCTCCACTATACGAGCACCTTATCGGCAAGTCGAACACCCCTGATTGCGAACACTTTCAGACGCCTGAAATGCTGGAAGAGATGTTATATGATTGCTCAGCATAAATACTGAATTAATGGACGTTTCATAACTGCCTAGCCAGCGTTGGCAGGCAAGCACTGTCAGAGAACGCTATTCTCTGCCCATGGCCTGACACTGCAACTTCAATGTGCACAATAAAAGCGCTGCTGAAGTTCCTGCATGACACGAAACCAGACGTGTGACTCTAGTACTGCCGCCGTTTAATGTACATAAGTACTCACCAGTTCACTACTCCTCATCATCATTCATTCTCAATACTTTCACTCCCCCTTTATTTTATTGATATAATATAAGGAGATGTTGACGCACAATTTAAGGCGCCGGCTACTCCTTAACTCTTGAAAGGGTCCAGCCTACAACATACAGGGCTTCCCTTCCCTCTTGCTCAGTGCAAAGTAGCAGACTGGAGTGCTCCAACTCAGGTCGACCTCCCTGTCGGTATATCTCTAACTAGCTCGTTGGCCTGGCAGAACGGCAAATGCCACCGATATCAAACTTAGCGAAAATGGGGGTAATGTTGCTGCGAATTTCTTCACGAAGTCAAACGCGTGTGGATCAACTGCAGTTTTTGCAAAGTAAATTATGCATCGAGTGTTCGAAAGCGTCATACAGCCGCAGACATTACTCTACATTACACCAAGCTTATATTTTGTGGAAATGGGGTACCTGTTAATTTCAGTGTGTGCGAAACTTTAGTGTTCCTCGATCGATTAGAAGCGTTGCAAGTAATTACTGAACACTCATTTCGCATTTCCTTTTTTATACGTCATATTACGATCGTAGTAGGTTTCCATGGAGTCATCGGTAAACTAAACAAGGCACTTTGTTAACAGATTTTTTTTTTTAATTACAGGGAAGGTATGGGTAAAGTGTAGGCGATGTTCACAATGCCCTGGCTATTGACGACAGTAGCAGTGAATTACCTATGAAAGTCCTTCGGAGCGTTACAGTTGTGTTTTATGAACCACCAGAAATTGCGCAAAAGTATCGTAAAAACGTGAAGGCTTGTTATTAGATGTAATTTTAGTGCCACATCGCGCAAGGACGAAATTCCTTTCAGAGTTATCTTTTCGGAGAAAGGCACGTGGCAAAAGCAAGGCGTGTCAAAGGTTCGTTCCTCTTGTTTGTGCGCTCTACCTTGTCGTCTTGCTCCCCGGTGGTAACGTTGCTCACGTGGTCGGTGACGTGTAGGCGAAGGCACTTTTGTTCGGCTTTGTCAAGGAATTAAACTTTATTGTTGTGAGTAGCCCACGTGTGTCTTCTTTTTTTTTTTGTCCTAGTCATTACTGAGTGCTCAACTACTGCTATCCAACTTATTAAAGTATGTTTTTTAATGACATGCAACTCAAATTCTCTTTTTTTTTACTGCACAAAAGAAACTGCTTCACTGGAAGTTGGGTTTTGATTGTGCGAGCTCGGACAAATCTGTTATATTTTTTTATCTATCTTAGTTCTGAGAAAAGAAGCCTTAAATTATTCTTTCTCATATTTTAATGATAGTGCCGTAGTATTTAGGTGCGGAGCGAATTTATTTTATTTTGATATCCCACTTCAGGCTAATAGAGAAGAAAGTCCCCCCTGCCTCCCCTAGTACCCTTGAGAGGAAACACTACAGTAGTGCAATAATTACCCTGGTAACACCAAAAAACAGAAAATAGAAGTGACGTGAAACCTGAAATCAAATAAGCTTTCATTGCGGTCACTTTTAATTTGCATCCACCAGATATAGTTAATGTATTGTCAAAACCGGCGGGAAAAGAAACTTGCTACTGATGATGAGCAAGAATTGAGAGTAAAGCAGCACTAATCTTGAGCGCAAAAAGCGCAGAATGCAGCGTATCGCAGTCGCGTTCAAACTTTGTTGTGACAGTTTAGACAGTTAATTAGCAGCCTCAGGTCTGAAGAAGCTCAGGGACTTAGCGAGAAACATCAGCAGCATGCGAGGTCGCGGAGTGAGTCGTTGCTCCGTACGACAAGATCGTTTTTGTTTCATGTTTTACTTTACCTGTCTCGCGATGGGCTTTCACCCATCTCATCCAGTGTTCAGAGCCCGAACAAATCACGGGCCAAAAGCCTGCAAATTCACAAGAATACAGCCTTCTTTTCTTGCGCAACTTTTTCAAGAATAAACCGCAGCAGCGCCTCTCTTTTGCCCCGTACTAAACAAAGCCCGATGGTCTTGTTCCATTTCCTTTCGAGAGCGCATTTGAACTCATAGTGACCGGATTCCACCTGCGTTTCTTTCCAAGCTTTTTCAAATCATCGACCGCATCGGAGCTTGTTGCCCTCCGAGGTGCCGTTGATTACATTAACAACCAACCCGCTAATCGGTGGGCAATATTCTGCGATTCGAAGGCGGCCTTACAATGTCTTCTGTCATCTCTTCGTCGCGGGTCGTGTGAACAACTAGTGTCGGAGATACGAGAAATGCACCATCGTATGATAGCGAAAGGACACGACGTCGTGTTTCAGTGGCTGCCTGGCCACTGCGGTATCTCCGGCAACGACCTCGCTGACGAAGCTGCTAGGAAAGCACACGAAGGAGCAACCCTTGTTTCTGTACCTTTATCGCGGACCGACGCAGCCCAACACCTAAGCAAGGTAGCACACCGTATGACATTAGAGAAGTGGCACACACCTGAATTCACCCAAGAACGATTGCATTCCCTCGACCCCTCTATGCACCTGCGGCTAGTACCAGGGCTTCTGCGAAATGAAGAAACAATGCTGTGCCGCTTACGCTTGGGCGTCGCATTCACCAATGCATATACGGTTTTGATTGGAATGACTGATAGCGCCGACTGTAATGCCTGCGGTGCCGAGGAAACTATAGAACATCTACTGTGCTACTGCCCATCTTTTCAAAACGAAAGACATGACCTCTGCACAGCTCTCAATCAGCTAGATAGAACACCGTTCACCTTGAAGAAGATCTTGGGACCATGGCCTCGCATATCGCAGCTACAAAAGGCCACAAAAGCTCTGCTGCGATATTTGAAGGCTACTGGTTTGAGTCAGCGTTTGTGATCCGAACTGAGTGACCGACTGATATCCCCAGTGGACTTTCTCTTCTTCTTTTAATCTTTCCGTCCCCTTTTCCCTTTTCCCCAGTGTAGGGTAGCCAACCGGGCTCAGTCCTGGTTAACCTCCCTACCTTTCCTTTATCATTTGCTCTCTCTCTCTCTTCAAATCTTTCTCGTAGCAAACAGGAGTTTATTTATATCATGAAATGACACCTTGCGAACAACATATCCAGAGTGGCATCAAGCGGCGAGTAGACCAAGGCATGTGCCCAAAGAGCCAGGGACGTACTTTTGTTGTGCTTGTCTCCAGGCTTCGAGAAACGGCGTAAGCAAACTATAGCTTTTTTTTAATTATTATTTCATCTGGTTACATGGTTGTTTTTTTTTTTTTACTAGCTACAAATTGTTTTCTTGAAATCTTTGAAGCTTCGCTGCACGGCAAAGTACGGCTCGTCAATCGCTGAGGTATTTAAAGGGAAGGAAGGAGGGAAGCAAATCAACTTTATTCGAGGTCCTGGAGGCCACGAGAATTTGGGCTCTCATGGAGTGGACATCTCCCACGACGGAACCAGGAGGTTGAGTTTCCTGGCAGCGTCGTGGACCTGCTGGACGGCCCAGAGTTGGGTAGCGAATTCTTCGCTCCGAATTGCTTTTTCAAACTAGCACTTGTCCGGTTTGGAGTTTATGTAAACACTCCCATCCGTGACGTCACAAGGAAGCGCCGACATTGCGGTTTCGGCGCAAAACTTATTAAAAAAATGACCTTTTACCTTCATTTCCACTTTTAAGAATCAAAATATTACCGTGAAAAAAAGATAGTTGTGAGAGTACTTTATCGGTATCAGGTGATTTAGTGTTCGTTTTTTTTTTGTTCATTTGAATTTATTCCCAGAATTTTTGCACTTGAACGATGTCAATTAAATTATGGGGTATTACGTGCCAAATCCACTCTCTGATTATTAGGCACGCCGTAGTGGAGGATTCCCGAAATTTGGACCACCCGGGGTTCTTTAACGTGCACCTAAATTTAAGTACACGGGTGTTTTCGCATTTTGCCCCCATCGAAATGCGGCCGTGGTGGCCGGGATTCGATTTCGCGACCTCGTGCTCAGCAGCCCAACACCATAGCCACTGAGCAACCACGGGGGGTCTTGAACGAGGTTCTTCAGTCTTTCTTTTTTTAAGATTTGTCCTGCGAAAGCATTTTGTCCACTATAATGGTTAGGGAAGTTTCATAACAATCCATATTCACATACATTTGCCGACGAGTTGAGCTTAGCTCGCTAACACATTCCATGAGCTCAAAACTGTATTTCTCCCCTTACTTGTGTAATGTCCTTAATCAATTACGTGTTCTTCTCACTAAATAAAGCCTTGCTTCTGCCGGACACTGGTTGCTCTTCGGTTATTAATGTAGATAATACAGAAAAGGGACACGCAAATTACTGTGGTTACCACTGAAGTACTTCGTGAACTATAGTTCTGAAACGGTCGCGCAACTTCTTTGTGTTTCCTCATGTTAAACAGCAAAGAGCAGCGCCCTCCTGCACATTAGACCAGCTGGACAATGGCTGGTCTGTCTGTCCGTCCGTCCGGCTGTCTGTCTGTCTGTCTGTCTGTCTGTCTGTCTGTCTGTCTGTCTGTCTGTCTGTCTGTCTGTCTGTCTGTCTGTCTGTCTGTCTGTCTGTCTGTCTGTCTGTCTGTCTGTCTGTCTGTCTGTCTGTCTGTCTGTCTGTCTGTCTGTCTGTCTGTCTGTCTGTCTGTCTGTCTGTCTGTCTGTCTGCCTGCCTGTCTGTCTGTCTGTCTGTCTGTCTGTCTGTCTGTCTGTCTGTCTGTCTAAAAAAGTAGGAAAGAAATATAGTGAAATAACACAAAAATATAAGCAATAAACAGTTTTTCTGTTGCTTAAAATGGATAATTGGTTTTAGACATTCATTTTCTGTAAATAAATAGAAAATAGTACTAAATTAACAGAACACTTTAAAACCGGAAACATAACCTTTTTAATACAGTACAGATGACTGTCTTTAAAGATAAAAATTTCTATTAAGTAAAAGAGAAAAAACTTGCTATATACAGAAAATTTCAGTATTTTTACAGAAGTATATTTTACAGTTTACCCAGTAAGGCAGGTAGGCGGGAAAAGGGTTGCAAACATAAATAAATACATAGATACAAACTTAGATAGATAGATAGATAGATAGATAGATAGATAGATAGATAGATAGATAGATAGATAGATAGATAGATAGATAGATAGATAGATAGATAGATAGATAGATAGATAGATAGATAGATAGATAGATAGATAGATAGATAGATAGCCCCGAAAAGTGCGTTAAGTAGCCTAATAATTATAACGCATTTTAAAGCAGCATATCGAAGTTCAGAATAAATTTTCCTCAATGCAAAGCACGAATGCTTCCGCTGAGGGTGATGTAGCAGCAATGTGTGGCTCGTGTTGTAGCGAGCTTTTTGAGCACTTCGGTGCTGCCAACTAGAAATTTAAGAAAAACAATAATCAAGACTCCCAAAAACTCCAAATCCCGCGATACTAGTGCCCAGCATCCCATAAGAAACCGCTAAATGCAGTCAAAAATCAGAATCACGTTTGACATGTGTTTTATTTGTCTCTACGTAAAACACATTTTAAAAAGCTCAATGGACAAAGAAGTCGGTGTCGGTTCACCCACAATGGAATAAAATACATCTTTATAAATATTATAAGCTCTTTTTTGTGCCACCGTGAAATGCAGAAACTTATTGCGAAACAAAACTCACAAAACCATACAGATGTTTACAATTGATGGCCGAAAAGCAGGTTGAACTGCCGTGTAGTGATGGATATCCAGAAAGAACGACTTCTTTTTCATATTGGTATGTCCTCGACGTCTTTTTGTTCGCTGGCGCGGCTTGGTCGAGGCTCGAAGCCATCGTGCCGAATCTTTCGAGCAACGAGCTCGGGCGGACCGTTACTGAAGCAGCATTCACCATGCGGCACTTAGGTGTTTCGAAGTCACAATTGCCGAGTGGGTGCACACGAACATGGCGAGGCTTTTTTCACCAACGCGTCATATCTGGAACTTATCTTGTCGTGCTTTCGGTGTTCTCTGCCAACGCTTACCGGAGGAAAACTGTTCAGCAGCCATATAATATGTTTCTCCTTATTAGAGCGCCCGACAAGATCCCCGTGCTTTTCAGGAAGTCCTGCTTTGCGATAGCGGTACCTGGTCCAACTGGCGTCACCTGGAGCTTTCATCAACCTATCTCGAAACGCTGGATGCTTTAGCTATTCTTTTCTGAATTTTTTAATGTATTTCACCAGGGCCATTTCACGAGGCAAAGTCCCCTAAAGCACGGTGGCAAAAGGGGCGAAGATGGCGAAAAATGAAACTGCTAAAGAACTACCATAACTGCTCGAGCTATGCTTTGAAGGAGGCATGGAGACATGGCGGAAGAAATGCCAAATAAACTGTTTGTGAATGAAGATAATTCCCTCCAACTTCCAAGAAGATATGATGTATAACTTTGGAAATAACCGAGACACGAATTCATCGACTGAACCTCGAGACACCATGCACAAAACATCTTCTATATCACATAAAACGGCCTTCATCCCGGACGTGCTCCTGTGACAACGGTGCGAGGCTGTTCGCCATCTACTCCTTGAATGAGCCAGACACGCGACACAAAAACGGCAGGTGGAAAAAGAGCTTCACTCCATTGATGCTCACCGACCTTTCTCACTTCCAAAATTTCTGGGACCATGATCATAGAAAATAACACAGCGAAAAGCATTGAACGCACTCGAACATCGTTTTCGAAGACACATGCATTCATAACAAGTGCTAGATACCGTACTGAATAGTCACACAGTGTAATTACAACTTTCTTCAATTATTTGTAATTAAGAACGCGTGTATATTACGTGTTGTACTCTTTTGTATTTTGTGCTGCAGTTCACTTTGGCTGTCATATTGTGCGCATGCATTATTTTATCTGCGTGTATTCCTAATACGTTAATCTGCTTATCTACCTGCTTCCTAATACGTTCACCTGCTTATCTCAGTCTACATCGCGACCACTGGTGTGTGTTTGTGGCTTTGTTTACAAACTCATTGTGTTGCGACTTGCCTTCCCATCTGTACGTTCGTGTGTGTATAGGACTGTGTGCTGTAGATTTCCCGCCTGATCACGTTGCTTCTTTTCCTTTTCTTAGTACATTCATTTTTATGTTGTTGTTTCTGCTATGCAAAAAGGAGTCCCCATTACAGCGTCGCAAATACTCTTTCTTTCATTTCCCGTTCAATAAATATGTTTTGTAGCCCCCCAAGAGAGAAGCCAACATTACATGAAATCCGCTAAAGAACGCCACCCACACGAGAGAAAGTTTGCTCTCTAGGCAGCGCGAAAATTCGCTAGGTCTAAATTGGCAACCGTGGTGCACGTATCATGTGGCTGGTCGCCCTTCCCTTCTTTATACGCGTACGAACTCGTATCCATGTAGGCTGTACACCTACCCGTAGCGAGGCGCGTATCCCGTGCTCCATGTGGCTGGGCTCAGTTTCTTGAGCTTGAAAAGGCTAGCGTAAGATACATTAAAATCAGGATAGAACAAAATCATACTTTCATGCATCTTGTGAAAATGTATGCCCTTCAGCTTACTTAGAGATGTGTTCATCAATTGAAAGCATGGAGTTCCTATTACCTCGTACGCTTTCTCGTTTCCGAAGAATCTTCTGCCCGAAGGCATCTCCAGTGGGCTCCAATATTTACGTATCTATATATGTACTTTTTTTTTTTTTGCTGTGTAGGTCTGTGGGAGTGAGAGCACCCGTGTAGAGGAGGCGGTATATGTAACCACGTGGTGTGTTGTACGTAATGCATATCGATGTCTCTTTACAAATTACATACCTCTCTGGCGAAGAAGACGACGCCAGTGCAGGACTGTTTCGAATGAATCTGCTGCGGGCGAGTGTTGGCGTCTGCGCAGGAGCATCAGCTGCTGGAGGAACGCACGAGGCAGAAGATAACTTCTGAATATCATCCAGTCTTTCACTAAGAATTGTTCACATCTGCTAATTTGGAGTCTCAATTAACTATATGACCACTCCCGGCATGGTTCCGTCCCTTCAAAATAATATGTGGTGCTGCCGTGTCTGACTCCTCTCCCTAAATGAAAACCACACCGTGCGTACACCACGTGACGTGCCGTTCCTTTGTTTCCATACACTTATTATCACGGCGTCCCGGATAACTCAAATCACTTAATTCTCATTTACAAGCTCGTCAGATTTCGGGACGTTAATTTTCAAACGGTATTACATTCGTACGTCGAATAGCCTATACATCTCTTATTTTTCATTCAATGGACTCCACGTAAACTTTACATTTTACTTTGCTTGGAGATGATATGTTCAATAGTCACTTTTCTGGAACAATTTTATTCGATTCGATCGTGAATTTGACTACTTGAGCGCCCCCACATATTACTTTACAAACAGATTTGTGGGACGAACAAAAGAAGTAAGTAAAGTAAAATCAAGATGCCAGCAAATTGTTGCCAGCCTACCACATATATGAGTACGTCGTTTGGTACTTTACCGAACAACCAATGGGCGAGTTGACGATGGTCCGTCCAGTAGCGTGACCGTT
Organism: Dermacentor andersoni; assembly: GCF_023375885.2. NCBI lineage: Eukaryota > Metazoa > Arthropoda > Arachnida > Ixodida > Ixodidae > Dermacentor > Dermacentor andersoni. The sequence continues at coordinate 98,916,190 of NC_092819.1, read as the reverse complement.
CCCCATGATTTTCGGTGTTGTGCCGCACAGACATAGACCTATATAGAAAACTCTTCAGTGAATGTCTGTAGGCCATACTGACCACTAACAGAAGACGAAGACGGAAAAATGCTTTAATGAGATACAGAGAATTCTGCCGGCGTGTAATATAGGCGCCTATGCATGCTTCAACTCTAGACATAAGTAAGGAGATCGGGCACAGTAAGACCTCAGGGAACCACAAAGAATACCTGAATTATCTGTTTTGACTGCCCCTTGTGTGCGAACCTTATAACCTATAGTGTCGATAGTGCGGCTTCCCAACTGCACACATGCATGCATCTGCCAAACTCGACGCAGTCGCACCTGGCAATTCTCACGAACAAAAAGCTTCGCGAATCTGGCCGCTCTCCATCAACACCGAAGACGCGGAAGGAAGAAAAGTCGTTTTCTTCGGGATGGTTGTCTTTTCAAAACATGTCGCGCACGCACCACCGTTGCAAGGATAGACACGCCTGCACACCCGACTCTATATAGTCGCGTACACGGGTTAATACGGCTAATACCGTGGAAAGCTCAAGCAGCACAAAGGTTAGCTGCACGGGCGCCAAGGACGCAAGGACGGTGAGGTGTAGTTGGCCGAGGATATGCTGCAAGCTCACATCTACTGCTCGCATCTACATCTACTGTGCTACTGCCCATCTTGTGAAAATGAAAGACATGGCCTCTGCACAGCTCTCAATCAGTTAGATAGAAAACCGTTTACTTTGAATAAGATCTTGGGACCATGGCCTCGCATATCGCAGCTACAAAAGGCCACGAAAGCGGTGCTGCGATATTTGAAAGCTACCGGATTGAGTCAGCGTCTGTGATCCGGACTGAGTGACTGAAGGATATCCCCAGTGAACTTTCTCTTCTTTTTTTAATCTTTTCGTCCCCTTTTCCCTTTCCCCAGTATAGGGTGGCCAACCGGGCTCAGTCCTGGTTAACCTCCCTACCTTTCATTTATCGTTTGCTCTCTATGCAACAACAATGACCACCGCGTTCCTTTTACCGTAACAACGCCTTTTCCGGGTATTTCGGTCATCCGCTACATAACCCGGATAAAATAAAGAAAGAAATACCACTCTTGTTGATGATTATATTACGGGAAGAGCGATGGAAAAAGAACGATCAGGCAGTCACGGTGCGCCTCTCACGGCCGCACTGCAGCGGGCCGTAATGGGCTGGCAGCGGTGGGTGCGGAAGTTATCCTAATCTTTGCGCGCGCCGACCGAAATACCGTAACGCTCAGTAATGAGCCAATGCCTCGATATTTGCCCCGGTATAGCGTCGAACAAGCACGCTGATGGGGCTTCCTAACCGTGAAGCCGTTCTGAAGAGATAGCAGGCAAGTGGTATAGTGCCTCGGCTGGAATCACGTGCACAAGGTACTGCACAAAAAAAGGAAAGTAGTGATAGAAAATAGCTGCACTCTAAAGAACATTTTTTCCCACGCGCTGTCACAGAAACAAAAACACGTCGCTCGTTTAAAAGAAGAATTGCTTACTTCGTGTTTCCTCATACAAACGTTGAGCTCTCCGACTCTTGCGAGATTTCTGCTTCTGGCCATTCTTTCCCTGAAATGCTTGTGTGTATGGACGTCAGACTCTGGAGTTTTGCAAGACGCGTAGCGCCACCTGCCGGTGCGAAGAGGCAGTAATTGAGTAGTGCAAAGCCCGACTTCCTTGCTAAGTTGCCTATGCAGCTAGCGACTGCGAAACAACGATTTAACTAGATTTTGGTCCATATTGCGAGTGTTTTGCGCATTTAACACCCAGACAGAGAGCTATGAATTTCTACGCTAGTCGGAGGCGCTGGCGAACTGCCATAAAGCGGTTGCTGGCTCACTTTTCAGATTGATGGCGGAAACGACGGCAACCGCGATAGCTCCGTGTGCTACGAAGAAACGCCGCAATCGACGCTACTGTTGTGTTGTAAATTGCCATGAACGTGAAGGACGGAATAACAACGTTCAGTTTTACCGATTTCTATCGCGATCGTATGAAGAGGAAAGGCGAGAGCGCTGCATACGGGCCGTTCAACCTGTTGGGTAATCGGATTACTTGCATTTCCCACAACACAGCGGCTCGCATGAGAAAGTGCTACAATTTTGTTCTTCTGTAATTGTGTTGCGTAGCCCTGACGGAGGACCGTGGTAACCAAGCGAAAACTCAAGAATTTGCAGCCGCCACTTCATTGGTAACAGAAAAAACAACGTTGCGAACCATCCTGCTTATGTGCCATCGATATCTACACCTTTTAACAGACGTCCGCCTTACGCTTGACTCAACAAGTGGAACAGAGATTTGGCAGGTCAGCTTAACCAAACATCTTGGTTCGTTTATGAATTCAAAATCATGTTCTAGAGCGTCGTTGTATCGCGAGCTCATTTCTACTTTCGGTATTTTGTATGTCCTGCGCCGATACAACAAGCACGCTTCGCAGTGTGCTGAGCCTGCTCGACGCGCATTTTTCAAATGTGAGCAATGAAGTTGCTGTAGGAGCACTGGACGAGTAATTGCGAAGTAACGCACGTGTGTAAAGAAAAAAATGTCGCGTTTATTTACATTTATTTATGCGCGCTGCGAAAAGTTCAAATTAAGGCACGAGCGATGCTGTAGCTCCTGCGAGAAAGAAAGATGCAGCGCGTAGGCACTGTAGGAAGCTTCCTTCGTTATGATCGCACGCTGTTTGCTGCCTTGGAAAACGTTTTCTGTTTGCTGCCCTGGAAAAGGCTATGAAAGGATTTACTCTCTGTAAATAATTGCGAGACAAAACATTACGATAAAATGCATAAAAATATAGGAGATACTTGAGTCTTGTGTTCAGGACATATTCAATATGAACCAATTTGAAATGCTTAGATTTTTATGCTGATATGCCTATATTCAAGCCTGATGCTCTCTGTACTTGCGAGTTGCAGCACGCCGAAATAACACTTGAGACTTTATTTTATATTGTACACGTACTTCGCCCTGCTGAGCTTCCTTTCCGAAGCGTGGATGGGCGGAAGACGCTTTCCAGGTCTTTGATCTTTAGGAAACCGTGCCTCAACACAAACCAAAGAGAAGGGTCCATTGTGGCCTATGCACCTTCGCTTGCGGACAGCTCTCCTTGCACTACTCAGTTCGCGCCAAGGCTCCGATGGGGGCGCTGGTGACGGGTCTTTCCGCAGCGCCGCCTGGGCAGAGTCTGAGGTCTATACGCCGACCGACGACGTATTAGCAGAGTCCACGCTATATGCTGCGCTTACGCTGTACGACTTCTTACAAGACAGGAGAAGAGGACAACGAGGTTCTGCTACACCACACGCCGAGGCTTACGCTGAGTAAAGTGCTAACGCCTGGAGACCTAACGTGTTCTTCAACAGGGCGTGCGCTACAATATGGCGTCGCTTATCGGAGATGGAGATATTAGAAGTGTGATAACACTTTGTTTTGTTGGCAGTCAGTCTGCAATGTCAGACATTCCTCTGAGTTTGCGTCCATGATGTCACCGGGCTTAACCGCAGCTGGCATGGTACAGGTTGCCAAGGAACCACTGAAAACATTCTGACACTGATCAGCATAAGTTATTACACTTGCTGTCCTACACGCTAAGTGCGCTGTTTCTTCTCTGTATTATTGCTACTCTTGTTTGTTTTTTTCGGTAGAGACAATGAACATCTCAACTGCTATTGAAGTGTCGCTGAGCATCTGAATTTGAAGAATTTCAGGCATTTGTAATAAAAAAGTAGCCCCAGTGGCGGCTACCGGTAAACGAACGCTGTATTCATCAGAGAAACGGTGAGAGGGGGGGGGGGGGGGGGGTTCTTTAGTGATTATTCATTGTACGGGCTGCAAACAGGTCAAATTTCACAGTAGTTAGCTTCGACACTCATATGCACACACTTCGCGAGCAGAGGTCTGCATTATTACTGTTATTATTTTCGACGAAAAAAAAAACACATTGCAGAAGGCGTGATAAATTTGTAATGTGGAAATCTACCCAAGAAAAATTTTGCTAACGTTGCAAAAAAAATTACATGAAAGAGTGTTTTTTTTTTTTGAAGAAGCTGATTTTTAAATAGCAATATCATCTTAGTAAATGTACAAGCCAGAAAGAATCAACTATGTATTTTTCTATATCAACGTGTCTGGAAATCACTTGGCGGCGGTTACAATACTACGGCCAACTTTTTTTTACGAACAATTCTAGAGTATCAGAGTTTTGGGAGTGTGTTCCCTATATTTTTAAAGCTGGTTCGCTCCATTCCCACCCTCCTCGTTCTCGGGACACCAAGAACTTTCGACATCCGTCGCAGGATATATAAATTTTAGGAGCTAATAAATATAACATCGTAGTTACTGGAGGCATATAGATATATATATCACGTTAGCTGCTGGAGGCATACAAACAGTAACACAGGGGCACCATGTCTACGCCAAAAGTATGGCCGGCAGTGATGTCATGTGCTATTTTTTACTTCCTTTTTTTTTTCTCGTGCACATTAAGGATCAACATGGGAATAAATTTCAGAGTTGCCCTCGCCTCTGCCTTCCCTTCAAGTGGTCAACTCAATCATACGGAAGTAAATACAATGACACCTCTAAGTAGGTAACATATAGGTGTTTCCAGCTTGCAAAGGCTTCTACGTGTGATGCTCTTCCGCGCGTATGCTGCGTAGAACCGTAATTTAGCTTTTTCTCCTATGGCCTTACTTCCAGCTTGTCTTCAATTGTTTAGGTAAAATACTTTATTTTTAGCTGGTGTTTAAAGTAGGCAAGCTCATATGACTCAAAGTGAAACAAGACATCAAACTCCTCTGTGAAACAAGACATCATCAAAGTGGATTTTGAGAAGGAGCCTTCAAATATAGGTGTATCTGAAAACATCTCTTCCTATCCCTTATTATGCAACTCATACTAACATTTCACTAGGAATTTCTATGAAAAAGGAATAAACACTATTAGTTATGGTAATAAAAGAAAACTATTGCTCAGCACTGATTGTATTTCCCCTTCAGACTTAAAGTCAGAAGCAACGGTTGTTCACAAAAGAAAAGAAAATATAGCAAGCAAGTTTATTTCACCTTCAAATGGGCAGTAAACCACATTACAGACTTCCTGAAAAATTAGGCGTCACAAAAAACATCACGTGCATCATAGGCAAAATGTGCTTTCCTGAGAACATGGCGGACCCGAAGCATTGAGTTAGCTTCGCTTCACGGCCAAGGAAGGCCACTCCTCCGTTCGACCCCGAAGGAAGAGACTGCAGTAAGTAGTTTTCGCTATGGTAAATACAGCTACCATTGAATGGTCGTAGGGTCCCCAGAAGCCTACGCTTAGAGCTTTGAGTCAGCCTCATCTAGTACGTAGGGACACGGTATAAGATCACCCACCTCCTGGCACACCAGCATGCATCTGGAAAATCACAATAAGAGCTGCAGTACCTGCGCTATCCAGAAAAATACAGATCCACGTGACACACAGGCACCGCGCATGACTGCATGGTCTCACACGCACTTTACTCTCTCTGTCGCCTTCGCAATAACTCAGCTATAGCAGAAAGCCGCCTTCCATGCCTACTTCCGCCTGGAGATTCGTGGGCTGTCAATAACCCACGTACCTGCGGCGCGGCATACTGTGGACGGACGGTAACTTGGCCCGGTATATTTCTCGCCTTTCTTGACTCTTACCCAAATGTTGCTTACACCCTTATATATGACATGTCTACTTTCGAAGGACATCGGCTGGTCCATAGTGCTTCTGCCCGTGACGTTATTGTCGGGGTATATGATAACGTGCATTCCCACGCGTGTTCCCTCTTGGACGTCAAGACGTTACTTGTCTCAGCAGACACTCCGTCTTTCATTTTGTTGTTGTTTTTTTTCTAGTGTGGTTTGCTCGCGCTGTCGAGATTCCTAAACTTAGAACAATGACAACGTGTGCTTTTAGGAAAGCCTCTTCGCTTCTTATAGAAAAAACTAGGTTATCGAAGACTCTCTAGTAGAATTCTTATAGTATGAATCGTCGCTTCACCAATCAAGGTTCGAAGTAGTGTGTGGAGCATCTTTCTAGATATTATTGCACCCAGAAGAACTGTAACTTAAGCTAGTTTGTACAGCCTTGGATAACTGAGATATGGACAAGCGAGGGCTAGTTAGAGTGCGTTCTTTTGCTTTTGATTTTGGCAATATCTGTAATCTCATCATGATTACGGCTTCTGCGTTTATTGTGGGGCTTGTACCGTCTTCAGCATGTACAGGCCGTACATATTAGCAGTAAGAGTACTGTTAGCATATTTGCTGAAAGTAAACAATTTTATACATTCAGAGAAGCACGCTAACATGTACTGTCTGTCCATATATATATATATATATATATATATATATATATATATATATATATATATATATATATATATATATATACATGTGTGTGTGTGTGTGTGTGTGTGTGTGTGTGTGTGTGTGTGTGTGTAGACACGTCGGCATGCGCCTATGCCCACGTAAGCTAGAAAAAAGAAACTGCGAACGTGATGTCACCAGATGGTGAAAGGGCTAGCAGACATCTGACACGTTGGGTATATAAAATGACTGCGTATTAAAATTTCTGTTACTGCATAGAGATTCGTGGATCTGGCACTGTTGACTTTGGTTTTAACAACCACGAATAGTGAAACGTGCTTCTCGGGCTAACATAACCCGATGAAAAAGGCTCAACCCTCAACAGAGCTAAAGTTTGGCTTCCAAATTATTACGATGGCTCGCCGACGTTTTCTGGAAAATATCTCATAAAAAAGAAAGGAGAGAGCAGGGAAACGCCAAGCAATAACTACACTCTGACATGCTTCCGCAGTCGCGAGCGATATCTTTACGAGTTTAGAGTTCCTGCGCGTCCGTTTGTTGGCGGAGCTACGTAAAGCAACGCCCGTATAGAGGTATAGAGGCAATCAGAAATTCATGAAGTAAGTTACAGTGCAACACAGCACTTTTTTTTCTTATAGAGATGGCACATTTCGCTCTAGCCCACGACGCTCTTTATCCCCCTCCCCCTCCCCCAGTTCACGAAGCCATTAAAGAAGTTTCAGAGAACTTATAGCGACGCTGAAACGCCGGCTTCTGGCATTAAATTAGCACGGGCAGGGTCTGTGATCAAAGGCGCCAAAGGAGGAGCCATTGGATTTCTGTATCGTGGTTTGCGTTGATATAGGAGGAGTTCGTCTTACGCTAGGTGGGAATTCTCTGTTGTCCTCTCTCTGTATTTTTCTTTCACCCATGGATGTATGTGCAGTAGTGTAGCTTTGACCATATGTGTTTCATTTCGTAGCACGCATGTGCAACACTATTTATTAAGCAGCCTTTGCATGACAATGAGCGTTCGGGGAGCCCGCGTGCGTCGCGAATTCTACCACAGGGCTATCTCAAGTCCACTACTGAGACCTCAAAGTATGTGTCACTTATCTATATTTGCGTGAAGTGTACGAGCAGAGAAGCGTATATATTTACACTGCCGACCATATACACTCGACACCACGCCGACCACCATATCATGTTTCGCTTATCTTCGATAATTCCCTTTGATGGAGGTTTAGCTTAATTTGTTTGCACGATGCGCGGTGCGGCATAACCAACGCGTCAAGGCCGTCATGAGCAATGGAGGTGGAATGGCAGCGCGTGCATGCGTCGTTAATGTCCCAGTGGTGCAACTTCTCGTTTTTGGCCCCCTTTAACCGCCTTGCATCCTCACTGGTCGGGTATTTACCAGGACATCCCAGACTGCTCGCTTTTTACTAAAGGTTAAGGCATGTCTGGCCTAGCTTTAACGCCTAATTTCTACACATGGTGTACGTGGAACGGCGGGAGGTACCGGAATCGTAGAATGATTTGCGCTGGAGCGCCTATTGTTATCGTCAACTATGAGTCGTTCGTCACTGTACTCCGGTTGGCAGCTATCAACCGCGCTTTCTCATCCTGTATTACGATAAGGATTTTCTGGACTCACATGGGACTTTTTGACCGACTGTCCATGTTATGGTACGCAATAAAATTAAGTTCGCTGTGTGCGCCAAATATCCTTTCTTTAACATTGTCTTCTGTTGGCGAATGACATCTCTAAAAACAAAGGAGCTAAATGTAACTGTCACTTTTCCGAACGGTAAAGGAGGATGCGGCAAAATTATTATTGTTTTTTAATTTGGAGGAGGGGAGGGGGGGAGATTAAATGGAACGACTACTGGGAGAGGTGGGAAAAGGGTGGTTATAGGGAGAGGAGCTGGGTGCTGGGCGACGTTTCTAAATTTCTTTTAAGTTTACGAGCAAGTTACATGTTTGTAACCATCTGTGCCGATGGTGAAATGCCGTCTTTTTCGTTCTCCTCGCAAGCTCGTTATGTGAACTACTAGAGCCTCATAACGCCTTTAACTGCAATGCAGAAGCAGAGGCGGTGGCACTTTACGACTTGCAGTGGAAGAGAAGCAAGAAATTGCCGTCGGCGCCGAAATACGCCGATGTCCCCCACAGAACCAACTACAATGTGGTCGGCGCTGCAAACGAGGCCCCGCGAAGTTGCGGTCGTTTGCGTCATCTGCTACTAGCCCCCTCACTCGGTCTTGACTGTTGAAAGGGCATCAGATCGTAGTCATTACATCTCTCACTGGCTATCCTAAACGTTTGGCATTCGGCGGCATAGCCATAAGTTGGCTATGACTTCGGCCGAAGCTCCATGCCCTCCGTCATAACTAGACACTAAGGCGCCGACTACCACTTTACACATCCTAAGCGGTCTGTGTCGTCAAAATTGTGCGGTTTCATCGCTCGACGAAAAACTTTTACGACGGCGCGCGGCGACAACGGCCATTTTCGGAGACACTGAATATGGTTATTTTTCTGTTTGGTTTTTATTTTAGTGACTGGCCAGATGTTCTGGCAATGGGCGTTGAAATTGGACTTTCGCGCGGTTGTCGGTACAAGACGCTACGGCTGTACATATAGTATTGCAGGCAATGCCTGAGTTAAGCCAGGTTTTACAGCGAAGCTGTTAAGGGCTAGTTCTCCCAGGATTGTGTCCGCGTGTTAACGCAAAGCTATCGTCACCTCCATGGCTCTGGCGTCGTCTTCTCCCACAGCTGGCTCGGTGGCGCCCTTCGGCGCTACCGCGCGAACGCTCTCGTGCCACTGCTCCCCCGTTCGTCGTCGTTATAATTAGTTAAATAATAACGAATTAGGAAACACAAAGACGTAACCGATTTTACAGTGAATTACAGCCAATTACAGCGAAGCTGTTAAGGGCTAGTCCCCCCAGGATCGTGTCCGTTTGTAGGCACAAAACTCGCCATACGTGGGCCGATCCCGCAGAAAGTTTAATGCCGGGCCGACGCGCAGGAGAGGTGAAGCAGGCGTTAAGCATTCCCTATACGTGGGCCGATCCTGAAGATGGTGCGATGCCGGGCCGACCTGCGGCGAAGGTGCAGTTCGCCATTAGAGCCACACATACACAGCTTCGCTGGTCATCCTAATTCTTCACAGAGTGGAAGGGCACCGAGATTATTTTATATTATTTTTTTTCTCTATCTATCATCGCTTGCTTTTTATATTTGTTAGTTCATTGAGTTATTGTTTGCGCTTGGGACTGCCGGCCTTTCACTGGCTTATTTTCCCAGAATCTTAGATTTACTAAACAACAAACCATACCAATTTTCGTTTCATCAAAGAAAGCTGTCCGTTCATAACAAGGCAGCGCAACACTGCCATCTTTTTTGACACGTGACCCTTTCACTGAGCAACGCGCCGAACGTCTTCAGAGCTATATTCAGTTTTAGTTGGTGTCTCTCCACCATCGTTTTTTGGCCATAAGTCAACGCTTGACGTGGATACTTGACTACAGTGCTAATAAAATATGCTGGCGGCGCTTACAGAGGCGACGCTTCTTGCGCACACATTAAAATAATGAGACAGGCGAAAAGAATCAAGACTTGATTTACATTGGGATTGAAGCATAGGAGGAGCACGTAGTAAAAGCTAACAATTTTTTTCCGGGGGGCATTTTATTTCAACATTTCCCGCCGACCACTGGTACAGAAAATAACAACGAGGTATGTGCGCGGCAGCTGCCACCAGAAGGTGCTCGCGGAAACTTCCTTTTTTACGAATCTGTTAGCGACACTTTCGCAACTCTTGAAAGGCGCGAGTTCTTAGTCATTTTCTCATTTTATCTGTCTGCCCAGAAGCCGGTATTGTGCGACATCTTCGGACGAGCTTACTGGGGAAGGCAATTTTAATAATCGACGCAAGCGCCTTTGTTACACAGGCAGATATCAGTGCACCGCACACCCTCTGCGATCGGTAAGCTGACGTGAACACCATTCACTCATCTGTACAGTCTCTGATTTCCAATATTCCTCGAGGAAAGTCGCCCCTTATTCACGTTTTTGTCTCGGCACCCAGGGGATGCCACACCGACCAAGACAATATAACGTGGGCTGATTGAGGCCGCTTTGCGTGTCCCGTTTTTTTTTTTTTTCGTACACTTTATTATGGCCTGTGAGTGAAATAAAAAAGAATAACACGGAACTCAATAAAATGGCAGGGCACACAGCGTGATGTACACCTCACTGTTAATGGACATCCTGCGTGCATAGTTTTCTCCGTGTCTTTTCGGCGCGGTTAGTTTCTGCGACAATTTGAGTACAGTCATATCAATATAGACTTTAGCCATATACTTGGAAAATGGAGCAATGTTGGTCGTAAGGTCAAGGTATGACGGTGGTGCGCCGTTTATGAAAACCAAATTTGCAAAGCAGCTCTTTTGCAGATGTGTCGCTACTTTTGTGAGTTCTGGCCTTGAAACTCATTTTTTTTTCTTTTTTTTGCAGCGAACCTGTATTTGGCTAGCTTATTCGTCCGTCTGTGTCGCCTGTACACCGAAAACTCCTCCGGCGCAACCCCATACCCTTGTGAGAAAAAAAAAAATAAAAGAGGCAGTGATCGCTCTGAATGTTATCATCCTATCGACCGTGTCGTGACGCATGACCTTCATGGCCATATATGAAACGTGGGATGTCGGCTCTCCCTCGCTCCCGTTGGGGGGTCGAAAAGTATAATAAAACGCAATAGTACACCCACCAATCGTCGACTTTAACGCCGATCTAGCGCGCCCCGATGGCAAGTGGATTGTGACCTTCCTGTTGGAACGGTTCGGAATTGAGCGCTACATGGACGTCAGCCTGTTGACCACACTTCACCGGTCGCGTATAGATTTAACCTTTGTCAAGGACTTGTCTAGCATAGCAGTGCAACTAATTGCGGTGTACCACAGCGACCACAAAGCTATGGCCACTGTTGTAACGAACAAGACAAAATAAAGATAATGAAAACGTCAAAGTTACGTGCACGTGTCTTTATTCAATCAATATAGGAAGCATATAGCAATCAGTATAAACCAACATAGTTGCCAATTTAGTCATCCCAACAGAGCTTCGCTGGTTATCTTTCTTCAAAGAGTGGAAGGGCATTAAATTTTTATAGAAAACCATGCACAGCCTTGCACATCCCTCGAGGTGCTGATTGGTTCCATGGCTAAGCATTGTTACCGAAAAGGCAATAAAGAAAATTACTGTAGACGACAGCGTGCTCAAGCTGCCCCTGCGATAAGAGGACCCGTAGTAGAAAACTATGTTCCTCTTCATTCTGGGCTCACCGAAATATTTCACGCGAGAGTTTGCCAGTAATACCTGTGAAAGTTTATTTCGCTTAGCTTTCGGGTTGGCTACTTACTGTTTCATGCAGTTTTTGTTCCGAAGTACCGATAGTTGGGTGGGTTGGTATTTGTTCGTATTTAAGAAAGTTTTCTGTTGCTCAAAAAGTGCCTCGAACGGCCAGTCGCGCGGCTAGTTTGTATGCATTCGCGGACTTTTTTTCCGCTCAGAGAAACACTTTTATGTAGCATGTATTGAGCAACCGAAAGCTGTATCGGGAGTTTTTCATGTTATGCTACAATTTTGTTATTGACACTTTTCATCTAATTATAATATTTGAGAAGCTCATTAATTAAGACTAATTATGCAATTAGGTGGAATGCAAGAAAGTGATATGAGTATATCCAAGCGACGGGAAAGAATGTAACCTTGGTTCTATCCAGTTACGCGGCATTTGCATATTTATAAATCTTGGTGCATGATAGTTGGAACACCCTGTGTATGAAGAGGAGCTACTAAGTGCCAGTGCAGCTAAGAGCGCAATGGAGCATGGGCCGAAACCTTTGTTTAGGAGGCACGAGCTGAAGAATAATGCTTTCAAAGACCTTTGCCTCCATCCGTCATCCATCTTTCCTGTGTTAATATGCCGCACATTTGCACCAGGCAAATACATTTTCGCACCATTGATCTTAAGTCAAAGTGTTTAGAGAAGCCTTCGACAACAATGCGATGCACACTCCATCACATCCGCCATCCATTATATGCAAAGAAGGGTGGCTGTTTCTTATTTATTATCGCACACTACCGAACTTACTTTCTTGTTGCCTGCTACGACCTTACTGTCGCGCAATCCAAAATATTCCAGCAGAAGGCATGGTGTTGTCCACTTGGCCAGAGTATGAAGGACAGTTATGGAGCACTTAATTGCGTTCCTGTTCGTGCCAATGGCCGTTGACTTTGGTAATAATGGTTCTCCGTGTGCGGTCTTGCAAAATGCAAGAGATTGCAGCATTTGTTCCGTTATAACTATTATGGCTCACGAAGGAGCCCTTGTCTTGCAATGCAGTGAGCGGCTACGTGTGAAATTTATCTATATAAAACATTGTATGCGTCATATTGATTGCGATTAGCATTATCTAGCTGTTTCGGACGCTCTAAGTTTACTCACACCTATCTAGCCTCTTATACGCTGACCGAGCGAACCAATTTCTCTAATAGCTTAGGCTACTAGGTGTGTGCCCGAGTACATGATACCGTCGTAGTCGTTCCATGTGGTGGAGCATGCGTAGAGCGAGCACCTCTAGAGCTTCGTTTAGAAATAAGGCTAGGTGTGATGACGTTGCTCATATTTTAAAAAAATGATCAAAAGTGCTGTGCATCCTTCTTCAGATCGAGTTCGCGTGTCGCAGCCGCAGCGATCACATGCCAAAGCGCTGATATATATAGTGTACTATATCCCGACGTACTCATCTCATAAGTTCCACATTTAATCGAATTTGTATAATTAATATAGTAAAATATTTGGGCCGCTGTCAGACATATCACAATCTTTCTCTATGGTCTTGTGGATTCGAAACTTCATTTAACGCAAAATAAAAACAAAAAAAATATATCGACAGCTTGTATCTGCCGCTATGTGTATGCGGTTTTTCACCGTTATGTTGCTCCGACATGGTGGCTGGGAGTCACGTCAGTGCAAGTGATACATTGTCAGAACTCGGGTAAGGAAACCTCTATGACGGCGTCACGACAGATGACATTTCTGATGGAGTGAAAAAACCGTAACCAATTTTCCTGTTATGATATTTGGTGCTGAAAATATTCACCCAGGTCCAGCGGTCGATTGCTCGAGTCTTCCGACGCTCCATACCGACAGCTCCTTCCGACTCCACGTATCATTAAACAAGGTGTCTGTGCGCTCTTGCACTCGCAGTTGCAGACACAGTACACGCTGCTGACTCCATCACATAAAGGAACGTTGCGCTTCAAGGCGAACAATATCAGCAAACGCTTGATGTGCCATACTTAGTTACTGCGCACAAATCTGAGAGAACACTCAGCTGAAGGTTAATAGGATGAAAGCATGGATGAAACATTGTTTTAAAAATCCAGAGCGAGCACTCATAAATCAGTATTCGATATTCGAAGGGACACCCAGTATGACAGCGGCTATTGTTTCGCATCAATTCTACAAGCACCGCATGAAGAGCGGAAGAAAGAAAATTTTATTGAGAGATAGGCGAAGAGATCGGCCGGAGGAGACCTTTCTGTCGTTGGCGCTCCACGCAGTGCTATGAATGAGAAAAAAGTCATTCAAGCCCCCGTTCCCCTTCCTTTTCTCCCTCCCGTCACTTCACCCGATAAAACTTGGAAAGCACTGAAAGCAGTAGCAGGGTGTAGCATTGCACTAAAGCTTCTCGGACGCAGTTTTAAGAATACGTGGGCGCGACATCTTGGCGCGACACAGTGCACAAGGCAAGTCTTAATGCCCCACAGAAACAGTGGCCCGGCCTCTTATTCTCACAACGCCGTCGTCATTAAAAGCGCCACCACCGCGTTGCAGTCCTCAATGGCGCACGAGATGAGACAAAATAACAAGCCTGTAACGTTTTGTAGCAGCAATTGTGCTGTCCGTTCCGCTAATACCAACGTAGACACCACGGTGTGGCATCCACGCAGCTGCACAGATGTTGCGCTACTGCTTCTCCGCATGACAGTCGTGCCAGCAGTGGCCCCGGCAGGCAGTGGCCCTGGCATTTCCCTGGCTCCGGTTCTGGGCCGATTTATTGGAGCCTAGAGGCGGTGCGCTCAATTTGTCGATTTTGCAGTCAAACCCCGTACGCGTCTCTCGAAAGCCTCTAAAAGCCTCCGCGCGCAAACCGCGCATGCAGCGTTGATAGCAGGAGAGCGAGATGGTGGCAGGGACGGCGCGAATGCGCCTCCAGGAGCATCCGTATAATTGCTATCGCAATAAAAATATAAATATTTATTGAGCGACGGCAAGAGTTACGAATAGAACTCCTACATTCAAAGTGTAGCAGTGTGTGTGTGTGTGTGTGTGTGCGCGCGTTCAAACTACCAGTTGGCGTTGAGTAAACAGGAAGCATGTTTTTCATCGATCAGTAGCGCTTCAGAGAGCTTGCTTTCTGTACTTTCGCAAGCCTCTTTCCAGGCTTTGATATTCGCGAACCCTTCCAGGAACTTACATTTCCAAGCCATGCTCTCTCTTTGCTTTTATTGTTCATCCCACGCGCCTACGCTTAAGCTCCCCCGGGCTTCGATAAACGCCCGTGCGAAAGTAATCGGTCCGAAGACGAAGAGCACTTGCTTGGTCGAAATCGTCGTTCTGAGAACTCTCGACCGCATTTCTTGCAGGAGCTGTTTTGTAGTTCCAACTCGGCCAGACAATTTGCTCATAGAGGCGAACACGTCAGCGCGCTCATCATCGATCCATGAAATAGCTTTCATTTCTTGCTCTAAATTTTCTGGGCTAGCTTTCTGCCTGGACGTATATTTGAATATCAGCTTAACAGACCGTGTTCACTGCCGCGTGCACAAGCTTTCCTTCGTTTTTTCAATGTATCTTGGCTTTCTTTTATTTTTATTCTTTATTTTGTTGGTGCAGCATCACTGATTACTCGGTGGACTTCTCCCTCACGGATGCTTGTGACGCTTGGCATTTGGATATTGGATGTGTAGAAATGTGATTTCCCTTGCGTAGCCGACAGTTTCCACAACTTCTTCGGCTTGTGCGCAGACATGTACCATACTGCAAATGTTGCTGGAGACTCAATGGCTAAACCAATCATGAGAGGTTTTTTGTCAGACAAACTGCAGCAGTAGTGTAGCATAAAATTTCAACAATGTAATCTACATCGGAAACCACACACTACGAGCGCCTTCCTTTGTTTATTGGCTGTCCTTAAGTGCTGTTGGAGTCCGTGGCCACTGCATGTTACTTCCTCTTCCTCTTTTAGCCGACAGATGAGCATCCAGCGATGCCAGAGTTTCAAGTAATGAAAAGAAAACGAATGTAGTGACAGCGGTCCTAAAGTTGGCATATACACGTACGTCTTAAATACAGAAAAAAACGAACGTTCTCCCTTGGCGGTTCACAAAATACACATGTTATTCTGGAAGCACAAATTATGCCCCTCGTTTGTGACAACAGGGTTATTTCACACCGTGTCGGAGCTTCAAACAAAACTCTTAGTGATGCATTTTAATGTGTGCCATATCTAGGTGTAGTTATTACCAGCTCATAGGTATACCAGCAGTGCCTTGCAACAGCGAAAATAAAACTTGGCATTTTCTTTCTGAAACAAGCATCTAGTTGAGATACAACCATTATGACGGATTCACCGTGCTGCACCAGAAGTATCGGATTTACAATTAAAATGCACAGCGTCTGGCTAAGAAAAAAGACGAGAAATAGAGTCAACAATATATAGTTGCCTTATCTCGTTCAGTTTCAGTTTATTATTCGTTCATAACATTTCGTCACATGAACCGATATACAGACAAGCGTCCCAAAGTCAGAGACATCACGGGATCCTTGGATTAGAAGTTATATAAAAAATAAAGCGGAATACAAACAGAGAAAGAAAATATGTATTAATCAAAAAATAAGCATGAAAGTGAATGATGACACCCATAAAAAGCAAAGGAAGAGGAACATGCAGAATCATTGCTAATTACACAGCTACGAATTAGCAAAATAATATTATAAGAAATTAATTACACAGCAAATAATTCATGAGTTCGTATTTAAGCGAGCACCAGGTAGATGACAGCTCAGTGGCATATGGTAGACTATCCCAAACTTTAAGCGAGCAAAAAGAGGAAACCATCTTTATTATTTCGTATGACATAAAGGCAACAGGAAATTTCCTTGTGCTGCGAACCTTGTGCTTTTAGGGTTAAAAAGTAGATCAGAACTAACGAAGTTGTAAGAAACTCGTTGAGTTAATCATTTGAAAAATAATATCGCTACATGATAGTTAAACAAATCATAAGAAAGGAGGTTAACTGAAGGGCCCGATTTTTATTAATCATATCATGAGAAGCCGAGAAACAAAGACAAGGACACCATAGGGACAATTACTTGTACCTACTAACTGAATTAAATAAACTATAGCTAGAGCATCGCACACGTAATGCGAAGAGGTGGGATCGTTCCCCACCTGCGGCAAGTTGTTTTTTCATCTACTTTAATTGCCACTAATTTATCGTTTCTTTAATTCAGTTAGTAAGTACAAGTAATTTCCCCTATGTTGTCCTTGGCATCTTTGTTGGTCGAATTCTCTTGATATGATTAAACAAATAAGTAACTTGAAGAACGCAGTTTGTACGTAGTTGTGACGAGGCGTTAGAGAAAAAATGGCTTCGTGTTATAATGCGAATAGACATGTTTTGAAAGTGCTGGATAGAGGAAAGATGACAATTATAAGTATTACCCCAAGAAGCAATGCCCTAAATGATATGACTATGAATGAAAGCGAAGTATAACGATAATAATGCTTCTTTGGAAAAGAATGCACGTGATTTTAGTAGTGCTCTAATGCCAAATGCTGTTTTTTGTTTGATGTGTGAAATGTGGTTAGTAAACTTAAGGTGGGGATCTAATTTTATGCCGAGGAAAGAAACACAAGTGGAGGCAGGAATGTCATGCCCATTGAGGGTTATGGTGGGGGAGCAAGGTAAATGTATCTGCGATGACTTAAATATCGTGAATTGCGTTTTTGCAGGGTTTAAAATTAGAAAATTGGCGCTACACCAATCAGTACCTTTAGACAGATAACTGTTTAGTTTCAAAGAAGGCAACAGTCTTATCGTCTGCGTATAATATAGGTAGTACATAATTAAGGCAGTCAGATATATCATTCATACAAATGCAAAGTAATAGTGGACCTACAATCGGGCCCTTCTTGGTTAATAATTTTGCTTTGAGAGAAAGCCCCGCCTGCGTACACTGTTAATTCACGATTAAATAGTAACTTTTCAATATATTAGTATCTGCACCAGAAATTGCAATAGACTTCAGTTTAGTAAGCAAAACTGTTTGGTTTATTATATCAAAGGCTTTAGTAACGTCTGAAAAGACCGAGCCAACAAAGTATCCAGGATCAAGTGAATGTCTAATATAATCAGTTAATGTTAGCAAAGCCAAGCTAGTCGAGCTTCCTGAATGAAAACCGAACTCGTAAGTTCGTACGTAAGTGTTTGGTGTTTGCCCAAGCTTTAATATTTTCTAATTTTCGACTTATTCGCTTCTTCATTTGACGTCGTTCATACTCACAACCAGGTAAAGCTTTTGTTAAGCTCGGTTGGTGGTGCCTCGACCTTAATACTATTATCAAGTCGCCTTTTTCCTGCCTGACCGCAAACTCACACCCAACGTCTTAACGAGCTTCAAGTAGAACGGCCAGAATGGACCAGATCTAAAACAGGCACAAACTTCGTAGAAGAGGGCCATTTGCGCAAAAGTCTGCTAAAAAATAGTAATGAATAAAATACTGTGTTAGTAAAGGTACTGTTGGAGGGTTCCACTTTACAATAGACAGTTTAATAATAATACATTTTATGGCATTCTATTTCTAAAAGAAGCCTCAAGGTGCAACTTTTCACTAGACTTGGACGATGAATTTCATCATGATTACCGGCAACGTTGACGTCATCTTATCAGGAAGCAATAAGCAATTTGCAGTAAAAAAGGGGTCTTAAGTGACGTTTGTTGGCTTTCCTCCAGAGAGGTGCTCCGAAAAGGGTAAATTCTTTTTCTTTTTGTTATGAAAAACAAGGTGATTTTGTAGGCAACATGACAATGCAATATTCTTCAATGACAAAAACAGCGCGGCTCTGACGCAGTCCAGGTGCAGTGGGGAACAGTTACTGATTCTATAATCTATAGGCTATGACTATAAAACTCCCCCAGCATGTGTTGCCAAGGTTCATTCCTTTCCAAATCATTATTGACACCCCGCGCTAGCCCCAATGTTTATTTCAACGAATTTCGTCAACACTTCGAACGGAGCTTGTTGTTGTTGCCTATCACGTGTATGGCTCTTACCCACGATGGGGGATTGGCCAAGAAAGGGGTAGGTTATTCCAAATTAACATACAGCATAAATTTTGGAGCGTCTATGCCGCATCTAGTCACAGTAATAGCTTTAAGATGACCCAGTGCAAGTATATTAATTTCAGGGCAGAAAAAGACGCCTAAAGATTTGTGTACAGGCGGAGGTTCCAAAGTAAAAGACTGTCAGTTAGCTCTCAAGGACTGGAACGACCTACCCATTAATGTCGCTGCCATCACATGTCATTCACAATTTCTAGAAACTGTTGAAACCTGTATTTCAATGTAACAACTGCCTTTTCTTGTGTTCACATGTTAACCACCCCTTATGTAATACCCCGAATGGGGTCTTTAAGGTAATAAAATGAAATGAAATGAAATGAAAATAACATTGCTGCAAAGAAAACAAACTGGCACATGCACGCACACTCACACACGCGCACGCGCACGCGTTCGCGCGTGCCTGAGACACGAGCAGTCTTTCAAACGCTTCTAGGATTCACATCTAAGACTGGAAAGAAGACCAGCGTAAAACTACACCAGCAGGTTCGCGTATTTATTGGAGCTCTAGTGCAGATTCTACGATTCTATTCCCATTATTTTACCGTAAATAACGTGTGTCCGCCTCTTCTACGCTAAACTGTTTTGCTGTTTGCTAAATGTACGCTACATGTCCAGTCCCAAAACGTATAGTAATATCACCACATGTACGACAAGTACACATAGCTTTATTATTGGCAGCAGTGGGCTAAAGGATGAAATGTGCTAGCGAGCGCATATTTTCATTTCACTCTCCTTGGTGAGCCGATACAATAAATGAAGCACATTCGGTATGTGACATCTGCTGCCAGGGAGGCGTCGCCGAAACTTTCTGTATCATGCAGTCGCACGCAGAACTTCTCTGAAAAGAGCGCTTTCTTCTCGTGTTTCTCGTTCGGCGCTATCCCACGAGCAGGCGTTATTCGTCACCATAAGACGAGCTGGCTGTGGGATGAAGGGTTCGACGGTCGATACGGGCTTCCTGTTTTGTTCCCCGAAGCATACCCAAGCATCCGGCGCGCCAGCTGCGAACGACAAGCTGACGCCGGCTACGTTCATTCTGCAACTGCCTACGATTTTCGATATTCCGAACACGAAACCACATTCTCTTCAGCTCCTTTGGGGCCGCTGAAGTGATGTAAGTTTAGCAGAAAGAGCTTGGGCCACACTGTGATTGCAGAATTTCATTAAGTGCTAGGATCCCAATTTGTGAAAAAAAAATATTTTGTATAAGTAAAGTGATTTCCATTGGGTGCGCCTCTTCTTATATAACACTTACTTTTTATGCCATGAACTGTCAGTGCATGTAAGCGCAAAACTGGCCCGTATTTAAAGAACAAGGGAAATTATTTGGGTATTTGGGCCCTGTTGGCCACAGGGTCGAAATCCAAAGTTACAACAAATGAAAAAAAAAAACTCGCAGTTTCGCCTGAAAGGCAAAGCATCTATTGCGATAGCAAATTAGTAGGTACAGCTTTACGAATTGAGGATAGTAGCTTTATCGGCGGTATAAACTTTTAACCATTCAATTACTGACTAAATTAACAAGCATGCAGGTGCGCAGTAGCAAACGTGAGCCCGTCTTACTCGATGACCACAGAAACTCGCTGTCAAAACGCTGGAGCGAGGAAGCGCGGCAGCACCAACGAGCGAATTGGTCTTCGTACTTCCTCTCGATTCCATGCGAACGAAGCGGCCAGAACATAGAGCCGACGAAGCTATGAACCCGCGGCGCACTTAAAATTTGTACTCATCGCAGACCGCTTTCAAGATATGGCCTTCACAGGCCGCGCTCGGCCACACCGTATGCAGCAGCCGCCGGAGTTCAACGCGCCCCCCTCCCTCCTTTCCCCCCGGTGCCTTACGCGCGACGAAAGACGACGCGCTTCCTGCCCGCTTTCCCCCCTAGCGCGTGCTAGATTGAGCCGCCATCGTCGGGTCACCCTCGCAAGCTTTGACTCACGCACACAGCGTACGGCGCGCGGCGACGATGTTATCACCCTTGGACTTTACACAGAAAATAACGGTGAAGCCGACGGCAGAAATGCTCCTGGCGTGTCCACATAATTGCTATGGGAACAAAACATCTTCAAGGTATCATGTTGTTTAAAAATAATTTATTAAATGCGTGTGCAGGCGAGGTTAGCATGATGGGTGATGCTCGCTAACCCTTGTCACTTAGGCAAACCGTATCTGTATATAACAAAGTTTTCCTTCTACTACTACTTAGGAGCATAGCAAGGATACACCGGCTTAAACAAGCAGATAAGCAAACAAGAAAGATACATACGCCTGCTCAATCATAAGAGCAAGCGAGGCCGACTACTAAAACAAACTAAATAACGGCAGTAAATAAAGTTAACAAAAATTGGCGTCTGCGAATGTCACGCCTGACTAGTGCGTCGCAGAGGTTTATGCCGGGTGTCAAAGTCACCCCCTCACAAGCCAAGAAAACGGGGCAGTCATTAAATGGATGATTTTGGCCTCTCACTCGTCCATACTGGCGTTGGGATGGTACGTTTGTGGCATCTTTCTGGGCTAGCTCTTCCCCATGCCGCATCATTATCGTAAAATGGCAGTTTGCGAGTGTTCTTTTCCTTCTTTATTTTTTCATGACAATGCTGCCGTGATGACTTATTGCCAGTGACTTATCGCCGGCGGTGTTTCTGGCACATGCTGGTTAGCTGGCCGCAATGCACCCAGGGCACACAATCGACTTCGTAACAGACATAGGCGCCGTAGTTACGTGGAAAATGCGTTTGCATGTTCCGTTTAATAATTTTAATCACTACCATGGGTTTCCGCATAGCAGTGGTTATGGCTAAAGCCTTTTCTGCATATGTGTAAAATAACTCAGTAAGGCCTCTGTGCCGGTAAAACACAATGGGAGTGTTCACACGCCTAGTCAAAATAGCCGAACACTCCGCTGTCACCTACTCAACAAAGCTGTGTGCAATAGCACTGTCGGCCAATTCTGCGGCTGCAGAGGAGCGATAACACCTTCTTTGCAAGCGGAACGCGAAGGCACGTCAGTGGAGCGGATCTGGGAGTCAGCCCCAGCCGTACACGCTCCAGCGCACACGCCACCAATTGAATGATCTGGCTCGGACCTGAGGTGCATGAATATAACATTTTCCCCTCCCCTTTTCCTATAGGCAGATGCAAACAACACAATACGGGTTTCGGGCTGGTCGGGACCAGCCGGTAGCTGCCGTGTCCAAACTGCGAAATGGCTGTTTTGAGACGTGTAGCTCTTCCGTGTTTGATGTCTCTAATGTCGCAGCCAGTCTCAGTCGTGCTACGTGTACCTTTCAAATATACATCCTCTAAATGCTTTTTTTTTCTTTAACCTACAAGGCCGATTCCTATTTAAGTATAGTCTGATGATGATGCTCTTCCGCTTCGCCGTACCACTAACCACGTATTTCGTCAACATTTTCGTCTGTAATCATCTGCGACGTTGATTATAGGATGCTACTGAGCCGTATTTTTATAGACTGCCCACATTTAATCACCTCCTCGCCGATATAGCTGTATTTTCCCCCGAGTCATATACGTCTCACTTCTCTCTCTTTGGCTGCAATCTTTTCGAAGCCCTGGGAAGTCAATTATTTCTAACTCTTTACAGGCAGCAGTATCTAGCGCATGGTATTTGCAATACGCCTCATAAGCTTTACCAACAGCGCATAGCCATGGCGTTCTGGCTTTTATATAGTGAGTAAATTGGTTTGCTGTCTAAGCCATGACTACTTCAAAGCTGCGCATGCGGATTTCTTTTTTACAGCGTATTTGTTAGCCTCTGGTTGGTCGGAAATTTTGATCTGTGTTTACCCAAAACGCACTACTGCAACCTAGAGGTCGCGGCCACTTAGGCAGACTTCGAACGGCATCTGGAAAAGGGCTTTGTGTTTGAGTTTCCGCGATTCAGAATTATGCTTGCTCGTATAACCGAATTACAACCCGATGATATCATTCAAGTATCATTCGATGATATATTCGTTGATATTATTCGAAAAAAAACTTGGTTATCTAACCCGAACTCTACGTGCTGCCCCCAAAGAAACTAAACTTATTACATACAAAACACTTGTAAGACCTATTCTTGAATATGCGTCTACCATATGGAACCCTTACAAAATTTCGGACATCCACAAAATTGAATCTGTTCAGAAAAAGGCGGTTCGTTTCATATACCGCCGTTATGATAGAATGTTTTCACCGTCATCTCATCTGAATATGCTTGGTTTAACCCCTCTTTCCCACCGTCGTCACATTAATTCTCTGAAACTTCTACACTCTCTATTTTACTCTCCACATTATGCTTCCCCTAACACATATCTGACCCGTGCAAAGCCCCTAATCACGAGAAGCAGCAATGACTTAAACTTATCCGTCTTTTTTGCTCGCACCAACACTTTTAAATACAGTTTTTTTCCTCGGACAATTGAACTCTGGAACGACCTGCCTGGTTCCATCCGTTCTTTACCACATAGAGAATTTGGGGATGCCATTGAATGCTCCCCTTAGTCATGTTACTCACGCATGCTTCTTTGTATAGTGATTTTCTTTCTCGCATTTGTATTCACCCACTCCTGCAATAGCCCTTCTGGGCTGCAGTATTTGTAAATAAATAAATAAATAAATTCAACTAGTTCAATAACGAACTTGCGCTAGGCGAAGGGCATAGAAGAATGAGCATATATGCTGCATTTCCTCACACGGGCTTGCGCGCATGACGTAGTACGTCGCTTATGGTGGTGGGGCTTGTTTGATGTCGTCGAACTTCGGTTGCGCTTGTCTGACGTCGGCAACAGCTTCGTTGTACATCCACTTTCACAGGGCGGAATGGAGACGGGATTTTCCTCTTTTGTTTTCTTTCGCAGCATGACTCAAGGTAAATTCAATCTCACCACACACGCCGCCAAGAAAACAAGAGCGCATTCTCTACGCGCGCCTTTCTTCCAATTCTTTCGAAAAAGAAAAAAAAAAACAGATGAATCGCACGCGGCTGTCGGGCGAAGCTTAAGAAGTAGTGAGGTGAGGTACTAACTCGAACAGCAGCGACAAAAATAGAAAAAGAAAACAAAATAAAAAATCCTGACAGGCAACATAGCTTTACATGCGCGTGGCAGGATGTCTTGAAAGAGAAATTGCAGCGTCGGCCAAAGTGGGAAGCTGTGGAATCATAGTTCAAACATTATTACCCGTGGTGACACTGAGCGTGATTCACGCACCATGAATTGCAGGAAGTAATCGCAGCGCAGCGTTAAAGAATGTTCCCCATGATCATTCTTTGTTCTTTGTTGTCCTGTGCTTCATTTCGTGTTATTGGGCTTCGCTTTTCTGATAGGCACTTGTCTGGTACTCTTTCTTGCACTGTGGAGCACAATCGCTGCCTGCGCTCTGCAAGAGGTCGCAGGTTCGATTGCCGCCCACAACGGCGTCCCTCATAGTCCTCGAGTTGCCTTGGAACGCTAAGCCCCGTGAATCAATCCGCCACTGCCTGATCACTCACTGCTTGTCTTGGCAGTCACACTTCGTAGCATTTGTTTGCACCGTAAGATGGGTGATTCAAAGTGTGCACCATTCAAAACTAACACTGGGGCTATGAAAGATGCGGTCGTAGTGGACGCCGGTTTAATTTAGACCACAGGGGGTTCTTTATTGTCAACATAAATATAAGTAAAAGAGCGTTCTTGGATCTTGCCCCCATCGAAATGCGTCCACTGCGAATGGGCATCGAACTCTCAACATAGGGCTCACCAGCCGTGGGCGTCGCCTCACCGTGGCTGGTACTGCAAGAGTTTGGTAGAGACTATCTGAAAGGGCGAAAAAAAAAAAACATTATTCGTGCATGATCTTCTTGCAACCTTTGCATATGTAGTGCGTTCCCGCTAGTGCTAGGCAGTGTCGAAGATACGTGTATCTGAGATACTATCTTAGATACGCTTTGATTATATTGTATCTGTATCATGGTACGTCTGGCAACACGTGTATCAGTATCCGTATTTTCCATAGATGAAAGAATATGTATCGTATATCTTAAGATAAAACATAATGGCTATCGTGACATCACCGCGCGAAACTATAAATGTTGGCTGAACTCCGCTTCTGAACCTGGTACTGCTGCCGCTGAGACACCAGAATAAAACTAAAAGCAGTGACATACATTTATCTTTCCGTCAGAGCCCTCCAGCGAGGGCAGGCGTTGAAGTCTGCGCGTCCCCATTGGCGGAGCTGAGTCACGTGGTGGCGCCCACGCCGTCTCTACATAAACAAGCACGCGAACGTCTGCGCGCAGACGCCTTTTGCTTTCGTGATTTCTTTTTGTTTTTAGTTGCGCCGGTTCCATTATGGTTGCTCGTAGCCACCGTACTGTGCTGCCTGTGCTAATGCGTGCGGTATCTTTCGCGCAAGTTCTGTTGCAGCTATAGTGTCGTTATCGAAGTTTTTATTTTGTGGTGCTTTGTTACGAAGTCTGAAAAGTTCTACATGTTAGGAAGGGAATTCGAGGAACAGTATAACACCAGATACTCCGTTTTTTTTTTTTTTTCATGAGCGTCCACACGAGCCATTTTAAGCTATTTTCCACAGCACTGAATTTACTCTTCTCTGGGCTTAACAGGGGTGTTTACAAACCTTCATGCTTAAATGTCATAGCTATTAGTGGTGCCGCCTGCATCGTGTTTCCACGTATTCAATGTTATTGTGAGATACGAAGCCGCCTTTCTATTTTACTTAGATATGTTTGCTGTTTTCTAGCTCACCCTTAAATTTCTTACTGTTACAAATCACCAGGTAATCGGAGCTATATGAGGTAGTAGTGTGAATAGCGGCTGCATCCTGCGACGGTTTGCTGCACTACACTACGTATGAAACGTTCGTGGGCGGCACAAGGTTCCCCGCAGAAGAAAATCACAAAAAGATTGCCCGTTAATGAATATGTCGTTAACTAATGCTTCACGCCAGCAGATAGTTAGAATATGAAAGGTCATTGCAGCATTATGTGCCCTCTGTATACATGATGCGTCACAAAAAGATATTGCCCATCACACCGGATTAGACAAGGGTACATATATGTACTTTCATCATTTTGTTAGTAATGATGACAGCGTTGTGATTAGTGTCATATATACAGATTCGTTCGGTTACAACCTTAGACAGAATGTTGGCCAAAGTTAAATCTATACACGACCGTTGTTGAGTACTTGAGTGACTTGGATTGGTGTGGCACTTCAAACTGGACTCGTAGCGCAAACTGAGTGAACCATTTCTTGCCTTGTTTTGAAATGTCCACATTGAAGTTTCCGACGATGATCAGAGAGGTAATGTAATCACGATTAACCAGTGCGAAATCGGTGGTCATGAACTTCTTGATATCACAGTTGGGCTTGCCTGAAGATATATACACAGTGGCTATCACAATTCCGTCTTTCGTTTGCACGGCCCAGACATTCCAACACTCGGTGGTATTGTCCTCTTGCGAGTCAAGGGTGTATGGTTGTACACCTGTTTTGTACTTTGCATACATGCCGTGTTGTTCACTTACTGACACTGTTGGTTCACTTACTTTTTCCACAAAACCCTTCTTTATGCACTGAAGCGCTAAAGTTACTGCAATGTCAATGTATTTTGTTGCGTAGTGGTGAATCATTCAAACTTATTCAAGTGAATTACCTCGAAACTAGTGCCACCCTGAGAATTCGTTCCGAGTGGATACACCTTGCAATGTCACCAGATATAATACTCATAAATTACAGTATGGGTCGTAAATTAATTTGTTAAACACCTAATCAAGAAATTTTAGGATTAGTTCAACGTACACTTTCATTTTACCGTGAGGATAATGTCCGGATCTTCTTGTAATATAGCTTAATGACTATAATTGTGATATCACCCACAGTCGATTTTTTAAAAAGCTTCATAATCTAAAATGACTCTCATGAGTTTAAAGACTCCAACACTATGCGTACGGGATGAGAGTGCTCACTAAGGGGCATCCACTTAACTTGGCTTTGTAGCTGTGGTGTTCTGTTTCTAATTCTAAAGCACAAGTTCGATTTCCGGCCGATTTAGGCACCCGTTAAATAGCTCGAGCTGACCAGCATTAGCCCGGAGCCTTTCAATAAATCATCTTTCACTTCCCGGTTATTTTCGAGTTATAAAGTCCGTCATCATTCAAATGATCCCCGACAGCTATGAAAAAGTAAATCACACGCGAAAGCACGTACGAATATGGCATACCCTGTCTTCCACCTTTCGTGTTTGTAAATGTAGACCTATAAGCAAGAATTTCTGTATATTGCGACCAATCTGTCAATACCAGCATCTCCAACATAGCTAGTCACGTTTTGCTGTGCCGTTCCTATCCTTGCAAAATTGGTTCCTACAGTACACACGTCTATATACTGGACCGGCTTTTCTATACATAAGCGCAGGCAGCACAACGTGCCGACACTCCATTTGTCTTCATAAAATCTTTAGTCTGTTCCACGACAACACTCCATTCCTTTAGTTATTGGCATGTTTTTGCTCCTTAGATACACATGGCACTCGACAAAAAATCATGAGCCCATAAGTCCACAGGTTAGTTATATAGATGGCCATTACATTTCCTGCGAAGATGTTCATAAATTTTATTTAAAGTGTATAAAAATTTGGTAGAGACAGCGGACATAGCTCTAGAGAGCACAGCGAGGCCAGAGGCAGGCCGCAATGTTTGTGGCACCCTGCAGGCAGGTGTCAACTTTCATTCTCCCTAAATGATAGGACAAAAGCAAAACTGCAGTCCCATAAACGTATAAAAGTCGAAGTTTCGATGCTCTCACGTCGTTGTATAGCTTTTTGTAGGTATCCGTTGACGACTACTCAAACATTTACTGTTTCTCTTACGCAAGCCTTCTTGACGCCTGTCTTCTTAGTTTTTTCACTTCGACACTTCTTCGGAGAGACTATAAACCGCCTTTATTCCAAAGTTTCCTCAAATCGAATGAATAAGCCCTTTCCGAAGATACTACGTGCGGCCGGGTTTCGTTAACTTGCGGACGGCACTGTTGGGCTAGTTCGTGTTGCATATTGAGCATTGCGCTGAGTGGAAAATGTTCCGGGAAAACGGAGAAAGGGCCAGCCAGACAGGACAGACGCTTAAGTTCTTGAACTCTTTTTCTTCTCGCTTCAACGTTCCATAATTCTGTGTTCTTCTTACTGAGGTAGTGCTGGTATATTATTACAGTCTAATTCGAATATAACTAACTAGACAAAAAGAGAATTATCCTTCATATCGAACACGCGAAACTTACTGCCCGGAACTCGCAAAAGACTAACTCCCTCTTAAAGTGGACATTGCATATGTCGAACTTGCATAAATCGGCGTCGGGGCGTCACCCAACGCTTCATTGTGCAATTTCTGTGGTGTATTTGGTGTACCGGTACTGTAATGTCGTGCACGACATTGAAGCAAGGTGAACTGGACCTTCTCAGTGACACTGAAAAGCCGTTCAACACCGAGGACAGAACTACTGGATATTACGCACGCGCCTTACTGTTTGCAATCGTACTGTCCTTGCTTTTTTTGCTTTCTCCACTGGACATATGAAATTCGTACGCAGTAATGTCTCCATTATCATGAGTGATTCCCACGCAGCGATGCGAAACTTCGCCAACGATCCAATCTCCCCAGAGGCACTATGACTCCTAAAATAAGCTAATAACCACGACATAAGTGTCCATCTCATCTGGACACCCCCTCACACACTACCAGACGGTAGGAATGAGGCGGCGCTTACGGACCGAGCCTCGGTTAGCCTCGCCTCACCGACTACCGTCGAGTGAGAGTGGGAAGATCGAATGACCAGATTTCACGAAATTACGCAACACCATAGATTGTAGAGGCGCACATTCCTGCCACCACACCCAAAATTAAGCAATAATCTGTTTGTCGAATGGTGGCAGTTACAGACCAGATCCTATCCGAGTCCAGCTATCATGCACCTAATACACCCAGATTTATACGCGACTGGCAACTGCATATACATTGCGACTCTAGAGCCACCTTAAAGCATATCCTATGGGAATGTAGGGCTATAATACAGAATAACGGTGATGCAGCCTCAAACAGCGACAGCCTCCGCGCGCGCTGGGAGTCTGCGTTGCTCAGCTCGGACTTGCAGCACCAACTCTAGGCCGTCTAGCGAGTCGAGGAAGCCGCCAAGGGCCAACAACCCTTGGCCGAAACTTAGGCGGGTAAAGGCCCAACGCACCAAATCGTAGGGCACTCGATAAAGTTATTTGAATGGATGAAGACTCGAATTTAACGGAGTCCTTGGTGCCGAAAGCTTTCTTCGGCATAAGATATTTGATAAAAGCGGACGAGCTATAGGACAGTCATAGTAATTTAGGAATACAAACATTCTGAATAAAGCCATATTTATTCGTATACAAGCTTGTTGTTATAACGAACGCATCACAAATGTTCGTTCCAGTTTCTTGGGCGAGCTTGAGTATTTCGAATTACCTCT
The DNA here is from genome assembly GCF_023375885.2 of Dermacentor andersoni. Lineage (NCBI taxonomy): Eukaryota > Metazoa > Arthropoda > Arachnida > Ixodida > Ixodidae > Dermacentor > Dermacentor andersoni. The sequence goes on along the minus strand of NC_092819.1, from coordinate 98,886,862 downwards.
CGTGCCAAACTATTTCCAGCCTACAAGTAAGCATTTTAATTAAAACTTAGTTTGACTGTACTCCCTCTGCCGTGCGCAGACAAAAAGGAGGCTCTTTGGCTCCGCGGTATAAAAATAAGTTAACGGCGTGTTTTCATTTTCACCTGCCCCAGTCCTTCGTGTCTTTTTTGCGCGTTTTCAGATCTTATATGAAATGTGAGTTTACAACTATCCGTCGCCTGGATTCCGCTCAAGACGGGCCATTTGTCTTCCTTAAGCTCGCTTCTTCGCCAACAGTATTATTTCTGCAGACCTCGGTTTGTGTGTGACTTGACCTGCTTCCTCGTCCCCCCCCCCCCCCCCCCGCCTGCCCCCATCTTTTCAAAAAGGCAAAAAGAAGACGTGTGAGAAATTGGCCAACGTTCGCGAGAAAAAAGAAATCGCAACGGCGTGAAAATATCACCCAGTGGTAAGAAGGCTCAATTTTTCATGCCCTGCATTTCTGGATGGTTACTACATTTCTTGGGAAGGCAGAGCGAGCGCTGGTATGTACAAGGTTCAAAATTTCATACCTTCGTTTATTGCTCATCAGAGCCTGTGGCGTTACTACGTTTAGCAATTACTAGTTTAACGTAACGGTTTCTTTCTTCGAATGTAATAATTTGTTGTGGTCTGCCCCACCGAGTGAGCGACCCCTTTGATAGCGGGAGTGTGTCATACTGTGAGCTACTAACGAATGGTTTAAAAATGGAAAATGTAGAGAATCATTACAAAGTTATTAAACGCTGTTGACCGCTTCATGCTTTCAAAATAGGACTTTTTACGTACTTACTGAATTATTAAGCGCCGCTTCGTATGTTTAGAGTATTATTGTTCACAGTTCTAGCAATCTTTTGCCTAATTTCTTTTTCTATTATTCCCTATGTGGAATTCTTGTGATATTAGAATAGCCGGCTCTAAAGACGGCTATTTCTCGATGTTGTTGCCTGATATGCGATTTATATATATATATATATATACACTGGAATGTACATTAAGTGGTGTCATCCCCTGGGCAGCACATCAGCGTGCGATTTCTGACTTAGTGTTTTGGACAGAAGCCCTGTCAATGTGCACGTATTTGGAGCAATCATATATGTACGTGCTTCGGCGTATATATATATATATATATATATATATATATATATATATATATATATATATATCGATGCTGCTGACGTGGAGTTGGAGCGAAGCGCGAGGCCCGAGAGAGAGTTGCCAGGTGCAACAGCACTGCGCGCAAGGACCCTCTGTCGACGCAGCTCATCGAAGCTCTGGCAAAGAGTGACGACAGCAGCGACAGAAGTAGGGTTTCGCGCTAGGAGCATTTGAAATGCGTCGTCCTCGATGCCTTTGAGGATGTGCTTCAACTTGTCTTCTTCACTCACGGTGGAATCGACGCGGGCGCAAATATCTACGACATCCTGTATGTAGCCGGTGTAAGTCTCGCCGGGCTGTTAAGCGCGCTGACGTAGGCGCTGTTCAGCCCGGAGTTTTTGCAAAGCTGGGCGACCGAAGACTTCCGCGAATGCTGTTTTGAAAGCGGACCAGGTTTGCAGTTCCCTTTCATGATTGTGGAACCAGAGGTTCGCTACGTCAGCAAGATAGAAGATGACGGTACGTAGCTTCGTGGGGTCATCCCACTTGTTGTGATCACTGACGCGCTCGTAGGTAGAGAGCCAATCTTCGACGTCATCAGTCTTACCTGATCCGCTAAAGACAGGAGGGTCCCGCTGCCGCTGGACGACGCCGCACATGATAGGAGCGGCGGATGCTCCAAGCGGATTGTTGGGAGCCTTGTTCATGGTAGTGGCTGGAGCAGTTGTCAAAGCTTGGCTGCGAAGTTCAGGAGGAGGTCGGGGAGTGCAGCACCTGCACCAAATATGTAAAATGTGGATGTATTACGAGACGCTAGGCACAGTCTAGTTGCACCGGCAGTACACGAACGCTGATCGCGCGCACAGCAGCACAAGAGCCGTCTTCTTCGTCCTCCTGTTCGCTACAATATATATATATATATATCGCGCATATCTGACAAAAACATCGACAAGTAGACGTCTTTAGGGCAGGCTATCCCAAAATCACGAGAATTACACGTAGGCAAGAATAGAAAAAGAAATTAGGCAAAAAGAAATTGCTAGAACTGTGAACAATAATACTCTAAAAATTTTAAGCGGCGCTTAATAATTTAGTTAGTAGGTAAACAACCCTATTTCAAAAGCGTGAATTGCGTCATAGTGTTTGCAGTGTTTGCTTTTTTGTTTTGTTACTTCGCTTTGTCTTCTTGTTTTCTCCTTATTTTCCTGTCAAATTTTTGATACTTCGGAATAAAGAACTACCGTCACCTTTTTGTCCCCTTAATAAACAAATAAGGAAGACTTCTGTAGGATATCCACCTCCTCTGTTGGGGATGGCTGCGCCCCCTCAGGTTTGGTATCGTGCCCCTAAGGGCACTATTTGTGTGGTTGTGCCTTATTTTCGTGTTTATATTGATTGATTGATTGATTGATTGATTGATTGATTGATTGATTGATTGATTGATTGATTGATTGATTGATTGATTGATTGATTGATTGATTGATTGATTGATTTTTGGTTTACCAAAACAGAGTGCGGTTGGAGGTGAAGTAAAAAGCAATTCAATGAAGGCTTGAGGTGGTCCTTCGGCACTATACTGTCAAAGACAGCGGTAGAGGCACAAGCATTACGTTCAGACTGTTGTACACTTTCCCAGAACCATCAAATTAAACACACCATTGTCATGCGTTTTGATAAAAGCATCAAATGAAATACATCGCTAGTTACTGCCCTACACAGAGCGTCATGCATTAGCATACATCACTCACTTCGCACCAGCATCATAAATTAGCACAATTATCCGTCCAGCGCAGACATTGTTATAGTGACACTAACCAATTAATTATACACAAAACAAAGACCGCTTTATGAGTCAATCCTAGAAACACTCTTTACTAGTCAGCCGATTTTACTTCATCGATTACATGGACAACGCAAGCGAATCTTCGCGTCGGCGTTACCTTGAGGCTCCGCATACATTAGGGTATATGCGCGCTATATGCTTATCCATACCATATATTTGCGTTACATTGTGACACTCTTCTATCACTAAAGTTGCTGATACCGGGTCTTACGTTCTTGACTAAATTATTCCTCAAGATTTCGAGAATGGCCACCCACAAACAAACGTTTTGGAACATAACATTCAGAGCGCAAGCCTTTATCTTAAATCCTGTCAGACTATTAAATATTAAAAGTGTAAAGCAATATCCGTTCTCAGACCTGAAAATAATGTAATTTTCCTGGTGCGTTTTCTTACCGGCAGCGTAGTGCGTGTCGTCATTACAGGACCTATACACGACGTGTTAAAGCATATAAAGATGTCAGAAATTTTGGTACACTCGTTGATGTCGCGTTCGTGTTAGTCGTATAGTCGTTAGTCGTATAGTTAGAGCACCATCCGAGAAGTTCAAACGCTACGCCAAACTTTGCTGCTCCGCTCCGTGCAAACACCCTTCGGGCAAAACTGCTAATTTTTTTTCGTATTTGATTTAGCAAACGCGGAAGCTTGCTCCGAAACATTTGCTGACCATAACCAGTGCGACAATACGGAACATTCCATATTTCTGTTGTTTATGTGTTATATAGCAGTTCTCTTTTAGGCGAAGATTTACTAACCACAAGAAGACAGAATTGTGACAGTCGTGATCCAGGCGACATTCACGGAACAATTTCTACTCCTATGTGTATCTCGCTATCATTCTAAATCTTTGAGGGGCGAGCAGTAGGATGTAGAATTGGCCCATTCTGAAGTATTCTAAAAAGTCTTAATACAAATAGCTGCGAGCGGCTCGATCCTATAGTAGTCCCCAAGACCAAATGACAGTAATTTAGAAACGATCGAAGCAAAGAAGACATTACATATCAACAATTTTACTGTCTTTAGAAGTAAGTTGCCGTTTCGATTCAAAATTCCCCGTATCTTTACAAGGGTATCAAGCAATGGCCATCTTGGAAGACAACCAACATCAAACCAGGCACGTCGTCGCCGTCAAATCAGCACTGGCCATTTAGGGCTACGTCCCACTAAATCCACGGGTCAACATCGTCGTCTTCTTGTAGCACGTAGCTATATGTTCGTTTAAAGCAGGAAGAAAATAGATGGAAGTAATACATTTCCTATGAATTTTTAAATTCCTTTTCTAAACTACTTCGAAACCACTTTAATGCAAGTAGGTGCGCTTCTTTACGCGAACGCATAAACTTCGTAAACAAACTATCTGTTTTGACAATTTTGTGCTAAAGCTTCATCCATGACTTTTGGCAACCTCTCACCCTTTCCAGAAGTTTGGAAATATTTTTGTACACTGCCGAGAAAGAACACAAAAGTGTCATAAGTCCCATATACATACCAGAATTAAAGCATTCTCCCGACACACGTTGCTTATACCCCAACGAAACATATTCAGAGCTATTTGCGAAACGCATTGGAAACCAGAAGCAACATCATTTTACATTTTGGGACTGTTTGTCTTAATACAACAACACATCAGCCTATGATCGGCGATAGGGTACAACCGAACTCCTGTAATAACGAAGGACCTATGGTAATTTGTTACAAACAAAACAATAACCTTCGAGCCCATGGTTAACCCTTGTAAGACCATGTACAATGTTAGCACAGGTATGACACGAAAGCAGGTATTCGAAAGAAATATTTTTTTACTGTATAAGAATTCAAATTTGTATTGCAATCTCCACCAATGATACGTTACACTAATTTTCGTTCATAAATGTAAGAAATCTAGGCAAGGAACAGCGGGCCAATCACCGACGCTGGCACTGCGCTCCTCATCCGGTTATCTACTTCAACTGCACTAACCCAGCCTCACCGACACCCTCTCTATACTTCTACCTACTGCTCACCTCTGGTTAGCCACTTGGATAATAAATACCTGTAAACATAAGTGATTCTATTCGCTTTGAAAGCAAACAAAAGTGGCCTCCTACAAGCGAGGAAAGCGTTTCATCGGCCTGTTCAAACAACGGTGCTGGTCACTGCCCGATGTTTGCGTCGGTGGTTACGTAAATTTAGCGTCAGAAGACTGGAATAAAAACACATTGCAATAGCCTTATGTTATATTGACCCCTGGGCTAGCATACAATTATCGGTGCAAAACTTGCAAGCAAATTGGACGCAATGAGCACTGCCTTCACGCAAAATCTTCATGCGCAGTCGAAGGTGCTTATAGACTCAACGCGGTAATAAAGCAGTAAAATGCAGGAAATGTTTTGTGCCTCCGCGGTATTTCTTGTTCCTGTTTCGCCACAAGGGAGTGGTGCTCGCATATAGATGTTACAGTCTTCTCCGTTAGGCTGGCTTGATTAACAGTAAAATGCGAGGTGTCCAACAGCTTTCAAATAACGTGCATTTAGAGGGCACCAGTTGTTGCTGTTTCTTGGTATTCCTTTTTTTTTTCTTTTTTTTTTGTGTTATGAAACTGGGGTCATAGAGCCCCAAGAACATATCCCTATTAACGCGGTGAAAAGATTCCGGCGTATGACGCCTCTGATTATGAAATGATGGACAACTTCGGAATAGCTCAAGCCCTTACCAAAGCATAATAGTGAGAAGGTTGACTATACAGGGGGAATTCCTTTATCCGCACCAAATCTTTAAAATAACCTGTGACCGATTGCACAATTCTAACTCTTAAACTAAATTATCCGTTGGTGCGAGCATTACTTCCACGAGAAATCAAATGCGACCTGCCGTGGGAGCGTAGCGGCTGTGACGTTGCGCTACTAAACCTTAGGCCGCGGGCTCGAATCCCGGCCGCGGCAGCCGCATATCGACGGCGGTGAAATACAAAAACGCCCGCGTACCATGCTCTCAGTGCACGTTAAGAAAACCCAAGTTGTCAAGGTTAACCAGGAGTCCCTCACTATTCGGTGGGACTCGTAATCAAATCTTAATTTTCACCCGCAGAACCCCAGAACTTAAATAAGTAATTTAACTTAATGAAATGTGTAACTGACTGATTAACTAAAATTTACTAGTTGTGTTTCCTGATATTATTGTACTGCACATCTTGCAATCAACGTGTTGTACCTCGTGAGCTTTCAAGACATATCGACTTCGATGGAATTCTGGGAAATACGTAAACCGTAAAACTGTTGTTCCCCTTAATTTTCTTTGAAAATACATTTTTATGCACTGAAGCACGAAAGTAACTGGAATACCAATGTATTTCGACGGACAACTTCAAAATTAATATCTCTAGATTGGTGCCATGCTGAGCATTCGTTCCAAGTGGGCATACCTCGTGAACTCACCGGCTATAATTCGTAAATTGTAATTCGTGCGGTAACGCAAACAATGAAACTGTTAGTTAGTGCAAATATGTTCATTATTCAATAGGCACCTTGCTTTCTCACACGATAAATGTCCGTTTCACCGCATAATGCAGTTCATGGGTTAGGATCGAGCTATCTGCCACAGATGGTTCCTTCTTTTTAAATTTGTTGCAGCTAGAAAAACGCCTAGTATATTGAAGTAGCTCACTAAAACTGTCGCGTTCACGCACGCATGAAAAAGGACACACGTACACATAATCTGTATGTCTTTTTTCAGCCTCCACTTCGCTTGCAAGTTTTGCACCGATCATTGTGCGTATGTTAGCCCAGGAGGCAGTATAACGTAAGACGATTGCAACCTGTTTTTATTCCGATATCATGGCTCACCAACTACCCCAGCAGTATCTATTAAACCTAGTATACTCTTTTCGGGGATTGAAACGTCCTCAAAAAGAGTGGAATTATTTACAGACGAGCTGGCCTCACCAGGCTAGCTTCAATATTGCCTCATTATTGCTGCAGTAATGCGCAAATTTGAGCTTCTTTAACGAAGCTCGAGTACTTATGTTCTGACAAAATTGTTAGAGGTGTGAATGGCAAAAATAATTAAATACTGGTGTAGTTAAGGTGCTAATAACGCGAATATTCGACTTCATTGGTAAAGACGCCAAATAGTAGCTTTATTTTAGTGCGATATCTACTGCATTAATTTTCCTACGGCGCTAGCCTACAATTTCGCAATTATAAAACCATCGAAGCTATAGTTCACGGTACGAGCTTTATACACATATTGTATGCGCTGCGATGTTTTAAAAATAACCTAAGCAGACGCGTCAGACACTACAGAAAAGGCATACCCCCCCCCCCCCCCCCCTATCTCATCTATACACAATATCTGAAATATACACAGTCAAAACGCCTTCCTTGGAAAGTAATTATGAGCTCCATTTCTTGTTCTCAGAAACATTCGCCGCAGCAGTGCTTGACCATCGGCGATGAAAAGAATGCGCTTTCAAAAATTACCGTTGTCCGTTGGCCTTCAACTCAACCTTCAATGTTGTTTATGTGTCTGGGATAAAGACGTCTTTTTTATATGAATGAAAAACGAAAATAAAACACATTTAAAACATTTGAAACAAAACGCTCATCGCCTACAAACTGAGTAAGATGATAAAACTCCGGATCAGTCCAGTGGCGAGAGACAGACAAAAAAAAAAAAAAACGCCGGTCTAGAGAGAAAGGTAGGCTCAGCAGATTATCTCTACGACCGGCGTGAGATATTTATATCCATCCTCCGCCGCCTGCTGTCATTTCAGATTCGCTCGATAGCACCAGCTTAAGGCGTCTTCAGTACGTTTGTGTTCACATTCGGTAAGCTTCACACTTCTATTAAACTTTTTTTTTCTTAGGCTGATCCGCCCCCTCCACCTTGACGTAAGAAAATAACACAGCAATGTATAAACTTCTGGGGCACCTTTTCGTAGAGACGCCGTGTTGAAAGCTTTCCGTTAGCTTGCCTTGCGTTAAGCGATACCTGTAAAATCCGATAGCTTAGGCCAATCGATAACGTAGCAATGAACTGTGCCGCGAGGCATTGGTAAAATGTTTGCAGGCAGAATGGCCCAAGGTCATTTCATTCGACCTGTTTTTCGTGCACAACGCGAAGCCTTGCGCGAGCCTCGTCGCTCGAGGCGCACGCGTGGGGAACGTCACAAAAATGCAATCGCCAATGCAAATGTCTCGAGACGTCGGCACCAGCTAAAAAAAAAAAAAAGATTAATTTCTTCTTCTAACATAGCCGTCTGACGTAAAAGTATCTGCGTCCGTGACATCGCTCGAACGCGAGCACGTGGACTACCACTCGATTTTTGTCGGCCTACGTACGCTACGAAGAAAATAGTGTATTTTCGTAGCATTTGGTGGTCTCTAGGCTTTGGAGCTTGACGTGTGCAAGAGATAAGGCGTGCATTACGATTGTAATAAGGAGCGCGCTGACTTAGATCTATAACAACACCGAAGTAGCTTGATGCCGTGGCATGTGAATTCGTCTACATTGTGTGAAGAGTTTTATTTGCTCCACTCCAGCAACTCTCTTTGCACGCTATATGCTCAAAAGGATGACGAATTTCAGCACAGAATTGATCGTAAAAAGGTGCGCAAGCAAGCACCAGTCTCCATAGAAAAGGCTCAGGCACGTGGGATGAAACATGCGGCGAAATGCGCCGGTGATCCCTTTATTATCTTCCCAAAAATCCTTCATTACGCACGAAGCCAGAAGGATTGGGGAAGCTGAGGGGTTCGAATAACGTGAAGGCAAGAGAAAATGAAGCCAGAAAGCCTTCCCTGGATCTAACTTGCAAGTATGTTGGGCTCTGCCATTTTTTTTTGCTTCTTTTTTTATCAAACCTATGTAGAAGTTAGAGCCGGCTACTACTCTGCGCCGACGAGCAATAAGAAAATGAGCACTTCTGGAAGAACGAAGCCGTAGCAGTATAAAAGCGCTCAAACACCAATTTTCGCGAGTACTTTACAAGTCCTGACACAGAAACTACATGTGTGCAATTCATTTATTTTTTTTATTTGCCAAAGTACCCACAGCGCCTTCAATAGGCATTGCAGTTGGCGGGGGGGTCATAAAAGAAAGATACATAATACAGGCACCATAGGATAAAACACCACAATATGTTCATGTCTATCATATTACATCATGAAGCGACTGTCAAACATCGCATTTGAAGTTATTCTCACAATATCACTTAGTAACCGATTCCAGTCTCGACTTGAATTGGGGAAAAGGGACTTACGAAACGCGTTAGTTTTACATAAAGTTTCTTTCACTTTGAATTCGTGATCAACTCTCATAGACACGTAGTCGAGCATATGTAAGAATAATTCGTGTTATCGGCACCTGTTCTTGAATGAAAGATATCGTGGAACAATTTTAATCTATGAATTAAACGTCGTTTTAGTAGCAAGTCCTTTGTCACAGTTTCGCCTCTGTCCCACTAAAATTTCATGTGTAATTTTTAAATAGAGATCGTACAGCCTTACTCTGTATTCTTTCCAGTTTGTCTATATTCACTCGTGTCCAAGGATCCCAAACCGTGCTAGCATATTCGAGTATTGAGCGGACACTGCAAAGATAGAGTAGAGCTTTCGCTTTTAATGGAAATTGTTTTGCGTTTCTTTTCATAAAACCTAGAACCCGAGATGTTTTGGCAGTGATGTAATCAATGTTACATGTACAAGATAAATCAGTGGTGAAATACACTCCCAAATATTCAAATTCTGGCACAGTCAACAATTGTGTACCATATGCGTTATAATTAGACTGAAATTGTTTCTTTCTCTTCTTATTTAAACACATGTGCACCGCTTTCTTTACGTTAAGGTTCTTATGCAATGTTGAACACCACTGTGTGATCCTGCCAATGTCACCTTACAATGTTGCGCAATCATTTAAATTATTAATAAATCTATGTTCATAAGCTTGATCGCAAGTCCAATGCAATCATAGCGGAAAAAAATAATATTATATGGTCCTTCCTTACCCACTGTGAAACGAAATAGTGCCGAACACCAATCGATATCGTGGCAGATTTAAGGTATAGATATGGTGAGAACTGGTGTTATATTTTAGACTCTGAACACCTACCTTGTCGTGTCTCCAGCACTTAATTGCTTAAGCTCCACTTCTGCATCATGCTTCTTCTATTTATAATTATAATGTTGTTAATTTAATTATATTGCCATCTATAACCGACAATTATTACGTTGTTTTCAATGCCTACAGTCACTAATAATGTCTCAGCGAAGAAAAGATGCATCTTTGCTGCATAAAATACACAAAATGCTTCAATGGAACACCCTGTCTGCATTCATCGCTCACTTCAGAGCCACATGTATTCAAAACACCCCCAGCGATAGTACAGGCCGTTATTATTATATGGGCTTCCACACACACTCGTGCTACACACGTCGCATCAGGTCAACATGCCAGACTGCGCATTGTGTCCCAGTAGTAACTACAGCTTCATTAAAAAAAATTATTCAGTTGATCTATCCTTACGAATCCTATAGTAACTTCGGCACTCCCTATACGTATGTTGTAAAGAGAAAGGCCAACAGCGCAACGAGTAAAACTTCGAACTATTAAAACCAGCACATAGTGTTGGAGATGTATCCACCGCTTAATATACACGTGCGACTTGCGGAGGAAATGTGTAAGCGACTACACAATGGATAATAAGCTTAGTTTTTTTTTTTTTTTTTTCAGAGCATTTCCGAAGACTGTAACGTTTTTTTTTTTTTTTTTTGCATTACACTTCATAAAGTTAAAATATTATGCAAGACTTTCACAGTTTTCACAGTGTTCATTGTGTGTGACATCGCATGAAGTTCCGTGCTTGAATCTTGAATGCACAGGTTACCCCTAACACCACATAATGCAATCGATTAGGCAGCGATGCAGTTACATTATGTACAAACGTTAGATAAATGTAAAAGGTGTTTCGCTTTCTAATTGTCATTCGCACCTGGCAGTACGTGCTAAAAACCTATCTCAGTGCTCTCACAGATCTGAGACAGCATAAGGGAAGTTCGAAACACGTGATGGCTGGTGCTTCCTTCGATTAGCTCACATTTCCTTAAATTTATCAGCCGCCTCCAGTCTCTTTACATTCAAGCAGTGAATAGATAGCAGCCCCATCGCAACATGTTACCATCTGTACCGCGTGACACTACGCAGGTTCTTTAAATGCCACTCTAGAGATTTATGAGCGCTGACATACAGCGCACCACGTAGTGAAGAACTTGGACAGTAAACAGACCTCACCGCTCGGCGCACGGACTTTCATATCTCTGCAGTGTCCGCAAGGGAAACGGAAATGGCGAGTCGTGGTGGCGAGAGAAAGCAGCACGTTATCAACTGCGAGTGAAAGTTCCGCCGTAGCATCGTGTATTTCCAGCTGCCATACTGCGCAGAATCCTAATGTGGCTAGAGAGGAAATTGCGATTCGCTAGCGCTAACTTCTGTGACTTTCCCTTCCCGCGCAAAGTGCTAGTTAGTGGCAGACGTCGGGAGCGGGCGCAGCTATAGGGCTTTCGTGCAATGACAGAGAACGTAAATCGCGCGCCTCTGCTAATAGAGTGCTTGACCCTGGAATGGGCGCGACAAAGTATAGGGGACGAAGAAGAAAAGTAGCTTTTGCTGGGCGAGTTGATACATCATTGAGGCGAGCCACGTGAAAGAACTTAGTACGGGGCAAGGTAAAATCACACAGCGCTATCCGTCATGAGATAAAAGAATCGTTTTTTTCTTTTTTTTTTTTTTTAGTGCGCAAGCATTTCTATGCCCACCCAACGAAGAAACCCCTCCGTCCATCCGTCCGTCCGTCCGTCACGTAAGACAATTGCTTTCAAGATAGGACCCGCGCGGCCATGCCATATGCAGCCGCCGCCGGAGCAGGGTTGAAAGCGGTAGATAATAGTTCGACGCGGATGAATAAGGCGCTAAAGTGCAATAACGGCTTATAATGATCGGAATGTCATCAGCGCACCTGGCAACGCCACCTGCAGTATTTCGCTTGCATCATCAATTCACCTTGCGCCCACTTTCGCAGCAGTTACTGTCGCCGCAGTGCTGTCGTTTATACTGGTTGGGTCAAGTTTCGTAACGTTGATAATGATACCCGCCTGCGTGGAGAAAAGCAAGCGGCACAATGCTTAATCGTACTTGGACAACTCCAGAGGAGTTTCTGCATGATTTTTTTTTTTTTTCTTTTTTTTTTTTTTTTTTTTTTTTTACAGTGGAGCTGCCCGTTATGTCTACCCTCCCATTCATTTTTCAATCTCCGTACCCCAAAACTCCCGCGCCCTCTATGAGAAGGCAAAGCAAACCAGTAAGGCAAATGCTGATACCTGGCGTAGCAAGAGGAAAGCTAAGAAGACCATCCAATGCGTAGTTTCATGCAATATTTGCTAGAGGCAACTCTGGCGCTAGTGCCAACGGGAGCTGCCGTCGAGGTGGTTCAGCCAGCATGGGAATTATGGGAAGTACATTTATTTGCCTAAACTTAGTTCTTCTGGCTTTGAACGTCTCTTCGACTTTGTAAATTCGTCATTTTAAACATAGTACTGTGTAATAAACAATTAAATAAGCATTATTAAAATCAACCACTGGCATGATTCGAACACAGGGCCTCTAGCACAGAAGCACAGAGAAAGAAATTAAACAAGAGGAGACACTCAGCAGAAACTGGCAACAGGAAACAGTGTTAATTCCATCCGGTAGCTGACACGAGCATCGGAGAAAAAAATGTGAAATGAACTTACACAACGTTTTATTCTTTTTTTATTCTTTCACGCTAAAACTAAAAAGTTTTGAGTATAAATGAACCTTTACTTTGCCACCTATTTTACTTGCGTTACAAAGTAACAAGCTTAGAGAAAGAGGATGCGCACAAATAGGCGGTATATTTTTAACTTTCACTTTCGCCATTACTTTCTTTAATCATTGCGAGTGTGTTCTGGTATATATCTGTGCGATTTCACTAAACTGACAGCCAGCGCTGTGTCCGTATTCCTTTCCTTAGTGTTAAAGGATTTATTTCACTCTGCTTGCCTCAAGAAGAGACGAAAGAAAAGTTGGAACCAGGAGGACGTTTTGTGCGTATTTTGAATTACGAAAATCCGGAGTGGCGTAGCATCGCGTGGAGCCTGTGGGCGGTGACAGTGGAGCATGTGTGCCGGTGAGCCACAGCAGATGTCCATGCCGCAGGTCGTTTTACTTTAGAAATATGAGAATGCACTCTCGCTGATTGATGGTTTGGCGTGAAGGCAATAATACAAGGTGAATTCATTCATTTCGTTCTCTTCACTCGAGTACTTCTAAGCGTCCTGCGTTATGTTTCATGATTTGTGTTGATGCTAGCATCCCTCAAAAACTGCCTTAACATACTGACCCTACCCTACTGGGTTGCTCGCTGGCGGATGGGGCGGTCCAAAAGGGGCAAGCATATAGTATGAATCTTGCCCCGTTGAGCTCAAGGTCGGTCGTTCGGCACCGGCCGAGGCGGCCGCATTTTGATGAGGACGACATTCGAAAACCATCGTGTACTTAGATTTAGGCGCACGTTAACGAACCTCTGGATGATCAAAATTAATCCGGAGTACTTCAGTACAGCGTCCCTCAATAATTTCGCGGTTTTGGCACGCGAAACCTCGGAATTTAATGCATAATATCAGTTATAATGCTCTACAACTTTCACTGCTGCAAGTTTAGGTACACTGTGGTGGCTTCTGTAATTTTTTGTTTGTCTGAACATTCATTGAAAGTGGCCGAACAGAAAAGTCATTCAGCAGCTCTGAGTCAGCGACTGCACTAAATAGCTCCAAAGTAATGGCATCCCTACGCATTACCAACTGCCGTCATACGGCTGACCAAATGTTTAGAAAATAGAAAGCTGGGCACCGCTAATTAACTGTTGTCCCCTCGAGTACCTGCAAGCGGTGAACCTCATTCAACGTATGTGGTGGCTTGGGTTATTGGTGACACGGTGGAATTTTAACGTCTCTAGTGCACGGTTTTCGTGTGTCAGGAGTAACCATTCCAAGGATGGACACCCCGACAACGCAATATATAGCAGCTATTACAATGGCACCGACCTACCACCGGGTGCTTCAGCTAACGTAAAGGGTGTCCCAACGTGCATCGAGATTTAAAAATATGCAAATGCCACGTAGCTGGACAGAACCAAAGTAAAGTTGTTTGCCGTCGCTTCGAGATACTCGGACTATTTTATTTTTACAGCGAAGCTGTTAGCCTCCCGGTGGACAGGATTTTTTCGTGTCCGTCAGAAAAAAAAGAAATACTGAGCAGAGAAACAGTGCATATCTCCTTTGGAATCAGACATACAACACACAGCTCAGTATTCATTTCAATAAAGAAAAGCACAGAACAAGCGTCAAAACCGTATGATGGAGTATAGGCAGCCTGTGAACAATGCGAGGCACGTTCCTTCTCCCCGTGTGTGTTTTCCCGGTGAAGATTATTGGTGCGTAAGCTGCCCCCGCTGGGAAAGGGGCAACAGAAGCATACGAATCAGGGAGTGACGTCACCAAACTTCATATATAAAAGGGATACTTGACTAGCAACTCATTCAGTTCACTGCAAGACCGCTACGAGTAGACCACGCAAAGTTAAGACTGTAAAAGAGCAGCGTGAATATGATGAGCGGCGGACAGTGCAAAAATCGTAATGCTCAACAACGGTGTCCTGCTTTGACTAGGCAGAACAATAAAACATTTCATATCCCCATTGACGGCATTTGAGTGGTTTTCTAACAGGTTCGCTGGCCATCCACTTTGGCAGGGTCGGAATGGCGAGTCAGCTTTTGTTGCGTTCTGCCTAATTACATATTTGTCTTAATTAATTAATAAGCTTCTCCACTATTGTAATTAGATGAAAAGTGTAAATGAGAAAATTGTAGAGCAAAATGATAAAATTACCGATAGAAGGAAGGAAGGAAGGAAAAAGTAGAGAAGGAAAGGCAGGGAGGTTAACCAGTTTAGCGTAACCGGCTTGCTACCCAAATAGAGCCTTCTGTTGCTCAATACGTGCTGCATAAAAAGGTTTTTCCGAGGGTGAAAGAAGCCCGCGAATACACGCAAAACGCAAAGTGCGTCGAGCGGACAGTCGCGCGGCAATTTTGCGTGTGTTCGCGGGCTTCTTTCACGCTCGAAGAAATGTTGCTCTACGATTTTCTCATTGACACTTTTCATGTAATTATACCATTGGGGAAGTTTATTAATTAATTAAGACTAATTATCTAATTGGGTAGAATGCGAAAGATTGTCTGAGTATCTCTAAGCGACAGCAAACGACATCACCTTAATTGGTTCGGTCTAGCTACGTGGCATTTGCATATTTTTAAATCTTGATACATGATAGTTGGGACACCATATATAGTAGTAGATCAAAGGACTAGAGAAAAGAAAGCGCAAGCCCATCTACTCGCAAAAATACATACGAAAGCAGGCAGCAATGAGACCAATAAATGAGCAAAGTGCTGTAAAACAGGAAACGCATGTGGGAAATAGCGGCTCAATATAAGAAAGAGAGAAGCCTACGGGGATGAGAAATGATCGGAACAAATTATGATAAGAACCACAGGGCAGTTACTTAATCTTCTTTTCTAAACATCGATATCGGGCAGTAACTAGGCACGGCACACTCTGGAATTACATCTCGGCGTTTACGCTATTTACTTATCAGACACTTAGAAAACTGAAGGCTCCGGAAGGCCAGCGCTCACTGCACTAGTCTTCGTGAAAGCAAGCGTAAATAAGATATTGCAATTTGGCAAACAAGAAAACTGTATTCCAGAGATATCCGCTTTCGCCCAACTCCTATTGGATAATGCGAACCGGGTGCTCCACGAGCTTCCACAAAGCTTAATGCTTGCGCTACCGAAACGCAGCATCGCCGTTGTATTGCTGCCATGTCGTGGATAGAATTCCGCCTCCTACGCGGTAGGGGATTGGCGGTTCTGGTTGTCCCGGTAAGCTTCCCTGATTACGAAAGCACCTCGGGCGCCGGAACCTCGCCTGCTTAGCCTAATGGGAAGCGTAGCGGGCACGAAACAACACCGTGTAACTGAAGAGAAAGAAAAATTATTTTGGGTGTGCTTGGGCGGCTCTAGTGGGTGGAAGAAACGTTCCCGGGCAATCGCAGTGATCCGCCACCTGCGGCAGACTCCTAAGCACCCAGTGGGAATAATTTATCTTCAACTTATCTCTCGCCGGCCTTATAGCCTTGTTCTTCGGAGTACTTGGTTATTAGCGGAAGTATGCATAGACGGTGTCCTTAATTCCTTCCCTTGCCGTAATGACAAACTAAGGTGGCACTAGTTTTCTTGCAGCCATGCTTATTTCGCTATTATCGTAATTAAAGTCAGTGACTCTGTAACGGGGTATGTGCGTAAGGGAAAGAAGAAAGAATTACGCAGATGCAACGCACATCCTGGAACCTTTGTAAAACGAAGCTTTAGTGAAGCGGTCAATTAACTGCGATACAATTAAACGTTAATCGCACAAATGTGTTTATTTTCACATTGTACAAAGCACAATATCATTCACTGTGTGTGCTTATGCATGTATGCACCACACAAGTCGTAACTTTACTCTCACGCATTGTGTATGTTTATTCACCGCACCGTTTTCCTCGGCTGTGCCGAAATGCAAACACCATATCAAAAAATCTGGCAACCAATCTGGCAACCATCAACGTCAGACGATTTTCGGAGGACTTTATTTTGGGCCCTTGGTACCAACCGAGATGCACTACTCTAACAGTATGGGCCACGATACAATTTCCGCGCAGCACAGGACTGGGCTTAGGACTGTGACTCCTGAGACATCGAGGCACGTCGAGACGTCATCGCTTCTCAAGTTGGTTCCTATACTAAGGACCCGCATGCTGAAAATGGGAAAACAAATATGTTGTTTGAGCTATCATGGTTCGGTGCTGAAAAGAACATGAAAAGCGGAACCGTACCCTAATGCTTGTAATGGAAAAACCTTTTTTCTTTGCTTAAGCACGACCATGCCCATGGGACATAGTGCGGTGGATGGACACCTGTATGCGACGTCCTGTACTTTTTTGTTATGTCGCTGGAGCCCAACATACATGACATGTATTTATCGTCGTCTGTGACGACACAATGGTTCAGATCAAATTAGTCTAAATTTTCAAGAATGCTGATGGCACGAATAGAAGTAAACCCTTTCTATACGGTTTCGTATGCATCTAGACCCATGTCCTTCCTGGTTAACTTCCTGGTTAACTTTAAAATGGATTGGAGATGATGTGCAATAAAATGCACGAGGAGTGTCAGCAGGGAATAATGCGGCGTCAACGACCAGCATTCACTACATCGCTCTTTTTGGCATCGTCATCATCCTCCATCCCCTCGTTTGTTCTCCTTGTTCTCTTACACAGCAAAGAATCACATGTTAGAGCACCCAAGGCTCGCTCTCACCCCTCAGCCTTTCTTAAATAATATTCCCTATCTTTCCGAATGAAGCGTATATAAATTGGGGAACGCTGATGCAGCGATGTCACAAAGACAAAGCCAATGTACGACCAGGGGACTTTGGTACGACGCTTCTGGAAGGAAGAATGGTGATGAGAAGGGTATGGGCACAGAAAAGTACCACGCATTTCGAAAATAAATTTGAGCATTTTACACCATTTGTTTCACTGGGGCACGCGTCAAGCAGCACATAAACAATGACCCAAGAATGGTGTAGCCCAACTATGATACACTTAAGATATTCAAAGAAGCCCTTGAGTACAGCTATGGATTGGGCTAGTCGATGTGCTTCTGTGATGTTTATGGCACAATCTAGCGTGGATGAAAGAAACACCGACCAGAAAAGCAAGCACAAGCATTGTGTTCCTGATCCATGATCGCGTCTTCCCGTTAGTTAGTTCCGTACACTGTCCAAGAACAATGAAATCCGTTCAGCATTATGCGCTATTCCATTAAGCGATTGGTGTGCTACTGTAGAAGTATTATGTCAGTGGACACTAAAAGTACAGATCGTTTTATTTTGAAGTACACAGGCTACGCTCACTGGCACTACTATGTAGGTCACAATTCCATGTCGTATGAGCCAGAGCATCCAGTGGCAATTACAGGAAATTATAAGAAAAGATAAGAAAGCCCAAATACACGAATAGTTCCCTCTAAGAAAGGGGTCATAAGTTATCGGGTATTATATTACAATATGAGAGAGAGAGAGAGAGCAAATAATAAATGAAAGGCAGGGAGGTTAACCAGGACTGATTAGCTAGGACTGCCCTACACTGGGGAAAGGGAAAAGGGGAGGGAAATATTAAAAGAAGAAGAGAATGTTGCGACATGAGTATGTTTTTATAAGAGTGCTCGAAGTTGTCATATTTAGCTGTTTTTCTTAATGTAGTCCTTTTTAAACAGTTTTTCTATTTATTATTAACACTAAGTCAAGAAAAACGGGAAGGTGCCCTTCTTTAGGGTTGTTTGTACAAAGTTTGACGAAAATCTTCAGAGAGAGGGCACTACAAATTGGGGTGTTATGATAGAGTAAGATGCAACTCAGAGAAAACCGTGCATGGAAGCGCCCTGTTTGTCAGAGAGCATTTGTTGGTTTGAAAGTTATAGTAATCGTGATTGTCATGAAAAACAAAAAAAAAATAAAGGGCCATCTTGCCCGGCAAAAGTTTCGAGGTTTGCCTGATATAAACGTAGAGGCAGCTGTTGCACATGGAATGCATTTGCGCTATACCAATGACCTAACATTACGTTTCGTCAGCTGATGCGAGAACTGGAAACAAATCGAACCATTTGACCATCTCGGTCTTTAAGCGAACACAGGATGCGTAATGGGAATCGCCTTATCTTCAGAACGTCAAACGCCACGCCCGATATTCACGAAGCGAAACGACAGGCGGAAAAGGCGGGAACATGCAGAACTACAGTGTTTGTGCGTACTTCTTTCATGCAGCTTATTTCAGCACGAGGTACGAAACGACTTACTCAACCGACCGAGCTACCACACATCAGACCCGGAGGCTACGAGAGACGTCACAGCACTGCCTATGTTGCGTATATAGCCTCGAAGGTGTCACCGAGCTTAAAGCTTAGTCACTACACCGATTTAGCTTCATTGCAATAAACTGTAGACCAGAATGTCTTTAGAATAGCCGGAAACTTACCATTGAATTGAGGTTTTACAGAATGGCTTGTTGTTGAGAGAATAAGTGTTCACTTTTTCGTGACCAATTCTTGAAGCAATTAAAGAGTTTTGATGTTCTGTCGCCTCCACAGTCACGTCTGTAAAGACCAAACAAAAGCAATAAGTGAATAAATAAATATAAGTTCCGCAAGATTTATGCAACATACTAGCAGAACATCCGTAAAAGACGTCTTTCTTTTTTCGTTTTTTTTTTGTTTGTTTTTCTGTTTCTTTTTGCGACGTTAACTGCTCACGAGTCGGTATTCTGAATAATTTCCAATGTCTTCAAGCCACAAAAGGCTTCTATATAAACTGCTTCCCATGGTTCATTCTTCATGTCTGCTCACAAAATCAATTTGAAAACGCGTCCTCTACGTGGTAGTCATCCTATCTATGGTTTTGCCTTGACGGCCTTCCTGGAATTCGCAAACTGCAGTAACTAGCCTCATACCAAGAAGCGACCGTTAGCAGCCGCATAGACCTAACTGTCCCTTGTTATTTCGTACCGCGGACTACCGAGCCTTGGACGGCCCGTTCCCTGGAGAGAGCGCTTGCGTGCACTAACTGCAGCGTCAGAATAGCTGTCTACTTACACCCACTTCGGAGGCTGACAGCTTCTTCCCTGCCCGCCGACTTCCATTACCATCGACGCTCGAAGCTACAGCCTCGACAGATCGTCATTTCCGCGCACTGCGTATAGGTTTAAATTTGGAAACGTTGCAATTGGGACGAAGGGACGAAAGCATCTAGAGGTGTCGAAAGTGTACTTGCAGATAATATGCCACAAAAGAATGTGTTGTGGTTGAAAGCGTTCTCCAAGGTAAACATAGCGCGCAAGGATACGGAGAGACGTGGGGTCTAGGAACACGAAAGCATTCACCTAATTGTGCTGGCAACTCTCTAGCGGCACCGTTAGTTTCCACGCACTCCAGTCCCTCAGTGTATGTGCTGTGTTAGATACGGGATGGGACAGGTTTGTGGTTTGAGATCCAACTTATAGGTTGCTACAAATATTATTAGCGAGAATTCTGGCGCTGCGATTGTTCCCCTACCATGGAGATGCTGGTTAGTTCATCGATTTGTCTCAACTTCGGGCTTGTTGCTTCAAAAGTACTTGTGATGTTATTAGGCTCAAAATTTAGAGATTTTGAAGCGCTCAGTTTTCTAAGCAATGCGAAGACTGCACTTCTGCTGAAATGCCTGTCAATGGAAATTGTGGCATGTACAATGCAATGTTTGTTCGTTAAGATGTTAAGTGAAGATAAATCTGCAGGACCAGTCACAGATCAACACCGCAGCGCTACCAGTTCGAATCAGAACACATGCACAACTGTACAATCATGTTCCTAGAGCTTTCAGAATACTTTTGTTCGATGCTCTATCAAATCACCCAATAATGAGTGAGCAACTCCGCAATTAGCCACCTCTGACGTCACCATTGTCGAAAGCACGTACCCTGTGCCATATAAGATCACCCTACTCGCCTCCCGCCGAAAATTGCCGCGATAACAGTCTTTTACTTCAAAGTCTGTGAGCTGATTGTATCACTTTTCTTTGGAAGACTACGGCACGCAAACCTGAGGTTTCTGAATTCGTCTAGTTGAGCGAAATAGGTTAGGAATTAAACCAAAATAACTTTGACGGTTTTATTGAAATAACCACGAATGATTTTAAGGCACGCCGTAGTGGGGCTCCACGGATTAATTTTGATGCCTTGGTGTTTTTGAAGGTGCACTAAAGCCTACGCATAATAGGCAGATTGTAACAGCTATGTTGGTCTTGTCCAGTCACTTGTGAGTCACTTGTGAGGAACCATGGGCGCGAGAAGGCAATCATGCAAGTGAGGCAGATAGACCAAAAGGGATCAAAGTGCGCGCCCTCCAGAAAATTGCCAAGGAAGAATTACTGCAAAACGTTCAGGTAACACGTGGTTGCCCATGAAAATATATTTTGTAAATTACTGCAACGTATCGACGTTCATTTCTGACCATTCGCTTTCTGTTACCAGTGCCACCAAACAACCAGCTAAGTTGTGGTTTCAGTCCTGTTTCAATGTCGTAATTTCCCCTTATTTACGTCGCAGGCATGATGTCACATCAGAACACACAACCGTACAATTATGTTACAGCGCTTTCAGAGCACGTTTGTTCGATGCTCTATAATATCACCCAGCAGTGAGTGGGTACAGGATTTCTATGGTGCGGCAACCCTCTTCAGCACGAACAGGCGGCTTGCTGTTGTAAAATCTGCGATTCGATTTTTCTTTTTCTTTCTCCTGGTCCAAACCTCCGCCATTTTTTATGAACTACTGTTCGTGGCCAGGTTTTCACAGACAGTTTAGAAGAAGCCATGTGAATTTATTGCACTCCTCACAATAGTTCGCTGCTGGAATCGAAGGTTCGCAGATGGAGTCGCGTCTGAATAGAATGTAACTTACATTCCTCCTAATTTACTTATTTCTCTTCTCTCTCTTTCTTTCTTTTTTGTATTGAATGAAATATAGGGTGATGCTGGTGCACTTGAACGGCCATACAGATAATCAAGCATTTACAGAAGCCTGTCGGTTTTATTGTTTGCAACGAAGTAATCGATACCAGTGATATCTTTCATGGCATGTTGCATTCATGCCATAGCACTTATGTATGTCGCCTAAGTAATATTTCAACGCAAAATTTAAGCGTAGGTCACTAGAAAATATAAAGGAAGACACAAAGAAAGTAAACACGTCCACTTTAACACGAGAGGAAATAGACAACACGATGGGCGCAGGTGAATTGGTGATCCACAAGATATGGCGCGCAGCTACAATTATTACGCTTAACGAGTAGTGCTAGTGCGTAGAGTCTTGTTTGCGCATGCTCTGTATGTTAACAAATGGTGACGGACTCCCCTACTCATTTTGCGAGTTATGATAATTTCCACTCCTCGCTGCACACTTGCAACGATAGTGAATGTTCAAAAATATTATTATAAGTTAAATATTGGCGCGTTACTTGCCAGAACCATATGATTATATGAGGGATGCTGTAGTATGGGACCCCGGATTAATTTTTACAACATTGGTTTTTTAACGTGCACCCGATTCACGGTACTCGGGCGTTTTTGCATTTCACCCCCATCTAAATAAGGCCGCCACGGCCTGGATTTGATCCCGCTCCCTCGAGCTTACTCAACGCGAAAGCCACTGCAGCAACGCTGCGGGTAGTGTGGAACGTTAAGTAGTTCATAAAATAGAATCAGTGCCTCAACCCGAGAGTGCCAGTTGCGGAAGGAGAGTGACGCCATTAAGGAAATTTTACTATCTGGACAATAAACAGAAACGCCATTGTCAAATGAAACAAACAAAAAGAATGCTGCTACCTTGTGATGCAAAGCAAAGTCTGTGAACCTCAGAATCATCAAGAAACAGCAAGAAAGTTTGCGAGACTCCGCGGTCTTGGGAATACGCACACATTTTGCACAACTCTTCCCAATTTGTCGTCAGTGAATAGTGCGTGAGAACCAGTAAAGCAATCTAGCGAACAATTCAAATCCATAGGTCAAATCCCGCCTGATACCGTCTCTTCAGACCACCGCTGTATCTCTTTTGCAAAAAAAAAAAAAATCACTTCTCCGATCACTTCTCTAAATCATTTTTTTTTTCGATAAATCACTTATCTTTCCATATAGCGCCCTTTCAACATTCAGACGGCAGAATATGATATGCCATTTCCATGCAGCCAGCCACTCGAACTTCAGTCAATGCTCATATCCTCTGCTCTGACTATGCCACAGGCTGCAGATTATCAGGTTAGAGAGGTTGGACATGATCCTGCCGAATAACCACAGTGCACATATTGGCGGACCTAAAATAAGCTTTCAAACATGCTTCTGAGCACATGGATCATCTGTGGCAGCGTCCATCCCATTGACGTTCGATTTAATGCCGCTTGGAGCAAGCCATTCAAATAAAAAAAAAGAAGCCTTCGTTCGTGCGAGCCACTTTGTGACGGAAATTTATCAATGGCCAACCTTGAATTTTTGTTCTACACAGCGCACCGCACTGCATGTTTTCGAAGTATTGTAGTGTAACGAAGTTTCACAGAACCAAAATAACACTTTCACCCACATAAATGGCGACAACCACCCACCCGATTAACAAAAACAAGAAAGCAAAAATGGAAAAATGCAAAAAAAGAAACACGTACAAATACAGCCATTAGGCAGCGGTATAGTTCGTCGCCACAGCGTATTTTCAATTTAACTTATTTTGAAGTTATATTTTCAAGATTGACTTACGGTTAGTATTTCTTTTATCTTTTGGACGATGAGTGGGCTTGCACAGAAGTATTCATTATTCTTCTTCGAAAATACTTTTATGCCGCGTTCTCCAAAGGAATAGGAAAATAGAGGTCATATTTCCGTGAAGTTCTTGGGTTAGAATAGCCCATCGGTGCACGTTTCCCCCAATGCGGATGCTGGACATATTAATAGCAAGGGCTGCCGACCATTGACAAAAAGGATTTACGAACGTAAAGTTTCGCAAATGCGAGCCGCTTCCTTTTCTTCTTTGCGTTGATCTTTTTATTGACATGAATTACACATCTTAGGTACTTTCCCAGTTGAACTTTATGAAGTTAAAAATTCTGGAGAAGAATAGCCATTCTCAAACATATCAAGTTGCCAACATTTTCAATGCCAACGAATCGTTACACGTGACCCGAATATCCTACGTGCGATTACAGGCAAATGACAAGATAATGAATATGCACTTACCATGAGTTTAGCTTGCTACATATCCATAAAAATGTGGTGATTTTGCTCTGTGTTTGAGGCAGCCTTCACGACCAAACAATTCCTTTGTTAACGGCATAGGTCCCCATAAGTTGGCATGAAGAGTAAGCTTAATTTTTCGAGTATTCTATTAAACGCGTTTATGTACATCTGCATAAGAACACTTCCCTCATGTACCATACCTTAGCTGAAACTCAGCTTTCTTTACCCTAGTTCAGCTTTTATTGCAGTTTCTTGTTGTTGTATATGCTAATTTCAAACAGTGGTTCGAACCCATGCAGTAACATAACAACCAATATTCAGCTTTCATACTCGCTCCTTGCATGAGGTCATCTCACCAAAATGCAGCGAATAAAGTTAGGTTCACTTCATTCGTGAAGAAGGCATTTATTGTGGGTTTAGTAAAGCAAACAAATGGCAAAATTAAACTTACGCAGCTTCGTATGTTTCGAGGACTGCCAACGGCATTTATTGTTCTCCCCAAGCTCGAAAGCAGATTTGGGCACTGTAATATGTAATAATATATGTCGTAAATAGTTTCATAAAGCGGTACGTCTTATACAGATTATTTAGCGGATACAATCAAGGTTATGAATTTTGAGCCCGCTGCTGTGGATAGCACTTACCATGCAACCAGATTATTCTGAACGTCACTGGCACGCGCCACTTTCTTGGTCATGTAGTTCCACTCCAACGCCTGTAATAGAGAACACTATATTTAAAGTGATTGAGTCGTGCGCAGCGCGCATAGACGTCACGTTAATGAACTTCAGTTCCGTCCGAATGAGCTGCCGAGAATGTCAGGACCGCACGCGGTCTGATGTTACCGGGGAACAGAACGTTTCCCGCGCGCTCATTAGGAAACGCGCAGTTAATCACGTACTCCCTCGCAACCTCGCGTTATAGAAAGCACCAAAGTTCGACGTTTTTTTGATAAAATTGTGTTTTGCGTAGCAACCAACTGGGCTAATAATCTTGCCGACTGACTCTTCTATAGCACAAGATAGAGTTGGGTGCAGTCAACACAAAGAAAGGCCCGTGTAGGCCGAGTTTTCAACGTTAACCTTCAGCAGACTTACGGTAAATGTAGCCATTCAGTGTTCTGTTCTCTCGAAGGGAAATACAGTTTCAATTGTTGCGGCGGAGTACTGAAACTAGTCTATAAAACATTAAAAAATGAGCTTTCGAAGAAAAAGAAAAAAAATAAACAGGTTGCAGGTGCTGCCGGACCGCCCGAACCCCAATGAAAGTGCTCACCGCCGTGCGCGAGAATTAACGCGCCGCGACGGCGATGGGGCTACATTGGATCCGGAGGAGCTCGGCCACAGTGACCCCTTATTAACCTTTCACGAGATCGTCTCCCATTATAAAGAGGAACGCAGGCGCTTCCCGCCTCCACATCCAAATCTATGCAGATCACAATCGATCACGCTTAGGATGCTTCAGACGAGGTCATATCCCTCGCGAGGTTTCTTAAGCAGGATTTATCCAGAAATTGACCCACAGTGCCCGGATTGTGGGGAGGTTAGCACTCTACCTCATATGCTCTGGCAGTGTCCTGCGTTACGGGATACGTCCCTCACCAGCGAACGGGACTGGGACGAGGCCATATCTAGTACGCAACTCAAGCTCCAGTCCATGGCCGTCCAGAGGGCCCGTGAAAGAGCGGAGAGGCTTGGCCTCCCGATTCCGACATGGAAGCAGCCAGCGGCGAGCCGGGGGCCCCAACGGGTCTCCACCGGCTAGTCCCTCAGGACCTCATTAAAAGTTCATTGTCTGTCTGTCTGTTGCAGGTGGTTGAGAACCGGCGCAGAACAGTTTGTGCTTTTGCTGTCTGCTCGCACGATTATTGTTTTCCGTCAGTGCTTCCATGCATATGGTTTTAGCTTAAAAAGTGTTTGCAGTGCTGCTCGCTGTCTTCCCAGGTAAAAACTTGAAAGGTGACTTGTTAGCCCACTGTGCACCCCACTAAAATTAAATTGTACATTTAAAGCTCCCACTCCCTAAGAATACGGAGGCGATCGACAGCCGTCGACTGAAGCTCAGAACTCGATGCAAATATTCGCGTCCCCGACGGACGCGGCATAGGAGAAAGAAGGACCCAATCAGGGAGATTTACCTATGAATGACCTGATTAAATAATGTGCGGACATATTGCGAGAAAAGCTGCATCGCTACTGAAAAGAAGCATGATAAAGTGTAATAAAGCCAGCTTGGAATGCTTAGCTGATGAAACCTCTTTTTGATGTATGCGAAGCTGCCAAACGCAGCTCTTTGTTTGAAAACGCATAAAAGAAACCGGGTGGGTAAAGGTTTCTAAGTAACTTCATAGAAAATGTGGAAATCACAAAAACGGATTTCGCAACAAAAGGAATCTTTCACAGGACATGAATCATCAGCGTAATCGAGGAAATTGGCTTTTAAGCAACAATTTCAATCATCATATGTGTCCTGTCACTGAGGAAATTAGGCAAAACATGCTTTCAGAGGCCAATCTAAGGCCTAATCTCCCGGAGAACTTTGCCCTTTTGATGTCAGACCAAACTTGCGCGAACTCATTGGTGCAGTACTTGCATCAAATAGGGCTGCAGGCATTTATTTGGCACGTTTTGGTGGTTCTTGTGCGACCAGAACCACCAAAACTGCGGGCATGCTTTGCGGGAAGTCCACCGAAAAAAAAAATTCATTTGAAGGCGACTGGCAGTAATGCCAAGGAAAGAGTCAGGGGCCATATAACCTTCTTTTTGCTATCATCGAATTGTGCCAGCAATTGTGAATATGGGTTGATTTTGCTAAATACTTCGTATAATATTGGAAAAAAAAATTCCGAGCTAACCTAACCACTTCTTATGAATTCTGAATAAGCAAACATTAATGTCAACTTGAACGCTGCTGATTGGTCCTTCGAGTTATGAGCTCCTCGGGGGCAGGCGAGCGAATTGAGACGTTTTGCGCGTTTTGATTTGACATTTCTGGGGCGCAGTTAGAACGCAGGCGAGAGCTTACGCTGGCAAGGACTGCGCGTATAAGACAGGCTTCCGAGAGTGGGACCAAGGGTGACGTGGCGTCGTGGCGATTCCCTCTCCCCTCATGCAACACCTGGTGCGCTGTCGAGGCAGCAGGTGTACACTTTCGCCAGCTCTGCTCCGTCGAGGCGCGCTTGTGACGTGGCGTCGCATCCAGTGGGAATTTCGGTGCCGTCTTTCGCTTGTCCTGACGCAAACGCCGGCTTTTTCGCTCAATGGGACTTTTGATACTTTCGCATCAAAATAAACTGCCTACAGTCACAAGATCTCAATTTTCTCCTTTGAAGGTGACAAACGTAATCAAATAGACTACAGTGGTTGCTGAGAAAAATCATGAGCCATTCCACTCTGCGAAAATGGTTGATGAGCGAAGCACGTGACACGGAGGCGACACATAATTTTGAACAAAGGTACGAACTGATTTATTGCCGTGTTGCGTGGTCATCGTGTCGAAAGGTAGGCACACACATTTACTGTCTTGATCGGTGGTCATTATTTCACTCGCAACTGCAATCACATTCTTTGATAATGTCCAATCGATGCACGTATGCCGCTGGGTGGTTGGTTGGGTCGGATTCGTGTGACATCGCAAGGGATATGCCTATAACACGGAACGCGCAAACCGCTCCCTTTTTGCTACCGACACATCCACGTTGAAATCACCGACAACGACAACAGAGGTAATGTCATCGCAGCTAATTCATGCAAAGTGAGTAGCTATGAACGTTAGGGGAGTATGAGTCAGTGCATTTTAAAGTGAAAGATTTACTAACCTTGCCGAGCCGAATTTCGCCATCGCCGCGAACTTGACCTTCATTAAAAGTTAAAAACGGCAAGGGTGTGTGTCATTCACAAAGGCGGGAGTCATGATGATCTTAATAATTACCGCCCAATCTCAGTTCTATCTGTTTTTTTCCGAAATTGCAGAAAATGTTATCAAGAGCCGATTAACATCTTACCTCACTAAAACATCAGCAATAATAAATGATCAGTATGGTTTCCAGAAAGGAAAATGCACTGAAATGGCACTTATCAAAATAAAAGGCAAGATTATTAGTAATATTGAAAATAAATTTATTACACTTGGTTTATTCCTAAACTTCGAAGTAGCGTACGATTCTATTAAACATGAAATATTATTACGTAAATTACCGTTTTATGGAATAACAGGTATTGCTCTGGAACTCATTAATAGCTATTTATCGTCAAGAATACAGTGCACAGTTGTAAACGGTGTTCCATCTGCTTTTGGCCCAATATGTACAGATGTT
Source organism: Dermacentor andersoni (assembly GCF_023375885.2). Taxonomy (NCBI): domain Eukaryota; kingdom Metazoa; phylum Arthropoda; class Arachnida; order Ixodida; family Ixodidae; genus Dermacentor; species Dermacentor andersoni. The sequence goes on along the minus strand of NC_092819.1, from coordinate 98,858,622 downwards.
CCACAGGGCTCCACAGGGATTTTAGGGCCCTTACGTTTTCTATATACTTTACATTAATAATATTACTAATGTACCTAGTTCAGTAGATATAGTTCTGTATGCAGATGACACTAACATATTTCTCTCCGGTAATGACTTCTTGAACACTTTAGCAAATACAAACAAATATTTGTCTGAACTATCATTATGGATACATGCCAATGAGCTTCAGCTAAATGTGAAAAAAAATTTATATTGTTTAAACTTAAAAATAAAATCCTAACCTTCGAACCTGTCCTCAGTTTCAGAGGAGAAAACATTGAACGTGTGAGGTCTATACGTTTTCTTGGTGTGGTCTTCGGTGAGCAGTTAACCTGCACTGAGCATATTAATTACTTGCGTTCCAAGATATCACGCTCAGTCGGGCTAATGCATAAATTAAGGCATCTTCTACCAAGCTGGCTAAAAAACGAACTATATTTTACCCTTATCCAGTCACTTCTCCACTACTGCTTATTTGTATGGGGTGGAACAACGTCTACAAGCCTAAATTCCTTATTTATCTTTAAAAAAAGCCAATTAGAGCATTCCTTAATGTTCCCTATACTTAGAGTACACGAGAATACTGGCGACCACTGGGCCTTCTTAGCATATATAAGTTAATAACACTTCGACAGGCAATAGAGGCTCATTGCTTGATCCACAGGAAACCTAACCTTAGCTTTTGTTCAGCTGCACGACCTGATGCTGTTTATGAACTCCGATATGTCTCTCGCAAAACTCCTGAGGTTAGAATTAACTATGGGCTTCCGACCTTTGAACATACTTTCTTGAATGACAACAAAGATATCGAAACGCTAATACACGAGTTCCCAAGTAAAATACCTTACAAAAAAGAGTTATGGATCTGTTACTTAGGTCATAACACACAACTTATACCCACTGTAGTCTTAACGTGGCAGATTATTTAGAACATTGCTAGATAACGGTGGTTTACTTATTTGTTGATTTTTGTGTGGTCTCTTTCCTGTTTCTGTTCACAGCTGAAATTTCAAAAAGTACTATCTCGAAACATTTATATACTGTACAGAATTATGGATGTTCTTTTTTGTGCGATTTAATGTTATGTTAGAAGAAAGCTTGTTGTCTCAAATGCACTGTTTGTCACCACGAGGAGGATAGGCCTCGTCAGGCATATACTGCCTTTGGCCTCCCTCCTGACGTGGCGATGTATGTTTGGATGCTATATATAACATTGAAAAAGAGAATAAATTGTCTTCTTCCTTAAAAAAAAAATTGACCGCAGCTGCGACGTAACCTTGGCAACACATCACGCAGGAGGCGCATGCGCTCTCCGAAGCTGAGTCGCCTCCTGACCACGTGACTCGCCGCGCAGTTGTCTAAGAGGAGCGCCGCGCTCGCCTAGTCACTGCGAGATTGGCCAGACATGAGAGCGAGGCTGGGCCATCTTCTCCGAGCGTTGCGCGAGAACGCGAATCTTTGAGCCATCTTTGCCAAGCGGTGTCTTACCCCCCCCCCCCCTTCCCTTCTGCGGATATCGCCCGCCGAGCTGCTTCACTGGAGAGGGTCCGGAATGCAACAAGCGTCGCACAGTCGAGATCAATGTAGCGACCGCATTCGCACCCTGTCCATTTGTGCGTCAACGCTGCGCATGTTCGCAGCGTCTCTTTGCACGTCTAGCACTTTCGCTTTCCCTGTGGTACAACAAGTGCCGCAACGTCGAACGATGCTTGTCTACCTAAGCCTAATCACAGTCATTTCTAGCTACCGACCTAGGCCCAACCGTCACACCTGGCTTAACGATGATTGTATACCTAAGTACAATAATTACAGCTAAATAAAAGGTTAACGAAGTGAAACCAAGCCTTAACCAGGCTAAACCAAGCTTTCGCTTTGCATATCCGGAGCTTGCTGAGCTAAGCCGCAGCCAATATTTTGCTTGCTCAAGGGGATATGAGTCATTGCGCACAGGGGTATGAGCCATTGATGATGACAGCTTTCGACATGCTGTTCTGTATGTTGTATGCGTGATTACAAAGAATTTAAGCACTTTCGCTTCACTTTGCTGAGTGCTTGTTGCCTGTTTTACTGGGCTATGTGTCATGACATTTTTTGCTTGCTTACGGGAGCATGAATGCTTACGGGGCTATGAGGCATTGATGATGAAACTTTTTGTTCACGGAGAACAAAAATGCATGGAGCTCTAGCCATATACAGCGTCGCTGCAAAAGCCATTTCTCATTTCCCATGCATTTAGATAGGAGCCGCCTAGCTATAGCTTTTCAAAGATCCATCCAGTCGTGGGTGTATGGAACCTAAATTAGGGGGGAAAACAAGTAATTTGTCCTCTTGTCGGCTAGGCGTACATGTTAATAAAGTTTTCGAATAATATATGCATACCTCGTACGTCAGTGGAATGCATGCGGCATTTCTTGAGCACCTAGAAGCAAACTTCATGTTTAAAGCTACGATTTAACTCTGAAACAAAACTGGTACCAGCTAGAGAGTCCTGTGTATCAACAACAGGCTTTTGCAAGTAATCGTCTTTGTTTCTTTTAATAGAAGCGTTGATTGTCATTTGCCTTTGGTCACGCCAAGCGGAAACGCTGTGAATGTCTTTCTGTAAAGCTTTGCTAAGGACACGGCGACATGTGCTGTCATCATCAGAACGCCAGTAAACTTGCCGTTGTAGAGTGTGGTCAATCACAGTGGTGTGCCTCTCTGAAGTCAGTGCCTGCGAAATGATAAATTATTGAGGTGACGACATACCTTCTATCAAGGTGACAGAAAGAAAATAAAGTTGCCAGTGCTACGCTAGCAGCAGGTGTTCCATTTCATCCACTCTTCTCGTCGAGGCGCACTGAGGACGTGGTGTCGCAGCCGATGGCAATTTAGGTGCCGATTGACTACTAGAGGGGATGGATTTTGCGCTCAATTAACAGTATGGCGCTTTCGCATCAATGTAAATGTAAGCCGGAGAACGTGCAACATGTCTCCATGATCATCATCATCATTAACATTATCAGCCTGGTTACGCCCACTGCAGGGCAAAGGCCTCTCCCATACTTCTCCAACTACCCCGGTCATGTACTAATTGTGGCCATGTTGTCCCTGCAAACTTCTTAATCTCATCCGCACACCTAACTTTCTGCCGCCCCCTGCTACGCTTCCCTTCCCTTGGAATCCAGTTCGTAACCCTTAATGACCATCGGTTCTCTTCCCTCCTCATTACATGTCCTGCCCATGCCCATTTATGTTTCTTGATTTCAACTAAGATGTCATTAACTCGCGTTTGTTCCCTCACCCAATCTGCTCTTTTCTTATCCCTTAACGTTACACCTATCATTCTTCTTTTCATAGCTCGTTGGAAAGAACATGTCTCCATTGGTAGCCAAATGCCCAAGGTTCTAAGAATAGGTAGCGTCCAAATCCATGCTCCAGCATCTGCTACTCCGTAGTAACAGAAACTAACCTAGAAGGCCATGTGTTTGCCGGCTGCATGTGCCGAAAGCGACTGCAGACCCGGGAATAAGTCACAAACGTCATGTCTTAAACATCACCTATCGAGACAGGGGACTGGCTGTTCCTCCGTTTGCTTTCTACGGTATTTAAGTACTTACATCTATCTAGAATCTAGCCCTGCAGGCTTTAGCCAAGCGCCACTCACGGCCTCGACGGCATGTTCGCAACAACCTATGAATTGAAGGTTTAATGTAGTGCGCGATGTTAGAAGCGGGCAGTTCGAAAGCAAACCTGCTTGCCTCAAGGCGTTAGGATTGCTTTAAATAAACCATGCAGGTTTAATTACCGAAATTTTTCACCTTTTTCAAAGGGCGTCTGTCGAGTATGCACACCGGCTGAGATTGTTAGAAAATGCCTTTGTCGGATTCGCTGCAGAAATTACTACAGTACCCTGCCTTTCCTATGTCATTTCTTTCTCTCTCTTTCTCTCGTTCTCTTTGCGCAAGAGTGCGATACCTCAGCGCGGGTTACTGAGTGCAAAGTACGTCAAGTCTCCGAGACAGTTATAAAGCATGCTTAAGTGCTTTAAAGGTATTGCTTTGTAAACTGAGAAAATAGTAGAAAACATGAGGAGAAAGTAAACGATGATATGGACAGTTCATTTGTAAAGCCCGGTGAAGGCGCTCCACAAAAGCACAAAAGTGTTTTTGACAGAACTTCTGCTGGCGTTGACTAGAACCAAGGCTTAAGGATACATTTTTCCGTAAGGGGATGGTTGTAAAGTTGATCGAGCGCGCCACATAACGCTTTTGTTGGTGCATTGAATCGAGAGCATCTACAAAGAAAGAGCGCAATGGTCCTGTACTCGAACTTGCGGTCCCAAAGAATTTGGCAGACTTTACAAACCAGCGTATCTGTTTCCTGAATCCCCACCAGAAGCACCGCCTTATTAACGGCATACCACGGCGTGACGTACTTTTTATAAGTTGTTTGTGACTTGCAGTAGCCTTCACAAATGTATTTCTCATACGGAGGCTGGAAAGCTTTGTATAGCGAATGTCGACGTACAACCACTGTCGGAAGGCACTGTTGTCGGCCCATGGCCTGATCCTAAAACTATGAGCTATGCAACGAAAGCGTTGCCGTAGTACCTGCATTCCACGGGGCAAGACGAGCGGCCTTACTACGACCGCTGTCAATTGTAACATAATCATCCACTCCTTCCCTTGTCGGGGAAAGTAAGGATCCTTATCTCAAAGTATCAGTTTGAAACGCGATGGACTTCATTAAATGTGGTTCCTTAATGAAGGAGGAAAGCCATACATAACGCGTGGCCGTATCCCAGCCTTCAAGTACGTTTCTCATAGATGTGAAAGGTTCAAACGCCGTTAAATGCTAGCTGAGTGGTTTACCTGCATCATTTGCCCCATCGTGAGGCGATGTGATAAATGTTGAAAAAATAATAATCTGCAAGTAAGCTCAATACAATTCCTCATTTTGGGGTCCGGAACAAATGTCTCATTTGTATTGACTGCGTAAGCATTCATTTGAAGGGTGTCTTTTGAAGTTTGAAGTTCGTAATTTATGGTGGTAAGATGCATGTACAAATGTGCGTATGGTATTGTTACGTAGGAAGAAGGAAATTATCCTATAATATGAAGGAGGAGGACCTCCATAAAAGGTTAGATGAAATGTAAACCTACTAAACAGCTAAAAAATATTAATATGAAGGCACAATTTTACAATAACATACCAGCAGTGACACAGTTATTAATACAGTAAATAAACAAGTACAGTCATTGAAGTGGTTAAACAATTTTAGTCAAAAGAAACGAATATAAAAAAGAGCATGCTCTTGGTAAGTTTCTCATAATCACAGTTTTTCCGAGGCTCTAATCGTCTATTGCGGTATGAACGACACCGTATGCGTCAAGAATATTGTGGCATATATTTTTTTTAAATTCATAAGAAACACGCTAGGAAATGAAATGCTGCTGTATTAACCATGAGCTTACTGCAAAGGGGTACCCAGTATTTGTTCGAAAATCTGTCCAGTCTGCTATCGTTATAACCGGTAAATGCTACGAACGGCGTTACTATAAGTGGGCGACCGTGTACGGGATGTAGTTAATAAATTAGGGACACCAGTAAAAGCTTATATACATATATATATATGTATACATATACCTTTGCGCCATTGTATAATTGCTTTTGGCCCACTTGCGTCTTTTTTTAAAAAAACGCTGTTTATTGCATTGAAGCACAAAAGTAACTGGAACACCAAAGCATTTCGACGGACACTTTCACAATCAATATCTGGTGCTGTCCAGAGAATTCTTTCCAAGTGGATACGCCGTGCGAACTCAGCTTCTATAGTTCACAGATTAAAATATGTGGCGTAATGTAATTAAAAGTCAATCAGCGTAATTACGATAATTAATAAATTGAACACTTTGATTTCTCGTAGAAGTAATGGCCATCTCATTGAGTAATAGTCAAGGGTAGAATTTGTGCTGTCATAGGCAATCTTTAAAATATGTCATGCAGCTAACAAATACGCCTTCGATATATATATATATATATATATATATATATATATATATATATATATATATTATTTCCCCCTTCATGCCGACCGGGAGTGAATCGCTAATATTTCTACGTCTTCTTGAAATCAACACACAAACTGAAATAATAATTTCCTTTGTCCACTTCCGTCATTCCTTGTTTGTGCTAAGTAATCACAAATAGTTATGGTCTACTAAGCAATATGAACCGACTAGCCCAGCAACGTATACTTGTGAAATAACCATGTTGACGCAAAGGCTGTCCAAAGCTTATATGACTCCATCCGAGTCCCTTCATTAAGTATGCGAAAGCAATTACACGCCGCATAAGCTTCACGCGTTGTTCAAGCACTTTACACTGTGATGCAAATAAAACTAATTCCATGGCTTCAGAAGGTTTTGTCTGGATGCGTAAACGCGTTCTTAAGACGAGAACGGCGGGACCTACTTTGTAGATATGGCTCTCGTTTGGGACGTCGTCGTTGTGTGAATTTCCTCGGTGCTACAGTATATGAATTACTCTCCAAGGAAGGAAGGAAAAAGTGGAGAAGGAAGGCAGGGAGGTTAACCAGTTTTGCCTAACCGGTTTGCTACCCTACACATGGGAGGGGGATGGGGGGGATGAAAGATGGGGAGAAGAGATAGAGGGCACATAACACGGCACACACATCGTTGGTTACAGTCTGTCACTCTTGTGTGGTACGTGACATCACTGTCACAGTCGCTTGTCCAAGCCCGTATCCTTCATAAACCGAAGTAGTCCCTTCGTCGCCTTCAGCTGCGATGTCTTCAGTAGGCGATATGTGAAAATGGTTGCAACTGACAATGGTCTACTGTCAAGGTGCGCTAGAACGGACGCCATGGACTGTCTCTGAACATTATATTCAGGACAGTCGCACAGAATGTGTTCCAGCGTCTCCTCGCAAAGACAGGCATTGCAGAGAGCGTTGTCGGCCATTCCAATGCGAAACGAGTAAGATTTCGTGAAGGCCACCCCTAGCCATAAGCGATAAAGCAGGGTGGCCTCACTTCGGCGGAGTCCGGTTGGCATACAGAGATGCATCAAGGAGGGCAGGTCGTGTTGATGATCGCTGCGGTTGGTCTGGCTGCTTGGTGTGCACCATAGAGAGAGCGTGATCTCCTGTGCAAGCACTTGAAGTCTGCTGGCTGCGTCAGAACGTGAAAGTGGTATGGCCTCTTCCTGTGTGTCTTCAAGAGCTGTCCGAGCGGCTTTATCGGCGTCTTCATTTCCGATGACGCCGCAGTGACTTGGCAGCCACTGAAACGTCACGTGATGTCCTTTCTCATGTGATGTATGAAGTAGGCATCTAATATCGAATACGAGCTGTTCAGATGGCCCGCGACGCAGAGCTGATAGTACAGATTGTAGGGCTGCCTTTGAGTCGCTGAAAATTGACCATTGTCGAGGTGGTTCCCGATTGACAAAACAAAGTGCAGCTCGAAGAGCAGCTAGTTCCGTAGATGTAGATGTCGTTGGGTGGTCAGTCCTAAAGCTGATGGTAATACCTCTTTCTGGGACGACTGCAGCACCGGACGGACACCGGATGTTTGTGGAACCGTCAGTATAAATATGTGCACTGTCTGCGTACCTCTCGTGCAGAAGAAGCAGAGACAGTTGTTTCAGCACAGGCGACGACAGCTCAGACTTTTTCCCGATTCCTGGCACGTTGAGATGGACTGTGGGGCTGACAAGGCACCAAGGGGGCATCGATGGTTTAGATGCAGCGGTGAAGCCCGAGGGAAGTTTGTCGTTGTACTTGACAATAGTTTTTGAAAATGATGCTTGGTGCCTGTCTGAAGGTAGTGTTGCAAGGTGGTGATAGGGGGCCCGTGCCAAATGTCTGATATGCGTTCTCAGGGTTTCCACCGTGATGTGAGTCTGCATTGGATGGTCCCGAGCAATCGCAATAGTTGCCTCAGTTGACGTGCATCTCGGCAAACCAAGACAAACTCTGAGTGCTTGAGCTTGCGCTGCTTGCAGAACACGAATATTTGTCTTGCAGGTGTTGTTCAGTACAGGTAGACTGTATCTTAAAAAACCGAGAAAGAGAGCTCTGTAGAGTCTCAGCATTGCGTCTACTGACATCCCCCACGTCTTTCCTGTCAGGTATTTAAACAACTGGGAGGTTGCTGTTAGGCGTCGTTTCATGTAAGCCACGTGCGGGCTCCAACAGAGGTCTCGGTCGATAATTACGCCTAGAAATCTGTAGGTTCTGACATAGGAAATGGTCCGCCCGTTGATTGAGATGACATAAGGCGTCATTGGTTTGCGAGTAAACGCCACTAGGGCGCATTTTTCTGGCGATATGCTGAGACCTTGTTCACACAAGTAGCTCGCTGTCAAAGTAGCCGCTCTCTGAAGCCGTGCACGTATCTGAGGACGTGTGACTGCCGAAGTCCAGAGACAGATGTCGTCTGCGTATACTGAAATTTTGGTGGTAGTTGGCAAGTGTTCAGCAAGCCCAATAAGAGCGAGGTTGAATAGCGTCGGGCTGAGAGCACCGCCTTGAGGAACGCCCTTGCTGGTATAGTGTCGCGTAGTTGGGCCATCGTCAGTTAATACATAGAATGATCTTGCAGATAGGTAACTTGCAATCCATAAAAATACTCGGCCACCTAGGCCAACCGTCACAAGAGCGTCGAGAATAGCCTCATGCAATACGTTATCGTATGCCCCTTTCACATCTAAGAATAAAGCTGCAGATAAACGTTTACGGGACCTTTCGTGCTGGACATATGAAACGAGATCAACTACATTGTCGATGGAAGAGCGGTCACGTCGGAAACCAGCCATGGAACTCGGATAAATCTTGTAGTGTTCAAGGTACCATTCCAGGCGGCCAAGGATCATCCGTTCCATTATCTTTCCTACACAGCTGGCCAACGCTATCGGGCGGTAAGAGCTGAGCTCTAGTGGGGATTTGCCCTGCTTCAATATTGGCACCAGGCGGCTCACTTTCCATTCGTCAGGAACATTTCCCTCCTGCCATGAGGTGTTGTAGAGACTCAATAGTGCTGTCCGTGCGGATTCTCCGAGATAGCACAAGGCTCGGTATGATATACCATCTGGACCCGGAGATGATGAGCGCCTGCAGAGAGCTAGTGCCGCCTCGAGCTCCTCCATTGTAAAAGGAAGGTCCATGCGGCAATCTCGGGAATGGGGGACATCATCTCGGGCTGGAGGATCTGGGCGTGTCGCTTGGTCTGCCATTCGCACACAAAAGTCTTCTGCGACATCGATGTCTTGCCGCCCTTGGAAAAGCGCGAGTGCCTTGAATGGAAAACGCTGTTCCGGAAGGCAACGCAGACCTTGCACCGTTTTCCAAATGTGAGACAGCGGCTTGCGGGGGTCGAGTGTTTGGCAAAACGTTGCCCAACGTTCCGACGCTAATCTATTCATTCGACGCTGAATCTTCTTTTGTATCCTCCTGGCTGCCCTAAGGTCATGGATTGATCTTGTACGCCGATATCGACGTTCCGCCCGGCGACGAAGTGCGCGAAGTCGCTCTAATTCTATGTCGAAGTCGTTTCGCGTGTGAGAGATCGTCAGTATGCGAGTGGCGTTCCGCATCGTATTTTTAATTGTTTGTTCTAACCCAGAGGGCAGGCCCTCGTTGCAGGCATCTTCCATATCAGATTTGAAGTTGGCCCATTGAATCGTCCGAATGGTATTCCGTGGGCCAGATCTAGACATCAAGCCTTTGATGTTCAGATAGGTGGGAATGTGATCACTCCCATGGGTCTCAATATCTGGAAACCACTTCACATATCTGGCGAGAGAGTTGGAGACAAAAGCAAGGTCGAGGCAGCTGCCGTATGTCACGCCTCGAAGAAAGGTGGGGCTACCATCGTTCAAGAGAGTAAGGCCATAGTTGTAGGCGATGCTTGATAATCTTCGTCCTCTTGCATTTGTCTTTGTACTTCCCCATGCTGGATGGTGTGCATTGAAATCTCCTATGATGACCCATGGAGCGGGGCAAACACTCAAGATATCCGCTAATCTTTTAGTGTCGAAATTGTTGGAAGGCGATATATACACGCCTATGAGAGTAAACAAGAGTTTGTTCTTTTTAACTGTGACGCATATATACTGATTGTCGTCGTGGGGCGCAATCGGTTGCAAAACATAGGTGAGTTCCCGACGAACAAAAATGATGATTTTGCTGCATGCACTATTTGTTGATGACATGAAACATTCGTACCCTGACAGTCTGATTGGTTTCGACAAGTTGGGCTCACAAATGACGATGAGTGGAAACACATTGGTGTACACATACTGACGGAAATCTGAAATTCGTGATTTTAGCCCTCTGGCGTTCCACTGCATGACGGACGCTGCCTTGACTTCTTTTCGGAAGGATGGGGTATGGGTAGCCATCTTTCTAGTTGAGGGATTCAAGCACTGGGCTTAAGGCGTCCAGCACTTTAAGTGCGCTTCGAGCAGACGGTGTCCCCATCTCAACTAAAATCGTTCGGATGGCCTCCATGAGGGAACGTAGCACCGAGATGACTTGATCTGTTTTAGGTGAATCATCAATGGCCGGAGAAGGCTCCGGTGGCGCCGTGACCTTCTGAGGTTCCTTAGCAAGGGAGCGGCTCGGTAGCGTAGGCCATTCCTCTAAAGAAAGAGTCTTATCTGATGCCCTCGTGGAAGTGGTGGGCCCTATCGCGTCGCGACTAAGTGGTACCGTAGTGGAGCGGGTACTATCGCTTCGCTCATGCGCCTTCTTTGAAGACTTACGACGGTGCCGACGTCGACGCCGACGCCGGACTACTTCGGCTGCCTCCCTGTGGGCCGAATTGTCTCTGGCCATTTGCTTCAGAACCGCGCGCTCCCTCTTGATGCGGGGGCAGTCTTTCGACGAGGCTGCGTGAGGGCCGCTACAGTTGGCGCACTTCAGAACTGTGGCACCGCAGGTCACTTCTGCATGAGGTTCAGCGCAACGGGGACACAGAAGCGAGTTCGGACACACGCCCTTTACGTGTCCTAGCCTGAAGCACTGATGGCATTGAAGCGGCTTCTGGATGAATGGTCGAACTGGATGTCGAAAATGTCCGACTTTAACGTGGGAGGGTATGCAATCCCCCTTGAAGATTACTTTTACGCAGCGCGTATTCCCAAGACGGCGCACTTGCGTAATGATCGTGCCCTCGTTTGCCGGCTTGATGAGGCTAGGTAAATCTTCATTGGGAATGGCAATGTCAATGTCGTAAATTACACCGGCTATCGATGTGTCGTCGATCGGGATGAAGGGGCGCATTTTGATTCCGCCAAGCTCCGTGATTTCTTGAAGTGTTCCAAGCGCACTCGCGTTGTACACGTCTATGGCGAGTATATTCTTGCGTGGGTTTATTCTGATGTCTTTAATTTGATCCGGCACCGCACGTTCCAGAAAAATGGATAGGGCTTGCCTGTTCAGCAACCGTAGGTTGCTTGACGGTTCTTCCGGCATAAAGATGATGACGTGTGGCCAGCGCGCAGGCCTTGACTTCATAGTCGTAGTGCTCGCAGGAGGTGACGGCGCTGTGTTGGCGATCTTTCTCTTCGCCCTCTTACTCCGGACGGGTATGAAGCCGTCGTCGGATGAGTCGTCTTCCGACATAGAGTACAGCTCGGTGTCCTCGGTGTCGCTGGGGGAGCCAACTCGCTTCCTTGCGGTTGACAGCCGTGATGACTTCTGGCCAGGAGGGCCTGTGGCATGCTCCGCGTCCATGGTCGCAAGACGGGGAGGTAAGGCACCCCGAAAGGCAAAGAGTTCACCAAAAATGCAGAGAGCACAGAAACAAGCGTTCTGTCAAGAAGACACTTCGTCGTCTTCCAATTACTCTCCAATATATATATTAACGTCTGTGGGCTCAAAACAACAAAAGTTTTCCGGGGTCTACAGTACACAGCGCAATGGCAGGGTCTGTCACGTGCGCACTAAGTTCGAAACATTGGACAAAAGAAACTGCACTTTCGTCGTCTTCGTCGTCGTCGTCGTCGTCGTCGTCGTCGTCGTTGTTGTTGTTGTTGTTGCTGCTGTTGTTGTTCACGGGCCATGTGAATGAGGCAACCTCTCCATTGTGGCATTGTAAGACCGAAAATCCTCGTTTGGCGACTCATCAGTGTGTAACAACTGGATCAGAAAACTATTGGCAGAGTAAAATTTTAATTTGCTCGGCGTTGGCAACAAAAGTCCAAGTATATTATTGCTGGCTAAGAAATGCAAGGCACCTATTGTGAAATAAATGCCGCATCCCCGAATTTAATGTTCACGAGACGGCCTGCTGCCGAAACGGACCGTGCTCAGCTGGCTCATCTATTTTCGCGAACAAAAGTTACGGGTTCAAAGGCATGCAGATATGAGCTCTGAAATAGCAAGTGGAGGGGATCACAATGGCGTTTAATATCCTGCGTCATCGTCCGCTCCGCTTCAACTTGAACTGTTTTCACCCCGGTTTGTCGCGACAATTTCCATCGCATTTTTCGCGCTTCGCGATTCAGAGCCCCTGTCGCTTGGGTGCCCACTTTCGTGGCGTAAACAGACTGTGAGGCAATATCCTGAAAGCGTGCTATTGAGCGTAAAAGCTACTTGGATCGGAGACGGACGGTGTTCTTTATTATTGTTGTTGTTATTCTTACTCCGCAACACACACAGACCGACCATACGAAGGAGTTCGTGTTTTTGCAGTACGCCAAGTTGCACCCCGGAGAGGAGATACATCAATATTGCGAATGAGATATGTTTGCAATAGGCACGTTAAAGCATTCAACCATCTCATTGTAAACTTTTCTCACCCGCTAACGGCATGGGGTTGCTGCACAGCGACCCATGAAATGCGCTATTAGTGGTCTAAGTACTTTCTTATCGCAGTTTATCGCAAACTACTGAGGAACGTCTTCAACCTTTACTGGCAAGAGGGCTGCGAGTGTGTCTTGGGGTTCCGCAGGCTACCTCGAGTTCTTTAGTAATTGCTGAAGCTCGTCACCCACCATTTCCAGTCATACGAATGGTTGAAACATGCCAACATATTTATCGCATCTTAACCCAACACGAGAAGCATCCATTAAACCTCGTGCTTACCGAAAGGAACAAAAGCAAAATTCACAATGTTGTTCGAGAACATAAAGCATTATTACCAAGATTTGAATTATGCAAAGTGCATGTTTGTTACCCTCCCTGGATGTTAACATGTCCTAAAATAGAAATATCGGTTGACGGGATTATATCTGAGACGTGTTCATAGTAGCCGCACAAGAACTGGCACTCTTCCCAATTTACTCCTTGTATCCTCAGTACATACACGTTCATACAGATGGTTCTTGTCATAAAAATTCCTCGACTTCAGCATTCGTCATTCCACATTTAGCGCTAGAGCAAACATTCAAATTATCCCGAGAGACATCTTCCACCGTGACAGAACTGTTTGCAATCCTGTGTGCTTTGCGTTTCATAACATCAGAAAAACATTCGCGAAAATGGGTTATCTTTAGCGATTCGCAAACCGCTCTCACATTACTACAGAGCAATAAGAAAAATTCTTTGAACACTTTGCTATTGTAGGAGGCACTCAAAGAACTTACAAAAGCAAGCGCAATGGGCCACGTAATTGCATTCCAGTGGATACCTGGGCACTGCAGTATTCCTGGTAATATTTCAGTGGATGCAGCTGCGAATCAGGCGCACAATAACGTGGACACAACCAATCTTCCCCTATTGCGTAGTGAAGTCCGTATGCTCCTGAGACAGCTTTCTTGTCGCCTCAGCAAAACTACATAGTTTGATCAGCAAACTAAAAACTCGGAGTTATACTTTATAGACCCATGTATAAGCTTATCAATGCCGGAAAATCTAAGAGACAACAGAAAATTTGAAACATTGGTACACCGCCTGCGTCTTGGTACTGCATTTACGAAACACTTCTTGTACAGGATAAAACGTGTCTCTAGTCCGCAGTGTTCTTGTGGCCATCCAGACGAAGATGTGCATCATCTTCTTCTCGAGTGCACGAAATACGATACACAAAGGACGGTACTGAAGAAGGGTAAAAAGAAGGACACCGACCACTGAATGAATACAAGAAAAGACGTTTTCGGCTCCCCTGACGGGAGCCTTGTTCACAATGAACAAGGCTCATTGTTCATTGCCTTGTTCAACAAGGCTCCCCTGACGGGAGCCTTGTTCATTGTGAACAAGGCTCCCGTCAGGGGAGCCGAAACGTCTTTTCTTGTATTCATTCAGTGGTCGGTGTCCTTCTTTTTACCCTTCTTCATGATGCCTCCCGACCAGACGGGCTTCCGTCAAAACCTCGACTTCAAAGGACGGTACTGCAAGCTAATTTGTTTATATTAGACAGAAGACCATTTACTCTAAAAAAGATACTTGGCCCATGGCCAACTGTGGGCCTTCAAAAAAGAGCGTTTCTTGCTCTGAAAAAGTTTTTCGAGGACACCAACATTTGGGGAAAATATTAGGTATCAGATGATCCGAATACGCTAAATGAGTAACACAAACGTTGTTCGTGGTTTATAATTGGTTTATGTGGTGATCGCAACTTTTACGCAATATGTATAATTCTGTTCTGTACTTGCAGTGCATAACATGTGTTGTGTGTTTTGGCTGTTCAAAACATCTGACTTTATACAAGCGTATGTATACTGACCTAAAGCACAGAACTTTGCCACTCATGTACTGTTGAACTGTATATTTTTTATTCATCCAATGTTCTACTGAGTGCCATATTTTGTGTCGCTATTCTGCCTTTTTACGCAAATTTGGTTTTTTTGCCAAGTGACAAGGAGTAGCCGTTGCCACCATAAAGGCGCCAACCTCTCCTAATATTCGTTTCAATAAAAAAAAAGAACTTTCTTACGCTTCTTACGTTGCGCAACAACTTAACAGCCCCCTTATAGTTTTGCGAGCCTCTGTTCTAGAGAGGATTCATTGACTGAGACTGCCCTGCTAAAGACATATTCGGCTTTTACATCTCCATATTCTTAACATTTATTGTTTTGCAAGAAATAGGAGTCCCGAAGAGGACCAAGTATGACATCTTCAAGGCGCAGAACTACCATCAACATCTTCGAATGTTGGCTTGATAGCACTACGGTGGTGCTGTAAAGGTCGCATGCACCAGCATTCAAGCCGTCTTGTGACAATCCTCCTCCTCCTCCTCATCCTCCACATCATCATCATCATCAGCGTCATCATCGTCGTCATCACTCTCATCGTTATTACAATTATTAGCATCCTCGTCGCCATCATCAAATTCTACGCGCACTGCAATATGAAGACCAGAGGCCTTCAATTATGCCTGCCTTGCAACAGCCGACGAAGTCCTATGGCTGTAAATTTTGTTGTCTCATCCGACCACCTAACTATCTGCCCTTCTCAGGAGCGCTCGGCTCCCCTCGGCTCCCGTTCTGTCATTCTAACAGACCACCCATTGTATAATGGCAACCAACTGCCCAGCGTTTGGCGGCGAACTGCTAAATAGCTAAACCGTATCGCTTCAGCAATCATAGTCCTTCACTCATTTAACAGTTTGTGGTGTCGGGGAGAAGCCGGCAACACATTTTGCTTGTTGCTAAAATTTTTAAACCATAATAAATGAAGACATTCATTGACGAATAATTATATCCGCTCTAGACATTACAAGGCAGGTCCAATTTCTGTGAGTCTCCCAAGATTTCACCCTAAGACAGTGATTGGGAACTCAGAGGAGTAGCCTGGCTTTGATCTTGTTTTTACAGGCCGCATATGCTCGCATAAAGCCTAAATTCTGTCTTACACAAATTTAGTAGCGCAGCCGGTGCGCTATGAAACAACTAGTCAAAGTTGCCAGTAACAAATAAAGGAGAAATTACAGCACAATTAACAGCGTTTCTTGATCGGTGAATATTTTTGTCAACCTCCGACCTCGTTCTCTACCATACGTTCTATATGTGGCAATTTATTTTCTACTTTCTTTATGATCCGTTCAATCGGAATGACTACTTTGTGAACATAGACTTAATAATCTTCATTGACGAAATTGAGATTGTATCTACGCAATAACATTTACCATGTCCTTGTGTTTCTTTCTATAGATTTATTAGTCTTATTCTACTGACACGGTTGACTGACTTTTGTCTAATTGCAAAAACTATTCAAAATGTGTCGTTCTAATCCTGTTTTTGTTTCCTCTACATATAAGTGATTCATTGTTCAATGTGCAAGGTTCCCCTCATTGTTGAGGAGCCGGCAATACAATAGCTGCCAGTGTTTCCAGTTTCATTCATATAACCAGAATTGAATTATGGTTGTTTACGTGCCAGAACCACTATCTGATTATGAGGCACGCCGTAGTGGGGGATTTGGATTACCTGGGGTTCATTAACGTGCACCTAAATCTAAGTACGCAGATGTTTCGTATTTCGCCCCCATCTAAATGCGGCCGCTGTGGCCGGAATTCGACCCCGCGACCTCGTGCTTAACAGCCCAACAGAATAGCCACTAAGCCGCAAATAAGTAAACCAGGCTGTGGTAGTTGGCCAGCCTGGTGACTGGCGCTTCCAGTGCCATCGGTGTACTTTGGGTGATACATGTGGAAGATAAATAAGTTCATAATGTGTCACAGGGGCTCTCCCTTTTATCGTGTACCTTAATTCATAGGTTTGGCGTCTCCAGAACACACCGTTGTCGCATGAAGCGCCGTCAGTCATGCAAGCTGATTGTAGCGTTTCGATCGCTGAGCACTGTACATTCACTTATACGTGCGCAACCAGCTGGCCAAATTTATAAAGCTGTTTTGTTCTTAAGTGCTCTTCGCCATTGGCAGGCTGTCTTGCCTACTAATATATCCGGCATCGCGATTAGCTGGAAAATGCAATTTCATCGAAATACTAGTTTTTGGTGAGAACGGCCCCGTTTTCTCTCCTTGGAGCAAAACGCGTTGAGGAAGTGAGCTTAGCTAGCCAAAAGGGATTTCAATTTAGTGATATCTTTCAAGCAAGCTGATGTGAACTGTAATTAGCCGTCTTAAAACTGTTTATTAATTACTATAACACTGAGCTTCTTGGCAGACGGGACGCAATGCTGCTGAATGTGCGCGACAACAAATGTACCCACTGGTGTAATGAACACTCGCATTCTTCTGGTCTCTACTTGTACGTCTCTTCCACCGATGGCAATACGAGAAACTTGAGGGGAGAAAGTTAAGGTGAGTGGCAGTGGTGCCGGTGACAACATACGAGTCATGATGGATTAAATTGTTTTTATATGTAGTGGCAAATGTTCAGAACTACAATATCCCTCTCCTTTCCATCTCTTTTCCAGTGCTTAAAAGATTCTTAAACAATTATCTTAAAATAAATGTGTAGTTTCACGTTCAGAAGCTACGCGGCGGCCAATGAGAGACAGCGTATACACTGTGTAGGGCTCTAGAATAATTTTGATCACCCATGGTTGTTCAACGTGCACTGAAGGTATAAGAGGGCGGAGCGTTATTGCACTCTGCCCCGAAGCGTCCCCTGCGGCTGGCAATTGAACCCACGACTTCGTGTTTGTCATCACAACGCGGTAAACCACTGAGCCACTGCAGCATTATTCAAGTACGATAGCAGTAGAGGAAATGAGTGCATTGAATACCAATACAACATTTTTCACAAACGCCCGTGAACTGCCAAATGAATGTTGCAGAGAGGGATATGACATCCCAAACAGAACGGCGCAATCTGCAGTTTCTGCGATGCGACACAGATTAACGAAAGCACCGTCAAAAGAATTTCCCGCGTCAATTACGTGACACCGAACAGTTGCGGCTCTAACCAACGTGCCTGGCAAGCTATCACCACACGCCATCACTTTAGTACAACGCAGGCCTCACGCACAAGGCAGTACAACCACCGAAAAGCAAGGAACTGCCGACGTGTCAGCCACTGCATTCTTTGGTCAAGAAACAGCGGCTAAACAGTAAAAGAAAAAAATAGTTGTCGGTAGTGCAGTCTTACGGCAGGGGAAGAGCAACGCGCCGGAGCGTGGAGTGAATGGTGAGACTCCACAGGCGATGTGCTCGAATGGCTAGAGCCATGCGCTTCGAGGCAATGGCCATACGTTTACTCTGTAGTTTCGCACTCACTATGGACTGCAGTAAACCTTACGCACGCCATCAACACGGTTAATTTAATTAATTTAATTATGGGGTTTTACGTGCCAGAACCACTTTCTGATTATGAGGCACGCCGTAGTGGAGGACTCCGGAAATTTCGACCACCTGGGGTTCTTTAACGTGCACCTAAATCTAAGTACACGGGTGTTTTCGCATTTCGCCCCCATCGAAATGCGGCCGCCGTGGCCGGGATTCGATCCCGCGACCTTGTGCTCAGCAGCCCAACACCATAGCCACTGAACAACCACGGCGGGTGATCAACACGGTTAGCGTGAGTCTACACGCGTCCACTCTGCGACTACGAGCAGGTTCATCGTGCTCGTAATACAATTTAATCCACGTGACTGACCTGCTCTGTGGAGTCACGTGCCTGTTTCATAAACTGTCAGGTTGAGCATATACATACGATTGCAGAAGCCATGCGTTGCAATACGTGAATTGGTTAGAAAAATAGGACAATTAGCGGCGAGATAAAGTTGAGTATGGGAAATGAAGACACACAAAAAGGAAGCCTTCCTTAACTTCGATGTTTTATTTTTCTGTCATACTTTTTTTTTGAGGAAGAGGAGCGGGATAATCCTGCTACCTTACGCTAACTTCGACTTCTGTATGAACACCACGTGAAAAAAAAAAACGCAGAAATTGAAAGGTGGTTCTTAGATTTTATGGCAATGAGAATGGGCGCTTTTCCGAACAGCACACGAAGCTCCATCGTTTTAATGCGCGAAGTTGTTTCTCATATTAGTAATGAAAACGTATTTCTCACGAGCGTATAGCGCTAGAAAAAGTGCAATACGTTACTGGACTACTAAGCATGAGCAACTAATTTTGTTGCCGCAGATACGCCGTTTTGTCTTTTCTTAAAGGCTAGTATTAAGTTATGTGAGATATCCAGCTTGTAAAGGCATGTTATATAGCATAGTCGGAAAGGAAGCGTGAGTCATACAAACTGATTCAATCATATATTGTGTGTAAATTGAAGAAAAGGGTACCAGCGAAACACAAAAGACGCGCATACAACGAAAAGGCTTTATACACGGATGGACGCTGGACTTTCAACTGTACTTCATCTGAATTCACATTGCCGCACATGATCTCTGACGCATGCGCAACTACGCCTCCCAAGACCCGTGCATCAATGTGAGTTTTTTTTTATCACCTTTTACCCACTGTTGCGGCTTAAGGGGGCGTTAGGGCAAGGAACCCACCAAGCCCATCGTCTGCTACGTCAGGTTGTAGAAAATGAAGTGAAAAGGGTTTATTCGCTTAGTTACACGGTTCCAGTAAGGAAGGCCACTCCATGCAGGAGCAAGTTAGACGTCCAAGTTCACGTCAGGACCCTCTGTCCTCACTCTCGAAAAGTCTCCGCTTTTAATCCTGTCGTCTTGACTATAGGCGAGTCGACTAGGCAAGCTGAAGACTGTACAGAATCAAATCACCATCGTCGACTCGGTTGCGATACCACGTCCATGCTCGCTATAACCCACAGTAACTCCGCCTCCGAATAGACTGGTTTGGGATATGTGGCAAGAAAGGAACCTGCACCTCTCAGGTAGTCGACGTTATTCCCCTCCTTTTCATCCTTCGCTCAGGCTTCCAGGTATAGGGCGGGGGGAGGTCCTTTTGTGGGACCCGTCAAGAGTTGGTGTCCACGCTGCGTTGACCTCTGGATAGGCGGTGATGGATGGGTGGTGGTTTGACTCGTGGCAAACGTCCAATTAAAGCCGTTGTGGTGTTGGGACCCAGCACTACCTGATAGGTAAGCACGTTCCTTGTCGGCTAAACAGAAACACTTATCAGTGGCCCAGTATTTTTTCTCATTTCCAATGTGAAAGGCTTCTAAGATATTAAGTTCATAAGGCACCAACTGGCCCAAGAGCTAGCGCTAATTGTGTAGAAATTGTGCCCCATATTTCTGAAACATCCCTTCGCATCGACCCATACGAATCAGCTGCGCAACAAAGTGCGAACCTCGGGTGCGAAGGATACCTGTCTAACTATGCACCTGGACGTTTTTCTTGGCAGGGATTTCTTTCTCTTTCGCTGCAATCCACGTGGCTTGATGTCGTAATATTAAGGAAAGCATTATGTTCTTGTGCTAAAGATTCAATTATATCCCACTCGCATTACCACAACAAAAATAAAAAGCTCATCGTACATGTGTTGGTGCTTAGGTTAACGACTAGATGCCTTTTAACTGTTGTCTTTAAATACTAGTGGCCGTTCCATTATCAGTGGTACTCGTTATTAGGCTTCCTCCAAGCAGGGGGAAGCAAATATTAAGGGAAGGACTTTGCTTTCTTGTGCACCGATCCCATGACCGCAAGGACAGGCATTAAGCACGCCATTTGCAGCAAGGTTCATGCGAGGGAGTAATATGCCAAGCTGAAAGCCCTTCCGTTACCCAGGTAAACTGTGCGCGGCAAGCCGCTCGTACGTTGACATTACGTCAGGTGTCGATCTGATTTGCACGTGTTCGGTATCGTTATTGGATGTGACTTGGCGAAGCGAAGCTTACATTTTTCCGAGCACGAACCCACCGCGATAGCTCAGTCGCTATGCCGTTTAGCTGTTGAGCTCGAGGTTGCGAGTTCGATCCCGGCAGCAGCAGCTGCATTTCTGCTGGGGCTGCATGCAGAAACGCTGGCGGACTGTTCATTGGGTGCACGTTAACGAACCCCCAGGTGGTCAAAGCTGACCAGGAGTCCACTACGGCGTGCCTCATCATAGTTTCGGCATGTAAAACTCAAGAATTTGTCTCATTTCCTAATTTTTTTGCCGAACGAAAGAACACAGACTAAATGCGCGCCTCGATGTGCGAGAAATAGAGACATCGCCTCTGTGATAATATCAGGCCTACATTTTTACTTATTGACGGTGACCGCTTTTCACGGGACTATCACCCTCATTGACTTATTTCTCGGCTGAAGACGCGCATTCCGTGTTATAAATTTCATTAATATTGTCTTAAATTCTATACAGAAAGACTCTTGACTAATCAGATTGGGCGCGCGACGGCAATAGTGCCATAGATTGTCAAATGTACGCGGACACCAGCGAGATTGTCTGCAGTGCGAGATGATGTGCGTATTAATATCTGATTAGATTTGAACTGCTTCAACCGTGCATCGATATTGAACGACCAGCCACCATGCTCGCTGCTATCGCTTTAATTTGGGTTCTGCGTGTTTTTCTTGGCTGAAGTTTATCCCTCACAAAGTTAAGAGTCTTAACTCACACCCTCGGTAGTATTTCTCGTTCTTCGCCGTCACACCACCGTGACAATATATATTAAACATCGACCGGCAACTCGATAGGTGGCTATGAAAAGAGCGTATTTGAATAGTTGCATAGTGAAAAAAAACACATCTGCAAGGAACGCAAGAGCGAAACAAAAGAGTGATTTATTTCACCCTCCGGACAGTCGACGCGCTGGCTACGCTTGTCATGACTCCCTTAATTTAATCATCGCGTCCTGTTTTCGCCCCATTGTTATTTATATAATATTTTTGCATCCAATGAACGCAAATAAAGCTGTTATTTACCTCGAAAAGACAGCTATTGAAAGGTTCAGATGAGCGACAATACCAAAACAAAAACGCTCGGATCTCCATGTGCAAGCTGCTGCAAGCAACACGGGAACACGCGTCGTGTCTCGGCAAGAGAAAACAATTTGTTTACGTCAGCCGAGATCCGCGTCGCAAACCTGACAGAAACCTTGCTTCCAGCCAACAGAGACAAAAATCATTCCGCCTGTTTGTATAGCATGTCAGCAAATAAAAAAAAATAAAGAAAGCGGCAGCTTTTCATTGCCTGCACTGTTCCGCGATACTGTCGTGTGGAACAAGACGCTTTTCTTTTATTTCCTTCTTTCTTTCTTCCTGAAGGCAAACTAAGCGCTGCTTCTGCAGCTATGGTGCTCCGACAAGCTCATGAATTCTTATCTTGTTGGTAGGCTCAATTCGCTCTTAGTTTATTTATGATTCCTATATCGGTGACATACAGTATAGAAGGGTAAGTGAATCAATGTTTTTCAGAATGTTGCCCTTGCTCAAACTACGTCCAGAAATTAACCAGAGAACGACCCTGACATCGACATTTTTTATATCACCTGAATTCGAGTGTCTTCAGTAGGCCTATTGTACTTCCTGTGTGATCATTGGTAGCTAGCATGGAATCAGTAAGCATCAACAAGCAATGAACGCATTCGCAGGTGTCGATCTCTATGTGACAGAAAGCAAATCGAATTAGGAGTTCTATAGGCTATAAGAATACAAGTACTGCCTGACTTGCATTCTTCAATTACAGCAATGGCAATATTTGTGCAATTAATTATTTCCTTAATTGAAATTTTATTTAGAGAAAGTGTGTTAGTTTGTATTAGTACTCGCTATTGTCACGCAGCTTCTTATCTCCGCCGCTGCAATGACTATGTGTCAGTAAAAGTCAGTCTCTGTTTCTCGAATCCACCTTTATGTTTAGTAATACGGAACTTTTGTAAGAAGAAGCACGAGTTTTAAGCCTTCTCCTTCCTGATTGGTCAGCATATTACAGCGTCACGCGTGACGCAGCTACCACTCCCTTAAGAAATCACAAAACAAAGGCTTTTCAGGCGAGCACATTGTGTCGTCTCAGAGAAACAGCCGAGTGGGTCTTCACGCAGCAAACAGTCCCACAGCAGCCACGCGCCATCTTATCCCTTCACTTCCGTATTTGAGTTGCAGCCGCTTCCTGAAGCAATCTCGAGTTCAGGGCAAACATAGAAGTCCTGCTCTTTAACGCAGTGAAGGTGACCGACGTCTTTTTATTGCTGTGTGCACTTGTGTAAATTTGTGCTCCGTTCTGTTCTCCTTAGGGGCAGCAAATGGGCAGCGTGCCGTTCAATAAACCTGCCTTAGCGTACTTCTGGGGAAAACTTAATGCAATGGAAAAAGGTTTCGCATCGTATAATAAATCTCACGAAGTTTTTCTTCATCCAACCCAAGTTGTCGCTAGTTATATGCGGCTCTGCAAAACGTACTTTCGGAAACATAAACAAAGTTGTTCCTCAGTTTGCTTCTTTTTTCTTCTTATTTCGCATGTTCTTATAGGCATGTCTATACCTGTGAATGTGTCGCGCTGGTTGCTCCTTGCCAAATAAAATGAGCGCACTTATATTCCTATCTTATGTAAATAAATTTTTTTTATTCTTTACTTTACAAATACTTCTGTTTTCTGTCAGTAAGCTGTTCGGTGCAAACTGCTAATGAATTTTATCTTATGAAATAAGTCTTACCTCGAGCTCACCATTGTGCAGTATTCCTAAGAGAGGTGTGTAGAAAAATATAATACCGAAAAATATGTCTCAGCAAAGAAAGAAAGAAAGAAAGAAAGGAAGGAAGAAAGAAAGAAAGAAAGAAAGAAAGAAAGAAAGAAAGAAAGAAAGAAAGAAAGAAAGAAAGAAGCCCGGAAACCCATGCACCGATAAGAGCTAAAGAAAACCCGTAGCAGCGCCCCGCAAAAAGATAAAAAATGAGTAAATAAGTAATAAAAAAATGAACTTTATGACGCACGCGATTACAAAATATGACGACTTAGTTTACGCAAGAGAGTAATTGACAGAATCCTACCGCTCACGTGAGTACCTTAAGCGGGTGATACAGAAACATCAGCTGGCAAGGATCGCCATTTTAGTGCTAACGATCGCGACACAAGGGAAATTGTAGCGCGAACAATTCGAAAATAAGTCGTGGTTACACACGCCAATTAGCCTGCATTTATGATAGTGGTTTAATTGCAAATACACAAGACTTATTTAGGATAATGCTTCGCTCAGAAACCGGCTATGGGGCGAGAACACGTCACACTTCCATATAGGGACGCGGCACTGTTGTTCTGGTCATTTACGTTTTGTTCACTTTTTGATTTGTGCTGATCGTACGCTGACCACACGCAAGGAAGATAGCTCATTTCAGAAGCACTAACGCAGAGCACAACTAGGTGAAAGAGTTTTTTAGCAGAGCTAGAAAACGAACCAACCAGCGAAAGTTAAAGCTCTTAGCAACAACAAAGTGACAACATCGCACCTCTCTCCCGGCTTTGTACGCCAAGAAATATAGCCATACCAGCTCACCCGCTTCTGAACGTCACATAAAGAACATTCAATTGACGCATTCCAGCGCAATAGCAAGATTTCAACCAATATGTGAATTCCGACGGCAAAATAGCCTAATATATGATCTACGTCAGCTATCGAGTGTGCTGGCATAAGTCTAAAACTATAGAAAACTATGTAAAACAATCGACAACGTAACATTGCATTTACTCTAAAACACTAAAGCAGGTCCGTTCGAAAGCAGCTGTCGGTGACCGAATCCGCTGGTGACAGTCCTTTTTAAAAAAATTTGAGACATGTTAAAAAAAGTTTGGAGGACACTTAAGCATCGCCTTTAAGAGTGAAACGCGATAGCATTCAAAGATTTCTGAGTGCTTCTCACGATACCCGGTAAGTGCAGCGTAGGTAACCATAATCTTTACCGGGAAACGCTCGCGGCGGACGCTATGCAAGAAGGCGGGCTTTCTGGTCGAAGCGCGGCCTCTTGAAGGGGCCGCGATGGATGGATGGATGTTATTAGCGTCCCCTTTGGAATGGATCGGTAGGTTGCGCCACCAATCTCTTGCTATTATACTGTCTAATGTCCTACCTAGCTTAAAGAAGAAAAACAGAAAAGAAATAAAAAAAAACCACGAGGAACTCCCAAAACCAAAATTTTTTATCCCCTATTGCGAACTTTGTTTTTGTACGTCTCCGTTCTTTCTCGTTTCCCTACTTTTCTTCCACCGATCTTCAAATCGCCTCTTACTAATCTCTATTGCGGACATATTTACTTTTCCCCTGCTCTCGCTGAAACCAAGGGATTCAAGTAGGCCAGTGGTGCCTAAATCGACCGCTAGGCAGATAGATGTCCTCACATTCTAATAAAACATGCTCCACCGTTGTCCCACGCACACGCTTCTTCTTCCTTCTTATATCTCACTTTATAAGTGAGTGTTCTAAGGCGACCCTGATTTCGCTTCGAAAAGTAATGAGCTTCCCTTTGAGTTATCATAAATTGTTTCTTTCCTGATTTCGTCTTTTTCCTCTTAAATAGTTACTCACTGCATGTTTCTTTTCCATTGCCGCCATCCATGAGATTATTTCAGCCTCTCTGACTTTCCGCTTGACGTTCTTTGTTGCTGTGTTGCTCCCCCTACAGGCCGCATACTTGATGGCAAGCTTCCTAGTTCTTTTCCTCCAATGTGAATCCCTGTTTTTCCTGTACAGATATCTCAACCCTCTCCCAGCCCATTTACTTTCTTTCATATTCCTCAGTCGTTCTTCATAATCAATTTCAGTGTGAGCTTCCCTCACTTCAAAATTTGTCCAGCCCATATCACCCTGCACAGCTTCATTCGTAGTCTCGCCGTGAGCGCCCAATGTGAGGCGTCCCACTGACCTTTGGTTGCCATCGAGTCCTGATTGTACCCCTGATTTCCAGCAAGCAACTGTATTTCGAAAAGTAAGTCCTGGAACCATTACACCTTTCCACGTACCCCGGAGCCCCTCGTACGTATTGTATCACCGGAGCACTCTGTTTCGCCATGGCTGCATTTCGCTTCCCCTTTACTGTTATTGTTTTTTCCTGTGTTTCCACATATATATATATATATATATATATATATATGGACTTCATTTATCCATATGCCAAGGTATTTATATTCTTTTACCCAGGGTATTTCCTGGCCCTGTATTGTCACTGTCTATTAACTGTTTTCACTGAATACCATAACACCTGATTTTCTAACGCTGAATCTCAAACCTACATTCTCGTTTTCCTGTCCACAGATATCAGCCAGACGTTGCAAATCACTTTGCTTGTTAGCTAACAACACGATGTGGTCCGCATAAAATAAACGTCGAAGCTGCTTCTCTACTACTGTACCAGCCTGTTTGTATGAGAGATTAAACCCGAAACTCGGAGGGGAGCGCCTTCTGGAACTTATTCAAGGAAGCGGGCGCGCTGCTCCGTGAACTCTAGATATTTACCCGCCGGCGTGCGCAAATGGCGGCCGCCGTCTCCGGTCTGTTGGTTGTAGAAACACTGGAAAGGGGAGTTGTTTGAGTTTTCGCGTAATAGAATGATGTTTTCTCGTATATTTAAATTACAATCAGAGAGCTATCATGTGTATAGCTTGTTGGCAAGTCGTAGTTTACGATTCCTGTGCGTATTTTAGCTTGAGAAATTTAATTACTTCAGTGAATTCCTTGCGTCACATGAGCGGGCTGGCTATGTGTGGTTCGAAACTTCTTTTGCCGCCGCGGGAGGCCGACGCGGAATTTTCTGTGACCCGGGCTCCGTAACGCTATATCGCGTTCAAATTGTCAGGCTGTAGTCATAGGAAGCTCGCGCCCTCATCTTATCAACGCAAGTGGAAGCACCAACGCCACGGATTCCAGATGCGGACATAGCTTTATATGCGGAGAATCTGCTAGTCTTTTCAGTTTCTCCTCGTCTGTCCTAGTGAAACCTTTACCTAGCACGTTTTCACCCCACTCGTCATACAACAGTCAGCTGTGCTAATAGCAAACATTATCTCCAAAGCCATAGTTTAATAATCACTTTGTTTTATGCAAGAAAACTTAGGCAGGTGTGCACAATACTATTGTGGCTGCTATATAAAGCGATTGCTATGCTAAGGGACCCTAATAACACGTCTCTTTTCTTATACAGTCCACTAGTATCGTATATGTTGGTCGTAAACTTATTTGTATATCAGTCTTATAAGATTTGTACGGACTGCGTATTTAAAAGTCATGCGACAGCAATAACTGGTCTGTGGGGCGTTTACGAAGTTATAGATATTACGAGTTTATAGATATCTGAAAAAAATATTTCTGCATTTTCTAACCTTCCCTTTCAAGCAATGCGTAATCTTGGACCTGAAAGCACTGTACCATAAACATTGCACCGCAAACACTGCACAGAAAGCTATATTATCTCTTTCTTCAAGCAGCGTCGAATTGTGTATGCCAGCGTTTACAGCAGCTACTTGCGAACTGAGAAGTTGTGCACGAAACTGTGAATACCATTACGCATGTGTCGTAGTGCTTTAGGATGCAGCGCACTGTCACGGCAAAATTATTGCGATCTAGCGTCGGCATGCGCTGCAGCAACAGACGTTATGTTTACTTTGTCAATTACTGGCAACAGAAGGGAAATAACTAGAGCAGCTTTAACAACGACCAGAAAAAAACGCGAAGCACCATTTACAGTAAGCACACATTCGCACCTCGAAAAGAAACAGAAGTCAAAGGGCGAGCACATAAATAGGAATGTAAAGAAAAAAATGTCACGTGAGAAATACAAGGTACTCTACTGGCTTCGCCTTTTCCCAAATACAGGTAATTAGGCACGAGCCGACCTCCTCAGGCAATGAGGTTCTTGTACGTGTACACTCTTGCTGTGCGGCAAAGAAAAACAAGAGGTCGGGAGCAAGGCAAACATTGCGGTCCGTTGGACAAACGTTCAATCCTAAGTACAGTTCGACAGAAGGAGAAGGAAGGAGAGAGGGAAGTCAAGCCAAAAATAAGCAACCGAACAATGAAGAAAGTACGCGGAGAAAAAAAGTGAGAAGTATACTTAAATACACAGAAGGGCGACACGACAGTGGTCCTTCTGCGAGAAGTGCTATCTTTCGGCGACTCAAAGGACTCTCTATGGGACCACATTAGTATGTGCGACGAATATGGAAGAGCAGCTCCAAATGCAGCGAACATTCGTGTAAGGCGCAGCGCGAAATGCGCGTCGGCAAAGACCACTCGTACGCGCCCCTTCTAATGGCTGATCAGGAGAGCAAACTGCTCCAGCGCGTACTTGCCGCCCACCGCTGCCTCCAGAGGACGCCGGGAATTAGGCGAGCTGGTGTTGCCCTAAGATGTGTCTCCCTACTCTTCGGGCTGCGTCGCCCTCTGACGAAATGAGCTTTTTCTCTCGGCCTTCGCTGGCCGCTTACTTCGGCTGCTTGTTTTCTCTCGGTCACTGTAGATCTCTTGCGGCAATAAGAGTAGCTATATCGACGTGTTCATAGGTCATTTTCTAATATGTTGTAAGGCAGGCACAACGACACGACAGACAAGACAATTGAGACAACGCGCAGCGCTGTATGTTGTGCGTTGTTGAGTATAATGCGTCTAGCTGGTTTAAATGCCAACTGCAATAAAGCTTTGGGTCTTGAGATAACACCTCGTTTCCGGTAACGTTTGTACATAGCGACCTCCATGAATTATTCCTCGTTTAAATATGAGTAAGTAGTAAAAGACAAGACCATTCTTAGAAGCAGAGATCCTAATACTATGGCCGAGCGTCTCACTGGCGCGGAACGAAAAGACGTCGTTGCTTACGGTACCTAAGGCAGATTCAGTGCCCACCTTCAAGTGTTCACGTGACTAGTGCTTTTTACCTTCCCTTGTTTCCTTCCTTTCGCACCTTTAGCCCCTTTCCCCAGCGCAGGGTAGCAAACAGGACGTGCATCTGCTTAACGTTTCTGCCTTTCTTTGCTTCTCTCTCCTTCTCTCTGTTGAGTTCTTCGGCAAATGTCTTTCGCTTGGCCAACTGTCCTCGGTGATACTCATTTTCAGAAAAGCATGATATTTTGTACGTGAAATTCCATACAGAATAGCGCCGGCCACTGAAACATTTCTAGAGAACAGATGGAGATATAAGCCGATTCATTACCTACATGCTCCATCTGATGTTTTAGCGTCTTCAATTCTTATACGGGGGCTTTGTTGGATCAACGTTGCAAATAAACTAACGCTTAAAAGAAATCGCTAAATAGGTGAGCAAACAACACAATAGTCCATCCCTGGACTTTAACGACATTATTGATTTGATATTTCTGTTCCGAAATAGATATGGCACTTGAAATATGGGTATGCGTGAAAAGCTGCTGTATATGAGTCACAGTGCGTGTTAAGTGTCCGATAAAAGATATGCAAAGTGTTGATAATTATTTCTGCTCCCTCAGTAACATGCCATCAGGAGACAATAAGAGATGTCTGCGGAAGCTATAAAATATATAAATCATGAGCCACTCAACTTTCTAAAGGTGGATGACCAGCGAAGCTGAGTAGCGCTCGACAAAGAGGTGACACATAATTTTGAACGACGGTACGAACATATTTATTGTCTTGATCGGTTGTCATTGTGTCGAAAAATACACACATACATTTATGTTTATACGTCCGCGTTAATTAGTCTGATACATTCGTTGTGTACATTCATGCTTTCATTTCGCGATATACTGAGGCAAAGAATTTCAGACCGAAATCACCGCAGTGACTGGCAGTGAGCCAGTGCCGTCAGCGCCTTCACAGGGGAGAGGCAGTACGGGAACGCTGGCAGGATGAGCGGCAACGGAGCCAGCTGTGAAAGACGACGACGACGACGAACGCGCGAGCTGTAACACGAGTCATTACTGATGATGATAGTTTTTGCTCACGCAGATTTGTTGACGGACACGAAAAATGCGCGGAACCCTGGCCACAAACAGCTTCGCTGTAAAATATCTACGGATCTTTCGATCTTCGCCAATCGGTTTAAGCAAGGTTTCATTGATGTTTGTGAAGAACGCTGTTTCTGCTTGGTGATCGTTCGCAAGTAGATGCCGTGCCTCATAATCAGATCGTGGTTTTGGCACGTAAAATTCCCTAATATAATTTTTATGTAGAGGCCACATGACACAGTTGGGCACATTTCCCGTGGGAAACGCATCGCTCAACATAAACATGCGGCACTCGATCAGCACATGCCACGCATGCTGACGAAGGAATAAGGTCGATAGAACGACCACGACGGCATGGTGATGACTGCAAGACGACGTCTCGATAACGGCAGTGGCGTAACGGTCATTGGATGACGGCTATGGTGAGACGTCAGTGATATGACGACGACGACGACGTCACAATATGATGATGATGGTAAAACGGTTACAACAGTATGATGACGATGGCATGACGACAATATTATAACGGTGTTGGAAGGAGGACGGCAGTGTGTCGAACACGGCATGACGGCAAAGAGTTGATGAATTATGAATGACGATGACTAAATGACGACCGTGACCTGACGACAAAACTATGACGACAGTTGGAATCGCTAATACAGATTGGCAATGATGGAACGGCCCGGCGTCATGACTGTGACTTATGACTCGCAGTGACGACGACGGACTGAGGATGACAGAATAACGATGGCGGTATGATCATCACGGCGTGGCGATGGGATGACGACGGCAAAATGATTGCGGTAGTGCGACGGCGACGGCATGCCGACAATCTTCTGATCACGACGGCTTGTTGACTAGGGCATGACGATAGTGGATTGACGAATAACAACAGAATGACTGCGACAGAGCGAATATGGCATCACCGAAAAGGCATGACCACTCTAGACTGGAAACGACGATACGTCTACAATGGCGCGACAAATACGGCATAATGTGAATGGAATGGCGAAGCGGGAATGACGACGAGGCAATGACAGTGATGGAAAGATGGCAATGGCGGCATGACAAAGGCATGACGGCAAAGGATGACTTGCAGTCACCACAACAGAATAACGACGATGGTACAACCACCCCGACGTTACAACAGAGGAAAGATCGCAGTCATATGGCAGTGAAGATTGGAGTGCCGCTTTGCGTAAGAGCTATTTGGCAAGACAGCAGTAGTAGTAAAGCGAATGTTGAAGGAAGAGGCTCAGAGTTTCGCTCCAAAAACCCGCGAATATCTCGTTCTGTGGGAAACTGTTTAGGCGACGCTTTCAGTGGTGTTTGTGAGGAAGGATGTTCCAGCTGCTCCAGGAAGGATGTTCCAGGCCACACGTCTCAGTTCGACACATTTTCCCTACGAACTGGTTCGCTTAACTCTGGAATGACGGTACGCATAAGTACTCCATAAATAGTTTATTCCATTTCTTAATGGGCAGAACATATCGAAAATATGCATAATCAAGGAAAATAAAAAAAATGTATATTGCGTAAGCTTTTCAGTAACAGGGGAAACACGAGGCATAAAACTGAAAGTGCGCTTCACCCAAGCCATAGTAAACGAACCCATAGGTATGGCTTCGTTTACGACATGGACAAGATTATCCTTGTGTGTATTGCGCCTACAGTGCGCATCCGCATAGTGGATAACGTGTATATAGTATCTCTTTGTACCATAACATAATCAGCCGCCACCTACCTTTCCTTGTATTTCCCACTTCCCGTTTCCCCAGTGAGGAGTTGCAGGCTAGAGACACGCTCTCCAGGCCGACCTCTCCTCCTTTCTCTTCATTAAAATCTACTCCTCCTCCTACGACGGCAATGAGACGACGATGCTAAAACGATTACAATGGTATGACGACATTGACGATTGCAACATTAGTATGATGATGCTTGATTGACGACGGCTGTATGACAACGAGTGTGTGTCGACGACAAGGGCGACAATGACGACTACAGCATGTTGACGCTATATCTCATGTCCACGTTTGAGTGTGCCACTTGCCGCCGTAGACTACTTCTGTTTGCAATGTGCCCAACATTTATTGGTACCATGTTCGGTGCCCGCCAATTGTGAAAGTTTTCAATTACTCGTAGCAGCCGCACGGATGACAGTGTACGACGACGACCCAATAATGATCAACAGTAGAGTTAGTAAAGGTAGGAGTGCCATCCTTTGTATGAGATATTCGGCATGACAAAAGCCAGCGGCAGCGGGAAAGTCGCCGGGAAAAAATGTTTCGCTTTACAATCAGCGCGAAAATTATGTAGGACGATTACGATACTCCCTTGTGCAAAATTTGAGTGCAGCTGTATACGCGTTTTCATTTCGCAGTATACTGAGGCAAATAATTTGCGCCCAAACTCACCACATTGACTGGCTGTGGGTCAGTGCCGTCAGTGCCTTCGCAAAGGAGGGGCAGTATGGGTACGCTGGCATGATGAGCGGCATCGGTGCCAGCTGTGGAAGAAGACGACGATGAACGTGGCAGCTGTGGCCCAGCTGCATTCGCGCGGTTACGCCGAGGGA
Source organism: Dermacentor andersoni (assembly GCF_023375885.2). Classification (NCBI taxonomy): domain Eukaryota; kingdom Metazoa; phylum Arthropoda; class Arachnida; order Ixodida; family Ixodidae; genus Dermacentor; species Dermacentor andersoni. The sequence continues at coordinate 98,826,342 of NC_092819.1, read as the reverse complement.
CACCGATGCTCAACCCAGGATCGGACACCTGAATACTGCTCTCTAAAACATAGCAAGGCAATAGAGTATCACTTAACTACTACGTAGTCTGCAATACAATAGTACAGCGAAGCTGTCTATGGCTAGAGCAAGATGTTTGTTACCGAGCAGAAAACCTCTCCACCACAACGCGAGCGAGTGAGCGCAACACCGAAGGTGAGGGAGCGAGAAAGGAAAAGAGAACGTCTCTTTCGTGCTCACATGTCCTATGTGTTCATAAGTCATGTTTTATTATTTCCAAGGCTGCGTTTTCTGATCAGGTAACTCGTTTACTGGATGCTGGTTATCAGGAAGAGATTGTTTCATCGGTGTGTGAAAGTATAGTTCGTGGCGTCAAAAGTATAAATGGCCAAGGTGGCAAAATTAAATTAAAGGAAGAAAGGCAAACGCAGTAGTACCGTATGTGCACAAGTTGGCGCATGGGCTTAAGAACGTCGGCTCAAGGTGCAGCATCGATGTTCGTTTTTCTGCGATATATGAGATAGGTCGCATATTCCAGTTAGTTGACAATATGCTGAAGGATGAGCAAGTAAAGGGAAAGTGCACTGTCAATAATGTGAACTGGTCGATCACTTGTGTTAAGCAGGTTGCATATGCCATTCCATTGTCTTGTGGTAGAGAGCACGTGGGAAAACCGAGCGCTGTGTGAATGTTCGACCTAGGGGGCATGAGCTACCTCTTCAAGGAGGTTGCGACACTTCATCTCCCGGAGCATCGCAACTCGTATGGTTGTCGCCCCTATTTTAAAAAGCTAATGTCATTTATAAACCCGCGAGCCAATTGACAAGAGAAATCGCTGAGGCTTACAATATAAAGATTAGGGACACGACATGTATCAGCGAGCCGTCTATCGCTCTTCTTAACAAGGAACTGCGTTACCTTTGTCACTTTTGATTATGCGTCAGTTGGTCACAGTTGCATTGGTGTATCTCTGTGTGTCGTGCATGTCATGGTTTTTGGACTGGCACCTAAATATATATATATATATATATATATATATATATATATATATATATATATATATATATATATATATATATATATATATATATATATATATATATATATATATATATATATATATGTGTGTGTGTGTGTGTGTGTGTGTGTGTGTGTGTGTGTGTGTGTGTGTGTGTGTGTGTGTGTGTGTGTGTGTTAAACGTATCATCAATAAAATATCAGTTGAGAGTCAGCGCCGTGTCGTCGTTCTTTACCTTTTGTTTTGTCCGTGTCTTTTGTTGCGCTGTTACGAACCTTACAATGACTGTTTGTGCTCTTCGGACGAAACTGCGATTTCTTCTTTTTTATTCACTTGCAGTGCGAAATATAAACATGCTGACATATAAACCGCATCGGAGTCCGGCATATTCCCCTTGGGCAAAGCGTGCCTTCACTCCTAGCGTTTAATTCAGCGTGCGCCTTCTTTCACTTTTTTTTGTTGATCGACCAGCGCTTTCAAATTTTTATAATGTAAACCACAAACGCAGTAAAATAATTGCGAACTCGTGAAGCACTCAGCGGTGTACCACTGGTTCCCTGAAACATTAATCAGGAAAGACGCACGCATCATTTTCATTGTCAGAGGCAAAGAAATTTCTCGTCTTTTCAGATGTAAACGAGCGCGATAATGAGCTAATTTCGAGCCGTGGTCACAGCTTTGTTTCCAGGAAAGTTATCTTGAATTGTAATAATCGATAGAAGCGAGCTAGCAAGCGGCTGTTTTGTGTGCGTCTGTTCATTCGGCGCGTCTTGTACTTCATCTTCAAATTTCAGATTGAAGAGAACGAGCTTTGATGCCATTATACTATGTTACAACACAGTTATTGTATCGAAAATACGTTCTATGTACAATAAACAGAAGAGAGAAAAAGGCACATGATTAAAAAACAAGCACTTCTATCGTTCACTGCAGGAAAATCTTGCCGCTAGCTGTTAAAACACGACGTGATATTCGAATGGGACTTATGAGCCCAAAAAGAAGGCCATTCAACGTCTAAGCTTAAGTCGGTCGAAGACAATGTCTTCCTGAACGAATTGGGGATGGGAGTGGGGCGGAGCCACTGCACACGGCACTCTATCGCGCCGCTCCTCCCGTGAGGGGAGTAGGAGGAGCATCGGACTGCACCATTTTTCAGGATCGGCCCACGTTCTTATAGTGTGCTATCTCTGGAATTGCCCCACACAAAAGCTTGAAGCATAGCCGATACGCGAAAGAGCATAACTCGTCAAGAAGGACAACGTATTTACATAGGCTTACAGGTCCCGTTAGAAAGCCCTTATGACACAGTGAAATTTCTTAGATGAAGATTAACGACCAAAGTCCGACTTCACACTTCCTTAGTTCGAAAGCACTCAGCCTGGCTGTGAGATGCCCCGCAGTTGCTAGATCCGGATTAATCTTGAGTGTTGAACCTATACGTTCCTTTAACCTGTTTCCATGTAGCAGCACACGAGCACGCTTCCATTCATCTTTCGTCTGAATTCGTCCACGGTGGCCGAGAACCCTTAAAATTAATTTTAAACCATTCACGGGAGAAGTGCACGTACAAAACGACATAACCCGACCGTTCACGGCTATGCTTTGTGCATAACCCGTAACATGTGCAGTCTTAACTAAAACGCAGAGCAGGCTTTCGGAAAGAATGGAGATAAAGATGCGTATCAGTGCACCGTTAACGACGGAGTCAAATATGCTGCCTGAAATAGAAAGTAGACAAGAGGACAGAAATTTATCTATCTAAGGTACAAAAATGACAAAGTATATCTATAAATGTGTTTAAATGCCTATGTGTAAATGTGTTCGTACACATTTAGGTAGGGCTCCGAACAAAATCGCCTGCTTCAATTGAAGCAGGAGAAGGAAGACCAATATCAAGTGAGCCAAGCCGGAAAGATCATCTTCATCGCTAAAGAACAAGAACAAGTTAATCTTCGTCAAAAACGACAGTGAAAAGTAGAACTATCTCCCACACTTTGCTTACATTCTTCCAGCGAAGCTGTATATGGCTAGCCAATTCGTCCGTCCGTCCGTCTGTCCCCTGTATGCCAAAAACTCCTCCGGCGCAACCCCATGCGCATGCGCGAAAAAAAAGAGAAAGAGAGGCGCGTGATTGGCTGCGCCAGTAGTGGCGTCGTTGCACTCCGTCGCAGCCGAGCGCGCGCGCAGCAGCTTCTCTCCTGCTCCGAAATGGGTACGCCACGCGTTATACGTACTGCTGAGGAGCAGGCAGCTTTCAATCAGCAACCCCGCGAGCAGAACTGGGAATGAGCTCGTGTACGCCTTGCCGGAGCCGCAACCCGGGCACAAGAACAGGCTCGTGCAGCCGACAGCAAGCAGCAACTGCGTACCGAGGATGCGGCAGCCTACCAAGCCGTCGTTTAAGAAACCGTGGGGATTAACTCAGTGATAAACACCGGGGCCGCACGTTTCAGCTTCGCTGGTTAACCATCGGTACGGAGTGCTTGGGCGGTGATTGTTATTATTATTTATTATACCTCAAGGGCCCCGTGCGGGATATTACGTGGAGGGTGGGCACAGTAAATACAAAACCGTAATGGTTGTGAATAAAAATCTGTACACAGGCAAAAATGAATTCGAGTCAGTTACTGAATGCAAGACACAGGAAATAAAATAACAATGATGCGCAACAGTATATATGATAATTCAATGGGTTAACATGGATGTCCGTGATTTCTTCAATCACTGGTTTGAATTCTGCAAGGTCGGTGATTGTAGCGATGTGTCTTGAAGGGCAATTCCAGTCATGCGCGGTGCGAATAAGAAATGACTGATGAAATGTTGTAGTATGGGCACGTGGAGGAACTACGGCGTTTGGATGGGTGCTGCGAGACATGCGGTGGACGAGAACGATGAGCTTGTTGTTAGGTGATAAATAGTGAAAGAAAACTTATGATCAAGATTTAGTCGAGATATTCTGCGGCGATGAGCCAGAGCGGGTAGATCAAGTCGTGATTTCAATGCTGTTATGCTAGAGTTGTGTGACTAATCTCTCAAGATGAATCTAGTACCTTGGTTGTTGACTAATTAGAGCGTTTTAATTAGGCTTTATTAGAAGGGTCGTATATTGCACAAGCATATTCAGGTTTTGGACGGACGAGGATGTTGCAGCTAAGAGCTTAATAAATAGCGACGGATGTAGCCTAAGACGAGGTTTGCAGAATTAGTAACTTGTTAAACATGATTGGTCTAAGTTAGATCAAGGTAGAGGACAGTTGTTATAGTGTATTCGAAGGTGGAAAAATTGCGACAACGGTGAAATGAAATTATTACAGCTTTATTAACTTTGATATACATCAACCAAATTTTACACCAGTCTTCGCTATGATGAAATTCGTTGAAATTCGTTGAGGAGGATAGAAATATTGGATGAGTCTGTTATAGGGCAGTAAATAATACAATAATCGGCGAACAGGCGTATTTTTCGACAACACGTGAAGGAGTAAGTTGTTTGTATATATTCGGAACAGAAGTTGTCCGAGGACCGCGCCCTGGGGAACACCAGGCAAGATTTGTGAAAAAGATGACGAATATGTATTAACATAGATGAACTGGTGACAGTATGTTAAAAATGCTGGAATCTAATTAAGAACTGATTTATGTAGATTTATTCGTGAGAGTTTGAGTAGTAAACCAGCATAGGGTATTTTATCGAAAGCTTTTTAGAAATCAAGGCCATGCACGGATGCATTACTATTAAGGAATGAGTGAATGAAGCGCAAGAATGAAGCGAGCTGGGTTTCGCAGGAATGGTCTTTACGAAAACCGTGTTTGTTAGGATGAAAAAAAGCTGATGGACGATGGAAATTTTGCTACACTATATGAATGGGATGTTCTATTAACCTGGCGAAGACGCTTGTGATTGAAGTAAGGGGATAGTTTTGGGGACAAAACTTAGCAATTTTTTTTAAAGCGTCTTTATCAATTATGCACTTCTTGAATTCCATTCCCAGCTGGCTTATGAAACCGGAAATTTTTCCCAGCTGGAAGTAACACAATTTCCATGAGGAAGAAATCTTATTCCCAGCTGGAAAGCGCGGAGATTCCAGCGGGAAGCCATTTCCAGCTAGAATGTGCTTTATTCCCAGCTGGCACCAGTAGACATTCCAACTGGAAGGCTCAGTGGTTCCAGCTAGAGCCAGAAAATGTTCCTGCTACATTTCCAGCTTTAAACCACTGACCACCCGCTTTGGTGTTGAGCCATGCCCAGGTGAAATCCCAAGGTGTAAGTTCGCGTCAAGCAGGACACGAAGTGGCCAGAACTCGCATGGATCTCAGCTCATTGTCGCAAGTCACAGTTAGTTCCTAATTTGACTGGCCGCAGGACCGGCTGGTCCAGTGAAAATACACGCAGCCAAAGCAGCACGGTGCTGAAACTTGAAATCATTTATTTGAACACTTGCAACAAGGACTGCGAAAGCATATCTTGTATCTCCCTCAAGATTTGAAATGCACTTGTGCATCTCCTTGTACACCATCTGGAAAATATTTAGACATCGTAATTAAAATTTAAAACAATCATGACTAACCCACTCAATTCTAGCAAACAGTGACCTTTACCAAAATCACGTGGATTGTATCAATAGCCTTTGAACAGTACCACAGTGTAGCTTCCTCACGGCCCCTTCAGCAGTTTATGGGGCGCAAGGCCTCAACCTGAGCTCTCAAGAAGCTCTCAACCTGAGCTGCAGAAGCTATGCAATGATTGTTAAATTGTCTAGCGCCATTGACGGTTGCTTGAATGTAAATAGAGTTCAAATGAACTCACTTGTATTCTGAACTAGGCGTGTGATGTAATTCAACAGCCTCCCAAGAAGCATTCTTCCGCTGAATAACGTAGGAACTTGAGGGCCAGTCCCTTTATGTTAGCGTTGTTTTGCACTAATTAAAATGCTTGTTATCCGAGGCAACGTGTTTGCGAACACGCACTTGCAGTGAAAGCGCACCATAAATGCGCTTCTATTGCGTTGGACAGATTGACACATACACACTAGTATTTCATTGGCGTAAGAGCAACATTGGGCACAAACACTGCACGGCACCATTTCCAAGTAGGCTAGGGGAGAGAAAAGGGGCTTACGCGAACTGGCAAGCACTTTGCATATACAGGGTGGTACTTTTTAATTTTTATACAATTTTTAAATATCGCCTGTTGAGGATACCATAATTCTAGCCCTTGAATCGGATCCTTCAGCGAGGCGGATATTACTTGCACTAAAAATTGAAACACATATTCAACTAATTTTTAGAAAATGAATAATGAACTTCCTAATTTGCTACATTACGGCAACCATGAGATTTCCAGGCGTATCCACTTGGACTTAATTTCCAGAATGAACCCACTTGGATATATGCGCCATCAAAGTCGCCGTAAAAGTGCGCTGTTGATCTACTTACTTTTTCAACAAAACGCTCTTTATGCATTGGAGCACCAAAGTAACTGAAACGCCCGTTTAATTCGCCTCACACGTTAGAAGACATCTCGAAGCTGGTGTAATTCTCGAAATTCACTTAAAGTGGGTGCATTTTGCAAACTCGCAGGCTACAATTCGTTAACTGCAATATGTGCAGCAAGGTAATCAGTTAAGACCTTAATTTGCCAACTTTCGCTAATTACTTGAAGATGTGTTTCGATTTCGCGTGCTAATAATGTCCGCCTCTTCGAATAATCCAGCTCAGTGACAAGAATTATGCAATCTGCCGCAGGCGATTTCTACAAATTCCGTAAAACACAAGAATGGTTACCCTGTATACGAACATCACGTACAGCGGGGACCTCTGCTATCAAGCTCAAGAATGCCAACATTGAAGATAAAGATAAACATTAACTTATGCTCAAGACATAAACAAGTGAAATTATTTCCTCGAAATGGTAGAATCAGGCCTGAAGAAACCGGTGCTCTTCGATCCGCACTGGTGAATCAACAACACGATGACATCCACTGGCCTGCACTCGTAACGCCGTCCAGAGATGAAACTGTCCAAATATAATTACTCCGCGCGCAAGGTCATGCAGGTTCCTCATAAAAACTTGCTAATCAATCTCTATTAAACACGCACACCGAGAGTCTAGCGCAGTCTCACTGACTCGCCGTGACACTTGCCGCCATGTGCTGTACGAAACTGGGGCCACTGTGGCGCCGTCATATATTATGTATTGGGCATGCGTCTGTAATGCTGCTGTTTGCTGTGAATAAAAATTTGAGCTTTTCTGCCAAATATTTATATTGTAACACAAGCCTATTATGTTATTATTAGTGTCAAAAGAGCACATAAAGAGAAGATACTAGATTAAGGCTACTAAGCATTCAACAAAAATGGCGGCAATTGTAGCGACCACGACCTGGTAGTGACGTCGTGCAGGAATAAAAAGATATGAGCAGCAGCTTGATAACGGCTGAAGGTGCCACATGTTAAGGCTCTTTTTTCGTAGGGAACGAATTGCTATGGGCTGTAAACACTAGCCGTTTGTGCAACGGCTTATCATGACCAATCGGGCAAGCTCCTAGCTAGACGACCTCGACATTCGTTATGACACCGTGTCGATCAGGAGCACGTCGTTTTTGTCTGCTACAAGTAAGGTTGAATAGAAGTGGTGGTTTTTCCTGGTGATGTTCGTTTTAATTTTTTTTGCAACTCGATCACACAGGGCACTTTCGATTGCAATCGATCTAGATCAGGCTAAATCACGATCAAAGGTGCCCTGAGTGATGAGCATTTTCATGCAGTTCATGCCATTAATTACGATTTCTGTCATAAAACAAACGAAGAAAAAAATAATTTTTTGCTGTTGAGAGAGTAAACGTTATTCGTTCTGACACAAACACCACCTAGGACTATATATGGGCATATTGCAGATATAAAAAAATGTCTTAATGCAAGTGGGAAGCTCCCGCTATTGTATGCCTGCAGCTTTCCAGTCGGTAGATTCTACTTCCGGCTGGAAAATGCTCTGTCCAATCGTTTCCAGCTGGAGCTAGAAAATTTTCAGCTGAAACATGCTGTATCCAGTCGTTTCCAGCTGGTAAGTGCCAGTTCCACCTATTTGCAGCTGGAGGGGCTCATTCGAGTTGGAAACTTGGCTGGAAAGAGCATTTCCAGCTGAAAATTCACAGCCCATTCTCATGTTGTAAGTCATAGCACCTGCTCTTAACCTGCAATTAAGGTTTTGTATTGAAACCAAAAATTACTGCGTACAGCAAAGCGAGAAAATGGTTCATTGGCTCGCAACAAGTCGTCTATGCCTTCTTGCGTACGCTTGCATTGCTTGAATTCTGGAGCACTTTCTAGGCTGTACAGATTGACACGCTGTAGCCGAATGAGGGCTCAGGTATACGGTAGGCATAAATTTGATGCAGCACAAGATCTGATTAGTACTCTTTGAAAGTAGCACACCGAGCCCCCACACTAGTGTTAATAAATATTTAGAGGCCTCTTTACCAATTATGCACTCGTTGAATTACGAGCCAGACGTTTCCACACAATGTTGTTAAGCATTCTGGCATCTTGCATATTTAAAACAGCGCCAAAATACACCGACAAGGGAGGACACAGGATGAGCGCTGACTGCCAACAACACCTTTATTGTAGCCTGCGCAAATATATGCAATCTGCAACAGGCATAAAGAGAGGTAAAGAAGAAGGGGAGGGGAAGGTGAGTCATCGTCGGTCAACTACTGCTGCGCATGTGTCAATAACATTAAACAATATAATAGAAACCATAACATGGTGGACACAGGCCAAACTGCTTAGCTTCTAAGGAACTTAAGTTCTTTATCACAAAGTGCTATGGAAGGGGAACTAACATAGGTGGCTCCTAACTGACACATTGAAAATGTGTCAGGCAAGCGCAAGCGCCGCGACTGCGCTAATCCGTCCTAAAACCCGGGTCGTTGCAAAACCGGGGGACGTTAACCGGGGTTCCACTGTATATGTGTCGCCGCCCTGTTAGTAACCCCCCTCCACTGATAGGCGACTTTAGTAGAGCCGTGATTATTCCATACGCACAAACGCTTTCACAAGGCTTATAGAATATTGCCAAGTGCTATGGAGTAGATGTCTTCTCTTCCCTCAATAGATTGTTGGCAATGAGTGCTAAAATAAATAAGAAACTGAGCATTTCATTAAAACTTCAACGAAATGCCTGCGGCATTAGGAATGCATCTAAATATGTAGATTGCCAAATGGCATAGTTTATCAGGTACCACTTTCCTGCGGAAAAACGCATATTGGGCAAAGCCGTAGGTGTGTCAATGTCAGGCTCAGTGAGCAGTAATATTCGCTGCCTGATACCAATTTCCATCTTGCCTAACAGATCATTGCCGATAATGCGGTTGCACATCACATTTCAGTGACACCATGGTCTTATCGAGGCACAGAGCTCACTGTGTGCGTGAAATAACAGAAGCCAAGCCTTCACATTATAGAAGAAAAGGAGACGGCTGTGTCAGTCAACCATCAATTCAGCTTGTAGGATCTCTTTGTACGAAGATTCATCCCTAGCGCTGCCACCAGTTGTTGGATCTGGAGGACAATCCCAATTGCTGCCCCCAGATTTTTGGACCTTGCCATAGGGTGTGGGAGTTGGCCGAGGTTGAGGAGGATTTTGAGATGAAAACTGGAGGTATATTTACATTATTTACAATGAAAACATATCAACAGTCATAAAGTCATTACGGGCAAGCAGCAACTCGGATGCTGCGGCCCGTGGCAAGTAGCTAGAAAGAGATGAATGAAGGAATTTTATTTCTTAACTTTACACCCACCATTCTTCTATCCATAGCTCGTTGCGGCGTCCTCAGTTTAAGTGGAACCGTTTTCGTAAGCCTCCAGGTTTCTGTCGCGTAGGTGTGTACTGGTAAGACACAGCTGTTATACACTTTTCTTTCGAGGGTTAATGGCAACCTGCTGTTCATGATCTGAGAATGCCTGCCAAACGCACCTCAGCCCATTCTTATTCTTCTGATTATTTCAGTCTCATGATCCGGATCCGCGGTGACTACTTGCCCTAAGTAGATGTATTCCCTTACCACTTACAGTGCCTCGCTACCTATGGTAAACTGGTTGACCATAGGTCTGTGTTCCCAATTCTATTTGCGATTACCTTATTAAATACTTTGTAGGCAACGGACAGTAAGCAGATCGTTCTAAAATTTTTCAAGTGATTGGCGTCCCCTTTCTTATAGATTAAGATTATGTTGGCGTTCTTCCAAGATTCCGGTACACTCGAGGTCATGAGGCATTGCGTATACAGGGTGGCCAGTTTTTCTAGAACAATCTGCCCACAACCCTTCAATACACTTCGGTACACTCGAGGTCATGAGGCATTGCGTATACAGGGTGGCCAATTTTTCTAGAACAATCTGCCCACCACCCTTCAACGTTGTTGAAAGTCAGCGCTTGTGGTGTCTTCTTGTCTCGTCTTTTGTCTACATTTTGCGCTGTTAATAGCAGGAATAAATCTGCTGTTACCTGATCCTCCCCAGCTGCCTTCCCCCTTTGCATAGCTCCGAAGGCTTTCTTTACTTCTTCCGGCGTTACTTGTGGGATGTAAATTTCCTGTAGACTATTCTCTCTTCCATTAGCGTCGTGGGTGCCACTGGTACTGTGTAAATCTCTATAGAACTCCTCAGCCACTTGAACGATCTCAGTGATATTACTAATGATATTGCCGAGTTTGTCTCTCAACGCATACATCTGATTTTTGCCTATTCCTAGTTTCTTCTTCACTGCTTTTAGGCTTCCTACGTTCCGGAGAGCATGTTCGATTCTATCCATACTATACTTCCTTATGTCAGCTGTCTTACGCTTGTTGATTAACTTGGAAAGTTCTTCCAGTTCTATTCTAGCTGTAGGGTTAGAGGCTTTCATACATTGGCGCTTCTTGATGAGATCTTTCGTCTCCCAGATAGCTTACTGGTATCCTGTCTAACGGAGTTACCACCGACTTCTATTGCACACTCCTTAATGATGGCCATAACATTGTCGTTCATTGCTTCCACACTAAGGTCCATTTCCTGAGTTAAAGCCGAATACTTGTTCTGTAGCTTTATCCGGAATTCCTCTATTTTCCCTCTTACCGCTAACCCATTGATCGGCTTCTTATGTACCAGTTTCTTTCGTTCCCTCCTCAAGTCTAGGCTAATTCAAGTTTTTACCATCCTATGGTCGCTGCAGTGCACCTTGCCGAACACCTCCACATCTTGTATGATGCCAGGGTTAGCACACAGTATAAAGTTCATTTTATTTCTAGTCTCGTCATTCGGGCTCCTCCACGCCCACTTTCGGCTATCACGCTTGCGGAAGAAGGTATTTATTATCGGCATATATTCTGTCCTGCAAACTCTACTAATAACTCTCCCCTGCTATTCGTAGAGCCTATGCCATATTCCCCCTATAATGTATGGTAATGGTATAATGTAAGTGTCAACCTAGTGGGCTGTCCATTTCGGCCACCGCTGATTGGTTGAAGGTGTACCAGTCAGAAAAAGACGGGCGAGAGGTGCCCGCCTTCTTCTGCCTAGCAGCTCAGCCCAGCCAGTCAGCACTTCAGCAGCAGACGAAATAGTCAGTCCCCTAGGTCGTCATTTGCGAAACTGTCCCCCTCAGGAGCGCTAGGTCACGAGTTCAATTACCGGCCTCGGCAAGTGCATTCTGATGGAGGCAGAATGTAACAGTCCTCGCGTACCGAGCTTTGCCTGCAGCTTGAAGAAGTCTATTAGCCGATTCGATGAAGAAGTCTCCATTAGCTATAGTTCCCAAGGCTGTGCGTGCTATTTTATAGAGATGTAAATACGAGTAGAAAGGCTCAAAACACTAGATTTGAGGTTTCATTGTTATTGAAAATGCTTGGTCACAGAAAACGTTTATATCTGTAGAGAAAATGTGGCAAATTTTAAGGGGAATGTGCAGGTAAATTTTGAGGTGCGTCTCTCAGTTAAAAGTTAAATGAAAATTACTAGACCCCGTATTCGACCCGCTTCGGGGCGTATACGAAACGCTTAAGCAGTTTCTGTGCTTTTCTGAGAGCACCAAGAACTCCAGTAATTTCCTATTTTGAAGAAAGACTACTTTATCGGTGACAGATACTGCAAGTTTAAAGTGTGTAGGTGATTTACGCGCTTTAAGATTTATCCCTGAATCCTCGCCATCTCTCAATTTGTATACGGTATACAAAGCATGCAGTTTCTTTTCCCCTTTCCCCGGTCTTAGATAACTATGCCAGGCATGGTGTTTTTATTTTGCTGACCTGGAAGCATGTTGTGGGCGACGAACGATAAATGTTTATTCTGTGTAGGTCAATCCCCGCGCCTTCGTAGAAATTTACTTATTCAAACATTCCAAAGTGCGATGCTGCTGTTACACGCAATGTTTCCCAGGTTCCTAAAAAACAAGTGCGCAACACATCAACTTCGATTTCCGTGAATATAGGGCGAATCTAAAGTGTAATATTCTATATTCGCCCTCACCCTCGATTTTACAAAGACAGTGATAGGGCAGCAGTGATAACATTATTTTCACTCTGACGTGGATGTACGCCGTTCCTTCAAGAATTTCTCCTTTCACAGGCACCGATTTCTTCAGAGAGGTACTCCATTGTGATCGACCATACTTTTCGAATGTCAAGTTTATTGGTGTCCTAATAACAGCACAGGTGGCCGTTGCCTAATGTCCTAAGCAAACCTATATTTTTTACGAGTGACAGGAACGTTTACTTGTATTAGCCTACCAATAATGTATATGACTCTCTACCCGGTACCAGTTTTTCTTGAGAATGCAATCGTAGCTTTAATCATGAAGTTTGCTTCTAGGTGCTCAAGAATATCTGCGTGCACGCAATGAACGTACGAGGTGCGTATGCTTTATTTGAAAGCTTAATGAACATGTACGCCTAGTCGACAAGAGTACAATTTACTTCTTCTTTTTCAACTTAGCTGTCAAACACCCACGACCGGACGAATATTTAAAAGGAAGCTTTAGCTTGGGGGCTCCTATCTAAATACATGGCAAACGATAAATCGCTTGTCTTGACAACCACTGCACTCCATTTTATGAGGTTTGTTAGCTTTAAAAAAAGTTAAAATCTACTTAGTGTAGATAGCGTATTTCGATGCGACAGCATCTAATGGCTCATTGAGCGACAAAAGCCGGCGTGTGGCGACTCGACAAGCGAGAAACGGCACCTAAATTTCCATTGGGTGCGACGCCATGTCACAAGAGCGCCGCAACACAGCAGAGCGTGTGAAAGGGAACATCTGCGACTTCCAAAGTGCGCCAGGTGTTGCATGAGGGGAGAGGGCATCGCCACGACGCCACGTCACCCTCGGTCTTGCTCTCGGGAGCCTGTGCTATCCGCGCGTTCCTTGTCAGCGCAAGCTCTCGCCTGCGTTCTAACTGCGCTTCGGAAAGGTGAAATCAAAACGCGCAAAGCGTCTCAATGCGCGAAGCGTCGCGAAGTCGGCGCCCTCTGTCGCCACCGCAGATCGCTTTCAATATGCGATCGTCGCGGCCGCGCCCGACGCAGCCACCGCCGGACTGCGGTGGATCACGGTTCATAATGGTTCGACGCCCACGCATGAGGGCGATACCGGCTAATAGCGATCGGAACGTTATCAGCGCACCCGGCGCCACCACCAGCAGTAGTTATCTTGCGTCGTCAATTCACTTTGCGCCGCCCTCCGCAGCAGTTCGTGTCGCCGCAGTGCTGTTGTTTGGACTGGTTGGATCAAGTTTCGTAACATTGATAATGACACCGGGCTGCGTGGAGATCAGCAAGTAGCACAGTGTTTACTTATCCCTGTACGTAGACAACAACAAGAATAGTCTCTGCGTAATTTTCTTTCTCATATAGGCCGCTCATTTTCTTTTTGTTCAAAATCACAAATTTTCAGAAAATGATCCTATCAAGTTTATAACTGTGTGGCTCAGCAACCAAGAATGGTGTCCTAATTTTGCAAACTGCATGTAATATTACATCTAAAGGAGATAAAATTGATGCAATATACATGCATGCCTCTGAAATACACCCATAATATGTGAGTGGGACGTTGCAAAATTGTTGTAGACATTACAACGAATTCACATAAGATATAACTTGATGTATCAAATTAGTCCGCTTTGTTTGTTCTCACAATTGCAATTTACGGAATTTCTATATCTCTGCTTTTGGCGCACAGTTACGGATTTGTAGACATAGTGCTTGTATTTTTCCCAAACTTATCATTTTCAACGATTTCTGTTAAACAATTTGGCCCTAAATCAAAATTCCGCTTGCCATAGGCACTGTAATTTATCTTTCCCTCTCAAGTGCAGCAAAGTTTATTAAAATCAGTTAAGGGGTTATCTCGGAAAAATATTTCTGTGTTTTGTAAGCGACATTAGAGTTAGGAACTAGCTAAAGGTTCCTCTTCACGGCGAAGCATGGGAGGCAGGGGCGGAGGGTATGGTTATCCGCGGTATTTTGCCCCCGTATAATGTTTTGGCAATAATAAACATCCCTTTCGACAGCCGTGGGCAAACGCCAGGCAAAAGATCGTGTCGAAGATGGCGTCGAAGCTTGAAAATAACCATGCAGAAAATATCAAAGCTTGCGGTCAAAGCAAGCGAACAGCTTATGCCGACCGCGAAAATTAATTGGAATCATTAGCAATATATATGTACATATACTTCCGAAATATACTTGTGACGTCGATAATGATGTTTGATACTGGCAGCGCAAATTATCGTCGACATGTTGTGGCGAACGGTATGACAGCGTGATGATGGCGGCGATATAACGGCGACCGTGCGACGACGATGTAGACGACGACGGCATGACCAAAATGGCATAACGACAGTGGACTCTCGACAGCACGATGACGACGACGGCATCACGTCGACGGGATGACGTCAGCGTGACCGTGATAGCACGACAGCGGCTCCGCCCCCGCGCTTACTCGTCCTCTCGTTTACTCCGCGGAGGCCAAATGCTCCTCGACCACTAGCTCTAAGATCATGCACATCCCCCGCACTGCCGAAGTCGCCCTATAGTGCCAAACTCTGGTGATTCCCAAACACGAAGTGGCGTATCTGTAAAGATACCCTCAGTGGGCTCCAGGGACGAACGGGCCCCACAGCCGTAAGGTCCAGGCGGCGGAGAAACTTGACACAGCGCCAACACCGACGACAGCGCCTAAACTTTCTGGCGTCAAGAACCTCTCGCGCGACAGCACTAGCGTCTCGGAGAGCCAGTTGGCGATCAGGCACGAACGCGCCCCGCAACTTGCTCAGGTATAGCTCACGTACTTGCACGCTGCCTTCTCAGCGCGGTACCCGGACAGCGCCCGACGTTTCACGGTAGGCAAAAAAAAAAAAAAAGGGGGGGGGGGGGTTATCGCTAACGCTTGCAAAACGGTGTTGGACAGCCTCCGAGAGTTGGCTTCTCAAGATCCGGAAGGAGTCTCTAAGCGTATCGCTGCCGACAATGACTGCATAGCTGTGAAACGCGCCAACAGGCCAAACACTATAGGAACGACGTCCCATTAATTTATTGGCGCTTTTTAAACTTTGCCAACGCACCCACCATAAGTTGCCCCTCCTATATATCTTCGAAATGTCGACTTCGTGGCACGTTAAAGTCTTTCAGGACTACATCTGAAGCTCATACCAACTTGATACTCATGTCAACTTTATACGAGGTTCTTAAAGGACGCTTGTAGAGCTCTGCGAAGACTTGTGGCTGCATCTGTTCTTGACAGCGGTATGGGTATAATCTGCGCACCATCATGGGCCGACCGGGCAACGTCATCCGCACTGTCATTTCCCGAAATTCCGCAGTGACCCGGTATCCACTGGTAGATGATGTTGTGTCCCTTGTTGATTGCGTGATGGTGGAGCAGTCGGATGTCTTCGACTATAGTCGGATACAACTTTAGAAAAAAGGGGGCGTTTACTCCTCCGAGGCGGAGGCACACGAGCACCCACCAATGGGCGCGCACACTGGACTAACGTCATCAGCCGGACGGCCGGTGAGCCCGCCGACAGAGAAGGTGGCTGCCCGCGCTTCGAACAGGGCGAGGTCGCGTCAGCTAGCTGTGTGCTTCAGCCCCTCGTCAGAGTGAATTCCAGAACTGTTTGTGATGGTCTATCATGCCGGAAATATTACTACGAGCTTACGATGTGGCATTTGTGCCGCGTGCGTTTATTCTGAGCCGTGATCCGGCGAAGGAATTCACATTGCAGCGAGCATCGCTGGCGCTGCGCTACATTTTGCCTGAAAACAGGATCCCGCGGCGACCGCTATCCTGCGTGTTTGTTCATGTTGTTTCATTTCGCTCCCGAGTGAAGTTACGACCAGAAAAGTTTTCCAAAGACTTGTGCCTACTGTTAGCGGCGGGTGTGTTCGTGTACTGTGTCGCTGCGTTTTTCGTCGGACGGGGTAAAGTGATGGAGCAAAACCATTCTCAGGAGAAATCAGAAAAGTGTGCGCGCATGAAACGAACTTACGAGTGTCTCAACAGAAAATATTTGCAGAAGAAGCCGTGTAGAAGAAGCAGAAGAAGAATTTGTCGCCGTCAACTTAGCGTGAACGATCACTGTCAGCAGTGAGATAGCCGAGCGTCTAGCGACGGTGTTCGAGCGTTCTGTAGCACCGTCGATTGATTGCTGTCCACCAGCGGCTCACTGCACGCGCAAGCTGTAGAATGCGTGCTGTGAAATTGTGAAAACACAAACCAAAAAGATATAAATTTTATGCTATTTAAAACCAAGAGTACTTATTTAAAACGATGAATGAAGCATTTTTGTACCTTCCTTCCTCGACCGTATTCTCGCCCCGGTTTGTAATGGTTGCGATAAATGCATTGTTTTATATAAGTACTTTATTCAATAGCAACTGATTCATTTTAAGCTTGGAAAACGAGTAGTAGATATGCCGTGTACATGTAAACAAGCGCAAAAGCCATCCAGAGCTGCTGTTTCTACTTTTGTCACTTGCAATGAAGCTAAAGAGCAGACGACGGGCAGCGTTGTAGAAGGCACGGGGTTATTTTTCTGTCGCTATCCGTCATGTGCTGTAGCACATGAGAGCTCTACTAAACCAGTCATCAAAATACAAATGACTTTATTTATGCTGAGAATTACGCGTTTCAGGAGCACGATTTTTCGAGCGGGACTATTTTAGTCGCGGAGGCAATCGGCTGTCGCGCTTCGGTCATCTGGGCGGGGCCTCCCCTTTTTTCTAAAGTTGTATCCGACTATAGTTGCACATTTGGTCCGTGGTTGAAAGGGCACATCAGACACTGGAGTCACATAAGATGAGTCACATAAGATGAGTCACATATGAGCCTTTGAGTCACATAAGATGGACCATGAATCTGATGATTTGTGAACAAAAAACTCCAGAGCAGCACGGATAGCTGCGAGTTCTGCAGCCGTCGATGATGTAATGTGAGATGTCTTGAACTTGAAGGTGACACACTCTGCGGGAATCACCACTGCTCCAGCTGAACTTTTAGAGGAGACAGAACCGTCCGTGTAAACGTGGATGCGTCCTTTGTGCTTGTCATGTAGGAATGAAAGCACGGTTTGTTTGAGGGCAAAAGTTGACATCTCCGTTTTCCCTCGCCCGCGAGCTTACGCATAATCTGTGGAACACCAGTGAATTCACGAACGCACGTCTCCACAGACTGGATCCACGTCTGCAACTCCGTCTACCACCAGGGTTACCACGGCGGAAGCAACACTTTTCTGCCGCCTGTGGCTCGGCGTGGCATTCACGAACTCCTATTCATTCCGCCTTAGAATGGCCGACAGCCCTACTTGCGACACCTGCGGCTGCGAGGAGACGATTGAGCACCCTCCTTTGTAACTGCCCCCGTTACAAAGTGCCAAGAAAAGTGCTCGTGACCACGCTCGAAAAACTGGACAATCGCCCCTTTACAGAGGAAAAAGCTCTAGGACACTGGTCCAGAAGGGCTTCGGCACTCAAGGCCTTAAGGGCTTTGCTGAAGTTTTTAAGGACATGCGAATTGTGCGACCGCCTTTGAATGTTGTAGCGCGTAGTTTCGCGTTACTGTGTGAATTTTCTGGTTTCCATTTTTTTTCTCCTCTTCTTCTTCTTTCTCCTTTTATTCCCTTTACCCCTTTCCCCAGCACAGGGTAGCCAGCCGGTACTTACCCTGGCTAACCTCCCTGTCTTTCCTCCCCTTTGTCTCTTCCTCCTCCTTGTAGAGCTGTGGAATAGTATTAATAATTTTCTGCGAAGGCTGTTTTACTCCAGACTGTTAAAACGTTTATCCTATTTTTATTGTTTATCGCTGAAAACATTTTTCCCATATTAAGGCTATATAAACAACCTGCCGCATTTCGTTCACGGAAGAGACCTAGAAGGCCAAGTACACTGTAAAATAATTTCCCCCTTAAAAGTGAAAAAGGGTGCAAATGTGTCTATAACTCACATCCTTAGGGTGTCGGTTGTATAATTAACACCCTAGGGTGTGAGTTATAAACACATTCACACCCTTTTTGCTTTTAAGGGTGTCAATCATTTTACAGTGCACAGGCCCCGTATAACCCATGAAAATTGGGTGAATGCGACTATTCATTAATTATTTAAAAAGTAGCTAATTCACATACACATTTCCTACTTCCAATCCGCGTCACGCATTACGTGGCTCTAATATTCTTAAAATATAATATAGCGGTCACTTTTTTCCTTCTTGGGCATTGTCAACCTTCGTAAGCGTCTCATATAACTCATCTAAATAGGCAGAAAATCACTTGATCTGTTTTTCTTTGAACCCTGATTAATCCGCACATCTATTTCCCGTTCCAGTGCAATCTGGTTTTATACAGCCTGTAGATTGGCGTGGCTTTAGCGAAAGCTTACTCGTTCCCCATTGAAATGGGTGACACACCTACGTGCTGCTTCCGCGAAGCCGAAGGAACTACCCGACTGTGTAAAGAGCAGGGCGCAAAGATAAGGACAGAAGAAAAACACAAAGGACAGGACCGCCGCCGGTCCTGTCGCTGGTCCTGTCGCTTGTGTTTTTCTTCTGTCCTTATCTTTGCGCCCCGCTCTTTACACATTTAAGCATGAACCAACTAGCCCAAGCAAGAGTTTCACATGAACTGCCCGAACACGTCCCGTGCTGCACTTCCCGTCATGGCGTCCAGCGCCACCCTCTCCAGACAGTATTAAACCTGCTGGAATTAAGTCCGTTCTTTTAAGCCAGCGTCGTTAGCGCAGGAAGCAAGGAAGGCGTTGCTAGACTATTCGAAGTCGGCAGGTATCTGCGACCACTTATAGGTTGGGTATGCACCGGTGTGAAGTGTATACGTGTAAGTACTGCCCACGCGTCACCCACGCGCTTCCTCTCGCAATGTCTCGATTAACGAGACAGTCGCGCCACATTTCGCTCCGTTTGCAATGGGCCGCTTGAGACGCATTTTCCGCGCCAGCAAATATATCGCGAAATAAAAACGCGTACAGATCGTAACCGTCAGTGAATTTTTTTACACCAGAAAGAAACGGTACAACCCGGGGCCAACCCGAAAGCGGTGCAATGTCTCCCAGCAGTTACGTAACGTTCAGCTACGGGGAAACGACTGGGGAATGAGAGCCGACCCCGAAGGCGGCTATGCAGTTTAACAAAGTGTCCCAGAGCGTTAGCTGTCACGAGGCGAGAGTGGGACAAACTGACATGCTCCCGACCGTGACGCAAGGAAGGAAGTAATTAATTCCAATAACCGAATGGAAGCTAAAGCGCACATAAGAGCTCTAGCTCGTTCTATGTGGCACGCGAAGCACATGTGCCAGTGGTGTCAAGTGTAAGGCAGGCGAATGCGTTTATGACGAAGTGGTTAGGCGTCCGAAATCCTTCGTTATACAGGTCATTCCATTGTATAGAGGTGCTGAACTGTAGTTGGTGTCGGCGTGAGCGTAATATGCGTACGGTTTGAACACCGTGCTGCTGTGTGTGTTGCGTCAAGGGTTCGATCCCTCAGTCTATACGTCAACTTTACGAATCCAGTCGACTGCCATGTGTACGGTTTGAACATTGCGGTTTGAACACTGCAACCTGTGCTCCCTCACGGGTTGCAAAATCAAGCGTCTTTCCTATCTTTAGATCACTATTACATAGCGACTATGTGTGGGTTTCTGACAAGGAAATTTATTGACCCGTAGGCACGCTTACAACTGTGGTATGAAAGAAAAGTACAATATAAAGTACATCACATGTGATACATCATACTTGATGTAAACAAAACAGATTAACAAATGAAATAATAAATGGTGTCTACTTGACACTGGCTTTGCCACACCCAACTACAACAACAACAACAACAACAACAAAACTCATTACCGCATCCACGCAAAAGCATTATTGTCAGCCTCGAATTTATGAAAGGTACCCGGGGCACATATAGACACAGTCTGAACTCAGGCAACAGAATTGAGCATTATTCTGGCTGTAGAAAGACTTTGCCTCGGGAGACGGTTATGTACCGCGTAGACCAGCGGCGAAGAAACTCGGCTTCACCGAGTTTGAACAACTGTTCTTCAAGATGACCCCATATTATCACCCGTAGTTTCCGCATTCTGGGGTAGATTGCTCTATTTGACTGGCGAGATCGTTCTGCGATGTTACGGAAGCACCACAAAATGTAGCTAGCGCTGTAGTAGACGAGACTCGCAAACCGATCTCGGCGCTGTGGTGGCCGCACGATGGATATTCCGAACATTCTTGCAACTAGCTTCCAGAAGGTGCGTGCTACAACGCAGTCCTTTACTACATGCGCGTTGGTCTCTGTTTGTGCGCAATATATGCATTTATCATTCGCTACCATATGCCAGCGTTCAAGCCTGTCTCTTGTAGGTAGAATGCCCCACTGATATTGCCAATGAAAATCCTTCACTTGAGAGGGCAAATCAGGTGAAAGCACAGCTGTCCATGTTTGTGTAGTAGCTGTCCGTGGAGGTACAGCTGTCACACACAACATTTCACAAAGCCTGGAAACTGGTGTCGCACGCCACTTTGTAATTCTTAGTTGTACAAGCTGGCTTCGTCGGAAGCAAGTTGCCTGTACTCTGCGGCATAAGCGTTCGACGGTAATGGCCCAGCCAATAAAGGAGCAGTGGCCTACCAGGGTACTCATCATCATCAAGTAGATCACATGTACTCTTAGTGCACAACAGCCTACCGAATGTAACTATGCACGGCAAGCTCCATCCTCCGCTGGATTTTGGCAGACGCAAAAATTGCTGCGCTACGTATTGCGACTTGTTTAGCCAGAACCATGAGAAAATAAGTGAGTTTACTACTCATACTGTTGGTGACGGCGGGAGAACTACCCTTGCAGCAAACTACAGTTTACTGCACAATACGTTCTTAATGAACGACACCATGGAATTCCAATGCGCACTGTCATTGGAGCCACACGATACACCCATTAGTCTTTGCGTTATTGTTCATACCCACCGCAGTTACTATGACAAACTTTGTACTCTACTTAAAAGAATACTTCATTACATGACTAACGGGAAAATTAGAGCAGTCTTTGTGCACCACTTCGACAGCAGCAAAAACCTTTTAGTTCACCATCTCCCACGCGAACCTCGTAAAGAGCATAAATGCGATGTCGAAGGTCATATCTGGCAAGAGCGCGCTTTTTGAGACATGGAAATAATCACAACGCCGACGCCGACCCTCATTTGCAAGAAAAATCGCATTACGTGAACGTCACCTTGTAGGTATAACGCTGTTGCGATACACTCAGTGACCCAAATTAACGTCAAAAAAAGGTTCATTGACGAGCAGCAGATGCCCGTTGGCTCCTGAGGCGCATACCCAGGGGCACACACTCAGCGGCCTCATGATAAATACCCAATGGTATCATAAGAAGCCAACAAACAAAGGCACCAAGGACAACACACGGAAAATTACTTGTGCTTAATTAAATTAAACAAAAAGATAAATTAATGGAAATGAAAGTGGATGAAAAAACTACTTGCCGCAGGTGGAGAACCGTCTTACGTCTTCGCATTACGCGTGCGATGCTCTATCGATTGAGCTACTGCGGCGCCGTTCTCCCATCCACATTCTGGGGTATTTATGTGTTACTACGAAAACTAATCCAGGGAGTGTTATCGAAAGCCACCACTCACAAACCTCGGTGGCGGATGTGGAACATCCTTTCTGCCGCATGCGTCATGAGTACGTGATCTCTTTGGGTGAAGGCAACTGGTCAATAAACCCGCCCGTGCTACCTGAAGGCATCAATATTGCCGGATTCGAGAACGTCGTTATGTAATGAACGAGAAGAAAGGGGGTTAACCGAGGAGCTCGATGTTTTAATATTATTGTTACGGGGATGTTGGTAGTACAGAAAGACTGTATTTACAATATATAGACAAGCAGGGTCAGAGTAGTTAAGATGGCTGACCAGCAACAACACGCAGCAGCCAGCGGCTCGCGATCTTCGTCTTCCTTCCTCTTCTTTTATCCTTTCGTAACAGGACCCCCGGGTGCTCAAGCGCCGTCTCGGCACAAGTTAGGCGAAGAATTGCGAGCGAAGTATGGTTTCAGCCGCGAAACGTGCACGATGTCAACGGGCGTCGGACCTGAGGATGGATCGAAATGTAATGGCGAGATCTCGTAATTGACGTCGTTCACTTGACGTAGGACTTCGGCCCTGTGTAGCTAGAGAGAAGCTTCTCGGAGAGGCCGACCCGACGACATGGTGACCAAAGGAGCATCCAAGCACCTGTGGCGAACTTAACAACGCGATGGCACTGGTCGTAACGCTCTTTTTGCATATGCTGAGAGCAAATAAACGAGATCGGGTGACTTGACGAGTCATGTGAGCGCGATCGATGAATTCACGAGCTTACTCAGTTGCAACACGTGACCCAGAAGGGAGGATGGGGTCAAACGGCAATGTGGGTTCTCAGCCATACAAAAGATAAAGGGATGGATATCCTACGGTGTCATGTCGGGACGACTTTTATGCGAATTTCACGTAGGCCAGCATGGCGTCCCAGTCGCGGTGATCGTTGGAGACGTACATCGACAGCACCTCTTTGAGTGTTCGGTTGAGACGTTCCGTAAGACCGTTCATTTGTGGGCGGTAGGCGGTGGACAGCTTTTGCTCAGGAGCACAAGAGCAAAGGAGGTCGTCGACAACTCGAAACGAGAACGAACGGCCGCGGTCAGTCACTGTTGTGGTGCACCGGGGTGGAGAATGACGTCGTGTAGGAGAAAATCGGCGACGACAGTTGCACAACTAGTCGGCAACGCCTTTGTTATCGCGTAGCGTGTCGCGTAATCAGTAGCGACGGTGATCCACTTATTCACTCTAGTCGTCGTTAGAAAAGGGCCAAGCAGGTCAACGCCTACGCGAAAGAGAGGCTCAAAGGGAACTTCAATGGGATGGAGTCGGCCGACAGGTGGCAGGGGAGGTTTCTTTCGACGCTAACGCATACACAAGTTCCAACAGAACGACGCACAGAGCGGTAGAGACCAGGCCAGAGGAACCGACATCGTACGCGGTCGTTTGTACGCAAAACAAGGTGCCCCGCTGTCGGCGCATCATGAAGTTCTTTGAGAACGATGAATTGGCGATGACAAGGAAGGACAAAGAGCAACTCAGGGCCGTCAGGGTTGATATTGCGGCGGTAGAGGATGCCGTCGTGCAGCGAGAACATGCGGCACCTGCCGTCGGTGCGGCCAGATTTCACTCCGGTGATGATGGACTGTAAGGATTCATCGAGTTGTTGCTCAGCGCGCATGTGGGTCATGTCAATAAAAGCCATAACACAGGTCACCGGATCATGCGCAGCAGGATCTGGATGATTCATGGGATGACGAGAGAGGAAGTCAGCGTCCTTGTGCAGACGCCCAGACTTGCAGTAGACATTAAATGAAAATTTCCGGAGCCGCAAAGCCCAGTGACCAAGCCGTCCTGTTGGGTCCCGGAGGAAAGACAGCCAGCAGAAAGCGTGCTGGTATGTAACGACCGAACGGAGACGTACAAATGCACAGTTCGCAATCATCATCATCATCATCAGCCGCAGCAGCCTGGTTACGCCCACTGCAGGGCAAAGGCCTCTCCCATACTTCTCCAACTACCTCGGTCATGTACTAGTTGTGGCCATGTTGTCCCTGCCAACTTCTTAATCTCATCCGCCCACCTAACTTTCTGCCGCCCCCTGCTACGCTTCCCTTCCCTTGGAATCCAGTCCGTAACCCTTAATGACCATCGGTTATCTTCCCTCCTCTTTACATGTCCTGCCCATGCTCCTTTCTTTTTCTTGATTTCAACTAAGATGTCAACTAAGATGTCACGCAGTCTGCTCTATCCTTATCCCTTAACGTTACACCCATCATTCTTCTTTCCATAACTCGTTGCGTCGTTCTCACTTTACGTAGAACCCTTTTTGTAAGCCTCCAAGTTTCTGTCCCGTACGTGAGTACTGGTAAGACAGAGCTGTTGTATACTTTTCTCTTGAGGGATAATGGCAACCTGCTGTTCATGATTTGAGAATGCCTGCCAAACGCCCCCCAGCCCATTCTTATTCTTCTGGCTATTTCAGTCTCATGATCCGGATCCGCGGTCACTATCTCCCCTAAGTATATGTATTCCCTTACCACTTCAAGTGCCTCGCTACCTATCGTAAACTGCTGTTCTCTTCCGAGACTGTTAAACATTACTTTAGTTTTCTGCAGATTCATTTTTAGACCCACCCTTCTGCTTTGTCTCTCTAGGTCAAGGAACATGCATTGCAATTGGTCCCCTGAGGTACTAAGCAAGGCAATATCATGGGCGAATCGCAAGTTACTAAGGTATTCTCCATTAACTCTTATCCCCAATTCTTCCCACTCCAGGTATCTGAATACCTCCTGTAAACACGCTGTGAATAGCATTGGAGAGATGTTATTTCCCTGCCTGACGCCTTTCTTTATTGGGATTTTGTTGCTTTCTTTGTGGAGGACTACGGTGGCTGTGGAGCCGCTATAGATATCTTTCAGTATTTTTACATATGGCTCGTCTACACCCTGATTCCGTAATGCCTCCACGACTGCTGAGGTTTCGACTGAATCAAACGCTTTTTCGCAATCAATGAAAGCTATATATAAGGGTTGGTTATATTCCGCACATTTCTGTATCACCTGATTGATAGTGTGAATAAGGCCTATGGTCTAGTACCTTTACGGAATCCTGCCTGGTCCTTTGGTTGACAGAAGTCTAAGGTGTTCCTGATTCTATTTGCGATTACCTTAGTAAGTACTTTGTTGGCAATGGACAGTAAGCTGATCGGTCCATAATTTTTCAAGTCATTGGCGTCCCCTTTCTTATGGATTAGGATTATGTTAGCGTTCTTTCAAGCGTTCTTTCCGATACGCTCGAGGTCATGAGGCATTGTGTATACAGGGTGGCCAGTTTTTCTAGAACAATGTGCCCACCATCTTTCAACAAATCTGCTTTTACCTGATCCTCCCCAGCTGCCTTCCCGCTTTGCATAGCTCACAAGGCGTTCTTTACTTCTTCCGGTGTTACTTGTGGGATTTCAAATTCCTCTAGACTATTCTCTCTCACATTGTCGTCGTGGGTGGCACTGGTACTGTATAAATTAAATCTCTACAGAACTCCTCAGCCACTTGAACTAGCTCATCCATATTAGTAATGATATTGCCGGCTTTGTCTCTTAACGCATACATCTGATTCTTGCCTATTGCTAGTTTCTTCACTGCTTTTAGGCTTCCTTCGTTCCTGATGGATGGATGGATGCAAAACTTTAATGAAGGTCCTGAGGTACGCGACTCAGCGCGCTGCGGGCCGCTCCCACGTTGGGACAGTCAGGCCATGCCCGACCGCCGCATCGTGGGCCCTCTGGACAAGCTATAGTTGCGCCCCGGCATCGGGGCTCTTGATAGTGGAGAGCCACTTGTCCTCGTTGATTTGTTCTGTGCCTCATAACGAGGGGCAACGCCACATCATATGGTCTAGGCTAGCGATGTCATTGCAGTGCCTGCAAGAACTAGTGGCATAGGTCGGGCGACAGACACACATGGCGAAGCGAGCACAAGTGGGGTGGGCGATGCTCGAAGCATCGACGAATTGAGGCAGTTCCAACATAAGAACGCCGGTTGCGCATTCGATGAGAGCAGAATGCTTAGATAAAAAGTCATATCCAAGGATAACGTCATGAGGGCAGTTGTCGATAACAGCGAAGAGAACAGAAGTAGGTCGGCCGGCTATACTTAAACGCGCAGTACACATTCCAACAACAACCAGCCCACCACCATCGGCCACACGAAGCACTCAGGCAGCTGCTGGGGTGCGGCCTTTCTTTAAACGTCTACTAGGCTAGCACTCATCACAGATGCGTGGGCTCCCGGGCCGACGAGTGCTTTGACTGGCACGCCGTCTATTTTAACGTCAACTACACTTCTCTTTTTGGGCACATACAGAGGATTTACTCCAGTAGTGCGTAATGCAGCCCCACCTACAAGGGCTGCATTTGTTAGTTTTCCGAAAGGGTGCGGGCAAAAGCCACAAGGAATGAAAGGCGACGTGGCTGCGGAGAACGGGAAGATAGGCGACGTGTTTGTGGTCAACGAGACTGGTGTCCGCATGGCGATGGTGAGCGACTGTACCACGTGTTCCTAGCAGAGTTGTCGGTGCTGTGAGACTCGGCGGTGGGCGAAACACTGCGGACATTTTCATCAAAACGGCGCAGGTTGGTAGACGTGGGAGGTGTGGAGGGCCACGAGTTGCGACAGTATCTGGAGACATAGCCAATGCGGTGACAGGTGAAACATATTGATTGGTCAACCGCAGTTCTCCACTCAGTCGGGCTGCGATAACGCGGAGAGAAGCGTCGGGGTGGAGCGCAAATAGTAGAAGGACGTTCGTTGGCTCTGGGGTTGGCGACGGCACAGACAGAATGTACACTAATGTTTTCAAGTACCCGGCGAACGATGGCTTGTACGAGAGGAACTGAAGAAAGGGTAGCATCAGGGCTACGCGAACCGAAAGCTTCGGGCATCGCATCCAGTTCACGTCGAACGATTCGCACCACGTCCTCTGGTGGCGACGCATGCTGCTGTGCGGGTTGATCTTCACACGTCGACGTTGCGGCAGCATTGGGAAGTCTGGCGAATGGTTGCAGGACTCGTCGGCTTTTGGCCTGCTCGAATTGTCGGCACTCTTTGATGACAGCATCGACTGTAGAGCAGTTTTTGCACATAAGTAGATTAAATGCGTCGTCAGCAATTCCCTTCAGCACGTGCCCGACCTTCTCACCTTCTGTCATGTCGTGATTGGATTTACGGCAAAGTGTGAGCACGTCCTGGATGTACGAGACATATTACTCCGTAGAGGATTGGGCACGGGAGGCCAGTTCCTGCTTTGCGGTAATTTTACGGCCGGTCGGTTTGCCAAACTTTGTCGACGTCTCTTTCCCAGCTGGTTAGCTCCTCTTCGTGGTTTTCGTACCGGACCTTTGCTTTGCCTCTTAGGTAGAAGAACATATTAGCTAGTATAAGCGTAGTGTCCCATCTGTTGATTCCAGTTACACGTTCGTACATAGCCACCCACTCTTCAACGTCGGCGCCATCGGTCCCGCAGAAAGTTCCAGGGTTCTTAGGTTGCACAACCACAATCGAAGGGGACAGCGACTTAGCTGGCGACGGTGACGTAGGAGGCGGCAACGACGTTGATCCCGCGTGCTCATCGTCATTCATGGTGGAGACGGTGATGCGACGTGCACTGCGGAGCTCCGTTTCCAGCCGTGGTACCCGCAACCTCCCACCAGTATGTTACGGGCATGTTGGGAGTATAGAAAGACTGTATTTACAATCTATATACAAGCAGAGTCATAGTAGTTAAGATGGCTGACCAGCAGCGACACGCAGCAGCCAGCGTTTCGGCATCTTCTTCTTCCTTCCTCTTCTTTTATCCCCCCGTAACAATATCATAAGAAGCCAACAAACAAGGGCACCAAGGACAACACAGGGGAAATTACTTGTACTTTTTGATTGAATTAAAGAAAATTACAAATGACCAGTTCACCAGTTGCATTTACCCAAAAAGATCACGTACTCGTGACGCCTGAGGCAGAAAGGATGTTCCACATCCGCCGCCAAGGTCTGTGAGTGGTGGAGCTAGCTAACAATCCCTGGGTTATTTTTAGTAGTAACACACAAATATTGCAGAATGAATGGGAAAACGGCGCTGTGGTAGCTCAATTGGTAGAGCATTGCACGCGTAATGCGAAGACGTGGGATTGTTCCCACCGGCGGCAAGTTGTTTTAAAGCGAAGCGTTCTTTGCCTCTTCCTTCGACTTTCCTACTTCTGCTGCTGCTGTGGGCTGCTGCTGTCGCGCACACCGCCTCGAGGGGTGGTGAATAGCACTCCGCTACTGCACGTCTGTCGGTGAAGCATGCTTTGTTCCGAGGGATGGCCGTGCGCAGCAATCCATTCCGATAACTGACTCATATAACTGACTCATTGTTGGCCTCATCCATTGGTGCAAGAGTCCTCCACGTAATAAATGAAGGCTGGGCGCAAATTCGTGACTCTCAAGTTCCGTCCACTTTACCGCGCAGCAGCAGTGGCGTCCGCATTCTTAATGAGGCCGTTACAACTGGTAATCTAACCAGCGACCTGGTGCTCGGCAACAGATTGGCACAGCCAATGAACCACCGCGGCGGATGACGACGCTGATTTCATAATGCATGCGTGTAAGCTCACTCATACGGTGTGTTAGCTATTTATTTGTAATCTTAAATGAATACTCCCAGCAAAGCTTTCTGCACTATGCCCTTCGTCCGCGTCGATGTGGAGCTCGCGTAGACGAAAAACATTAATTTGAATATGTCAATATGTTGTGGCGATTCACAAACAGCAGGAACTATGTGAACAGGGCAGGTCACGTTAGTTAGGTAAACTGAAACGATTAGTCATGGACCTCGCCTCCTCTTCTAAAACGCGCGAGGTCTTCGTCTTTCTCTACGTGCCGCATATTTAATGTGGCACCGTCTACATGATGGTTCACAGCGAACTTC
This sequence comes from Dermacentor andersoni, assembly GCF_023375885.2. Classification (NCBI taxonomy): domain Eukaryota; kingdom Metazoa; phylum Arthropoda; class Arachnida; order Ixodida; family Ixodidae; genus Dermacentor; species Dermacentor andersoni. Next base: position 98,797,235 of record NC_092819.1, on the reverse strand, counting down.
AATCGTGATTTCGCATCCATAGAGGTCCTGATGAAGGGTTAGAGGATCAGAACTTGTTGGGTTTTCAACAACTCAGCGAACGATTTTGGAAGCCGAGGAAACAGAGCAAGTAAATGAGGCCTTCGTTTAGGTCCCGCTAATCATAACCATGGAAATCGCGAATTCACGGACTGAGCATGTCTGCCGTATACTGCACTTCAGAAAGTTTCCGCTCGACTGATGCTGCCTTGTGCACTACTCTTTTTCACGAGGGGGCTGTTTGCAGTAACCTCTCTGAGCTTCTCAGACAGGCTGATTTATTCAGTTTTGTCCAAGCTTCGTAACTGCGAACCACAGTTCTTTGGAAGGTTGAACCTCTGCTGTACATTACTTCAACAAACTTTGATTCCCTGCGTATAGTGTGTATATAGAAAACGAGTGGTGGAAAAAAATCCCTCGTATCACACCGGGAGAAGGGAGGCTAGGAGATAGAAAAGTGATAATTTGTGTGTGTGTGTGTGTGTGTGTGTGTGTGTGTGTGTGTGTGTGTGTGTGTGTGTGTGTGTGTGTGTGTGTGTGTGTGTGTGTGTGTGTGTGTGTGTGTGTGTGTGTGTGTGTGTGTGTGTGTGTGTGTGTGTGTGTGTGCGAATGAGGCGGCGATGTGTGCTTAGCTTCAAAAAACAGTGCAATTGGAAAGGACGAAAAATTGGTTAGCGATTTAGCGGTAAATGTGATAACAATACGCATGTATATATATATATATATATATATATATATATATATATATATATATATATATATATATATATATATATATATATATATATATATATATATATATATCCACCTCTCCAACGTGACTGGCTTGTCACACTTCACAAGTGTTCGCTTCCTTCTACTTTGATCTCCTTATGATAACGCATTACAAACGTAATTCGTTTAACAAGCAACTGATTTGCACGTGCTAATATGCAGAACAAGATATGTTGACATAATGAACTCTGGCCCAGAAATGCATGACCAAAATCTAACTAAAAACTGCCTTCAAGGCGGTTTTTTACTACTAGAAAGGATCCTTCTACTAGAAAGAACGCCAAAAAGCGCAAAACAACGATCACGTTAAATGCTTTTAGCCGATATTAAAGAAGGCTGATTCCTTCTCCGATAATGGAGCGCCGAGAGTGGACGAATGCCGCACGCTTTCTTCTTGTGAATGCCGCAACAAGTCCACTCTTTTCCTCATGAGCTGATGATTACACCAACGCACGATGCTTGCCTGCTCAAAGTGTTATCAGCCACACATCCCACAAAGTGTACCATTGTGCCGAACGTGAGTACTCTACTAGACCTTATCAAGGGGTGCCGGGTCCAAGAGAAGACCGACCGTCACAATATCGAACGCATTAGGAGTGCGAAAAAGTCCGCACAGGGAACAAGTGGTTGCGATGGAGACGTGGCAACAAGGACGGCACGAAGACAATGACACATGGCAACGAAACCTGTTTTCGTCACGGCCTCACAAAGTTAAATTAATTCCGAGATTTTACGTGCAAAGACCACGACTTGACTATTATACATTCGTAGTGGGGGACTCCGGATTAATTTGGACCAACTAGGGATCTTTGGCATGACCGAGTTAAGTTCAGGTGTCGAAACGTTGGCTTGCGCCTGATTTAGCCCACGTTCAACCACTTTTGATCGCAATGATAACTACGCAGCAGCGTTACAAAGACGGTGATGAGGACGGCAACAACGACGGCATCATAATCAAGATAATTCTGTGATTGACATCTAAGCTAGTGAGGAGGTATTGCTTGTACGAAAAACGCGGAGAATGACTGATGCTCTGAAAGGTGTACTGCGAACGACGATGCTTTTTTAGACCTTTAATTATGACAACTATGTTCAGTTCCCTATAGTGAAAGTTTCTAAATCACAGTTTCAGTTTGCCGACATTCCTCGCGCCAAATTTAATTATTGCGTAGAACATTTTATTGAGGCCACCGCCATTTTACAATCCCAGCGCCGTCTATCGTCCGCACCATGCTGGTATGTGGGTCGGCGCTCAGAGGTGCATGGTGAACGTGCTTTAGACGACGAGTGGCAAGTTTTCCCGTTTTCCAGAAAGGTCTCAACAAGTTTTTGCGATTGGGAAATTCTTTAGCGCGTCATTACCAAGTATTGAGCTTAGATATTGCCACAATATGGAAAAGGGTCAGGCAATGAGATACAATCTACAATGCTATTCGCGGCACGCATAGAAGTAGTAGTCGAGCTTTTAGACTGGGAAGGCTTAGGAGTGAGAATCAACGGTGAATATCTCGACAACCTTCGGTTTGCAGATGGCATTGTCCTGTTCAGCAAGAGTGTACATCAATTACAACAAATGATTGAGAACCTTAACCGAGAAAGTGCAAGAGGGGAGTTGAAAATTAATATGCAGACGACATAGATTATGCTCAATAGCCTGGCAAAGGAAGAACAATTTGTAAGCTTCGTGCTTCTATTTTTTTTAACTTCCGATTTTTTGAAAGTTCTCTTAACGAAATTCAAGCCCTAAATCGAAATTCAGCTTCCAACAGTAACTAGAATTTAACTTTTTCTCTCAAGTACAATAAATTTCATGAAAATTGGTTGAGGAGTTACCTGAGAAAAGCATTTTTGCGTTTTACACATATTAAAGTAGGTCGGAGTTGGTCCCGAGCTAAAGCTTCCTCTTAAGAGTGGAACGCGATAGCATTCAAAGCTCCCTGACCGCTTCTCACGCTTCCCGGCAACTGCAGCTTCTGTAACCGTAATGTTTCCCGGAAAACGCTGGCGGTGAATTGTATGCACGAAGGGCGAGTTTTCTGGTAGAAACGCCACCTCTTGCCTAGGCCGCAATGCGGCGGAGGCGAGCGCCATCTGGAGATGTTGCAAGGAACCGGGCGCGCCACTCCGTGGTCGGTCTATGAATGATAGAAACGCTAGAAAAAGAGTTTGTGTTTCAGTTTCCGCGTAAGAGAGCTATGTTTACTTGTATGTTCAAATTACAATCCGACGCTATCATGTCTGTAGGCTGTGTGTAAGTCGTACTTTACCATTTTTCTGACGTATTTTACTTTGAGAAATTCAGTTAGTTCAGTAACTTCATTGCGCTACACGGAGGGCCTGCGTGGTTGGGTATTCGTGTTTGCGTATAAATGATTCGGAATGATAGTATCATGAAGCGATGGTCGACGCTGGACACGGGACGCCGACGCCAGATTTTCTGCTGCACGGTGCCCTTAACGTTATCGCATTAATATGAGGCTTGCAAAGCCGTACTGGAATTCTTGTCAACTGCGGGGCTCGACTCTCGTCTATAACACTGCACTCTTTGTGTTACTGTGTGATCTTGTGGGGTGCCTTCCTCTCTCTTTTGCTATCTGTTTGTTATGTTTCTTCTCTTTCCATTTGTTTTTATCCCCTTCAAACGGTTGCTTCTTAGGAGACAAGTGTTAGCGCGCTTTTCTCTTTGTGGCGTTTGTACATGTTTAGATGTTGAAAAATAATTTACCCTATGTGCACACTGCAGCAACTGTTCTCTCCTAGGATAGCCAACCGGGCTCAGTACTGGTTAACATCCCTACCTTTCATTGATTATTTTCTCTCTCTCTCTCCCTCTCTCTGTTCAGTCGTGCCATCAATTCAAGCGCGCTCACTCTAAATGCTTGTCATTATATGTCTACGTGTGCGTAGGGTCTTCTTCGATAATTTCTTCCTGTCGTTTTCGTATATTCGTTAGACACTTGATGCTACGAAAAAGCCGGTAACCTAAGTTGGCATCCTTTCCAATATCATCAAATAAATCGATTCAGAACCAACTCGCCGTAGTTCGTGCATGCTTGTGGCTCACGTTGCTAAAGTAAAAAAAAATGGCAGAGACACTTACGACTGCTTAAATGCGGGAATGCGGAAGCATTATAGTCCCTTTGGTGAAATGTTTTCGATGGATGTTTTCGACATGCATTAAAGCTATTTCTGCTTATTTGGTGTGTGTGCGTGTGTTTGTGTTTGCGTATACTTTGGCCGGAGCTTTGTGAGCTGCCGCTGAGGCAGACGCTCCAGAGTCCATAGCAGTAGAGACAGCACTGATGAAAACCGAAGAGCAAGCGACGCGCAGCAAGCAGCGCGCTCAATATATACACTCATGACGCGACGTCGAGAGTCCATCGGAGTAGACACAACACCGATGAAATCCGAAGAGCAAGGGAAACGCGTCAGGCACGCGGCGCGCTCATTTTACACTCTCATGACGTGAGGCCACCTCCTCACCGCGGGCTGCGCCGTCACGTGCCCAATAGCGTACGCACTAGGCCACACATTTAGTCAGCAAGTACCGTGGAGGCCATGTGGTATCGGGGAAGCGTACTCATCTCGTAGTCGGAAGCCCGGGTTCTGCTCTCACCCAGACCGCAACGTACCAAATTTTATTTTCAAAGCCATTCATTCACTTTGTTTACAGAGACCCCGTTGAGAAATTTGGCGTCAATCCGAGCAGCTTTTGGCGTGCCTCTTAGCGCCGACGGCCATTTTTGGTAAAATCGTCCAGTCACGCCGACGACGATGACGCCCGATTTTCACGTAATGATGCCCATAATTTTTTACGATGTGCATGTTTTACAATGATGCATAATGTTTTTCATACAATGAAACCACCCCTACAGCTTGAGCTGTGTCATTTTAAAGCAGAACTTTCCCAACCTTCTTGGGCTCTTATTCCATGGCTCAGACGCAAGACAGGTCTACTACCATCTTTACTGCACCTGCAGGTTCCTGGCCACTGGCCTTGTTTTTGCAAAATTACTCGGGCGCCAAACAAATTATAACAGAATATTTTCGTGGCTATCAGATATACTTCATCACGAGCACAATTTCTTTAACAAAGCAAACTTTTATATGCATGTTATTTTAGAATTTGGAGTTTGGCTTATCTGCTTGTTCGTTCCTTCATCGAGTAGAGTGCAGTTTACTGTTGCACTGTCTCCAGGATCGGCCCAACCTAGTAAGCACGGTGGCACTCGATACTTTGTCGTAAGTATAATGCGTGGTCATGTGGGCCACGTGGGAGAGGGTAGGAGAGGATTGCCAGCATGCCAGTGTATTCACTGGCAAGCTAGCAATCGCTATTATGCTAAGCGCTGTGCAGAATATAATCACCTGCATGGAATTTATTTAACCGCTTCACGAAACCTTCGCATTCCAGATTCCAACATGGGGATTGGATTTCCATAATTTTTAGCAGCTGCTTTCTAAGCATAAGAAGAATTTCGCTTGATGAGTTTTATTGCGGTCACACGATATGGGCATGGAACAGCTGGGTGTGGCCCCGCAGCCGACTTTCTTAACAAGGACAAAGAAGACAATTCTTCGGAAAATGGCCTGCGGCTGGCTTGGCATTCATGTGGTCGCTATAACCTGTGCATACCTTATATAAGCAAATTTTTGTTGATCATTTTTATTGATCGACATCAATCAATTGATCAAATAGTTTATCTCTTACGCACAAAAATACCGTATTTACCATATCGGCCTTTAGCCGTTATGGCTGGCTATGGGCCCATGATGAGGAATGAAGTCGGGTACGGCGAACTGCGAAGCACACACTATTACGAATTCGCCCACAAGGAAGTTTGATTATGTGCCACGTATAACTCACTGCGTATACATCACTCACAGCGCATACACACGCGACCGCGACATATCCATTATTTCCGTCTCCATAAGAACATTATGATTCATTTGGTTGGCTGTCTTCTCCCGCTTTGTGCATGAGCACAACCTTCTTTCTTCTATGAACTCCTGTGTACATTTCTCTTCAAGGCCCCATAACAAGTAAATTTTGCTGGCTCGCTTGTATTTGTCTGGTTGTTCATTTCAGTGCCTCACTTACAGAGCGGAAGATTACCTGTCGTTTGTGGAGAACAAAATGCACCGTAGTAATATCCAGCCGACATATCACCCGGCAAAATTCTCACGTTACGTAAAATACAAATATTCGCGAGTAACTTGTGGAAACAGAGAAAGCCGAAATAGCGAACAAGAAACGCACTTTAAGCCAGGTCAGCAAGCACGCTGCGTTTTTAGTTGGGTGCGTTCTCGGACTTCATAAAAAGCTGAATTCAATTCGAGAGCTTGAATCGGCTCCCGTGCGGAGAATCGTACCAGCGCGGTTTCTTGAACTCTGAATTGGATTTCCTCGTAACCCTTCTCCTGGAGGCGTCCCTAAAGCTCTCCTGTGTTCGTTGTTGCGCTTTATTTTTTTCTTCGGTTTATGCAAATAGGCTATGCAGTTTATCTTCAAGTCGAGCGGAAAGAAGCAGCGCTAAGATTTTTGTTTCCAAGTGAGGCTCTTCACGGCAGTACCCGGGAGGGGATAGTCAAATAAATTTAACAATGCTCCTATTTCTCAACCTAAAACCTTTCTCGCACTCATCCAAGCACTACTCTTTTTTACTTTAATAATATGAAATAAAATTATAGCTTGGGACCATTATTGGCGCCGGCTACTCGTTTTCGCAAGCCAAACTAAACAGAAGCACAAAAAAGAAGATACGCACTGACGAAAGTCAATAGTACTAACCTTTGCAAAGTTCTGCCCACAGAAGATATAAAAGAACACTAAGAGACATATCAAGTTCCGTAAACGAGGTAAAGCGTACAAAAGAGTCAGGTCATTTTATATCTACACAAGAAAACACATGATATGTAACAACGCTCGACGGGAGCAACACACATACAACATACTGTACAATCCTACGGTATGACAAAAAAAAAATGTAATAGGGGAGTCAACCACGATGCATTTAGTAAGAACCTAATATATGTGCTTTTCCAAAACCATTTTAAAAGACACAATTGTTTTTTTTTCTGTAGCTATATTGTTGACCATGGCCCAAGCATTTTTTTATAGTGAGAGGCCTGCGCTCTAGCAACAATGAATCAGCCCGTAGTCTTCGCATTGTGGTATCGTGCCGCAGACACTCGAGAAGAAGGTGTACGTCTTCGTCATTGTGGCCACAATAGTAGATAGTAGAGCATACGAGCAACGCGCTGAATCTTGTGTGAAAAGTGACGCGTGAATGCTGTACCAAGCAGACGGTACGCTAAAGTTACAAAGTTTCTACTGCGGCTGAATTTCGGAGGAATGAACAATGTATTGTTAAAATCTGTAAAGAATAACTTTGAACACTTTGATTTCTGTTCAAACCACGTGTTTGTGCTAAGTCTACAGGACATCTATCTCAGCAACAGGTGGACTTCACTATGAGGAAGATCGATTGCATTTATGTTCGCGTGCGTGTGCTGGAAGGGGGGGGGGGGGGGGGGGGGAGGGGCTCAGAGTTTTCAGGAATATTGCAGTGTCCTGGAATCAGGCACGTACACATTATTTCTCAGAGGGAGGGTGGGGGGCAACACAAGGTAACTTTTCTATGCAAATGAGGGGGCGGGGGTGTATCTTCACTAGTACAAATGTTAATAATGCCCACCGTTAGCTATAAAGACGCGCAAATCCGCAAAAGAGAAATGAAATAAGGTGTATCTCACAGGTACGCCTGCTAGATACACCTCTCCTTTACTTGGCAAACAAGGAACCACATCACATGGACTCGCGCTGGAAAGAAGCGCAGGAAGAACACTGCCAAGAAAAAATAAACAAGCGAAAGTGTAAAATAAAAATTTCTGTGTGCGTTTTTCTGAATTATCTATGAAATAATTGTAGGTAAATACATATTTGCGGAACAACCACAGTTCGTTTGGATCCATCGTTTACTGCTTTACCAAGTTAAATGCCAAAACCGACTCGTATTGTTATTCGGGAAGTTGCGTAACGATGCGTAGCTGCCAGTCCCGTACAACCACGTAGAGCGCAGGACGCTGTGGATCTAGACGTGCTGCGCCCACCGCAGGAGGTTTGAAAAATACGCACATAAGCACAGCACCTAAATGTCTACGTCGGACGGGTCGACTGATAACTGTAGAAGCGTCATTCAAAACACACGAAATCATTCTCCACTTCCGGCGGCGTTTTCTCTACTTCCTTTTTCAATAAAAAGATGATCCATAATTATTTTCACAAACAACGGTCAATTTCTTTTTTTAGTTTTCGCTTCTCCTTCCTGCATGTTTGGCGGTTGCCTCGGCTCTCTCCCTTAGTAGATTGCTTAATTTCTCAACTCCTTGCGCCTCTTGTTCCCGGTTGACAATTTCGCACGAAAATTGCCGTACAATTCAGGAAAAACCAGACGCGGTAACGTTTGTCATTCATATTTCTTGTGGGTTTAATGGTTATTGCGGAGTTTGATATGAATGATGCTTTTTCGCATGATCCTATTTTGCGCCTTACCTAACCGATATCGTGGGTATATGGTTCCGAGTCACGCCAGCGTCGTGGCAGGCCACCACTCGAGGAAATAATGACGCGAAAAGAAAAGTTAAACGCAACTGGCGTTTGTCCAGCCGCAACTCGTTCCACCAGCGTACAGACCAGCTGACTACGAACTAAATGCCTTTCTTGCTCCCTGGATCAGTCTATGCAAAGAAGGTTGAACTAACGAAGCAAGAGCGATGCGCGTGACCGTTGCAATAAATGGTGGAAACTGAACGCACCTCGAGTTAAATGCGCGGGCACCGAATCGATGAGAAAACTGGCCTTCACTCCCCAGAAGATTTCGATCACTACCGCCATCCAGTAGGAGTGAAACAGGCACTAAAATGTTGACCACTGAATAGTTGTCAAGTCTCAAGGTTGATTTGGAGGCGCTTTAGGAATGTGTGCGAGGAGGGGTCGCATTAGCGAGGGGGCGGGGGATGGAGGGGTATGCCACTTAATTTGGGGGGAGGGGGCTGTAACCCCCTTGGGTACGCGCCTGCCTGGAATGCACTGATGCGCTATGATGTGATTTCATGTACAAGTTTACGTGTGTTCCTTGATATATCAGTTAAACGTTAAACGTGTGCAATACTTTCCGTTATGAATATCTCTTGATTCAGTGTGAGTATTGTCATCTTTCGCCTATTTTAAATATGTAGTAGCACGCAAGGCCTGAAAATGTACTAACTTCTCTTAATATTCAGGCATTCGCACAATATAAACTGCCCAATTCGCTCTTTGTCGATCTCGGAGTAAATGAATAAACGCTGCATACGTTTAATCCCGTCAGATTCAAATAAACATGACAAACCGAAGACACTGTATAGCATTTCAAAAAAAATTATCTCAGGAAAGAAACCAATTTCATTTTAAAATTTGGCTCGAAAACGCAAAAGCGTGCAAGCAAACTCCGGGCCAGCATTTTTCTTCACCAACAGTTTTCCTTTCATCAACGGCGCCTTGAGTCATTTTGCTTCAATGATAGAGGGACGATATCTCTTCACATAGTTTCGAGTTTATCTACAATATCAAATAGTGACTAAATGTCTGATTGTTATAGGATAACGTTCGTTTAGGAACAGTAAAAACTTTATATGTCTGCTTATGCGTCAACACTTTTAGTATGCGTCAGCGATTAAAGTAAGTGGCCCAGTGAATCTGCCTCTGCCTCCTAATTACAATTGCCCAATTCATATTACTGCGACGCTTTCGCGTTTCCCTCACGAGGGCGACACTTACTGGGAGGTTTGCGGGGAGCTCACACGTTAGAAGAAAAGGCTACAAACCGACATACAGCATCGACCACTGGCCGAGTCGCTGAGTTTGGAAGAATTGCGCTGGACGAATTAAGCTCGAACAAATAAAACACAATGTCGTTGAAACGAATGACTGTGCCTTCATACACAATATCAAAAATAACACCGGACAGGGCCAGTGGCAAACGCATCTGTCTCTATTGATGTCCTAATTAGGCCAGGTGGGCTTTTGTCCATCTCGATTGCATCAGGGGAACAAAGCGTGTGCGGTGCTTTCCCTCACGGATTGACCGTGGTTCGCCCATGATTGGGAGCGCGCGTGTAATCTTTTCGGTCCCAGCCTCAAGCATGAATAAAGGACACTACAGTGCCAGGCTCGACAATAGAATCCTACTGCAACGAACTCGCCAAAGCCTCACATCGAGAATGGCGAGAGACACGCACCATACGCGCCTGCGTCAGAAAAAAAAATGTTTATAGATCAGTGTATCAGAAAAGTATAAAAGGCCGTCCAGTAGCAAGCTGAAAGATTGGGCCTGCCGGCCGGAGGTAAAGAGAAAGTATTTATTTTGCTCTCCACGTTTCTTGCTTTTCGTCGTAGGACCGAGAAAAGTTCGTCCTTTCTTCGATCGCGGCCTTACCGCGCAGCTGCTATCTCCCAGAGCGGCTTAACGTGTGGGCAGCCTCATTAGCGCGGCGGTTCGACACCGCCGTGCCAATTCCGGCACCGAGGGGCCGTTGCCGGTGGTTACGGTGCCTTGATTGTTATGTGCAGCTATTAAGATAATTGCTGCACTTGCCGATATTTTACGACGTTCGCGGCACCCTCAGTGGGTTAGCCCCTCGCTACGCTTTGCCCCGGCGTTTGTACTTGCTGCCGTTCAGTGGCGATGCACCGACAAGATTGAGGTGCGCTATATTTTCCCGTCTCTACCCCCTTTTTTTTTACCGTACTAATATAAAATCCGAAGATACCTAAGCACTTCTCATGGGTTGCGAATGCGAAAGCATTAATGTCCAATTGAGCGGTCCTTCAAGTTCGCTCTTCGCTGGCAGGAGAGCACGTTGGGACGCGTTGCGCGCTTTGATTTGACCTCACCGAGGCGCAGTCAAAACGCAGGGGAGAGCTTGCGCTGACAAGGAACGCGCGGGTAACGCAGGTTTGCGAGTGAGAGGGTGACGTGGCGTCGCAGCGATGGCCTCTCCCCTCACGCAACACCGTAGCAGCCGGTGATCCTCTCGCCGGCTCTGCTCCATCTCTTTTTTCTTCCTTCTTTATGTCCCCCTTCCCCAAGGCGCGTGCTCTCTAAAGGGCTGCAGAAAATAGGGCCTCTTCCTCTCCACAATCACACTCTCTCTGCTCCATGGAGGCCCGTGCCAGCAAGCACAAGCCAGCGTCACGAGCACGCGAGGTGTGCTCGTGGCGTCGCAGCCAATGGGAAATTTCGCTGCTACAGACACGCCGGCTTTTTTGCCCAACCGGCATATGACGCTTTCGCATCAAAAGCAGCAAATGGTTAAACTATCTTTAACTTCCGGGTGCTTGGGCAAAAAACAAACCTTCAAATGTCATTTTATTTTTTTACTAATGTCGATGTCAAGTCATTACTTTCTTTTATTTCTTATTATTGCAGCTTCGTAAGTTTTAGCCTTATCATAATGAGGTTCTCGTGTTCTCGACAAACATAAGAACGTTTTTCATTGTTGCCACAAGGCAACAATCGCCGCAGCGAAGATACTGATCAACTAAACATTAAGTGCAGTGTGTCTGTGTAGTGCCGTGCACAAGAAGTGCTTGATTTTATGTAAATATTGCATACGCATGATCTTCATCTGTATATAGTCCACTACTCAGTCATCGACGCGCACCCGAAAGAAATTTTTTATATTAACAGCAAAAGGCATCCGGTTCGACTATTTCATCAAGAGAAAACAAAAATTAATGCCAGAAATCAGCATGCGACAAGTCGAATACTATACCACAGTATTTCCAGGGCACACGAAACGTCCAAGCTCAGGTAAATACGATGAACGCAAACACGGACATGTAGACGCGAATGCATACACATGACAGACTGTTGACCGCAGCAAATTTATATTTGGTTTGGATGTGAAAATAAGCAGTTAAGCGATTCTGACAGAATGTACTCCGGTTGTATCCGTAACTGTAACTTTTCAAAAAAATCGTCTGTGGCAGACGGCATAATTCTTGTCCTTGAGCTGTAATATTCAAAAGGGCGGACAATATTAGCACGAGAAATCGAAACGCGTATTCATATAGTCAACGAACATTCACTAGTTAACCTCTTGATTAATTACTTAGCAGCCTATGTTAGAGTTTGCGAATTGTAGGTGGTGGGTGAATTATTTTCCTAAATGAGAGACGAAATACATAGGTGTCCCACTTACCTTTGGGCTTCAATTCATTAAAGAACATATTGTTTTAAAAAGTTGGCAGTGGCTTAGCTCGGCTATGCGAGCATATACGTAGCGAAAGCTAAAACATAGCATGGTTAGCCTTGGTTAATCTTGATTCCAAGTCCAGGTTAGTCTGGTTGTCCAGCTATGTTGCGGCGTTTAGCCAGTCGCTCGGCGCACTGTTCGTCTGTTTCCTGGGCGATTCGTTCCCTCTTCATCTCGTGCCGATGTCGATTCCAGGCCTCCTCCTGCTTATGAGAATTGTCGCCGTCCATACTGCCGCCTCAACTGTGGTTGCGGCGCACGCGAGCTCTCCTTTTCAATCCTCCGACATGTTATCAGGCATGCGACGCAGCCGGCGAAACGAGCGGAGGCGAGCACATCGACGAGAACGCGGTGTGACATCATAACAAACGGCGGCGGCGGTAAGGCGTGGCGCTGCGCAGCGGCGGAACACCTGTGGCTCGGTGCTACTAGTGGCGCATGTGCAGTAGTGACTAGGGAGCAAGAGCGAGAGAAATATCCGCGGCGAGGCGCGCGTTGTGACGTCATGTGCCTCCTTGGAGCACCGCATTCCTCGTCGTCGCGTTCGCCTTCGCTCGCTTCGCCAGCTGCGCCGCATGCCTGATAACATGTCGGAGGATGGAACAGGAGAGCTCGCGTGCGCGGCAGTATGGACGGCGACAATTCTGATAAGCAGGAGGAGGTCTGGAATCGACATCGGAACGAGGTGAAGAGGAAACGCCCAGGAAACAAACGAACAGCGCGCCGAACGAATGGCTAAACGCCGCAACATAGCTAGACAACCAGACTATACTGGACTTCCCATCAAGATTAACCAAGGCTAACCATGCTATGCCTTAGCTTTCGCTACGTATATACTGGCATAGCCGAGCTAAGCCACTGCTAATTTATTATCCGCGGTGAGACGCGCGTTGTAACGTCATGTGCCTCCTCGGAGCGCCGCCACGGCAAAATTGCAAGTTCGCGGCCAGTAAAGTCGCTTTAAAAATCCGCCTCCTCCCACCCTACCCGCCGTGGTTGCTTCGCGGCTATGGTGCTGGGTAGCCATAGGCTCGAAGTAGCGGAATCAAATCCCGGCCATGGCGGCCGCATTTCGATGGAAGCGAAATGTGAAAACACCCGCGGACTTAGATTTAGGTGCACGTTATAGAATCCCAGGTGGTCCAAATTTCCGGAGTTCCGCACTACGGCGTGCCTCATAATCAGATCGTGGTTCCGGCAAGCAAAACCCCATAATGTAAATTTTTATTCCACGATGTGAATGTGGATGTGCATCGACGCTGGTGCTGACGTTAAATACGTATACACCACCCCGACTACCGTTAGGCGGCGTTACACAAGCACCACCACCAAAGACGACATATGTCACGCACGAACACACGTGTGCGGAAGTGCATCCTCATTCTTCGAGGTCGTCCTCCAAGCACAAGTGCCTTATAGATCTAAATAATGTTTAAAAGTAAATTAAGTCAGAAAATGCGTAAAGTACAACTTACACATTCGCTGCAGACATGATAGCTTCGGATTGTTATTCGAACATACGAGCAAGCTTAATTCCGTTACGCAGGAACTGAAAAACAGAGCCCTATTCCAGCTGCCATTTGAGGTCTGTCTGTGTGGCTGCGGCCGCTAGGCGGCGGTACCGTTAACACAGCGTACATTCTCATTCTTGTAGGCCCTCCATCTAGTGCAAGTGCGTTATTTAACGAATTTATTTTCTAAAAGCAAAACGCGTCAGAAAATCATTGAAGTACGACTTACACGCTTCCACTTACTCTTTTTCGAACACGACAAAAATAACGGCAAAATTCGCAGTTCATACGCTTGCTTTCTTTAATGTTGATACCCATGGCAATTTTTATAAATTGCTTGAGTGTCAAACTACCAATCTACGATGACTGCTAAATGTTAGCTCCCTCTTTAAAGAAGCTGATTCTGTTGAAAGACATCTTACCTATTTGCACCGTTTCAGCGTTGCACGTGTGTTTGGTTAGATGAACTGGAGTTGCCCTCGAGCTAATGCTTTCTCTTAATACTCATGTCGTCCTTGACAGCCTAACTAGCTCGCAGGTCATTAGGACTTAGGCAGGTGAACGCCGACCTCGGATTACAGTAGGAGCCGAAAGCACCATGCAGGGATCTTATTCCGGGTGCTGTTTTTTCATTAGGCGCTCCGAAAGATTTCTCTTTTTAAAACGTTCTCGACGAAGTCAGTAAGAAAGGTGGCATTGCTCTGTGCATTTGCATTCAGCTAATGAGGAGGTAGGCTCGCTGACATCGTGCACGCTATGACTTTTAACCCGTCTCCCGGCGCGTCTAATTGAAACGTCATACGACACCAACGAGGTTGTTCTAATTTAAGGGTTTACTAGTAGCACTTTATTCTTTCGTATAATGTTGACTAACTTCATATGCCATACTTTCGAATATTGCAGCAATGTTGAAAAAAAAACATGAATTTTAAAGCCAGACTTCCTTTGTCTCTTTCTTCAACTTTCCCGCTGCTGCTGCTGTCTAGCCAAATAGTCGCACATTTTCTTACCCGAATACGTGGGTCCTGCTGAAACTAAGGTCGCACCACTGTCAGCCCTACTTGCTCATAGGTAGCGCCTTTGACGAGTCTGCAACAAACAACGGCTATAGTGCGAATCAAGGAAGCCTGCGGCGCCATATCCTCGCGCATGTACGCGAAAATATGATCTACAATTACAGAGCATACCTTCGTTGTCATGTCATCATCGTCGTGCCATCGTGGTCGCGCCATTGTCGCCACAGAATCGACGTCATGGCGTCGTGGTCTTTCCATCGTCATTATCACGTCGTCATTGTACCATTGAATTGAATCCTGTGGTTTTACGGGCCAAAAACCAGGACTTGATTATGAGACACGCCGTAGCGGGGACTCCGGATTAATTTTGACCAGCAGGGGGATCTTTAACTTGCCCCCAATGCAGGGGCCATAGGCGTTTCTGCACTTCGCCCCCATCAAAATACAGCCGTTGCTATATATACAGGGATTTGATCCCGCGACCTCGTGCTTAGCAGCGCAACACGTTCCATAGCCGCTGAGACACCGCGCCCGCTGTAGTCGTACCATTGCCATACCTGCTGTTCAGTGTAGCCACTGAACAGCAGGTATGACAATGGTACGAGCCCGAAATTTTGTTTCGGGGGGTGGGAGGGGGGGGGGGGGGGGTTCCCGTTGCACCTCGGGCGCCTCGTTATAAAGTTTGTGGAGGGATCAGATACATGAATAATAACTGCTTTGTCATTGCGAAAGATGCTACAAACGAATTCTTGAACGCGACGCACTGTCAAAACAAGTAAAATATGTATTTTTTTTCATAAAAGAATCCACACGTATATCCCAAACCTTGTGTCCTAAATAACTGATATCAATGCTTCCATGTTTTTTGTCTGTTTAATAAGTAAAGAAAATATCACACGAACTTTAGGACTATATGAGTTCGAAACCAGCAAAGCAGTGCATGCCGCTGATATGAAAAATGTAAAGGCCATGAAATGAACAAGTTGAGGACAAATGATTTAATGAAACTGCGTCAGTCGAGAACCTTAATTAAATTTTTGTACATATACAACGGCCAGGGAAAAATGTCTATGACGCTGTCATTTGTTCCAATGTATTGCTCAGGAGTAGCTGTCACCGGTCCTGTATTGTGAGTAATTGCACCGAAATTATAGTCTCAACAGAGAACACATATAAAAAGCAGCAGTTCTGCAAAATATACGAGGGTGAGGCCAAATGAAAGTGAGAGAGTGCGAATATATCACAACCTCGGAGTACTTTATTTAAAAGTAGTCTCCATGAGCATTTAGACACTTGTTCCGCTGACTAACGAGTCGCGCGACTCCCGTCTCATAAAACTCCTTGGGTAGCTGCTTCAAAAAGTCTGGAACTGACTCTTTCACGTCATCGTCCGACACGAATATGGTTCCCTTGAGCTGTTTCTTCAATTGCCCCATAACTAGGAAGTCACAAGGCGACAGATCTGGGTTGTAAGGCTGATGCTGCAGCGTTTCCCAGTTGAACTTTGCCAGTTTTGTATTAACCACATCAGCGACGTGGACACGGGCATTTTCGTGGAGAAAGATGACCCCATTCGTCAGTTATATACATAATATATATATACATACGATACAGCTTACGGTTGCTCAATACGTCCGCGAATACCCACGAATACCCGCGAATAGGCCCGCGAATACACGCAAAATTGCCGCGCTACTGGCCGCTCGAGGCTATTCGCGGTCTTCTTCTATGCTGGGAAAAGAACACCTTTATGTAGTACGTATCGAGCAACAGAAAGCTGTATCCGGAGTTTTTCATGTTGCTGTACAATTTTCTCATTAAGACTTTTAATTTAATTTTAATAATCGTGAAATTGACTAATAAATTAGTGCTAATTATATAATTAGGCGGAATGGAAAAAAGTTATCTCAGCATTTCCAATCGACTGCAAAGAACATTTCCTTGGTTCGGTCCAGCTATGTGGCATTTGCATATTTTCAGTGTTTTGCTCAAGTTATGTGGGACATCCTGTATACGCTTATAGTAGACCAAATTACAGCTGATAGCAATATGAAATAGTTCGTCTTGCCGTTTCACTGCATGAGACCAATTATGGGAAATTCACCAGAAAGCAATGCGACAGCCTTGCGTAAGCAAGCTGCATTAGAGACGGCTAGATAACGCAGGCTATACGAGCTAATCTCGTGTCATGGCTTGTGTAATACACGTTGGCTTACTTTGTAACTGCACTCTGGCTCTAAGAGCTACCACAGCAATCGCAAAAGATGAAGTAGAAGAGAATTGGCAAGAGAGGGGAAAAATACCGACAGAAACTTCTATGGCAGCCTTCGCAGACCACAAATCCACTATTTCGGAAAATAATAATTGTCTATTCGCAGAAAGAGAATCCTTCTCGTAGGAACCGCCAAAACTTCGTAAGTGATCTCTTAGAATTAAAGAAACTTTTCTACCTGCATCGAAGCGGAAAACAATGACTGTGGGGGCGCCTAAGCAATTCTTATGTGTAAATGCGAGAAGCATTACTTGCGGCTGAAGGTGTCGCTTAGTTTAGCTTTGCGCCGAAATATTGCGGAGTCTGGAGCTGCTGTGTTATGTTTCTGAGTGTAACGTGCGATCGAGTGTTTGCCAAAAATATCCCCGGAATCGAATGAGCTGAAGCCAGCGAAACACCGAGAACAACAGTCTGAAATCTTACGGAAATAAACGAAAAAGTGGCAAAGTGGAGAAACCAATGCCAAGTAAAACCTGTCACCAACGTTGGCACCAGACTGGGCATTGATTTAAAACGCCATACACTTCCTAATGTATTACTGAAGTACTATAGCGCCAAACAGACGACACAAGAAGAAGAGAAACGGACGAGCGCGAATGCCGTCTGTTTGGAGCTATAGTACTTCAGTAATATGCACCAACTAGCCCAACAAAAAGTTCTGCTGGAATATCCTAATGTATTGCATATTGCCGAGTACGTTAAGCTCCCATATAACACCAGGAAGCTTCAGTGAAGCATTGTTTGCGCGCAGCAGACGCGCACCACGCGTTCCTCCGGGGCTGCGCCACTCCGACATACCACCTCTAAGAAGTATTTTGCGATTTTCCCTCAATACTGTTGCGAAGCCTTGCTCCCTGCGTTTCTCGCGTGTCGGTCGTAGTGCAGGCCGCTTTATTTTTCTGAAGCATGAAGCGAGTCGCTTTGAAAACGCCGTGAATCCGAATTTCGCAGAACTAAGCGTGTTCTGCTTTTCTTTCTCAGTAAGCCTTCAACATAGCGCGCGCTTTCCGGGGATTTGGACAGGAAGCTTTCGTTAAGAAAAAAGAGCAAACAAAGAAGCTTAGGTATGTAAAAATGGGGGATAGCGATAGCGATAGCAGATATGTGTTTCTCCTTCTCTCTGTATTTCTCTTGTTATCAGAGACGAGAAAACATTGCTTACATTTTCGGTTCAGTGTATATTTTTAAATCATATTTCTTGATTAAACCTTTCTTGTGTATTTTATGTTCTATGTTATGGCTACCACCCGCACTGTTTTGCCAACACATGCGCTAACGTAAGCCTTCTAAGTGTTTTCTCAATTTAGCATATACCATTGCTTGAAACATTGATGCTTAGCTGGCATTCATTATTCTTCGAAGATCATGAGGCAGACAAGAGAAACGATGGAACAAAATCGGGCCCTATTTAGTGCGCCTGTACCCTTACACCAGCGCATTCTATGCAGATATGATGTGTTTCTAGATTGCTATTTCACTACGTTCTAGCAAGCATTTCGTACCAATTGTGGCAACTAGCAGTTCGTCATTTTTCCCAGCTCAAAACTCGCTCTCATCCCGTATTCTTTACACCCAGAATGAAGAGCAACAATGCGTGCATATCGGCCTTCATTGCGGTTGCACTCGCCACCACCCTACATGCACTTGAATATTGAACATCTTTCACAAAATGAGAAATAGACAAATATTTTCCATGCACCCCAAGAAGCATTACGAAATGCGCAGCTTCTTGCTTGGTAACAACTGTATTGAATTGCCCGGCATGTTTTTGGTCACCCGGGCTCAGGTCTCCCACGACGGGACGTCGAGATCTTGTACAACTCAGCGCCGCCTCGTGGGCCTGCTGGACGGCCCAGCAGTTTCTTCATTTCTTTTGTTTTTCAACTTCGATCGAAATTTCGAAACACGTTGTCTCAGTGACGTGAAGGTACCTAAGTAACATATAGAACAGTTTAATTGCAGTTAGACTTAGTTTTATGCCAGGTTATAGCATCCAAAAGTGTTTCCTTGCCTATTACTTCCTCGTGGTAAATATGTGGGCCTTTTACGAATAAGTCAAAAGGACGGCCCGCGCGAAAGAATGCTTTTACATCCGCACCTTTTCTCACTGCACTGCCCTAACTGACTTGCAAGACGAACCGTTCCTCCTATTATCGCAGGCTATTACACAATTGGTATTATAGAGATGGCGAATGCGAATTCTGCAGATGCCTCGATTGCATTTACTACTCTATGCGCAGGAGAAAGGGGGCTATGAGATGAAAAAAATAAAGGAAGCAGACAACAGAGGGTCTTTAAGTGTGCTTGTTGGTTTCTTGTGCTATTTCTTTGGGAGACTGAACTGGATTCCATTCATCTGTTTTGTCGTTGTATGCGCTGACTCCGCGCGGACTAAGGCGGACAGCCACTGACCCGAACGAGCAAAGCAGACAGCCGAGAGCCAAGGCATCCCAGACTATGAAGCCACCCACCTGAGAGTGTCATACACAAGACCGCCGACTCTATCTTTTTAAATAAAGTTTATTTCAGCATCATTATTAATATTATCATTATTATTGTCACCATCATTATCATGAATAGCAACTGCCCGAGTTTCCCGCAATGGTCAGCCTCGTCAGAAATTACGAGGGCCAGACGATTTTCGAGTAAGATAGGGACACGCCGACATGTAATCGTTGGGCAGCTATAAGGATCTCGTTTTCTTTCACCCAAGCCTGACGCTCCAATTTACGAATTTAAGAACACAGAACCGTTGTTTCGTCAAATTGCGAGCATTCAGTATAAACTGCAAAACTTCTCTAACATCGCCCGCACTCATACCTGGCAAGAGCAACCATTACAGTGCGGTTTATTTGTTCCTTTATGTAAATACACCTTCGGAAAGAACAGACCACCAGCTGCGAGCAGCGTATTCAATCGGCGGGTGGTCCAGAAGAGCGTCACGTGGCCTATCAGTCTATAACTCTTGGTATTCGCCCTGGAGTCGGGGCTGCTGCACAGGTTGTACAAACCACTCCTGGTAGCAATCTCTACCTATCTATCTCTCTCTCTCTAATGATATACCCCATTCCGCCATTCTCTCTAAGTAACAAGTCAAAGCGCCAACTTTTCTGATAAACGATTTTTCGCCATCATGTAAACTCAAAGGCGTCTATTAGGCTAGCAATAAAAATCATTTGAATATTGTGTAAAGCCTTCCTATGATGATGCCCATTCTCACGCGACGGGCTCCTTCGAATGTCCCAGATTTTTTTCGATACAACGTTTTACTCGCGCACAAGTTGCACAAGGATGCTCCCGCCATCTATTGTCAATATTGCGTACGTTTGAGTAAGCGCGAATTTTGAACTATGACCACGAAACTAAAATACACGAAACAAAGCAACCTTGTCGATTTCAACGTTTTCACGTGGTTCTGGGCTCTCTCTCTCTCTCTCTCTCTCTATCTCTCTCTCTCTCTCTCTCTATATATATATATATATATATATATATA
Source organism: Dermacentor andersoni (assembly GCF_023375885.2). Taxonomy (NCBI): domain Eukaryota; kingdom Metazoa; phylum Arthropoda; class Arachnida; order Ixodida; family Ixodidae; genus Dermacentor; species Dermacentor andersoni. Next base: position 98,776,850 of record NC_092819.1, on the reverse strand, counting down.
TATATATATATATATATATATATATATATGTGTGTGTATATATTGTTGCCCAGTACAACCAGAAATGAAGCTGAGGACAGTGTACAGACATTACCAAATTACTCATTATTGTGATACCTGGCTAATGACTCTAAATTCATCAAAATGTAAAGAGATGTCCTTCATCCGCAAACGCACTGACTTGGACTGTTCATATTCCTATTGTATCACAAATTTTCCTTTATGTGGGACCTCATCATGAAAATATCTAGGCGTAAATCTTTCAACAAACCTCTCCTGGACTTCTCGTATCACCACCGTCTGTGCCAGTGCTTCTCGATCACTGGGTTACCTGCGACGAAACCTTGGAAACTCACCTACACTTATCCTCAAACTGCCATTTCAAACGTTCGTTCGCCCAGGACTTGAGTTCGCCGCTCCGGTATGGTCTCCCTACCAAAATTACTCAATTAGCATGCTGGAATCAACCCGAAATAGAGCCGCACGTTTCATTTCCCGGAATTAGGACTACCGTTCTAGCGTAGCTCAAATAAACTTTCACCTTTCCCTTCAGCTGTTAAGTAATAGCTGCGACACAGCCCTCTTGTCATTATTTCATAAGTACGCCCACTACACTAAAAAACGCTCCGTACGCCTAGAAGCGTCATCGCACACGTCGCGCAGATTACATAATCATAATAGCTTCACGCGCATCTATGGTAAAAGAGAAGCATTTAGCTTGTCTGCGATTCCACGTGCCATTCGCCTCTGGAACAGACTCCCCGATGACATAGTTGCGGTAACTAGCCGTGATAAATTCAGGCACTCACTCAACTCTCTTAATCCGTGTTAACCATTGCTATCATACTCACTGTGTGGCTTTATGTTTCCTTTTTTCTTGCGCTGTAATACGTTTATTCTAATCTTGTAGAGTTATTTTTATTGTACTGATACGCAGCGGTACGTCGCTAATGTTTAGGCTGTGCACTTGGCTGGTGCTTTTCCAAGATTGTATGTGCTTACTAGATTCTATGCCCCCCTTACTCAATGCCCCATGTCGCGGCCTTGTAAGGTATTTCACAAATAAATAAATAAAATACGATGACGCTCGCTGACGTCACGCGGACTGTCTCGCTCATTTTGACGTGACAGCTCAAACGGAAGTTCGCACCGATGCCAGTGGTTATGGAATCGGCCCTGTTTTGGCTCAGCGCGAGCAAGGTTACGACCATGTTATTGCGCACTCTAGACGTCTTCTGTTCCAAGCGGAGCGCAATCATTCCTTTACTGAACGCGGATGCCTTGCCCTTGTTTGGGCAGTGGGTAAATTTCGCCCTTACTTGTGCGGTCGCTCATTCACAGTTATCACAAACCATCATGCCTTACGCTGGCTTTCATCCCTTAAAGATCCTAATGGACGTCTCGGTCGGTTTGCTCTATGACTACAGGAGTACTCACGCACACTTGTGCGTAGAGCGGCCTATTACATGAAGACGCTGATTGCTTGTCGGGCCATCCAGTATACCCACCGGAGCTTCCCGGCAGCAGCGAGTATACCTGCGTGCTTTTGCTTACTGCGTTGCAGAACATCGGAGATGAGCAACGCCGTGACCTCTACTTGCGAGACGTCATTATTCAGTTGACGTCTGAGACGCCTTCCCTTTCTCTGCGGATGTTTGTGGTGCAGAATGGCGTCTTGTGCCGTTACAACATGCTCCCTGACGATCCTGAATTGCTCTTGGTTGTTCCCACACATATGCCATCAAGCTGTCTTCCCACAGCTACACAATGTTCCTACCTCAGGTCACCTCGGAGTCTTTCGGGCGTACGACCGTGTTCGGCACCACTTCTTTTGGCCTAGTATTTACCGCTCTGTCTGCCGTTACGTCGCTTGTGAACAATGCCAGTGCCGCAGAAAGCCAGCTCCCAGCTGGCCACTTTCAACCACTTGCCGTACCACCGGAGCCATTCTTTGGGGTTGGCCTTGACCTTCTTGGTTCTTTCCCGATAACTGCCTTTAGAAATAAATGGATAGCAGTCGCTACCGACTACACGACCCGGTACGCGATCACTCGGGCTCTCTCAACCACCTGTGCAACCGACGTCGCCGACTTCTTCCTCGAAGACAATATACTTCACCACGGCGCTCCTCGACAGTACTCATAGACCGGGGCCGCTATTCCATATGAAAGGTTGTCCAGGACATATTGCACTCCTGCGATACAAAGCACAAGTTGACAACGGCGTACCACCCTTAGACCAATGGCCTCAGAGAGCGTCTTAATAAAACTATCGAAGACATGCTTGCTTTGTATGTTTCTGCCGACCGTCGTGACAGGGGCGCTGCTCTGACCTTCGTAACATTTGCTTATAATACTTCCTGACATGACTGTTTTTCTCCGTTTTATCTCTTGCACGGAAGAAACATCACGAGCACGCTGCCATTTGACACGCTCCTTCCCGCCGTTCAAGACAGGTCGTCAGATTATGCTCGTGATGCCATCTTCAGAGCCGTAGAGGCACGCCTGATTGCCTGCCTGCGCGTTACCGCTTCGCAGGAAGACCGACGACGCTTCTATGATGCCCGCTACCGCGATGCCCACTTCAACGCTGGTGATATGGTCCTTCTTTGCACACTGTCACGGCGAGTGGGTCTTTGCCAAAAGTTGGTTTCGCCTTTCTCGGCACCGTACCGTGTCTTGCGCCAAGTGACCGACGTCACATATGAAATCACGGCTTTCGATTCCACCATGTCTCGACCTTCCACCGACGTCGTCCACGTCACGCGCCTTACGAGGAATCTTTAGCTCGGACCCAACTTTGACGCGGCCTATTCAAATGCATGTAAAACGCATAAACGCCTTTATGAAATAATCCCTGGACAGATTTTCATGAAGTTTGTTGCAATTGAGAGAGAAAGTTAAATTCAAGTGGCTGTTGAAAGCAGAATTTCGATGTAAAGTCCGAATTTCGTTAAAAGAATTTTAAAAAAATTGAAAGCTTGAAAAAAAAAATAGAACAACGAAGTTTAATATCAACAGCTCTGCATCCAGAACAGATATCTCGGTTCTATAAACGGCATCCATTAGATCAATCAAAGCTGACAAATTTTGTACCTTAATTTATATCTTATGCTAATTCGTTGCGTTCGGTACAAGGGTTCTGCAAAAGCTGTATTTACATATTACTAAATTTATTTAGATTCATGTATAACACATTATTTTTGTCAACTTTAGATGGACTATTACATGCAATTCACAGCATTGTGATATCCTTTTTGAATACTGAGTTACAGAGTTGTAAACTTGATGGTATCGTTTGTTGACAATTTGCGATTTTCCTAATTTTTTAAAAATAATTGACGATATGAATGAAAAATTCGCGACCAACAACCAGTAGATTGTAAGGTTTTCTTTGAAATGCAGCAAGCTTCGTCAAAATTATTGCAGTGGTTGCCGAGAAAAAGAAATTCTCCCTTTACATGTATTTAGATGGGAGCACCGGAGCTAACGTTCTCTTAGGCAATACCATTCGGACGGTCTAGCAAGCACTGGGACGGCGCCTTCGCCGCCTGGGCTCACGTTACCAAGAGCAGCCAGAGACGAAGCTGAGGACAGCACAGAAGACGACGAAGCTCGCTGATGTCGCGCGGACATCAGCGCGAGTTAGCTTTACCAATTTTAGTCTTTTAATAAAGATAGCCTAATTTCACCCAAATCTTGGCCAATCCCCCACAGTGGGTGTGCGCCATCGCATAAGGAATACCATACCATACCATCGCGCGGACTGTCTCCCATCTTGTACGCCAGTGAATGAGTTGTAAATACCTGTAAATATAGTTAAGCCTCTCTTCTCACAGTAACAATGTGTAACAGTTTTTCCGCCCACCTTCGTCACTGAGTATTCTTTGTTCGAATGGTTAAAGCATCGGACTGACGTGCTGAGGGAAGAAGCTTCGAGACCACGCGGTATGCCAACTTGGGTCATCGGGTATTATGGCATGTGTACCTGTGTGCCACTTTTCAACGAAACTCTTTCACTCCGGCTGAGGTCACTGCGGACGCGGATCTCGGTACGTGGCACAGGGTACGTACAGCTCTTCAATGAATCTCTGACTATCAGTGCACAATATGTGCCATTGTGCATGCGCCGCTTTTCAATGAACCTCTTTGATGCCAACCCGTCTCACTGCGTATGTGTCAGTAGGTGTGCGCCGCTCTTCAGTGAACCTCTTAACCGCATACTTTGGCCACTGGTTGGTTATGTGCCACTGAGTATGCATCGCTATTAAATTAACCGCTCTGATGCCAACTTAGGTTACTGCGTATGTACCACTGTCGGCGAGCCACTCTGTTTCACGCAAACTTGGGCAACTATGCGCCACTTAGTATGTGCTGCTTTTCAATGGCAAAAAAATTAAAGAAGCCCTTAGTTATTCCTGCGTGGATGAATACCAAAGCATTGCGACCACTGCGCGATGCTTATACATTATGCTACAACGCAATGTCGTGGGTTCGACTCCACCGTGTGCGAGTTCGAGTGCCTTCGTTACCTCTACCTTAACTCACTGTGCCTTAATTAAATCCGCCTTAATTAATACCAAAGATCGTGGGTTCGACTCCTACCAATGGCACTGGGCTCGACTCCCACCAAAGGTCGTTGGCTCGAGTGCCTTAATTAACTCTATCTTAAAGGGAGTTAAAGCTGACCAGAATGTGTTGATACGTTACATGAAAATGAAAGGACCATGATTTGTAGGGATAGAATCCAGCACGCTGTTCGTGATTTCAGTAGGAATTGTAATTTTAAATTCGCAAAGAAAGTCTCAAGAACCAGTAAGTTCAGGGTGTCTACCAACCGGGAAAACCGGGAAAACCGGGAATTCTCAGGGATTTTGTGTAGTCTGGAAAAACTCAGGGAAAACTCAGGGAATTTGTGCCTCTATCAGGAAAAATTAGCTGTAAGTTTGTTGAAAGGGCTGAAAATCGTGGTAACGCTGGCTCGAGTAACAGACAGGAATCGTAATGAATAGTCTTTGACGCCCTGTTGTCGGCTGGAGGAGTTGCCAGTGTACAGTCAACGGCAGACTTTCCGGATTCGCGATAATTTGGACGGCTTCGCGGCACCACCACGTACCCCATAGAGTCAATTTATCAGAACGTCTGAAATTTTGGACGCAAGAACTCTTCGCCGTCCGATTTTCCAGACGTTTCGCCGTGACCGCAATTCCAAAACGGCATTATTCAAAGCCACCACCGCTTCCATTTTGATTACGTCGCGGCCTCGAACCGCCGCTCTCACACGATGATCCGCTGGCAGCCGTAGCCACCACTGCGGCAACGCTAGGTCTAGCTGCTTCGACGTTCGCTATGAAGCTTCTTGCCGTTGAGTGCGGCGTTCTTTATTGAAAAAATTTGCTGCTGTCAGCAATGGTACGGACTCCGCCTTTGTGGTCCTCGCAATTGGCTTAGAAGCTTGGAAAGCACGGTGCGTTGCATAATGCCGGTTACTGAAAGTCAGCTTCGCCTCTGTACAGAAATGTTACTTGGTGAAGCATATGCAAAAGTATTGCAGTGAAGCAAAACAAGCATGGGAAGGGGCGGTTGCCACGGGACACAGTATGTATTCCTTAATTATACACGTGTGCACCCGGCTTTTCCTGTCACAGTACAAGCACCAATATGCCTAATACGCGTACTGACAGGCCTGCAGAGCGTTTCCAATGTGCCTGTGGCGGATTAAACCCTTAAGGGCAGTAAATGACATGCATTTATTTTTCCAACCGGCTGATTTTCGGACGTTTTCGCGGCCCCTGGGGAGTTCGAAAAATCGGACATGGACTTTCACACTGACCAAAAAGATGCTTCAAATGGTCCGGGTGGCGAATGAGTGGCGGAAGGCGGACAAGAACAGAAAGGACCTACGCATTGGGGAATGAACGGGAAAGGAAGCGGGCTGCCACCGTTTTGAGCTCAAAAAACAGTGTTGGCTGATGCTGAGATGCAGGTGCCCCTCACCCAAACCAAGATAGTTTCTTTAAAGCAGTGAAATACAACACTGAGGCGTCGTTCGGGGGCTAAGAGTATGTCAGGACAGTTGAGGTCGACTTACGAGCTGTTGAGAGAGAATCTCAATTGTGGCAAAATTCGGGCTTCATACCACTGAGCTTACTATCAAATGACAGAAATAGCTCATATTCGACAATATTTGCTTCTGTATGCATTTCCTTTTTATTTGTATTTGAGAATGTCCGACTCGATTCGCATTTTTTTTCGAAGGCTTTTTATTTGCTGTGCATTTTACCAACGCCTCCTTTCTATTATTTTTTTGAATAGCACAAACACTACTTTTTAGCATTCAAATCTCATTAAGTTGTCTTTATTAAATTTTTTTCATATGCTTACTAGAGAGTGACAGCATCAAGCGATATGGTTTCAGCCCGTCTTGACATAAAACATAGTTCTGCATCACTCAGAGAATTTTGCAAAGGAACTCAGGGAAAACCTGGAAAACTCAGGGAATCTGGAAATGTCAACTTGGTAGACACCCTGAGTAAGTGGCGAGGCCTATCTTAAGTGCAACAAAAACTACTAGATTCCAGCATACAACATATAGTTACGAAATGATAGGTGCAGTTAACTTGTTACGTTTAAGTATGTCGATTTAGTAAGGCGGGTTAAATTAGCGTACCATATTCATATTAGTTGTAAATAAACGAAAATTTTGGAAGCAAAGAGTACCGGATATAAAAAATGTAATGATTTTCTTGTGGCATATCAAAGCGAATTGTTTAAAATAATGTTAGTGCATCTTTGTGTTCTTCTATTATACGAGATTAGGAGATTGTTATTGAAGATGAACTATATTCAGTGTTCTATACACTTTGTTTCTTCTACCAAGTTTCCAGATCCCAACGCTTGCAATGACACAAATGTATAACTGCCATTAACATAGTAACACTTCCTTACTCGATTCCATAGTCTCTATTTTGTGTGTTTTGCAACCTCCTTGTGTTAAGAAACTACTGTTGCGGTCAGGGTGACATGGCAAAGTCAGGCAGCCTTCAAGCGTTTTACCATGTCTCCTAAGAGTCATACAAAAACTGCCTTGAATAGCAATAAAAAATGTGATGAAATTGAACAAATGAGAAGAAAAGATGACTAGATCGCGTCACTTCGCATAACTTTGACCAGAGTAGGTTGTCGGCCTCGGGAAGGTAGGCCCCGCTAAAATGTCGCAGTTTCGCACGAAATGCGAAGCATCGACTTCGATAGCAAATGAGTTGAAAGCTATACGAAGTAAGAAAGAATAGAAGTTTTATAAACTACTATTCTACTAATATTCTATTCTACTACTATAGTTGTATAAGCTCCTCAACGTTCGCTAACTAACCAAATTAACAAGCATGGTGTCAAGCGTACACAGGCAAACATGAACACATGTTTCTCAATGAGCGCGGACACTCGCTATCAAAACGCCGACGTAAGCAAGAGCGGCAGCAGCAGCGAGCGAATTAACTTTCATTCTGCCTCTCGCTTCAACGCGAACTAAGGGGCGAGAACACAGCGCCCATGAAGCCACATGACGAAGCTATGACGCCTCGGCGCACCTAGACTGTGTACTCATCGCAGATCGCTTACAAGGCCCGCGCAGCCGCACTCAGCCTCGCCATACGCGGACTCCCTCCTCTCCTCGTTGCCTTGGGGTGCGGCGGAAGACGGTGCGCTTACTCGGCGCACCTTTGCCCGCTTTCACTCGCACCTACAACATAAAGCGCGCGGCCATGACGTCATCGCACTTGAACTTTGTACTGAGCATGACGGCGACGGTGACGGTGGAAAGCGCCTGTAGTGTCCATATGATTGCTATCACAGTAATACTGTCATGTATGAAGTATCTTACCCTAAAAACATGCAGCCATGATCAATAGTACAGGGAAACACGAAAAGCCTCAGAATGAAGGCTATGTTCAGGCAAAGGGAGCTGTCGTCTCCCTGACGAATTAAATTATTTAAATTATGAGACTCCCCGGGGAGAAACCAGGATTTCATTATGAGGCACTCCTTAGTAGGGCACTCCGGATTATTTTCGACCACTTGGGGCTCTTTAACGGGCACTTAACTCTATGTACATGATTGTTCTTGCATTTCAATCTCATCAAAATGCTGCCACGGAGGCCGGGATCAAACCTGCAACAACAAACTCGGCAGCCCAACGCTGTGGTCACTGCGCTCCCGCGGCGGGTGGACCCAAATGAAGAAAAATTCTCTTCCCGAAACGTCCGGGGCTTCGGAAGTGGCGCAGCGTTAGGAGGTGGAGCACACCTGGTCCTAGAAAACGAGAGGGCTCAGTCTTCACTTTTACCAACGTTCAGGCGCCGTTATCCTTACGCGGGACAGATACAATACCCACACGCCGACTGCATGATCATGTTCATACATTGGCTTGGGTCGACATTATGACGGGCAATAGGCTTACCTTTCTTTACACGATGGTCAATCGGTACATATCCGTTTATTCAACACGTAAAGTGCTGTGAGCACGAGCTTTGGTACAGGTAATTATGTATGCGCCGAAACGACGTATTCCAGAGAAGTGCGTGAAAGTGGCTGTGCCGACTTCATAATCCGCTATAGGTTTACCTTTTATCTGCTAAGCACAATCGGCAAATATCTGTATATTATTCGTGTAAATTGCTGCTAGCACGCACATTAGCATGAGGAATGATGTATCGTCAAACCGGCACTTTCCGCAGAAGTGACTGAATGTGGCTGGGTCGACATTATGACGGGTAATAGGCTTACCTTTCCTTACACGACGGCCAATCGGTAAATATCCGTTTATTGAACACGTAAATTGCTGTGAGCTCGAGCTTTGGTATAGGTAATGACGTATGCGCCGAAACAACGCATTCCAGAGAAGTACATGAAACACTGGCTGCGCCAGTATTATAACGGGCTATAGGTTTACCTTTTTTTTCGGCCAAAGACAATCGGCAAGCATTTGTTTAGTCATCGCGCAAATTGCTTTGAGCACGTGCTTTAGTTTTGGTAATGGCATATGCGCCGAACCGGCGCTTTCCATAAAAGTGGCTGAATGTGGCTACGCAGAAACTTAAACGGACTACATATATATATATATATATATATATATATACGCAGGAAAGAGACGACGAACTTTTTTTTTTTTTTTTTTGTTTTTTTTTTTTTTTGGAAACCCGCCGTGGTTGCTCAGTGGCTATGGTGTTGGGCTGCTGAGCACGAGGTCGCGGGATCGAATCCCGGCCACGGCGGCCGCATTTCGATGGGGGCGAAATGCGAAAACACCCGTGTGCTTAGATTTAGGTGCACGTTAAAGAACCCCAGGTGGTCAAAATTTCCGGAGTCCTCCACTACGGCGTGCCTCATAATCAGAAAGTGGTTTTGGCACGTAAAACCCCAAATATTATTATTAACTTTTTGGAAGACTTCCTTTACTTAACGTTTTCGGCTGGTGGACCAGCCTTCGTCAGAGTAGAGTAACGCATGTACAACACATACACAGCTTTAAAGGCACCGTATCACAGGCAGAGGGCGCGCTATCTGCACTGACTAGACCATACAGTGCGCATCATAAATCATTATCATTGCGCATTATAAATGATTATCAATGACACGCATTTTGGAATATACAAAAAATGAAATGCAGATGTGTTCACGATACAATACATACAAACATGACTCTCAAGTAAGTGCCAGCGGTTACCATGATTATGTGTAGTGAAAGCAAAATGACTTATACATGCAGATACAAAGGCGTGATGTTTAGCACATGGCATCGTAAATGCAACCTCGAATTATCTAAAAACTGAGATGTTAAGCGTACAACTTTGAACAACAGCGAAATATGTCAAAAAAGCCACATGTAAGGAAAGACAGAAAAAAAGCGCTGAAATCATGTGTGTACACTGTGTGGGAGGTGTATATTTGTGCTCAGTCTAAAGTTAGACAGGTTAGTTTTCCTTTGTTTTCATTTATTCCGGACGAGACAGTGTTAAATTTGTGAATCAGGTAAGATTCGCGAAGCTCGCGGTCATGGTTGGTGCGGAATCCAGATTCGAGTATTGTTACTTTGAGATTAATAAATGAGTGGCCCGGCATGTTTACATGTTTCGAGAGTGGTAGATTTGGTTGGGATTTGGCATGCGACCTGTGGTTGTTGAAACGGATCCTGAAAGGTGTTTCAGTCTATATATATATATATATATATATATATATATATATATATATATATATATATATATATATATATGCTTACCTTTGTTTCGAATAAGGCTAATCCGCCAATATTTCATTTCATTTTCATTTTCACTTTATTACCTTAAAGACCCCTTGCGGGGTATTACATAAGAGGGGGGTGTACAAAAATACAGAAGTTGCCCACTATGTTATTTTACAGAGAGAACACTTGTTTGAACTTGAACACATGAGTTTGCGATGGCAGCGACGTGCTGGGGAAGGCCGTTCCACTGTTTAGCTGTGCGATGAAAAAATGATGACGAGCAGGTGACTGTGCGTGCGCTAGGGCGAGCAACATTTAGTGGGTGGCCTGTGCGCAGTGATATGCGTGAAGGTGGTAAAATGTAACGTGCGTGGCGAAGCGAACTGGTGTAGAATTTATGGAATAATGATAAGCTCGCGATACGGCGACGATGCGCTAGTGTGTCCAAACCAGACTCTGCTTTTAATGGTGATACGCTGATATCATATGAGTATGACGAATGAATGTATCTTACGGCGCGGTTCTGTATGAATTCTAATGGCGTTGCTGAGGTAAATCTGGTGATGATGCCATATGGGCGATGCGTATTCGAGTTTTGGCCTAACCAGTGTTTTATATGCTGGTAATTGTACCTGTTGAAGAGCATTGCGGAGGTTGCGTTTCAGAAATTCCAAGGTTTTGTTAGCAGATGATATGATGTTAGTTATATGCGAGCACCAGTTTAAATCATGCGTGATTGTAATACCTAGGTACTTAATTGAGTTTACAGTGTCGATTGGGATGTCATTAATTGTGTAGAGAAAATCATGCCGATTACGACTGCGGGAAGTTGACATAGGTTTACATTTATTAGTGTTTAGGACCATTAACCAGTGATCACACCAGGCTGTAATGTTGTTCAGGTCATTTTGGAGATAGATGCAGCCATTACTGTTAGTGATAGTTTGATAGACAACGCAATCGTCAGCAAACATACGAATCTGAGAGGAAACATGCAATGGAAGATCGTTATTGTATATTAGGAACAGGAGGGGACCTAAAGCTCAACCCTGGGCTACGCCTGACGTTACGGGAAGAAATTCTGAGGTAGTACTGTTAACACTTACGGATTGTGATCGGTTACTAAGAAATTCTTTTATCCATGTTAGGGCATTGGAGTGGAAATTCATGCGAGAAAGCTTTAATAATAAGCGTTGACGAGCTACTTTATCAAACGCCTTTGCAAAGTCAAGAAAAATGATATTAGTCACAGTGTTAGTATCGAGATATGAGTGTAGGTCATGAATAAATGTAGTTAATTGAGTGTCACATGACAGGCCTTTACGAAAGCCATGCTGCACGGATGGAAAAAGTTATTACTGTCTAGGAAATTTATTACGTGTGAGTATATGACGTGTTCCGTTATTTTGCAAGGGATACTAGTTATGGATATTGGACGATAATTTAAGGGTGAATTATGGTTACCTGATTTGTAGATTGGAACGACCTTGCTCTTTTTCCACTCGTTAGGAAGCATGTCTGATGATAGTGATTGGGAATACAGCAGGGTTAGATACATGGCAGAGATGCGCTTCCTGCTTTTTGAAAGCTTTGAGGTGATATCGTCTACATCGGCTGATGAGGATAATTTATGATTATCAATGAGTGCAGATATTCCATCTGGTGAAAAAATGATATCCGGCATGACAGCTACAGGGAAAACAGGAAGAGGCACGTGTGGTTCGCTAGTGAAAACAGATGAAAATGCATTATTAAACTGTTTGGCATAGTTAATATCAGGTAAACTTTCACCATCTTCCGAAATTATGACCCCAGGTGATAACTGGGGATTGATAACCTGCCAAAATTTTTTTGTGTTACTGCTGAGCATGCGGGGTAAGTCTGAATGAAGAAATGAGTGTTTCTGTTGCTGGATAGCTACCACGTAGGCTGAAATATCCCTTTATTAATCACGTAAGTAGCTGTGAGCACGTGCAAGAGCGTAGGGAATGAGGTAAGCGGGGAACCAGCGCTTTCAAGAAAACGAAGGAATGGGGCTGCCGCAACATTATAACGGGCTATAGGTTTACCTTTTTTCCCACGCAGGTCAACCGGTAAATATCTGTTTCTTGGTGCCGTAACTTACTGTGAGTATGTGGATAAGCATGAGGAATGAAGCATGCGCAGAACCAGTGCACTCCAGAGAGGTGAGTGACTGTGGCTTCGCCAACATAACAATGACCTATAGGCTTACTTTCTTTAAGCCAAGTTCAATCGGCAAATATTCATTTCCATGTCACGTAAATTGCTGTGAGCACATTCATTAGCACAGGGAATGACGTATGCGACTAACCAGCGCTTTCCAGAAAAGTGACCGAATGTGATTTCGTCGACATTATAATGGGCTTACGGGTACTTTAACGGTTTACCTTCTTTCCAGAAAAGTCAATCTTCAAATATCCGTTTATTCAACTAGTAAATTTCTGTGAGAACGTGCATTAACATGCGGAGTAATGTATGCGATGAACCAGTGCTTTCCAGAGAAGTGAGCGAATGTGGCTTTCCCGGTGTTCTAACGGAATATACGCTTAGCTTTGTTCCTACAATGACCAATCAGCAAATATCCGTATATTTATCGCATAAATTTCCTTGAGCACGAGCATTAGCATGGGAAATTATGTATCGTGTATGTATTTGTATGTATGTAAATTATGTATGTATTTATTTATCGTTTGAACAGGCTGGAACACTTCTAAGAGAATGAGGAATGATGTATGTGCCACGAATCAACGTTTTCTGGAGGAGTGGACAAGACTGTTTGGACATTTCACTGGGCTATAGGCTTACCTTTTTTTCGGGGATGTCAATTTTCGCAATCCATTTATTCATCGTGTGAATCGGCGGAAACATTTCTAAGAGGATGCAGATTGATGTATATTCCCCGAATCAACGTTTTCCAGAGAAGTGAGTGGACATGATTGTTTCGTCATTTTACTGGGCTATAGGCTTACCTTTTTTTCGGGGATGTCAATTTTCGCAATCCATTTATTCATCGTTTGAATTGGCGGAAACACTTCTAGTAGGACGGAGATTGGTGTAAATGCCATGATTCAACGTTTTCAAGAGAAGTGAGTGGACATGGCTGTATCGTCATTTTACTGCGCTATAGGCTTGCATTTTTTCGGTAATGCCAATTTTCGCAATCCATTTATTTATCGTGTCAATACGCGGAAACACTTCTAGTAGGATGGAGATCGGTGCAAATGGCAGGAATCAACGTTTTCCAGAGAAGTGAGTGGACATGGTTGTTTCGTAATTTTACTGGGCTATAGGCTTACCTTTTTTTCGGGGATGTCAATTTTCGCAATCCATTTCCCCGCAGGGGCGTCTGCGTCAGCAGGCGTTTGGTGTGTTGCGACACCACGTACCCGAGCACATGAGGGTTGGACCCTCCCCCGTGTAACCGTGCGCGGCTTAGCCGTGTCTGGGGAAAGGGGGATCTTGGGTGTTTGGACCTTTAACGCTCCCCGGCGGAGGCAACACACCTCTTCGGCCTCTGCTTCACATAGACGGCCCCCCGGACTGACCCACCCGGGGGAAATCGGTAGTTGCCTTTTCCTTTCTTTCCTGTCCTCTCTTTATTTTCGTATTACTTCCGGTTTCGTAGGCAGCGAGGGTTAACCTTGTGCACTATATCCAGTCTTGGGTATATGTATTTGGTTATAGCGGGGTTGTACCGCTGGCGTGCGCAGAACTGAATATTTCCGTCCTGTGTCGTCCCCTGGTTGGGCTCCATGGTGAGCGGCGGCCATCCCTGCCGAAAATACCATACTTCTAATGGCCACTTCTTTTCCCCGACTACCTGATCGCCCTCAGAAACGAGGGCGCACCGAAGATATTTTCCAATTTCTTGGAAACAAACCGCCAAACTTTCCCCGATACCATGTAATTCATTCAAACAAACCTGAAAAGGCCATGAGAATGATTTCTCCTTTCCTCCTGTCTAATTATCTCACTGAAACTCTTGGTACAGGCTATAACGCATCGAAACTGGCTAGCGGCGATCTCCTTTTGGAATTCCGCGATCCGAAACAGTTTGAAAACCTTCCTAAAGTTGAGTCGTTTGGGGAAATCCTAGTAACAGTAACCCCACACCGAACTATGAACACCAGCCGTGGTGTTGTTTCTGACGACGATTTGATGGAGCTCACAGAAGCCGAACTGTTGGAAGGCTGGAGTGAGCAAATCGTGATCAATGTTAAAAGAATCATGCTAAGGCGCGACGGCAAGGAGATAAAAACCAAGCATCTTGTACTGACTTTCTCCTCAAGCATTCTGCCTGAGACACTAGAGGCCAGCTATGTAATGCTACGGGTCAGGCCGTATGTTCCAAATCCTCTCCGCTGCTTCAAGTGCCAGCTTTTCGGCCACAGTTCCCAGAACTGCCGAGGCCGGCAGACATGTGCAAAATGTAGTTCCCGTGACCATGCCTCTGAAACGTGCGAAAACGCTCCACACTGCGTGAACTGTGATGGCGAGCATGCCGCATACTCGCGGTCATGCCCGTCTTGGAAGAAAGAAAAAGAAATAGTCACAATCAAAGTAAAAGAAAACATATCATTCAAAGAGGCATGCAGGCGGGTTGTATACTTTCCAAAGGCCAGCTTTGCCGAAGTGGCGCGTCAGGGGGCAGCGTCACAATGGCCTCCGGCGGCTGTCCGACCCACAAGCCGTGAGTCGGCAGTTACGCCATCTGCCCCCGCGGTGGTTGCAGCTAGCGCTGCTCCGTCAACCCAGCAGACGGGGCCATCGACCACGAAGGTAGGCGCAGCCGAGGCTGCCCCAACCTCACCGGCCCCTTCCAGCGTTGGCAATAGCCCGCGCAGCCAAATCCATCAGGGAGCCCCATCGACCTCCGGGCTGGTGGGCGCAGGGGTCTTGCCCTCCATGGCGGGACTCTCTCGGGAAACTTCTCGCTCGCAAGAGCACGTGTCCGGCGCCTCACAAGAGGCAATGGACACTACACCTATCCTCAAGGCGCACCAAGCGCCTAAGGAGCGGCGAGGTTCCCTCGAACGCTTCAAAAAGAGCAAAACCCCGGTTACAGGGCCTCGAAAGTGCTCTGGAACCTAATCTCTGAAATCTCTGTAATTATTACTACTGTTTCCATATACACAGCACCTATTTACTTCCAACATGGATACACCAATAATTCACTGGAACGTCAGAGGTCTTCTTAGGAACCTTGATGACGTGCAAGAACTCATCCAAAAACACAATCCAAAAGTGCTGTGTCTACAGGAAACACACTTGGGACCACAACACACAAACTTTCTCCGACCGTATGTCAAGTTTCGCAAAGATCGCGATGATGCTGTCGTATCATCAGGCGGTGTTGCCATTTTTATTCCTAAAAGTATTTCCTGTCAGCGTTTACAGCTACAAACGCCCCTTGAAGCAGTGGCGGTTCGAGCTGTTCTGCTAAGCAAACTTATCACTGTTTGCTCGCTTTATATACCCCCACACTACAAACTAAGCAAACATGAATTTCAGTCTTTCATAGATGAATTGCCAGAACCTTATGTTGTACTTGGGGATTTCAATGCGCACAACTGCCTGTGGGGCGACTCTCGTATAGATGCGCGAGGTCGTCTTGTCGAACAGTTCCTTTTCTCTTCTGGCGCGTGTCTGTTGAATAAGAAGGAACACACATATTACTCTCTTGCAAACAGAACCTATTCTTCCATAGACCTTAGCATAGCCTCCCCGTCTGTACTGCCCGAACTTGAATGGGAAGTTACCGACAACCCTTACGGCAGCGACCACTTCCCTATACTGCTAAGATCACCAAAAGAAAACGAATATCCACCACACGTTCCTAGGTGGAAGATTGAGACAGCGGATTGGGAGAAATTTCGATCTCTTACTGGTATCTCATTGGCTGACATGTCTTCTTTAGGAATTCACGCTGCAGTGGAGTTTTTCACAGCCTTCATAACAGATGCCGCATATAAATGCATATCACAAGTAAATGGCTTGGCATGTAAACGGCGTGTCCCGTGGTGGAACGACGATTGTAGGATCGCTCGTAAGAAACAAAACAAAGCGTGGGGGTTGCTACGCGACTCCCCCACTGCGGAGAATCTTATCAATTTTAAAAAAGTAAAATCCCAAGCCAGGCGAACCCGCCGACAGGCCAGACGAGAAAGTTGGCAGAAGTTTCTATCGCGTATCAACTCGTTTACTGATGAGGCCAAAGCCTGGGACAGAGTTAATAGAATAAGAGGGCGGCAAACATATTCACTGCCTTTGGTAAACACAGAAGGCGATACCCTGCAAGCTCAGGCAGACTCAATTGGGGAGCACTTTGAGCGCGTGTCGAGCTCAATCAACTATTCCCAATCTTTTTTTAAACTTAAAGAAATAGAAGAACGTAAGCCAATCTTACGAAAATCCAGGCAGAATGAACCGTATAACCAGCCTTTCAGTATTGCCGAGTTGAGAGCTGCCTTGAACAAAGGCAAAAGCACTGCACCGGGACCTGACAGAGTCATGTATGATATGATCAGAAACTTACATACTGACACCAAGGTTACACTACTCACACTTTACAACACTATTTGGGCTGCGGGATACCTCCCATCTACATGGAAAGAGGCGATTGTGGTTCCTGTCCTGAAGCAGGGAAAAGACCCCTCCTTGGCAGCAAGTTATCGTCCGATAGCTCTTACGAATTGTCTGTGTAAGCTCTTTGAAAAAATGATTAATCACAGACTCACACACTTCCTTGAATTCAACAATATACTCGATCCCTATCAGTGTGGCTTCAGACAAGGGCGGTAAACAACAGATCCTCTTGTGCGCATTGAAGGATATATTCGCGATGCCTTTGTACACAAACAGTATTTTCTCTCGATATTCCTCGATATGGAGAAGGCATATGATACAACATGGAGTTACGGGATCCTGCGAGACTTGTCGGGAATGGGCATGTGCGGAAATATGTTGAAAATAATTGAAAGCTATTTGTCCAATCTTACCTTCCGTGTAAAAGTCGGCAATGAACTGTCACGTCTCTTTACGCAGGAATTTGGTGTACCCCAGGGAGGCGTGCTCAGCTGCACTCTCTTTATCGTTAAGATGAACACACTACGTGCTTCACTACCACCTGCCATTTTTTATTCCGTATACGTAGACGATATACAAATGGGCTTCAAATCCTGCAACCTCACAGTATGCGAAAGACAGGTACAGCAGGGCTTGAACAAAGTTTCCAAGTGGGCAGACGAAAACGGATTTAAGGTCAACCCCCACAAAAGTTCTTGTGTTCTCTTCCCAAGAAAGAGAGGCCTGGTCTCAGATCCTTGTGTACAACTGGGCGGACAACAAATTCCTGTAAACAAAGAACACAAATTCCTTGGTGTTATTCTTGACTCCAGGCTGACTTTCATTCCTCATATAAAACATCTTAAAGAAAAATGTCTTAGGCTCACTTTCATTCCTCATATGAAACATCTTAAAGAAAAATGTCTTAGAACAATGAACTTACTTAAAATCCTATCCAACACAACGTGGGGTAGCGACAGACAGTGTTTATTGAATATTTACAAGAGCCTTGTTCGATCACGGTTAGAATATGGTGCCGTAGTATATCACTCGGCCGCACCGAGCGCGCTTAAGATGTTAGACCCCGTTCACCATCTGGGTATCCGTCTGGCCACTGGCGCATTTAGGACAAGCCCTGTTGAAAGCCTATATGTAGAGTCAGAAGAGTGGCCACTCCATCTTCAGAGAACAAACATCAGCATAACGTATTTTCTCAAGGTTCGCTCTAATAAGGAACATCCGTGTTTCACAACCGCTAACGACTTGACGTGTGAAACACTTTTTCATAACAGACCCTCTATGAGACTTCCTTTCTCACTGCGTGCAAGAGAACTTAGCACGGAAATGGATGTCCCAGTTCTCGAACAACGCCTAATGCCTCCAGCTAATCTAGTACCGCCCTGGGAGTGGCAGCTGAGAGAGTGTGACACATCCTTTGTACAGGTCACTAAACATGCGCCAGAGAACCATATCAAAATGCATTTCTAGGAATTCCAGTACAAGTACTCATACACAGAGTATTACACAGACGCTTCTAAGTCGCATGCCGGGGTGTCCTATGCAGCCATTGGTCCATCCTTCTCGGAATCCGGTGTACTGCACCCTGAAACGAGTATATTTACAGCTGAGGCCCATGCACTATTGTCGGCTGTGAAACATATCAGAAAATCAAATCTTCAAAAAACAATTATATTTACAAACTCCTTAAGCGTCGTAAAAGCCTTGAAGTCACTCTGTAAACACAGAAACCCCGTACTTACTGAGCTCTATTCCATTCTCTGTAGAGCGTATATGTCTAACCAGCATGTCATCATATCCTGGGTGCCAGGTCATAGGGGCATCGAAGGTAATGTTCTGGCGGACCAGATGGCCACGTCAGTTGCATCGCATTCTGCTAATCCCACCGCTGCAGTTCCTGTTACAGATCTGAAGCCTTTCTTACGGAGGAAACTACGGAACCACTGGCAACGCCTATGGGACGCGGAAACAAATAATAAGCTCCATGTGATAAAGCCACAGTTAGGATTCTGGCCCTCTGTAACAAAATCACGCCGAACAGATGTCCTATTCTGTCGTCTCAGAATAGGACACACATTCGGCACCCATAATTTTCTACTCACCGGAAATGACCCTCCAACCTGCGGTAGATGCGAGGAGAGGCTTACCGTCCTCTACGTCCTCCTGGAGTGCCGGAAAGCCGAATTTGAAAGAAAGAAACATTTTCCCTTACCATACCGGCAGCACATTCCCCTTCATCCAGTAATGTTACTCGGCCCAGAACCGCTTTTTGACACCAATGCAGTCCTAAGTTATCTGAAAGATATTGTGTTGCATGTTGTTAGCCCCATTTGTTCGTAGCGTCTCCTCTCTTCAGAGGATGGCGCTGTGATAGCTCTTTCGTATAGCACTTGCCTCTAGGCCCTTGTGTTTCAAGGGCTCCGGCGAGGCAACAGTGCTCCAGATATATTTACCATCTCATATATTTTCTATTCTGCGTCATTCTTTTACGATGGATTTTATTGTTCATAGTATTCGTAATTTGTCATCGACATAATCTTATTACAGAAAGATTTTACGCACTATACAGCGACTATTTTTCAGGCTTCTTTACAGCCACGCCACACCAAATTCATAGATCTCATACCAACATTGCAAAATCATCACCGCAGACCTGGCACTCTTTGGCCATATCTGGCCCTTGCGCCAATAAAAACTATACATTCATTCATTTCGCAATCCATTTATTCATCGTTTCAATGGGCGGAAACATTTCTAGTAGAATGGAGATTGGTGTAAATGCCACGAATCAACGTTTTCCAGGGAAGTGAGTCGACATGGCAGTTTCGACATTTTACTGGGCTATAGGCATACCTTTTTTTCGGGGATGACAATTTTCCCAATCCATTTATTCATTGTTTGAATCGCCGGAAACACTTCCAGTAGGATGGAGATTGCTGTAAATGCCACGAATCAACGTTATCCAGAGAAGTGAGTGGACATGGTTGTTTCGTCATTTTACTGGGCTATGGGCTTACCTTTTTTTCGGGGATGACAATTTTCACATTCCATTTATTCATCGCTTCAATGGGTGGAAACACATCTAGTAGAATGGAGATTGGTGTAAATGCCACGAATCAACGTTATCCAGAGAAGTGAGCGGACATGGCAGTTTCGACATTTTGCTGGGCTATAGGCTTACCTTTTTTTCGGGGACGTCAATTTTCGCAATCCATTTATTCATCGTTTGAATCGCCGGAAACACTTCCAGTAGGATGGAGATTGGTCTAAATGCCACGAATGAAAGTTTTTCAGAGAAGAGAGTGGACATGGTTGTTTCGTCATCTTACTGGGCTATAGGCTTGCCTTTTTTCGGTAATGCCAATTTTCGCAATCCATTTATTTATCGTGTCAATAGGCGGAAACACTTCTAGTAGGATGGAGATTGGTGTTAATGCCACGAATCAACGTTTCCCAGAGAAGTGAGTGGACATGGTTGTTTCGTCATTTTACTGGGCTATAGGGTTACCCTTCTTCGGGGATGTCAATTTGCTAAATCCATTTATTCATCGTTTCAATGGGCGCAAACACTTCTAGTAGAAAGGAGATTGATGTAAATGCCATGAATCAACGTTTTCCAGAGAAGAGAGTGGACATGTCTGTTTCGTAATTTTACTGGGCTATAGGCTTGCCTTTTTTCGGTAATCCCAATTTTCGCAATCCATTTATTTATCGTGTCAATAGGCGGAAACACTTCTAGTAGGATGGAGATTGATGAATATGCCACGAATCAACGTTTTCCAGAACTTTGAGTGGACATGGCAGTTTCGACATTTTACTGGGCTATAGGCTTACGTCTTTTTCGGGCATGTCAATTTTCGCAATCCATTTATTTATCGTGTCAATAGGCGAAAACACTTCTAGTAGAATGAAGATTTGTGTAAATGCCACGAATCAACGTCATCCAGAGAAGTGAGTAGACATGGCAGTTTCGACATTTTACTGGGCTATAGGCTTACGTTTTTTTCGGGGATGACAATTTTCCAATCCATTTATTCATCGTTTCAAAGGGCGGAAACACTTCTAGTAGAATGGAGATTGGTGTAAATGCCACGAATCAACGTTATCCAGAGAAGTGAGTGGACGTGGCAGTTTCGACATTTTAATGGGGTATAGGCTTACCTTTCCTTCGGAGATAACAATTTTCGAAATCAATTTATTCATCGTTTGAATCGGCGGAAATACTTCTAATAAGACGGAGATCGATGAATATGCCACGAATCAACGTTTTCCAGAGAAGTTAGTGGACATGTCTGCTTCGTCATATTACTGGGCTATAGCCTTGCCTTTTTTCGGTAATCCCAATTTCCGCAATCCATTTATTTATCGCATCAATAGGCGGAAACACTTCCAGTAGGATGGAGATTGGTGTAAATTCCACGAATCAACGTTTTCCAGAGAAGTGAGTGGACATGGTTGTTGCGTGATTTTACTGGGCTATAGGCTTATCTTTTTTTCGGGGATGCCAATTTTCGCAATCCATTTATTCATCGTTTCAATGGGCCGAAGCACTTCTAGTAGAATGGAGATTGGTGTAAATGTCATGAATCAACGTTTTCCAGAGACGTGGGTGGACATGGTTGTTTCGTAATTTTACTGGGCTGTAGGCCTGCCTTTTTTTCGGGGATGTCAAATTTCGAAATCCATTTATTCATCGTGTCAATAGGCGGAAACACTTCTAGTATAATGGAGATTGGTGTAAATCCCACGAATCAACGTTATCCAGAGAAGTAAATGGACATGGTTGTTTCGTCATTTTACTGGGCTATAAGCTTACGTTTCTTTCGGGGATGTCAATTTTCGCAATCCATTTATTTATCGTGTCAATAGGCGGGAACACTTCTAGTAGAATGGAGATTCGTGTGAATGCCATGAATGAACGTTTTCCAGAGAAGGGAGTGGACATGGTTGTTTCGTCATTTTACTGGGCTATAGGTTTACCATTCTTCGGGGATGACAATTTTCGCAATCCATTTATTCATCGCTTGAATCGCTGGAAACACTTCCAGTAGGATGGAGATTGGTGTAAATGCCACGAATAAAAGTTTTCCAGAGAAGAGAGTGGACATGGTTGTTTAGTCATTTTACTGGGCTATAGGCTTGTCTTTTTTCGGTAATGCCAATTTTCGCAATCCATTTATTTATCGTGTCAATAGGCGGAAACACTTCCAGTATGATGGAGATTGGTGTAAATGCCACGAATCAACGTCTTCCAGGGAAGTGAGTCGACATGGCAGTTTCGTCATTTTACTGGGCTATAGGCTTACCTTTTTTTCGGGGATGTCAATTTTCGAAATCCATTTATTCATCGTTTGAATCGGCGGAAATACTTCTAATAAGACGGAGATTGATGAATATGCCACGAATCAACGTTTTCCAGAACATTGAGTGGACATGGCAGTTCCGACATTTTACTGGGCTATAGGCTTATGTCATTTTCGGGCATGTCAATTTTCGCAATCCATATATTTATCGTGTCAATAGGCGAAAACACTTCTAGTAGAATGAAGATTCGTGTAAATGCCACGAATCAACGTTATCCAGAGAAGTGAGTGGACATGGCAGTTTCGACATTTTGCTGGGGTATAGGCTTACCTTTCCTTCGGGGATAACAATATTCGCAAACCATTTATTCTTCGTTTGAATCGCCGGAAACACTTCTAGTAGGATGGAGATTGGTGTTAATGCCACGAATCAACGATTCCCAGAGAAGTGAGTGGACATGGTTGTTTCGTCATTTTACTGGGCTATAGGCTTACCCTTCTTCGGGGATGTCAATTTGCTAAATCCATTTATTCATCTTTTCAATGGGCGCAAACACTTCTAGTAGAAAGGAGATTGATGTAAATGACATGAATCAACGTTTTCCAGAGAAGTTAGTGGACATGGTTGTTTCATCATTTTACTGGGCTATAGGTTTGCCTTTTTTCGGGGATGTTAATTTTCGAAATCCATTTATTCATCGTTTGAATCGGCGGAAATACTTCTAATAAGACGGAGATTGATGAATATGCCACGAATCACCGTTTTCCAGGGAAGTGAGTCGACATGACATTTTCGACATTTTACTGGGCTATAGGCTTACCTTTTTTTCGGGGATGACAATTTTCGCAATCCATTTATTCATCGTTTGAATCACCGGAAACACTTCCAGTAGGATGGAGATTGGTGTAAATGCCCCGAATGAAAGTTTTCCAGAGAAGAGAGTGGACATGTCTGTTTCGTCATTTTACTGGGCTATAGGCTGGCCTTTTTTCGGTAATCCCAATTTTCGCAATCCATTTATTTATCGTGTCAATAGGCGGAAACACTTCTAGTAGGATGGAGATTGATGAATATGCCACGAATCAACGTTTTCCAGAACTTTGAGTGGACATGGCAGTTTCGACATTTTACTGGGCTATAGGCTTACGTCTTTTTCGGGCATGTCAATTTTCGCAATCCATTTATTTATCGTGTCAATAGGCGAAAACACTTCTAGTAGAATGAAGATTCCTGTAAATGCCACGAATCAACGTTATCCAGAGAAGTGAGTGGACATGGTAGTTTCGACATTTTACTGGGCTATAGGCTTACGTTTTTTTTGGGGATGACAATTTTCCAATCCATTTATTCATCATTTCAAAGGGCGGAAACACTTCTAGTAGAATGGAGATTGGTGTAAATGCCACGAATCAACGTTATCCAGAGAAGTGAGTGGACGTGGCAGTTTCGACATATTACTGGGCTATAGACTTACCTTTCTTTCAGGGATGACAATTTTTGCAGTCCATTTATTCATCGTTTGAATCGCCGGAAACACTTCCAGTAGGATAGAGATTGGTGTAAATGCCACGAATGAGAGTTTTCCAGAGAAGAGACTGGACATGGTTGTTTCGTCATTTTACTGGGCAATAGGCTTGCCTTTTTTTCGGGGATGTCAATTTTCGAAATCCATTTATTCATCGTGTCAATAGGCGGAAACACTTCTAGTTTAATGGAGATTGGTGTAAATCCCACGAATCAACGTTATCCAGAGAAGTAAATGGACATGGTTGTTTCGTCATTTTACTGGGCTATAGGCTTACGTTTTTTTCGGGGATGTCAATTTTCGCAATCCATTTATTTATCGTGTCAATTGGCGGGAACACTTCTAGTAGAATGGAGATTCGTGTGAATGCCATGAATGAACGTTTTCCAGAGAAGTGAGTGGACATGGTTGTTTCGTCATTTTACTGGGCTATAGGTTTGCCTTTTTTCGGGGATGTTAATTTTCGAAATCCATTTATTCATCGTTTGAATCGGAGGAAATACTTCTAATAAGACGGAGATTGATGAATATGCCACGAATCAACGTTTTCCAGGGAAGTGAGTCAACATAACATTTTCGACATTTTACTGGGCTATAGGCTTACCTTTTTTTCGGGGATGACAATTTTGGCAATCCATTTATTCATCGTTTGAATCACCGGAAACGCTTCCAGTAGGATGCAGATTGGTGTAAATGCCCCGAATGAAAGTTTTCCAGAGAAGAGAGTGGACATGTCTGTTTCGTAATTTTACTGGGCTATAGGCTTGCCTTTTTTCGGTAATCCCAATTTTCGCAATCCATTTATTTATCGTGTCAATAGGCGGAAACACTTCTAGTAGGATGGAGATTGATGAATATGCCACGAATCAACGTTTTCCAGAACTATGAGTGGACATGGCAGTTTCGACATTTTACTGGGCTATAGGCTTACGTCTTTTTCGGGCATGTCAATTTTCGCAATCCATTTATTTATCGTGTCAATAGGCGAAAACACTTCTAGCAGAATGAAGATTCGTGTAAATGCCACGAATCAACGTTATCCAGAGAAGTTAGTGGACATCGTAGTTTCGACATTTTACTGGGCTATAGGCTTACGTTTTTTTCGGGGATGACAATTTTCCAATCCATTTATTCATCATTTCAAAGGGCGGAAACACTTCTAGTAGAATGGAGATTGGTGTAAATGCCACGAATCAACGTTATCCAGAGAAGTGAGTGGACGTGGCAGTTTCGACATATTACTGGGCTATAGACTTACCTTTCTTTCGGGGATGACAATTTTTGCAGTCCATTTATTCATCGTTTGAATCGCCGGAAACACTTCCAGTAGGATAGAGATTGGTGTAAATGCCACGAATGAGAGTTTTCCAGAGAAGAGACTGGACATGGTTGTTTCGTCATTTTACTGGGCTATAGGCTTGCCTTTTTTTCGAGGATGTCAATTTTCGAAATCCATTTATTCATCGTGTCAATAGGCGGAAACACTTCTAGTTTAATGGAGATTGGTGTAAATCCCACGAATCAACGTTATCCAGAGAAGTAAATGGACATGGTTGTTTCGTCATTTTACTGGGCTATAGGCTTACGTTTTTTTCGGGGATGTCAATTTTCGCAATCCATTTATTTATCGTTTCAATTGGCGGGAACACTTCTAGTAGAATGGAGATTCGTGTGAATGCCATGAATGAACGTTTTCCAGAGAAGTGAGTGGACATGGTTGTTTCGTCATTTTACTGGGCTATAGGTTTGCCTTTTTTCGGGGATGTTAATTTTCGTAATCCATTTATTCATCGTTTGAATCGGCGGAAATACTTCTAATAAGACGGAGATTGATGAATATGCCACGAATCAACGTTTTCCAGGGAAGTGAGTCGACATAACATTTTCGACATTTTACTGGGCTATAGGCTTACCTTTTTTTCGGGGAAGACAATTTTCGCAATCCATTTATTCATCGTTTGAATCACCGGAAACACTTCCAGTAGGATGGAGATTGGTGTAAATGCCCCGAATGAAAGTTTTCCAGAGAAGAGAGTGGACATGTCTGTTTCGTAATTTTACTGGGTTATAGGCTTGCCTTTTTTCGGTAATCCCAATTTTCGCAATCCATTTATTTATCGTGTCAATAGGCGGAAACACTTCTAGTAGGATGGAGATTGATGAATATGCCACGAATCAACGTTTTCCAGAATTTTTGAGTGGACATGGCAGTTTCGACATTTTACTGGGCTATAGGCTTACGTCTTTTTCGGGCATGTCAATTTTCGCAATCCATTTATTTATCGTGTCAATAG
This sequence comes from Dermacentor andersoni, assembly GCF_023375885.2. Taxonomy (NCBI): domain Eukaryota; kingdom Metazoa; phylum Arthropoda; class Arachnida; order Ixodida; family Ixodidae; genus Dermacentor; species Dermacentor andersoni. Next base: position 98,750,885 of record NC_092819.1, on the reverse strand, counting down.
GCGAAAACACTTCTAGTAGAATGAAGATTCGTGTAAATGCCACGAATCAACGTTATCCAGAGAAGTGAGTGGACATGGCAGTTTCGACATTTTACTGGGCTATAGGCTTACGTTTTTTTCGGGGATGACAATTTTCCAATCCATTTATTCATCGTTTCAAAGGGCGGAAACACTTCTAGTCGAATGGAGATTGGTGTAAATGCCACGAATCAACGTTATCCAGAGAAGTGAGTGGACGTGGCAGTTTCGACATATTACTGGGCTATAGACTTACCTTTCTTTCGGGGATGACAATTTTCGCAATCTATTTATTCATCGTTTGAATCGCCGGAAACACTTCCAGTAGGATGGAGATTGGTGTAAATGCCACGAATGAAAGTTTTCCAGAGAAGAGACTGGACATGGTTGTTTCGTCATTTTACTGGGCCATAGGCTTGCCTTTTTTCGGTAATGCCAATTTTCGCAATCCATTTATTTATCGTGTCAATAGGCGGAAACACTTCTAGTAGAAAGGAGATTGATGTAAATGCCATGAATCAATGTTTTCCAGAGAAGTTAGTGGACATGGTTGTTTCATCATTTTACTGGGCTATAGGTTTGCCTTTTTTCGGGGATGTTAATTTTCGAAATCCATTTATTCATCGTTTGAATCGGCGGAGATACTTCTAATAAGACGGAGATTGATGAATATGCCACGAATCAACGTTTTCAAGGGAAGTGAGTCGACATGACATTTTCGACATTTTACTGGGCGTTAGGCTTACCTTTTTTTCGGGGATGACAATTTTCGCAATCCATTTATTAATCGTTTGAATCACCGGAAACACTTCCAGTAGGATGGAGATTGGTACAAATGCCCCGAATGAAAGTTTTCCAGAGAAGAGAGTGGACATGTCTGTTTCGTCATTTTACTGGGCTATAGGCATGCCTTTTTTCGGTAATCCCAATTTTCGCAATCCATTTATTTATTGCGTCAATAGGCGGAAACACTTCCAGTAGGATGGAGATTGGTGTAAATTCCACGAATCAACGTTTTCCAGAGAAGTGAGTGGACATGCTTGTTGCGTGATTTTACTGGGCTATAGGCTTACGTTTTTTTCGGGGATGTCAATTTTCGCAATCCATTTATTCATCGTTTCAATGGGCCGAAACACTTCTAGTAGAATGGAGATTGGTTTAAATGTCATGAATCAACGTTTTCCAAAGACGTGAGTGGACATGGTTGTTTCGTAATTTTACTGGGCTGTAGGCTTGCCTTTTTTTCGGGGATGTCAATTTTCGAAATCCCTTTATTCATCGTGTCAATAGGCGGAAACACTTTTAGTATAATGGAGATTGGTGTAAATCCCACGAATCAACGTTATCCATAGAAGTAAATGGACATGGTTGTTTTGTCATTTTACGGGGCTATAGGCTTACGTTTTTTTCGGGGATGTCAATTTATGCAATCCATTTATTTATCGTGTCAATAGGCGGGAACACTTCTAGTAGAATGGAGATTCGTGTGAATGCCACGAATGAACGTTTTCCAGAGAAGTGAGTGGACATGGTTGTTTCGTCATTTTACTGGGCTATAGGTTTACCATTCTTCGGGGATGACAATTTTCGCAATTCATTTATTCATCGCTTGAATCGCTGGAAACACTTCCAGTAGGATGGAGATTGGTGTAAATGGCACGAATGAAAGTTTTCCAGAGAAGAGAGTGGACATGGTTGTCTAGTCATTTTACTGGGCTATAGGCTTACCTTTTTTTCGGGGATGACAATTTTCGCAATCCATTTATTCATCGTTTCAGTGGGCGGAAACACTTCTAGTAGAATGGAGATTGGTGTAAATGCCATGAATCAACGTTTTCCAGAGAAGTGAGTGGACGTGGCAGTTTCGACATATTACTGGGCTATAGACTTACCTTTCTTTCGGGGATGACAATTTTCGCAATCCATTTATTCATCGTTTCAATGGGCGGGAACACTTCTAGTAGAATGGAGATTGGTGTAATTGCCACGAATCAACGTTTTCCAGGGAAGTGAGTTGACATGGCAGTTTCGACATTTTACTGGGCTATAGGCTTACGTTTTTTTCGTGGATGACAATTTTCACAATCCATTTATTCATCGTTTGAAACGGCTGAAACACTTCTAATAAGACGGAGATTGATGAATATGCCATGAATCGACGTTTTCCAGAAAAGTGAGTGGACATGGCAGTTTCGACATTTTACTGGGCTTTAGGTTTACCATTTTTCGGGGATGACAATTTTCGCAATGCATTTATTCATCGCTTGAATCGCTGGAAACCCTTCCAGTAGGATGGAGATTGGTGTAAATGCCACGAATGAAAGTTTTCCAGAGAAGAATGCGGACATGGTTGTTTAGTCATTTTACTGGGCTATAGGCTTGTCTTTTTTCGGTAATGCCAATTTTCGCAATCCATTTATTTATCGTGTCAATAGGCGGAAACACTTCCAGTAGGATGGAGATTGGTGTAAATGCCACGAATCAACGTTTTCCAGGGAAGTGAGTCGACATGGCAGTTTCGTCATTTTACTGGGCTATAGGCTTCCCTTTTTTTCGGGGATGTCAATTTTCGCAATCCATTTATTCATCGTTTCAGTGGGCGGAAACACTTCTAGTAGAATGGAGATTGGTGTAAATGCCATGAATCAACGTTTTCCAGAGAAGTGAGTCGACATGGCAGTTTCGTCATTTTACTGGGCTATAGGCTTACCTTTTTTGGGGGGATGTCAATTTTCGCAATCCATTTATTCATCGTTTCAATGGGCGGGAACACTTCTAGTAGAATGGAGATTGGTGTAAATGCCACGAATCAACGTTTTCCAGGGAAGTGAGTCGACATGGCAGTTTCGTCATTTTACTGGGCTATAGGCTTCCCTTTTTTTCGGGGATGTCAATTTTCGCAATCCATTTATTCATCGTTTCAGTGGGCGGAAACACTTCTAGTAGAATGGAGATTGGTGTAAATGCCATGAATCAACGTTTTCCAGGGAAGTGAGTCGACATGGCAGTTTCGTCATTTTACTGGGCTATAGGCTTACCTTTTTGGGGGGGATGTCAATTTTCGCAATCCATTTATTCATCGTTTCAATGGGCGGGAACACTTCTAGTAGAATGGAGATTGGTGTAAATGCCACAAATCAACGTTTTCCAGGGAAGTGAGTCGACATGGCAGTTTCCACATTTTACTGGGCTATAGGCTTACCTTTTTTTCGGGGATGACAATTTTCGCAATCCATTTATTCATCGTTTGAAACGGCTGAAATACTCCTAATAAGGCGGAGATTGATGAATATGCCACGAATCAACGTTTTCCAGGAAAGTGAGTAGACATGGCAGTTTCGACATTTTACTGGGCTATAGGCTTACGTTTTTTTCGGAGATGTCAATTTTCGAAATCCATTTATTCATCGTTGCAAGAGGCGGAAATACTTCTAATAAGACGGAGATTGATGAATATGCCACGAATCAACGTTTTCCAGAAAAGTGAGTGGACATGGCAGTTTCGACATTTTACTGGGCTATAGGCTTACGTTTTTTTCGGGGATCTCAATTTTCGCAATCCATTTATATATCGTGTCAATAGGCGGAAGCACTTCTAGTAGAATGAGGATTCGTGTGAATGCCATGAATCAACGTTTTCCAGGGAAGTGAGTGGACATGGTTGTTTCGTCATTTTACTGAGCTATAGGCTTACCTTTTTTTCGGGGATGTAAATTTTTGCAATCCATTTATTCATCGTTTCAATGGGCGGAAACACTTCTTGTAGAATGGAGAGTGGTGTCAATGCCACGAATCAACGTTTTTCAGGGAAGCTAGTCGACATGGCATTTTCGACATTTTACTGGGCTATAGCCTTGCCTTTTTTTCGGGGATGACAATTTTCGCAATCCATTTATTCATCGCTTAAATCGCTGGAAACACTTCCAGTAGGATGGAGATTGGTGTAAATGCCACGAATGAAAGTTTTCCAGGGAAGTGAGTGGACATGGTTGTTTCGTCATTTTACTGGGCTATAGGTTTACCCTTTTTCGGTGATGTCAATTTTCGCAATCCATTTATTCATCGTTTCAATGGGTGGAATCACTTCTATTAGAAAGGAGATTGGTGTAAATGCCATGAATCCACGTTTTCCAGAAAAGTGAGTGGGCATGGTTTTTCGTCATTTTACTGGGCTATAGGCTTGCCTTTATTCAGTAATGCCAATTTTCGCAATCCTATTATTTATCGTGTCAATAGGCGGAAACACTTACAGTAGGATGGAGATTTGTGTAAATGCCACGAATCAACGTTTTCCAGAGAAGTGAGTGGACATGGTTGTTTCGTCATTTTACTTGGCTATAGGCTTACGTTTTTTTCGGGGATGTCAATTTTCGCAATCCGTTTATTCGTCGTTTGAATCGGCGGAAACACTTCCAATAGGACGGAGATTGATGCATATGCCTCGAATCATCACTTTCCAGAGAAGTGAGTGGACATGGCTGTTTTGTCATTTTACTGGGCTATAAGCTTACCTTTTTTTCGGGGATGTCAATTTTCCCAATCCATTTATTCATCATTTGAATCGGCGGAAACACTTCTAATAAGACGGAGTTTGATGGATTTGCCACGAATCAACGCTTTCCAGAGAAGTTAGTGCGCATGGCTGTTTCGTCATTTTACTGGGCCGTAGGCTTACCTTTATTTCGGGGATGTCAATTTTCGCAATCAAATTATTCATCGTTTGAATCGGCGGAAGCACTTCTAGTAGGATGGAGCTTGGTGTAAATGCCATGAATCAACGTTTTCCAGAGAAGTGAGTGGACATGGCTGTTTCGACATTTTACTGAGCTTTAGGTCTACCATTTTTCGGGTATGACAATTTTCGCAATCCATTTATTCATCGCTTGAATCGCTGGAAACACTTATGGTAGGATGGAGACTTATCTATATGCCACGAATGAACGTTTCGTATGTATTTGTGTATGTATGTATGTATGTATGTATGTATGTATGTATGTATGTATGTATGTATGTATGTATGTATGTATGTATGTATGTATGTATTTATGTATGTATGTATGTATGTGTGTATGTATGTATGTATGTATGTGTGTGTATGTGTGTATGTATGTGTGTATGTATGTATGTATGTATGTATGTATGTATGTATGTAATAGGAATGCATCATGTCAAGTCATTTTGCAAATTATCTCTTACCCCTCATGGGAAAAAGGATGATAATAACAACCATTTGCTACCGAAAAAAACTTTCTAAATTACCAAAGTTGTCAGTATTGTACGATTAGCTCAATATCTATGCCATGCTATGGTGCACGGACCCAGTCAAGTCATTTCAGGCTTTTGGTCTGTGCTGAAAACATCTGGCAGATGTTTTTAGAAAATTGTGGTTTAACGTGCCAACACCACTTTCTGATTATGAGGTACGCCGTAGCGGAGGACTCCGGAAAGTTTGACCCTCTGGGGTTCTTTAACGTGCGCCTAAATTTAAGTACACGGGTGTTTTCGTATTTCGCCCACATCGAAATGCGGCCGCCGCGGCCGGGATTCGATCCCACGACTTCATGCTCAGCAGCCCAACACCATAGCCACTGAGGAACCACGGCCATGTTGAATAAAGCTGAATTGAATATTATCGTAGCCCTCGAGTGGCAGTCCGAATTGCTTCCAATCAGGGGCTAACGAACGAGCGATATTTAGTTGTTTTCACACACTGTAGTAATAGTAATCCGGCAGTCTTTTAAGTCCGTATAAGACAGTTTGCCAGAGCGTGCAGTAGATATACAATGAGACTTCGGCCGCACGCCTTCATACTTTACGGCGATCGAAGATCCACTCAGTCCAGAAATATAATAAAGGTTCGTCCAGCAGCATAGCAATTCTGTTGCAACTTGAAAGCAAGTTATGCATTAACAATTCGGAAAAGGTGAATTGTATTGTACTGGCTGAAGAAGTTAAAGTACGAGCGCGTATATGAATGATTGCTTGGCAGGAGATGCCTCTCACCAGCCGGAAACTATCTCAGTCGCACTTAAGGACTATAATAATAAAGAAAGGCTAATAATCTGGGTTTACTTAGCCGGTTAGCAGAGCGAGGCCTAGATGAGCACGGCGGAGATGTCATGGCTGCAGCGTATAGGTCTCTGTGGTGAAGGTGATTATGGTTAGGACTGCCCGAACTCGACCTTAGTCATTAGTGTAGTACGAATTATGGTACATCAATAAGCGTTTTCATATTTACATTGTTTTGCTGCGTTCCTTCTGGACACGCTTTCAATCCATACGTTTCATCTTTAATTGCCGTCTTGTCCTGGCGGAATTTCTCGGTTTGTGCGTCAGGCTTCTTGGTGTGGCTTTATTATGCACGCACGCTGAGTCTTATTACTTATGTTATACTCCTCATTGCGATGGGAACTTCCAAAACGTGATAAGACCGTGTGCGTGGCTTCGCAAGAAAGAGTGAATTATCAAGCAGCTTGCGTTGGAAACCTTAAATTCAATATTATTTTTATTTATATAAAATTAAGGAATATGCTCGCTGACTTTTTGAGTCCATTGAGCACTCCTTGCACTCTTCTATAAAATTCTTTGTCTCTTTACCTGCAAATGGACGGAAAAAAATAAACATTTTAGTATAGACGTCATTAACACGGTGGTTACATTTTCACTTGGAGACGAGTTATATGGCCAGGCAGAGTATATGAATTGAGGCGAGGACCGTTACCGGTGATTCTTTATGTGCATTTGCGAAATGCGCCAAAGTAGTTTCTTGCGAAGCTACAAGAGCTAATGCGAAATATCCCCTGAGCGCAGTCTGTGAGAGAATTCATCATGTTAAATTCTTGTTTACAGCCAATTTACATAATTATTGCGTACATGTTCACACTGCTATGGCAATTTGTAACCTAGCGGTCACGCTATCTCAAAGGCTATGACATTCTGACGCTCCCCACAAGGTCTTGGGTTCTATTTAGACCGCAATTACATGGAAACGGAAAGCGATAGACGACGATATGTTTGTCAACATTTTCCCCCAAACACATTCAAATGAATAATTCATTAGAAAAACGATCTCGTGTACTTATGGCGTGTTTTCATTGGCAGACTGGGAGCTCTTCAAAAGTTCAGAAGCAACATTTTCTGCTCTTTTCTGTGTGTTCGAAATTCTAATTGCAGACAGAGAGCTCCAACCACGTGTTCCAGCAGGCACAGTAGTTCCAGTGGCAGACCAAGAGCACATTCTGAACGGAGATCACTTTATGCAGGAGTGAACTGTTTTTCTGGAATCGGCAGAGTGGACCGGAACTGCAGAATCCCCGGGCAACGCAAAACCGAAAATATCCAGAACCAGCACGCGCGCTCTCACTCAATTCATGCGTGAACCTGAGTCCTTTTTAGCACGCACCAAAACATTCAACGCATCCAGTACAAAACTGTCTCGCGTCTAAGGCTCATCCCTCCTAAACACCACCAGATAATCATCGACATATCTAAACAGCTTTTTCCGCCGCAACATGCAACAGCGCATGCAAAAAAGAAACAAGTGACTCGGTTTGTTCCTTGCACGATTGGCATCGTGTACAAGATGCCGCGCTCATGCAGGAGAAGCTATATCGGCCATTCTATGGGCGCTCTCTTAATGACAGATTACAAGAGTGCCGTGTGGCATTGGACGCGCAGGTAGCGGGGGGACATTTGGCGAATCCTTGTCACAGGTGTGTCTGTATATAGTCCGGCATTCGATGCTACACGTGTACTACGCAAGGGCGAAGATCAGGTCACTAGAGAAATTTTAGGAGCCATAGCTATTAGCAATATTCGAGACAAATGTACGTGTCAGCGTTCCGTCTGCAGTTCTAACACAGAAAAGAGCTCCAGTACTTGAACGAAAACCTAGTACACGTGTAGTGCAGTGGTGATAGTCTTACTTGCTGATTTGCTTCTCGGTGTAGCTGTAGTGTTCGTGGAACGGGATGATTTCTTGGTGGTGTGTGCGCTTGCACCCTCGCTGGGGTAGTGTTTGCGCGTGAGCGTCTGTATACTATATTTCTATTTATCTACGAAATAAACTCAGTTGAAGTCTAGCGCCTGTCCACTCTGCTTGTTTGCCTCCGTGTAAGGCTTTTCTTTTTAAATCCACGCTGCAAACATGAATGCGAGATCCAACAGCCAACTAGCCCGCCTCACTCCTTTGACTGTTAAAACTAAAATTAAATTATCGGGTTTTTCGAAGCAAAACCACTTTCTGATTACGAACGAGAAGAAAGGTGGTTAACTGAGGTGCCCGATTTTTGTTAATCATATCATGAGAAGGCAACAAACAAAGACACCTCGAGCACAGCGTGCGTGATGCGAAGACGTTGGATCGTTCCCCACCTGCGACAAGTTGTTTTTCATCCACTTTCATTGCCATTAATTTATCGTTTCTTTAATTCAGTTAGTAAATACAAGCAATTTGCCCTACGTTGTGCTTGGTGTCTTTGTTTCTTGGCTTCTTTTTTTTTATTGAAATGAAAATAAAAGAAAGAGACGTAGTCACCTTATAATGATGACGGCTACTCCTTTTCTCATAGCGGAAACAGCAATATAAAAAATATCTAAGAAAATGAAAGGAAATCACGTCATAGGGTCAGAAATCCACAGCACACAGTCCTATACACTGTGTGCTGTGGATTTATGACCCAGTGACGTGATTTCCTTTCATTTTCTTACACATTTTGATTATGAGGCACGCCGTAGTAGGGGTCTCCGGAAATTTGGTTCATCTGGGGCTCTTTAACGTGCACCTAAATCCAAATACACGGGTGTTTTCGCATTTCGCCGCTTTGACTGTCACGCGGCCCGTCTTCGGCAGCGCGGCTTGATCACGTTATTGACGCTGGATGGCACACCGGTTTCTGCATGGTCTCAGTTTTTTTTTTTTTTTTTTGGGGGGGGGGGGGGGGGTGTCATAAAAACTTAGGCATACTTGTATCCTGAGTGTTGCATGTGAATACAACAACTCAGTTCTTCATTAAAAAACTTGGAGAAATTGTAGTACGATGAACAAAATTACTGATGCACAAACAAGCGCGCTGCTTCAGTAAGGACATTTTCGGTTAATGTTCAAAATTCTGAAGAGCTAAAATATTTCATAAAGCCAGAAACATCTCTTGTAAAAGACGAAAAAAAAAACTACTTTTGGCACGTTTATAGCTCTTTTGAAAAAGGAACTGTGCACGTCGCTATGAAGCCAAGCCAATCACAATGGGGAAGCGGTAACTTTGACGACACGTTTGCAGCAGTTGTAGTGCTCGTTTCCTCATGAAATTTCGACCTTATAGTCTTATTAAATGACGTGTTTTGACGTAGTAAAACTGAAAAAAAAAAACGCTTTTTCTAAGGTAATTGCCTAACTTCCCCCTTTAATGCAAACCGCGTTTACTTACGCAAGCTCACATCCATTCAGTGAAGATCATGTGGGCAGTAGAAGTTCATGACTGCTTTCGTGCAACCATCATGCATGTTGGATCAACGTGGACCCTTTATCAAACGCTTTGAAGTCACTCGGAGAAGAGGATATCTGCCCCCTGAATTTGTTCTTGGATGCCCTATACAAATGCATGGCGCCTCAAAGTACAGGGGAAAATCTTCTTTAGAAATTTCTAGCAACGATTCCACAGGGGTATCAGTAGGTTCCGAAGTCCTGCCACACACCTTATGGCTTCAAAAGTTCTGGTGAAAACTGCACACAGTTTAGCAATAAAGCTCGCAAGCGTGAGAAGGCGTGAACCTTTACGCATGTTAGCTCATGTCAGAAAACAACATTCATATGTCATACAATAACAGCGACACCCAGTTATAGCAACAAATGTCGTGTCAAAGTTGTATTCGTGAAATGATCGCAGATATTGTTTGTTGCTAAAGGAGCCGTACGATGACTGTTCTCTTTGCCCATAGGTGCATAGTTTCTGTTGCCTTGAATTTTGTTTCAATTTCTCTGGGCCTCAGGTCACGAGTCCCTGGCGGATAATCTAGTGGTTCACGCCACTGCACAAGATCACATTCTCCGGGCTATCCCACCGGGTTCACGAGCCCCGGTAGACCTTCACGACGGCGTCCCGAAAACATACAGCGACATCCTGAGCCCCTTCAGACCGGCCAAGAGGACCTACCAACCGCCACCTCCCAACCTGATTAGAGAAGAGGCGGTGATCTTTCGCAAACTACAGACCTGCACATTCCGGCACGGCACCCTGCTGCACGCCATGCATGCTGCGAACTACACTTACTAGTGCGCCTTCTACTCTGCGCCCAATGCCCTCTACCACGTGGTATGGGAGTGTGGGCACAGCCCATGGACACCATACATAACCGGACCAACCGTCGAGCAGTGGGAGGCCCAGGTGACAAGCCCAAACCCTGAAGACCAGCATTGTCTGGTGAGCAGGACCAAGCTATCAGCTTAGGCCCCCGGCATTCTGGACTAGGAACGCTGCCAACCATGGACGACTCCAACGTCAGCTCACTTTTTACCAATAAAGCTTATTCCTCCTTCTCAATTTGTTATAAAAGGAGCGTGGACTTGTCACACTTTGTCGCCTGGATGAAATCGGTCGCTGTTACGACTATCTCTTTCGTTCGTTATTGTTCCTGAACAGTAAGACAAGCCCGCTACAGCTGTACTGTGAAACTGATACCTGGTGCGCATTTCAAGCAATGCCGATTTAGAGTTGCAAAAAAGTTCGCTTCTTTCTGGCGTTCGAAAGAAGCGAAAATAAAGCTTTAAAATATAATTGCACTGTAAAATAAGAGGCCTGCTGTTTTCTGACCCCTCAGAGATGTATGGTAGCATTTTCAGTAACTGTAGACGCGATTGCAAAAGACGCTCAATTTTCTTTGACCTCTCAAGGAAACGCGCTAGTAAAATATTCGAAAAGCGTACGCAGTTTTACATAGAGCCTAGCGTCTCTACACTTCTCAAACATGTATAATATCTTTAAAGAAAAGGAGGGACGGGGTAATATGGAAGCAGTTCACTCTCTATTAGTTACTCAAGGAAGCTTGTTAAGATAGTTGCACTGAGGTCGTATTATAAAAAGTGCCCAGCGTTATTTGGCTCATAGCGGAAGTGTGTTAGTGGGCGTGCGCACTCTCTACAAGATTTTTCAAGAAAGAAAAAAAGCTCAACTTATCCGCCATTTCTAGTTTTGTTTTGCTCAAACTTCGTTGTTTCATTACTGTCACGCCTCCAACGATACGTTGGTTTAATGTCAACAGCCGCATACGTAATTAGGTCTTCCAATCCAGCAGTGTTTCTACCTCGTACGTTCTAGTGCAATGAAAAAAAAACATTTGCTAGAAAAACCACTGAAGTACTCATCTATGTGGCCTCAAGTGATCATTAGCTTCGCATTCTTGAAGTCTGAAGTTTATTTCTGCTCGCTCATCATTAACCAAGCAGTGAGTCCCATATAGAAAGAGCCTCCCTGTCAATGCTGGTTTCTGAGCTCGTGCACGGTATCACGAAAAAGGGAGATAATAATAGCTTGTTATTTATCTCATACATTTGCTTCAACAAAGATATTTAAGCATATCGAAACACGCATCACATGCGAAAGTTCTTCCTAACGGGCACTTACTAGCCTGTTAGTCCGAGCTACTAATCTGAATCCTGCACATTCTCTTACACGCCCTTCTTTAAAGTTAACTTTCCTTTTCTTTTTCAACAAACATGTTCATTCAAGACCCCATACTTTCATTTCTCTGCCACTACAACTAATATAGATTAGATGCGATTAGATGCGTATATAGATTAGATGCGTTTTAAAACAAGCGAGAAAGATAGGGTAGGCCTTACAAAGATGACGCCAGGTATGGGATGACTTACACACGGCTGTGGTTGGTGTACGGCTGCGGCAAAATCCGGACTTCGCCAACTACTAGGGCTGGAGGCTAACCTGTCGAAAAACAGCGAGAAATTTTTGAAGCAACGCGAGCAAGTTCTCAAAAACAGAGAAATAAAATATTTAAAAAAATGAAAGTAACCGCACTGCGTTATAGGTACACCCTATCTGAAACGTTTTCTTTCTCTTTTTTTTATGCAGTTAGGCAGTTTCGTGCGTTTTCCGTTTCTTTTAGCCTGAATTCTTACGGAACTAAAAGGTTTCTGCGAAATATCCGCACCATTATCCCAAAATTGTGCATGAAGCTCCGTCTGGTTGTAAAACGTTTAGTTTAACAGTGCTTCCTCGATGGGACAAAATTTGTTGGTTGAGAAGGACAAGCACCAAAACAAAAACCGATAACACTATTTGTGTTGAGAAAGTGCTTAATTAAAGCAATAAACTCCGATGATTACCAGAGATGAACGTAACCATTGCAAGATAACTACTGCATAGGTGTACGAGGGGTTTAGCAATCGAATTTGGATCGGTAAAAAGAAATGGTATAGTCTCTACACACGTGAAGCTAGCAGTAACGCGTAAATAGAAATTACATTAGGATAATCTTCTGCAAAGCATGCATTCTTGAGCATATTTCAATATAATATTATACATAATGAACACAGCACAAATAACAGTCTCCATGCATTGTTTGCTACAGCTTCCGAAATCTAGATTCAAAGTTTTGTCTGTCTAATTTACATCGTTGCTATAGCACTCCGTTTCAAGTCACCGTTAAATTGACACATATCCGAAATATTGAGTCATGTGAAAACATGCCTCTTTGCAGCATAACGTTGGCAAAGTGAGCATAACATCGACCGCCCTTGTTCGAATAACATTTCGATATGATCAGCAATGGTTCAGCAAGGAATGTCCAATACTGGAGTCAACATTTCGACAAGAGGACTTGTATTCGTCAGGGTCTTGGCGAAGGCAAGTCCGCTTGTCAAAGCGCTGGCTTCAGCCTGACACATCTCTTGCCCGACCCCTGTTGATCGCTTCAATACTCCATCTGCCCATGACCCTCTGTCATGTTTTGATAACATTGTCTTCATATTCTTGATTTAGCACTGCTTGGTAGGCCACTCTTCTTTATATTAAAAATCTGAATCCTGGAAGTATACTTCTGTTCAAGTTAAACTGGCCGATACTGACTTGCACTAGACACAGCTGCACCGTACAGAAGAATGTTGTGTGCTAAAAGTTCCCTAACCTCCGAAAGCGTAGCCGCTGAAACCTGGATACACGTAGTAGTTGCCGTTTCTGAGTCCGTAACCAGAGCCGTAGCCGTTCTGTTGACCCGCGTAGCCGTAGCCAACACCGGGGTAGTAACTATTAAAGAAATAGTTGAAACCGCCGGTAGGGTAGCCACCGTTGAAGCCATAGCCCCTAAATCCACCGTTCGGTACCCAGTTGCCATGAAAAGCAGTCGCAGTGGTGAAACCCGAGCTGGGGGCCCCGATAGGGCCTCCCCAAGTAAATAAGAAGCTTCCACTGCGCTGTGGACCCAGGGTCGACGCGAAGGTTGTCTCTGTTTGCCGCAGTGTTGCACCGGGGAGTCCGGCCGGATGACCAGGAACGCCAGTCCCGCCAACGACGGAAGTTGTGTGGGTGGTACGGGTGACTCCTCCAAGTACGTTAGGGCCTACTCGGGTCATCGTGTGCGTGCGCATGGGGTGTGCTCCAAAACTACCGAAGAGAAGTCCGCCCACCAAACCTCCGCCCATTGGGACGCCATTCGCCTCGCTGCGCACAACGGTGTCCACGGGAGCGTCGCTGATGAAACTGCCGCCCTGAAGTGTGCCACGACCCGAAGTAGATATGTCATTCAGGGAACTGTCGATGCTCGTTATGGCCCCGAGTGCGTCCGCCAGCGAAGCTGTAATGATATTGTTAAAAAAATATTTACTCAGATGCAACGCACATATTGTACATTTGTGTGAAGTGAAGCGTTCCTGAATCGGTCAATTATAATGCCATAAAACTGTCCATTTTCTGCAACACGTTTTGCAGCATAGCAATTATTGTGCCTGACTGGAAAATCAGCGAAACGTGGAAACGCCCATCATGCGAGTCACGTGATCCATGCAACCGGGGATTACACAGACTCCGAGATCGGCCCACTTTTCGTCACGTCATCTCCGGGATCAGCCCAGTTTACTACCATCTCCAGGACCGGCCCACCTTACTTACTCGGCGAAATGCCGGCCACTCAGACGCACCGAACTCCGGGAATGAAGCCATAGAAAGCCTCGCGGTGATAGAGAAATTAGGCGCTCACAGACGTATATTTGCTGCACTGAGGGTGTTTAAATACCGTTTGTTTTTCAACTGCGTAATTCTGTAGGGAAGCGAGTCGGCAACCAGTACATATGTATACGGGCAGTGAACATGAGGCTGCACATAAACCCGTTCGTTATGTGAGTGCCCTGCTGTGTGTAAGCTACTCGGCAAGAAACAGCAGCAGCACCCTGCAGAAAAAAGCCATGATCCGCGATGTCCTGGAGGGTTAGCCTAGACAGCTTCGCCTCAAAAGATATTTAGCGTCATTAAACATGATCCAGTACTGAACAAGAGGGAGTGAAAAAAAATCATGAGCCAACGTTTCGACAAGAGGATTTTCCTTCTATATTGCCTTGACGAAGACAAGCTTCTATACAGAGAAGTGGCTTACCCACTGGTTATCAGTTCATGTCTCGCGGTTCATTTTCCTCTCACGTCTTGTTTTAAGTCGTAATACTTTCCAAACCTTGTAGGAAATTTAAAACTCAAAAACAAACAAATACTTGAGGAGAGAGTCACGTTGGTGTTCGGTTGGAGACGCATTGGCAATGCCCTGAACTTTAATAACCTGATAATAAATTGACAGTCACTTAAGTATTCATACGTGATTTCAATGCGGAAGCATTATGGCTTCTCTAATTGGTTACGTCCATGATACATGACGCCATACATTGTCATGTGCCCTTCATAAATCTACCTTAATTCACCTTGCTTTAATTTGTATCAACCTTATTCTACCTTATTCCACCTCAGTCCATCTTGCTTTAATTTTCACCAGCCTTAATTAATCCACTTTAACCCACTTTAATCCACCTGATTTACCTTCATTCACTTTACTTCGCCTCTCCACCTTAAGTCACCTTACTCTAACTTGTTATAATTTTAATCCACCTTACTTCACTCTAATTCACCTTAATGCACTTTTTTCACATTAATTGTCCATAATTACTACTAACTGACGTTCTTGTACCATTACTTATTTCTCTATTACTACTGACGTCATACAAGACGCTGATGACGTCCCTGAGGATTATGATTTTTTCGTAGCATCGCTTTATCACGCAGGATTTTCTGCCTCATAGAACATATTCCTTCGCATTAATAAGTGCTGGGCATTTAAGTGAATGCAATGCATTTGTGCATCCGTTCTCGTTCTATCGCTTCTGCCGGGATTCTAACCGGCGCCCTGGTGCTTAGCAGCGCAACGCCAAAGCCACAATACGCCACCACGGCGGGCATGAACATCTGACTAACTGACGCTCTCGTACAGGCACAGCAACTGCTGGCCAAGCGTGCACAAACCTGCAAGCCAAAAAGAATATTAATAATACGATTAGATTCTGGGGTTTTACATGCCAGAACCTTGATCTGATTATAGAACGCCACAGTGTGGGACTCCGGAATAATTTTGACCACCTGCTAAATCAAAGCACACCAGCGTTCTTGCATTTGGCCCAATCTATATGCGGCGGCCGGTATCGGCTCCGCGACCTCAACCTTAGCGGCACAAAGCCGTAGCCACTCAGTTACCACGTTGGTATAAGCTAGGCTGCAAGCTGGATCCGCGTAATTTTCGACAGGCAGATGCGATGGTGCAAGAGCAAATGCTTAAAGCCGCAAGAGAATTGCCTGCGGATATGCCTTCGAAACTTGCTTGCGGTACTCAAAAAAATTATACATAACGAAATAGGAAGCCCGTTTCAACGTTAACCTGTAAGCAGGGGAAAAAAAATGTACGGACAAGTTTAACTGTAACACTTGAGTTTGCACGCAGCTCTGCTGTCGTGACGTATACCCGACGACGCAATACAGCGTGCGCTCGAACCGCGAGCGGATATTTCCACTGAATTCGCCTTGGGTGCGCGATTCGGTAACAATGCGTGTCATGACTTGCGCATGGGTTAACATGCCGTTGTAATACTATAGTTACTGCAGCCTACTGCACCGTGTTGCGTTAAAGGTTTGCGCACGTCCTACGTACATCTACACAGCATTGACGCTGGTACCCGCCGCTATAGCAAAAAAAATCTGCATTGTTCCAACCCAAGTGATGTCTTCTCTCTTAGAAAACTGTCAGATCAAAGCATTCAGCTTAAGTGGAAGATTATAGGCGCAGTATGGTCTACACTTTACATATAATGCATTTCCTTATTGGGAATGCATCGTTATGAGCATTCCTTTGAAGAATGACGCTTTTATATACCCTTTTATGTTACTGGCGTCCATATTTTGCAGCAATCATAATTATGTTCTTTCACCGGATTTTGTCTGCCGTGCCAGTCACGGTGCTTCTTTCGTTTATTTTATTTAAAGACGCCTTCGGCGTCTTACAGAACACGAATGAAGATGCTAAATATACAAATTTCCATCTGCCAGCTGTGGCGGCAACAGCAACTTCCATAACATATTTTAACACAGCAGCTCTATTTAACTCTGTCGCACAAGAATTTTCTGTCCAAATCCGCAACAGAATTTACATCACCGCCAACAAACAATTCGATGAGAGAAACAGCGAGAGAATTCGCGGCTACACCACACTTTCCCAGCCTCGTAGCGCTACCACGGCACGGCTAAACAAAATTTTGTCAACAGCGTGATCTTTAACTTTGTATTCTATTTCTGAGCTTGTCCTAAGTTCGCGCCATAACGTTTTTTTTTTCTCCCTTTTTTTTCACATTCTCTTAAGCCTGGTCTTCCGCTGTTTGTATTTTTAAGACATAACTACGTTTGCCCACATCTCCCCACAAAATTGTTGTTGCTGTCACTCTTGTTCAGGAGCTATGCAACTTTGCCCACTCCAAGGCTGGGTAAACATGGTGTATCAAAGAAAGCAAAGAAGAGAAAGACACAAAGCCAAGAAATAGACTGATAAGAAAAGGAAATGACGAAATGCTTTCTGGAGTTTTGTCATTTCACAATTGCACGCAAGAATAGAACGCAAGCACATGACTCGCACACGTGCGCTCAATATGTTAAAAGAGGGGGAAAAAACAAGAGAACACAGGTACTATACCAAATGAGGTTCTGTTTATTTATTTATTTATCTATTTATTTATTTATTTATTTATTTATCTATTTATTTATTTATTTATTTATTTATCTATTTATTTATTTATTTATTTATTTATTTATTTATTTATTTATTTATTTATTTATTTATTTATTTATTTATTTATTTATTTATTTGAGTAGCTTGGCCCGTTGTGGCACTACATAGGCGGAGGGGATGGAAAATATCTAGTGTAAGTGCAATGTGTACAGGGTTCACGGAATGAAACGCGGCAGACAGCATTTAGTGGAACTCCGTACTGTGTACATTTAGTGGAACTCAGTACCATGTCATGTCGCCAGAAATCTTGTCACCAAAGGTGACGCGGAATCCGATCTAAGTGCACGCGCCAAAATTACGTCGATGCGACACGAACTGCAGTCGGTGGAAACGAAAGTATGCGCATTAGTTCGCCCTCAATTGGAGCGTTTCATTCCGTGAGCACTGTACAATGTAAATGATATAGGAAGACGTCGGGTAAAATAAAAAAGGAAAAAAAGGTTAATCTGAACATCGAAAAAAAATTGAAAAGAGAAACGGAGTTATACAAGATGTGGTAACGTGCAAGACGCAAACGAACTCAAAACGCGATGGAGACGACTAGCCCCCATCAGAACATGAGTTTAAAAATGCAATAAAAGGACGAATGAGGTAAGTAAACAACCTACAGAAATACATATCAGATGAAACGGAAGGGATGTTCTACCATACTTAGCACATGAAAACGCTGTTAAAGTGAATATTCAAGCATATGCGGGTTCAAACAGGTTGATACAATCTACGAAGTTTAGCAGTGCTGCGTGAAATGATGATTACGTAAGCAAAACAATGCTTTAAGGTGGTGACTTCCATTCGGCAATAGATAAAGCCAGAGGCGAACTTTGATAGGCATTAGTCCTGGCAACTATAGGTTTCACTTTATGAACATGGTCATGCGCGGGTAGAGATGTGGGGAGCGGGAAGAATACGGGCTCCAGTAAATGTAATGCTGTTATGGTAAAGACTATGAAAGAACGACAACCGTGTGAATTTCCTGCATGCGTATGTCAAGAGAAGGGAGATTGAGTGATTTCAAGGTGGACACACTTTGACAGCGAGAGTATGAAGCCAGGATGTAGGCAATGTTATTCGTTTTGAAAGCAAACAAAAGTGGCCTCCTATAAACGAGGAGAGCGTTTGATAGTGCTGTTCAGGCAACGCTTCGGGTCACCGCCTGGTGCTTGCATCAGCATTTACGTAAATTTGACGTCAGGAGATTGCAATAAAAACGTATTGGAATAGTTTTACGTTACAGGAGCCTAGATCACTGTTTCTGGTCTCAAGAGGTGCCATCTTTAGATTCCATATCAAAAATGAACATAAATTTGTGCGGTGGCTTTATAATATAACACTAAAGCAAAACATCTAAATTTATGACATGAAAGTGACATTAGGTTTAAGATATAGTTAAAATAAAGTAAATAATTAAGTCGTGCGAGTCTCGCACTTCATAGTGTTCAACGTGTCATCACTATGCGGTACTTTAACGATATGTATGCGCAGAAGGATTAGACATGAAAGAACAATGTAAGAATGCCTGAAGGTAAGGTAGCTTGGAAAGCAATTGTTATTTCTGGACATTGAACCACTTTTGATTCATTGACTATAATGTATGCCCCCAAACGCACGTGCTGTATACTGCGCGGACTGAGTCGAACTGATGAACTTGTGCATTGAAAATGCCTCGTGACCAGTTGGTGCATGAACTTGTCCCCGCCATGTGATTCATTGGCATCACCATAGTTTATCAGTGCACATTCATTAAAAATCATATAAAATACTTTCTGCCGATTATAAATGAAGCACTGAAGTTGATAGATGTTATACGGTCATGAAAATATTGCCCATAACGTTCCTTTATATTTATGCACCTGTACATGTGCAGCAATGGAGAAATGTAATCTCTCCTGAGAGTAACGTTTCTCCTCCGCGCAGTCATTTGAAGTTTCCGCCATCTTTAGCGATCCTTTCTTCTGCAGCGCCGTCTGCTCTATTGCGAGTGCATCCTTGCAGTGAAAGTACGTGTAGCCACTTTAACCCGGATTATTTCGCAAACACAAACCGCGGAAAGTAAAACGAGCCACCAATATGCTTGACAGGAAAGGTGAAAAATGAGCGCGGCGTGATGACGTGTCATGTGCAAGGCCTCGCAAGCGTCACTATGCAGCGGAGACGAGGTGCGTGTTTTCCAGCGTAATATGTAACGGTCGAAGGTGGCCAAATAACCCTAAAGGTCGTGTATATGGCCAAATTTGCGCCTCGGTAGCTGGGCTGGTATATCAACACCGTTTTGAGGCAGCGAAACACTCGAGGCAATGCGCTTCCGAAATCACGACGTCTGGTACAGCTATATTAGACGTGTTTCGGGGCGCTATTTATAGGTGGCGCATTCGCGTCCATCGAGAACTGCCGCATCTTGGCAACACGCCGTTCAATCACAACTATGGTTTAGTTTTTTCTCCTTTGCAGCGATCTATATCTTACACACAGGTTGCGTAAATGAAGACGTCGGCAACCTCACCTGCGGACAGCAAGGCGATGGCATAGAAAACGTTCATGACTGCCGCTTGTCGCGTGGCGTATATCTCCTTGGACAAGCCGCCGCCGCAGCGCGTATTGTGGTAGAAGCGAAGTCTAAACGTTCTGCGAAAGAGAGCTTTTTTACAAAGCACGCCCGGGTGCTGCAGTGCAAGTTGCGCACGCGATTGTTCGTGCACTTCATGAAACAAAAGCGGAGCGAGAAGAAAAAAGAAAACGAGTCTAGCATACCTTCTTACCAGGTCGCCCGTTTTCGTGTTCTGCCTCTTCTCCGGGTCTCTTCCAAGTGCAAAAAAGCAGTGCCTTTTTTTTCTTATTCTGCGCTACCACAGCATAACCGGAACAATGGGTAACGAAGAATGCGTTCTTCGACGCATGATCGTGCAGTTGTGTGCGCACACACGGCGGATCGCTTGTACACAATGGATTCTGTCTATAGCGTCTACAGGAGGGCGTTCTTTCTACCAAATACGTGAAACTCAGTTTAACTTTGTTTTATTTCCTTTCCAATCCATATGCTTTTTAAAAAAGAAATGAACGTTGTAACAGGTTTAATATGTAGTCTATTGAATTGTTTTAGAAAGGCTTAGCGCTGCTTCAGAATAGCACACGTTGAAAGTTGGTGCCGATGATATTGTAACTGGAGTATTACGTAGCGCGCATGTCTTTTCCTCGCGAATCGTTAGTGTGTTAAAGACATGAAATGTGACTTTCCTTTACAGAATTTCCTCGCAAATACATTGAAAGCAGGGGAGCTCGTTACGTCTTTCCGACTTTCTATTTCTATCTGTTTAATACTCCTCGGCCCGAACACAAAAATATCTACCACCTGGTGATGTGATTACGCTTATTTTATAACTTACAGGGCCGTAGAATGGCGCACGCAGATCTGCGCAAATATGCGCAAATGGTTTGCTAAGAAAGTATACACGTAAAACCGTGATTAGCCGTTTATGCATCTCAAATAAGTGAACTAAACTAGATGCTTATCTCAGAACCATGGGACGTCGACTAGGTTACAAAATATGTATCTAAAAAAATATTCCATCATCTCTGTTCATAATGTATTGAAATAAGGAAAAAAATATACTTTAGTATTGACAAGTTATCGCCCGATGAAGTCTAAAAATAAGGACGGCCCATAAACTCGCTATAAAAATCAAAACTGCATTGGCACTTCGGCATCGTATTGCGAAATACAGTAATTTCATTGTTCACTGATTGCCGTCTCCGAAAAGCGAAACAGTGTCGGGTTCCCTTTACAATAGTCACTTCGTTTTACATGCAATTGCTTCTTTGTGTCAATTCAGGTGCCAGGTCTGAATGTATGCATGCATTGAAATTAAACGTAAATTGTGGTGTTTTACTTCCCAAATAAACAATATGATTATCAGGCACGCCGGCAATTTGGGCCACCTGGGGTTCTTTAACCTGTACCTAAATCTAAGTACACGGGTGTTTTCGCATTTCGGGCCCTCACACACGCACACACACACGCACACACACACGCACACACACACGCACACGCACACGCACACACGCACACACACAAGCGCGAGCGCACACAACTTATATCAAGCCTTCTGACTACTAGCGACTACGACGGACGCCTTCAACGCATCATGGTTTCCGAGGCAGCATGCGCACACGTATGTAGCGCAATTCGAATCCATTGTATCCGAAAGAAGCGTTTCTTCCTCATTACCGTGCAGCCGCGGATGCACGGTAATCTCTGCTGTGATCGGTCGGCTTATTCGGCAAGAGGCCGCATCACTCACGGTCACGAAACCCGGCGAGGTTCTCAAAGAAAAGCTGTGCTTTTATAAAAAAAGATAATCACCATCTACGCGCTCGCCTCTTTTGCCGGTTTCTCCCGCATGATCGAGTGGTGCCTGACCCGATAGCTACAGACGGTTCAGGCGGCCTGCTGCTCTCTGTTCTTTCGCTTCCCGATTCCCTACCCCCAGAGGCGCTGCGCCACAAGTACTCGCTCGTAACAGAAATAAGCAAGCCGACGTCTGCAGCCCCCCAAAACTTTCGCGCTCAGCATACTGCTATGCGCAACCGTGCCGGCACCGGCGGCCGCGCCAGCACCGACAAGGTCTGCAACATAGGTCGGCCTCTTCTACGGCCCAAGCACTTTATACCAATGTGATAAACTCCTGGCTATCTGCCGAGCATCGCCTTGTGGTCGGCACTCAGTCAATTTTGCTTGGGTTATTATTCTAAACTATTCAAAAAGTATTCCATGTACAGTATATTCCGTTCGACCCTGGTGCTATTGCACTCGTATTCGACTCGGTCTCAAAACTCACTATGTGCACACCAGTACGATTACTCAGCGCCCTTCGGCAGTCTTTTCGGGAAGAGATGCTGTTGCACGGAATCATCTCGCGTTCGCGTGCTAGCCCAAGATACTGCTAGAGTGCGTTGAGGGCCGCTAGCACGCACGTTAAGCGGGTACTGGCATCATATTTTCGACTGTTAATTTTTTTTTTTGCGTTTAATCAAGGTATACGCCTCTATACCCTAGCAAAGTAGTGACAAGCCTCATAGTTTCGTAATTACTTCAATATACACGAAATACTGACTCGCGAATATTGTGTCAGTAGCCCTTTAATTGCTTGGATTATGAGGGGGGTTCTTTTTGTTTCATAGTTCGAGACGCCGGCAACGGTTCATGTCGTGTATTGTCGTTTTCCTCGTGCTATGGCCATGTGAGTGAGTGAGTGAGAAAACTTTTATTGTCCGTAATGGGTGACACTGGAGCTCCGGTACCGCTCGTAGGCGTCCAGGGAGCCCGATGTCACCCTAAGGGGCAGGTGTTAGTAGACGAAGCGGTTTGCCGCTTCGGCTGCCAGACGGACAATGTTGGCCTGTGCCGCCGGGTCTTCGCTATAAAGCGCAGTCTCCCATGCTTCTTCGTCCTTAAATAAATTATATCCCGGGGAGTAGCTGCACTCCCATAGGATATGTCTTAGAGTTCCTATTTTATTGCAGAATCTGCAGAATTGGTCCTCCGGATTTCCCGTTTGCGTGAGGTATCTCCATCTGGGAGACATGTGGTTCTTGGCTTGCAAGCGGCGCCAGATGACTGCCTCTGCGGACGTGAGGGACCTATCCGGGAGTGGATATTTCCGACGTCCTAATCTGTAGTGCTCTGTGACCTCGTGATAGGTTGCGAGCGTCTCGACCTTAAAGTTAGGTTGAGGCTGCCGTCCCCCCCGGATAATGAGCGCTCGGGCGAGGGCATTGGCGGCTTCGTTTCCTGGTATGTTGGAGTGAGCGGGGGCCCAGGTTATGGAGATCCCTTTGTCTATGTTACCTTTCGATATTATGCTGTACGCGTAGTCTGATATTTTACCTTTGCAGAAATTCCTTACTGCCGATTTGCTGTCGCTAACGATCACCCTCGCGTCCGTACTAACGCACGCTAGGGCGATGGCTGCTTCCTCCGCTGCCGTGGCGTCTACTCCGCTTGTATATATCGCGCCCTGTTCTGCTCCGGTCCCGTCGACTACCACTGAGACGGAACTTCCGTCTCCACCAAGGGCGGCGTCTGTGAAGGCAACCGTCTCGGGTGGCATTCTGCTTAGCTTTGTTGCCAAGTGTTTGGCTCTGTGCTAGCGTCTTTCCTGATCGTGTTGTGGGTGCATGTTCTTAGGTATCGGTGCGACCGTGAGGGCTTTCCTAATTTTCGACTCAATGTGGATCGTCTGGTATTTGGTTCCTCTGTTGGCTTGTAGTCCTACCCAGTTTAGAATCTGCTGTCCTGTCTCGGTTAGACTCAGGCGTTGGAGTTGTGCCGTTCTCGTAGCTTCCACTAACTCCTGCCATGTGTTATGCACCCCCATAATGTGATTGCAGCAAGAGAGGCACCAGCACACCTTAGAACGCAGGCGCAGACCGTTAAACATCGGTTAGAAGGCCGCATGCCGCACGTTCGTCGTGTGTGTGCGCGTGTGCGTGTGCGCGTGTGCGCGTGCGTGTGTGTGTGTGTGTGTGTTTGTGTGTGTTTGTGTGTGTGTGTGCGCGCGCGTGTGTGTGCGTGTGTGCGCGTGTGTGTGTGCGTGTGTGTGTGCGTGTGCGTGCGCGTGTGCGCGCGCGCGTGTGTGTGTGTGTGTGTGTGTGTGTGTGTGTGTGTGTGTGTGTGTGTGTGTGTGTGTGTGTGTGTGTGTGTGTGTGTGTGTGTGTGTGTGTGTGTGTGTGTGTGTGTGTGTGTTCTGGAGGTCTGCCCTTGACCATTCGCAGAACTATAGAGCAAACTCTTGTCCTCTTTTGTCTTTTTTTCGTTTATCTAACCTGAAGCGCCGCGTTTATATTGATCGCGCTACTCATGGAGGAAGGAAAGCGTAGAAGAGGCGCGCCCCGGCTAGCCCGCATCAGCGTGTGTGGTGGAAGTCACGTGGCGTTTTTCGCGAAGGAGCACAGGGACTGGTGTGCCCTTGGAGATGCTCCAAACATCAACGATGCCATATATAGCAACCGCGCTCCTGAAGCTCTCGCTGCTATTCTCGGCTTCTGAAAAGTGCGATAAGATTTTTCGTGCGATAATATTTACTACCCGTGTATTCCTCGCAGCACATTCTGTTCGCGAGACAAGCTGACTTGGGAGTATGGTGTGTGAAGTTTGAAAATTGTGTTTTGGGTTTCTGCGTGTGTGTGTGTCATCCAGCAACAGACGATGAGCAACACGAGAACAAGGTGAGAGCAGAGGCACTCAAGCAATAACGGCGCGGATCTTCGTCGTCCTGTCCAAGGTGCCACGAAAAAGCACAGGAGCGCGTCTGCTTCACTAAAACTGCTACAGAAGCTTCGTAGGCTTGATTTTGACGCGCGTCGTTAGCACATACTTCCGGCGGGTCATAGCAATGCAAGTTCAAAGCTCGCGCGCTTGTCTGCTCCGGCGAGCTGATTGGAGATATATGGTGCACTGGAATGGGGTAGTGTGTCACCCGTGCAGCAAAACAATGAGAGAACCGGAGACGCTTCTGTGATGATGCCACCAGACACACTGCGATCGATCGGCGTGCCTAGCGCGCGGATATGTTGGGTAAAACTTACTGCATGTTTAAACTGAAACGCTCGCAAAACACAATTGAAATTATTATAATTTGCAAAAAATAAATAATCTTGCACGTTCACAACCACACATGATGCAGTGTTCCTGACCATCTGCTCAGCGTTTCGGTTGCAGAAGACAAACACACACTCGTATGCTCGTTGCGTTCTGTAAGCACGGATATGTTTTTTTGTTATCAAATTATTTCGGGACACACGAGGATGAGAAGCCCGGAGGAGCACCTGCACTGTGGGTTGCATAGGATGTCTTTCATGTTGCGTCGGCCAGAAAAGCGGTCGCCGGGTTTCACTGAAGAAAAAAATTTTGCTCTTTGCTGGAATGCAACCACCATCGTTTGGACATTTCGCTCCACAAAAGGGCGCCGAAGAGCAAGAATACAGCTAAGAATAGTAAGCTGTTGGGCTAGTTGGTTTGTCATTTCTCAAAATAAACTCAATTGCAAGTGAGTGTCTTTTCTGTCTTGGTCTCCTTTATCCGCAACACTTCTTCGCTCCCCTTTATACAATACAGCCAATGCTCTCAATGTGTGCAATCTGAAGAAGCCCAGAGTTGTTCTAATTGTTGTGCAAGAACCTCCATGCACTAAATAAAGACTTAAAAGTTACCGCAGACGTCCAAAGGCAGATGTCATCTGCGTATATCGAGAGGTAGATTGTTTTAGGTAAAACTTCAGCTAGTCGAATGAATGTCACATTGAACAACGTGGGACTCAATACTCCTCCTTGAGGCACGTCGCAGTAAGTGTAATATTCAGCTGTGTGGCCATCTTCTGTTCGTACAAAAATGACAGGCGAGTTACATAGTCGGATAACCAGCGAAGCATGCGGCCACCAATTCCAATAGTCTCCAGGGAGTTGATGACGGCGACAGGTGCAACGTTGTCATATGCGCCTTTCACGTCGAGAAAGAGCGCAACTGATTCGCGCTTACGGCTTTTCTCCTGTTGCACAAACGTTGTCAGGTCAATTACGCAATCAATTGAGGAACGACCCCGACTAAAGCCTGCCATGGAAGCTTTGAAGAGTCATTACCGAAGTGCACGAAACAAAGTTACAGCAATGATGCGCTGTTCCAAAAAAACTACTTTGGCGGCCAATTTACTTTTTCTCGTAATAAACCAGCAAAGGTGTGGTCCCTACAGTGAATGAGCTTAGGGGTACCAAATCTAACTCCTATTTAGATCCGATATTGAAAGGTTTCGGTGCTCCGTCGCAAGCGGTGGCTAATTGTTTCAATGATTCCTTTCCTTCAGTGGCAACAGATGTGGGAACGCCGATTAATCTACAGAGCCTTATCACAGCAAGTAGTTCGCTATCAGATTCGGCGCTTCTGCCCTCGATGGCGCAAGACGATTTGTTTCGATTACTGTGTCGGTCACTTAAGAACCGCGCTGAAGGTTTAGACGGAATACCAACTGAAGATATAATACGTAATATCAGAGTGTTAGCAGGGCCGACTCTTTTTATTTTGAACTGTATTCTAGCCACGGGTGTTGTACCCGATGGAATGAAGAGAGCACGTGTTATTGTGATATTTAAGAGTGGAGATGCGTCAAAACCTGAAAACTACCGCCCCATATCTGTAGCTCCTTTCTTATCACAACTGTTGCAAAAGGCACGTTCTCGAAGTGATGGACAGTTTTGTTCTTAAGCACGACATATTATCATCTTCCCAGTACGGCTTTGCTCAAAGCAGCGGTACGCAGAAACTTTTTGAGACTTTGTCAGATTCTTTACACGAAACATGTGAACGAAACCAAGTGGCCTGTGGATTCTTTTTAGAGATATCAAAGGCATTTGACTCGGTTAACCATCGTATTCTATGCAACAAACTTTACAACTATGGCTTTCGGGGACATTTTCTAGATTTTCTTAGTAGTTATTTTATGAATCTGTCTCAAATTGTATGTCTGAACGATGTACACAGCACTATACGGTACCTCACAGCAGGAGTGCCGCAAGGCTCAATGCTGTCACCGCTTTTATTCAAATTATACGTGTGTGACACGGGACAGGTATTTGGCACAAGCACCGTTTTTCAGAATGCGGACGACACGTTGCTTGTTTCAATACACGTGGAATATGATAGGGCTGTTGCTCTGCTTCAAATTGATGCAGTTAAAGTCTTAGACTGGCGTAAAAGTAATAAAGTAAAAGTTAATGCCCGAAAAACGCAATTAGTCTGTTTTAGAAATCCTCTAAAAGTTCTTGATGCCACACTACTTGTCCTATTGCATGGCTCTGATTGCTTGAATTGCGACTGTACACCGATTGAATATGTAGACACTGTTAAATATCTAGGAGTGCACTTTGACAATGATTTATCACGGAACGTTCATATGCCTTCCATTCGTGCTAAACTTCGACGAGCTGCGTGCTTACTCTACCGCATTGGGAGCTATGCTCCTACTAAAATAAAGAAAATCATCGTGCATGCGTTAGCATATATTCGCATGTAAGATATGTTACCTGCCGTTATCTTGATTGCAGTCGCTTATGGAAATCCAAAGTAAACAGTTTATTACAGAACATTTTAAAAAGTGTAGCCTATAACACAAACATTGATATAGACAACCGATTCAAGTCTCTGAAAATGCCAAACTTCGATTCAGTGTTTCTCTCCGTTGTTGTGCCGCGATATTTATGGAACAAAGATTTTCGCGTACCCGCAATAAAGCACCTGAATCTACGCAATCCCTCCAGATATGTTGTTCCTCGAACAAGAACTAATTATGGCAAAGGACAGGGATATTCCTAAGGATATTCCAAAGGAAAGGATATTCCTAATTTGTTTAATACTCTTCCCCCCCCCCCCCCCCTCAATACTCGAATAGCGAAGTTTATCAGGCTTAAAGAATGCCTTAAAAGATGGAATATGAAGAAAAAAGAAACATGTCACTTGTATGAAGCTGTTATTTGTCTTTATGTGAGCATTGCGAATGGTTTGTACGTTGTACCTGTGTCCATTTCGCGGCTTTCTGTTAAAACATTGGCCAATTCAGTCCATATTCTTGTAATAGTGTGGCCAGTCGTGTTTGAAGTTGACATGTAGCACCTTTGTCGCTCTAATTTTTGCAGTTTTTGGTAACTAGTTTTGTATGTGCTCTTGAAGATGAAGAGCTTTAATTTATATGTTGGAGCATTAGTTATGCTTGAGACCCTGTCAATGTGATTTTACCGTGACTGTCGGGTCCCTGCCATACAAGCCCTATAGCTTCGAAGGCGTCGGCAGACCCGGAGAGAAATACCTGTACATAAGATCTCGCAATAAAGATTATTATTATTGTTGTTGTTGTTGTTCTTGTTGTTGTTGTTGTTGTTGTTGTTGTTGAAGGACACAGACAATGAATACATCTTTTGACTGTGGAGTGATTTATTCTTGTTCTTTTATGAAGTAGTGCCGTATGTAAGTACCACCGCATGGCACACGGGAATTCCACAATATTTACAACTTCACTGTGAACTACGCAATTGAGAAAAGTAGATGAAACTCGGCGTAATGTTAGAGTCATCTCAGTGGCTAATTTTCATATAATTTGTTTCGGGATAGTTTCAATAAAACAAGAGTTACAGCCGTTTTCGGTAACTATACTCCCTCCGTAGACAGCCATGCCTTGAAAGCAGACGGGAATTTTGTAACGTTTACAACTTCACCGTGAACTAATTAATTATGCCAAGCAAATGAAACTCGGCGTGATGATAGAGTCGTCTAAGCGGCTATATTCAGTATGAATTTTTTTTCCAAGGTACCTACATAAGATTGGGAGCTACTGAGCATTAGCGAGAAACTGGAGACGAAAGTTTTTTTTTTTGTGTGTGTGTCGACGCGACGCGTAGATGGATGGACATCAACCACCGCCGGAGGGTAGCTATATACAGCTTCGCTGTAAAAATCACTGGGTATCACCTCATTACATTTTTACTAAAATGTGCCAGTCGCGCCTGCCACGGCGCAACGCCTAGAGTCTGCAACACCGAGTCACACATTACCTCTATAAATGTCGTCGTCAATCGTAACCAGTACGCTATTATGGCTACGCAATCGCTTTTGGCGCATGCACCAAGCAAAAGTATGGCCTTCGAGATTAAATTTAAACTATTGTTTCGAGCGTATAATATCGACACATTGCGATTGGTAATTGTAAAGCTCTTGTTCACGGTGTGACAACTCAAGATCCACGCGCCCTTAATGAAGCCCTCTGAACAACAAATGCAAATTTTGAAGGCTGCTGGTTGCATGCGGTAGAATCAGTTGTGCGTGCCGTAAACACGTCTTATTAGACGTCGGGTTATGGACACCACCAGCCACCACATATGAAACGCCCGTACGCATCATGTAGGCAGTGAAAAAGAAACTTCGCTGGTTACAGTTGAATCACTAAAGGCCGTCTGGCAACAGTAAAAATACTCTCGATGTCGCTCTTTTTTTCTGGTCCGTATCCGAAAGAGCACTAAGAAACGCCGTGTCCAGTCGGTGCGTTGATTACCGAACACGCGGAAAGGATCAGAAGATCACTGGGAGCAGCGATCGAAGTGTCTCGAGGATGTGCGGCTAACATTATTTTGCCATTCTAAATAACATGGACTCTAAACTAAAGACGATAGCACTATGGGCTGGCTTAGGGGCAGGCGTCACGATGTCGTCGATCCTGCTTTACCTACTGCTGAAACCGGAGGAAGAGTACGAAGTAAAACGTCGGAAAGTGGAAACAACGAAACATTGCGTCGTAAAGGTTACTGTCCCCAAGGAGGTGGTCGGCGGGGTGATTGGACGACAAGGCGCCAACATAAAACGAATCCAGGAAAAGACAAACACGAAGATCAGCTTCGACAACCAAGGTAAGAGGATTAAACGCGCTCAGCGTGCCGGCGACGCTGCTTAGTTCAAGTATCACTGCATGTCACTTACGTGATTTCTTCGTATATTTCTGTCTCTCATATCATGTGTCGTTAAGCGTTTAGTTGTGACAGCAGCGCCGGACGATGGGGCAGGTGTATTTCCGCGACGCCGAAGACCCGGAAAGTCCGCATCGGTATTTTTGCTAAAAGCTGCAGCATTATTTTCTGTCAACTGTTTATTACCGGGAAAATTTGACGAATCGAATCGTACAATTGCCGAAGTGAGTGACGTCGAAGTTACGGTCATGTATTATATCACGAGAAATAACAGTACACATGCTAACCCCCGATAGATGGTTGAGAAATCATAAGACTTCACTTTTGTTGATAATTACATGGAAGGAAAATTAAGCTGTTGTTAAAACTGCGCGCACCGCAAACCCGGAGCTGAGCGCCCGTGATCCGTAGGTGATTGACACACGCATGACAATAAACATGCGAGATTGTCGTTAAAGAAGAACCCTGATGATTGTGCAAGCGACCGTAAACGTGTATTACACAAAGAATTTTCTTTTCGTTATTCCGGCATTGTTAACACTACGGGAGCTTGTTTGATGTGACGGTTGCTTCATGAGACGTGCTTGTAAATTTTGTCTGAGCGCTCAGAAACAACCAGTCGAAAGTGCCATAGGAACTCATTGACTTTGTAACACGCATATAAAAGATAAGTTGTATAGCTAATTTATTTTCTCTATTTGTGATACTCGTGTGTAATGTAGTTGAAAACCGCCCTTTGATGCTTTGGTGCAAGCAGGTCTTACAGTGTGATTTTTTCTTTTTTATTCCTCCTAGGTACTAGTGAAGAGTGCGACAGGATTGCTGTTATTCGTGGCACGCCAAGCGATGTGCAAGAGGCAGAAGAGCTGCTCAAGGCTTGCATAGTGGAGCAGTCAAATGTAATTACCGAGACCGTGTTCGTGCCTGCGAAGTCTTGTGGCCGCATTATTGGAAGGAATGGAGAAACTGTTCGGTAAGACCAGACGCCTGCATCCTACTGTCTGCACATGATGTTGCTGCCATGCCTGTGGCCGTCTTTTGTAGGTTTGCCAACTCTCCCAGATTTTATGGAAAAGTGTCCAGGGTCCCAACTTGATTAAGCCGAAACGTCCACCTGTCCTTAACTCGGGCCTTGCTGGACTAAGAGACAGATAACCTTTCACAGGAGCTCCAACATTGATGCAGCTGAAATTTCTTTACTTGTTAGCAACATTCTCGTGAATAGATTGTGCACTATCTTGAGAACTTGTCTAGAGGTGACTGGATCAAGTAGCTTGCCTTTTGAATGCAAACTAGGTGTGTCCAGTCACACCACACTTTATTTTATTGAAGACCCTCTCTACACTAAGTCTGACAGCATTTATTCTTCTCATTGTGCAAGTTCCATGTATGTCATATCACTGTGAGGTTCGCACTGAATTTCTACAACTGTTCAAACTGTAAGTTGAAGAAGTTAGTCTTATCTGCCATGGCAGCTCAGTGGCAATGGCTTTCCGCTGCTGCAGCTGCATTCCAATGGGTGCAGAATGCAAAAGCACTCGTACTTAGATTTAGGTTTACGTTAAGAAACCCTAGGTAGTCTAACTTAATCTGAAGTCCCACACCATCAGATTTCTCATAGCCCATTTGTTGCTTTGGGACAGCCCCATGGTTTAAATTTTGACTTTCGAAACTATGATAGCGTATTCTTGTTAGCACTTGGCACACCTGAGTGCATCTTGCATGTGCTGTACGTCCCCTTCTTTCTTTCTTCTCTTTTTTTCGTTAGCACCATTTGTCACTGCATTGTATGACAGAGCTTCTGCTTAGAGATTGTGTCCATTGCCCACTCGCAGACACATGTGCCGAGTCTCCTCGGCTAAGATCCTTGTGGACCGGGCGGGCAGCGATGACCGTGAGCGCAGCAACAACCTCAAAACAGTCAGTATCACAGGCACCCGTGAGCAGATCCGCATGGCCATCACCATGATCGACGAAAAGCTGGCCGAAGAGGAGGCCTACCAGCAGAAGATGGCACTCGCATCAGCAGGGCGGGCGGCACTCTACCGTAACCGTCCCATGGCCATCAAGGCTAGCGCAACACCGCTGTCGAAGGTAACAACAGAATTAAGCTAAAGAGACACGTGGGGGGAAACTGAGCTAAGCTATGTTAGTAACTTACCCTTCTGTGATACCAAAAAAGTCACTCTTGCCACGAGAGGAGGTTTGACGAGCCAGAAAAGGCGCAAAAGCAAAAGATCACTGGCATCGCCACCTTGAAGTTTCTGTGCAGCCTGCCACAATGTCATCACTATTGGTGGCCTCTGCTCGTGCCTGGTTAATTTTTTATCTGCAGAATGCGTGCATCTGTTGCATTCCAATGAGGCCAAACATTGAACTTGGCAACTTTCAAGAACTTTTGCTGCGCCACCACAGGCTAATTACAACAAAATGCTTTGAAATCTGTGGCATCACCCTAACGTGTTGGCGCTAGAGTTTTGGCACGAAATTCAAGAAATGAAAACTTGGCTTTCATTCCCCCTTCTAAACATCAATCTTTTACCATGAAACTAGCAAAAAATATAGATTTGAAAGAATACCTTATAAATCTAAACTGATTCAGTGTTGGTTTTTAGTGTCCTATTAAGGCATCAGGACATCTGGTGCTAATGTCCATTTTGCACCATGAGCAACCATAGCAGTGCAGTTGCAAGTGCTTTGGTGCAGTGTGCACAATTGTACATGGCAAGACAGTGCATTAAAAGCAAAAGCACCGATTAAATAACCAGGGAGAAAGATAAGGAGATCCAAGGGGCCTGATTTTTTGGAAGTTGCAGCCATACAAGGTGAGACAATGCAGCCTTGAATAAGCAATTAATTGAAGTGAAGTTAATTGTTATGTTTAATCGAAATGTAGGAGTAAATTGTAGCCGTTAAGTTTGCTAGGCATATCCATTTGGAATGATCTTTGAGGGTGGCACCTGTTTCAGTTACCTTTATCCGCTGTAGTAGCCTAGTGGCTATGGCGTTTGAGCTTGAGGCCATGGTTTCTATACCGGCTATGGCAGCTGGATCTTGATGGGGGCAAAATGCAAAAACGCTTGTGTACTTAGATTTAGGTGCAAGCTACTGAACCACAGGTAGTGAAAATTTCTCCAGAGTTTGGAGGGCGTGCCTCATGAGTCATAATCAGATCATGGTTTTGACACGTGAAACCCCAAAATTCAATTAATCCCACTTGCTCTATTTTTTTTTTAACAAAGTTTCATTTTGTGCACCAAAGCACAAAACTAACTGGAACACCAATTTATTTCATTGCACCCTTTGGGAATTGATGTCCTGAGAATCCTCATCCTCAGAATTTGTTCCGTGCTGTAAAGTAATAATCTAACAGTTGCTTAATGAAATTTTGTTGGTTATTCGATTATGTACTATTCAGATTTCTCATACAAGTAATGCTTGCCTCTTCAGTAATCAAGCTCAAGGACTCGAATTGTACTATCTGCCACCGGCAATTTTTTAAAATTGTGTATAGTAAAAAAACAACAAAAAAACAAAACAAATGAAAGAAAGGATGGATGGAAGAAAAAGAAGGCTTGCACCAGTTGCGAGATACTTCCCCAAGTGTGGGAAGAAATACATGCATGTTTCCAGTTACTTTTGTGCTCCAGTGCATAAAAGAGCATTTTGTTAAAGAAGTATGTGCGACAACAGTGAATTTTTTCGGTGCGTTTGGTGGCGCAGATCTCCCAACTTGCGTCATTCTGGAAATTCATTCGAAGTGGATATGCCTTGCATACTGACCGGCTACAATTCGTAAATTGCCACATGTGCCGTAAGGTTATTATCAAAAAGATAATTAGCGAGTTTTGTTAATTAGAGGGCCCCTCACCAGGTCTGGCCACTTTGAGCCAACAAGCGCAGTGCATACAACATGCGCTAACGATCATGCCTACTAACTATTGCATCCCTACATGCCACAGAAACGGCTTAAATTTCAAACCAAACGCCATTTCCCCTTCTCGCGGATGCCGTGCTTTCTGCCGGTGAATTGGCACTTATAGCGCAAGTGCGTATACGTATTTGGCAGTGCTGTGACGGCGCTCATAGCGACACGTGACTTCTAGAATTGTTCAAAGCAAGATCAGTTATTTAATTTGTCGCTTCAGTAGACGAATTAAAGTTTAGAGGAATAACGACATGCAAACGAATGTCTGGGTGTTCTTGTTTTACTTCGTACTGTAGCAAGAGAGATGTATTTGTGCTTCGTCTGCTTGTTCCCACGTCTTGCAGGTGCACGTGCAGAAAATGAAACTACCTATGGCATTTTCTTCCATGTTCCAGCACTGCGATCATGCTCTTTCATACTCTCACAACTTTCTCAGTGCTCATGATTGTGGTACTGACTTATGTCGTTAATCAGGTGTTCTCGTGTGGAGTGCGCAAAATTGTTCTCTGCGGGAAACACGACAAACACAACAGCTCGCGCGCGAGACCATCACCGGAAGTGTGTCATTCACTAAAAACGCGACAGAGAAAAAACTTATGCCGGGCCCGTGACATATTCATCACACAGTCCTCCAGCTCCGGTATGGGAGAACGCTGGGAAGGAATTTCGCTTGCGGAGGCTAGATGGGGCAACTAGAGAGAGAGTCTATGCTGGTAGTGACGTTCACCTCCTGAAATCATGGGTCCATGGCACTTGAAATATTTCTATCTCTGCTATTATTGAACTAGTTTGGAAAATTCTTGCAGTAGAACGCTCCTTAGAAGGCACATACCAGCTTCCAGCCTATAACTAAATTTTGCTATGTGGCCTGGTGAGGGACCCTTTAGGAATGTTTTTTGATTTCTCATGCAAGTAACGTCCACCTCTCTGAATAATATGGTTCATGGACTAGGATTATGTTATGTGCAAGAGGCAGTTTTTTTTTTATTCTGTAAAACTTGAAAATGGTCACTTGGTATGGCACTCAAGGGATTTGCAACACCTGTTCCAATTTATGCTACCTTACACCGCAGCTGTTATGTTTCAATTTTTTCCGTGCCTTCCCAACTCTTCACAGGATGAGAAGGAGCCGGAGTACGTCCAGGACGAATTGATCGCCACTTCAGCTGACGGCTACATCGAAGTCTACATTTCAGCAATGGAAAGCCCTAGCTCCTTCTGGGTACAGCTTGTTGGCTCACAGTCCATTAACTTGGACAAGCTGGTTGAAGACATGACAAACTACTACTCCCATGTGCCGAACCAGCAGAGCCATGCGCTCACCTCAGCTGCCGTCGGTGATATCGTCGCATCCCGTTTTGCGCAGGACAGCTGCTGGTACCGTGCCCGCATTGTCACGATTGAGGAGAACGACTACTCGCAAGATGAAACCACGATCAAAGTCCACTACGTTGACTTTGGCGAGACCGGCCGGTACAAGACCAAAGAGCTCTGCACGCTTGACGATGAGTACCGGTACCTCCCGCTGCAGGCCATTGAATGTTCATTAGCAGGCGTCCAGCCACGTGATGGAATCCAATGGACCGAGGAGGCCTCGGACCTGTTCGAGATGCTGTCGCATGCCGCACAGTGGAAAGTGATGATGGCCAAAGTCGTGAGCAAGGCCAAGAGAGAAGATGGCTTTCCTGGATTCAAGTACTCGGTCGAGCTCGTCGACACCAATAATAAGGACGACGTGAGTGTGGCTGCAGAACTGATTTCCCAGGGACACGCAGTGCAAGCTGTCTGAAAGCATTGCTCTCTGTTTTCTTTCAGCACCATAGAGTTTGTGCATTGAGTGATCGCATCTCTTTCTTGTTGAAGTTCCAGTTTGAAGACTGACAGGGAATAGAAGGTCGAGGTTCCGTAAGCGTGCTTATAAGGTTACGATTAAAAGCACGCTGAAAAGCATGCTCACTTATGGAAATAGCACGCCATGTGATGCTGCGACAGATAAAGCATTGGTGCTTGAACCACCATTATTACTCTACACGTGATGAGCATAGTAATAGTGTTATGTGATAAATATTGGGAAAATTAAGTTCTACAGCAGTATTTATCCCCCCTCCCCCCTTTTTTTTAATGATTGAAATGATGCACAGATATCCTTTAAAATGAGTTTTCTTTTGTGGGTGCATCTGGGCTCGAGTTCCCTACAAGCCTGTGGTGTCAGACGGGACTTCAGCAAGCGAGATGATTGTGACATTGTTTTCGTAGATTTGGTCAGGGTGTAAGAGTTTCAGGGCACTGTTTTCGAGTTGGCTGCAACCAGCGATCTTATTTGCCTCATAAACAGACTTTGGTAGCAACCAGCTTGATGTTCAATCAACACGCACAATGGAAAGCAATACATAGTTCTTCGGCAGTAACCCAGGAGGATGTGTGTCATTGTAGGTGAGTGCAAACACCACGGGCAGGGTTCTTTTGGTTGACCAAGCATTTAATTTTTAGCTGACACTAGACACATGTGGTACAGTTTCATTTGGCTCCTTTTTAATTCTTCATGTATACATTATGCAGAAGAGTAAACTCGCTGTGAATATTGCCACTGCCATCTAATCCATTTCAACTTATGCAAACAAAAGCTTCTGAACTAGCCGACGGTCATGAGCATACAAGTCTGTTATGTGCATTTTCACTCAGTACGACAGGAGTTGAGACAGTGAAGCTCAGTGGAGAGCTTGTGATCCATACTGTACTTTTGTTAGACCATATTTTTTGTGAGGAGAGGAAGATGCTTCAGTTCTTGAGTGATGCATAAAAGGCATGGAAAGCGCACGTCTCTGGCTTTAACCTTGTATACACATTTCAAGACCAGGTTTCGTGAAGCCTTCTTTCCTCGAGACTCCTGCAGTAGATTCTCACTTTGGTGCTCGTTCTCACCATATATCAGACCACGTCAATGAAACTTCAACTTTTTGAAGTTTAGTAGCCGTTGTCATGAAGCTTGCACAGACACCACTTGAAAATAAAGACCGTTCGCCTGCCAGTGATAGATTTCATTGCCGAGATGTCACCATTAAGGTAATGTGTTTCTGAAGCTGCTAGACTATCAGTACTCACGTACAAGTTGAAGTTCTGCAGCTCAATTCTTAGTGTGTGTGTGTGGTTTTCTTTTTGTTTGTTTGCATTGTGCCTTTTGGAGCACATGTCCTCCTGTACGATCCAAATGTTCTGCACATCTGTATGCTGCACACAATAATATGGCCTGATATGGAAGTTGGCGTTTCGTGCTCTGTTTCTTTTTTTTTTTTCAAAATTTGACTGGGAGGCAGTTTCCCCATACTAGCGGACAAATTTATCTAAGGAAATATAAATGTTGTGAACTAGTTCGTACCCCTTAGTTATGTTGCTTGATATTAAATGTACATTGGCACAAGAAGGAGCTAAGACGCAAAAGTGCTCGCACACATGTCATCATCGTCCATAGCCTTTCTTGCACTAGACGGTGGAAAGGTGCATGAAAATTTTGGTGCTCAATTGATTTTATTTTGTCTTCACTCTGCACCACAAATCAGTCAACTGCACGGGCTAAATGCTGACCTCAAACAGTCTTGTACTTGATGTAAAGCAACCATTGCGAGTTCTTCATAAAGGTTTAAAAGGGAGTATTTCTTCTGCGCTTTGACAAGGACCTTGGGCTATTCCTAGTAATTCAAAAACCACCTTGTACAATGTCCAATCTATCCGCAACATGCTCACTGTGTTTGTACTTTCAGAAAAGGAGCAACTTTTCTTCCCGTGTTTAGTCAGGAAAGACTAAAGCGTTCCCGCCTTAATTTTTTTCTAGTGAGTTGTTTTGTTATGTCCCTACATTTACGACATTCTACCTGCAAAGGGTGTGCAGATTCAGGGCTTTCATGTGAATTCTCCACACTTCTGTGTGAAGTGTTGAGCAGTTATGTCTGTGCTTGTTATGTATGTGGTGTATTCTATTTAAATGACATTAAAGGAGGTCTCTTACTCGAAACGCTGCAGAACTGTCACTACGACCCACCTCGGTGGATGTGGCGCTCTGCTGCTGAGCACAAGGTCGCAGGTTCGATTCCAGGCCATAGAGACTGCATTTTGTTGGGGTTGACGCAAAAAGAAAAAACGAAAAAAAAAAAAGCTTGTGTACTTACATTGGTGCACGTTGAAGAGCACCTGGGTTATCAAAATCAATCACTACGGCGTCCTTCTTAACTCGTAACGCCTTGAAAAAGACAAGTCCACTTGTCGAACCGTTGGCTCCCGCTTTCACCTGGTTCTTGTTGTGCTCATAACTCATTGTGTAGCTTTGGGACATTGAAGCCTGTAATTTAATTTGAACTGACAATGTTCAGTCAAATTCCGTTAATTTGACTCTTACGGCACTGACAAAATTGATCGAATTATCCAGCAAGTCGATTTAAACTAGAAGCAGAAAAAAAGCCAAAACAGACTGCCGATTCATTGTATTTTCCCAATCCTAACACTGCCCCAAATCAAACGCACACCTGTTTACTATGTGCCCGAAGTACAGGGTGACCGAAAAATACTGTAATGTGCGTTGAATTTCATGTTATTTATTATTGTCTGCATTTTTGAGCATCAACACTGATTTTTTCATGTCACTTGTGTTTTTCTAAAATAGAACTACCATTTTTACTGCCATTGGTGCAATATTTTCCAGCAAAAATGGTCTCTGAAGAACTGTAGTACTCCATTGTTGCCCACCACAGGCTGGGGATGCCTATTACGAAAACTGCAAAGATGCTTAAATTGCACCAAGTTCAAGTGCATCGTGTCGTCAAATGATTCTATGAGACAGGAGGTGTCAAGGACCGGCCGCGGAGCAGAAGGCCTCGAACTGCAAGATCCAGGGAACTGAAATTGGCTGTCAGCAAGAAAGTCAAGCGAAATCCCCTGAAGAGCATGTGAAAACTCGCCCACGAGCATGGAATTAGCAACTCCACCATGCAATTACTTGTAAAAGAAGATCTTGGACTCCAGGTGTACAAACGAGCAAAAGGCCAGCTGCTTACGGACTGCATGAAGGCCTCCAGATTGGAAAAGTGCCGCAGAATGAGGCAGCTGAGCCGCGGCAAAGCCCTCGAACGGGTTCTCTTCACAGATGAGAAGATTTTCACTGTTGAACCTGCCTGGAATTCACAAAACCAGCAAGAATTGCTGCCAGTCGGGTCTCCTCGAAATGTTAGAGTGGAGAAAACACATTTCACCAAGAGCGTCATGGTTTGGGGTGGGATTTCAGGCCTTGGGAAAACCAAGCTTGTTTTTGTCCCAGACGGAGTCAAAATCAATGCCGAGACTTACCGTGAGCTCATCCTGGAGGGCGCCGTCATACGCTGGGCTGAAGAAAACGCAAAAAACGTTGACTGGCAGCTGCAGCAAGACCGGGCACCTGCTCACAGAGCGAAGAAAACAATCCAGTGGTGTGAGGCAAATCTCCCTGGCTTCTGGGGGAAGGATGTTTGGCTGTCCAATTCCCCTGACCTCAATCCTTTGGTCTTTGCTGTTAGGGTTATCCTGGAGCAAAAAGTGTGTTCTTTCAAGCAGAAATCCATCGAATCCCTGAAATGTGCTCTGCAGAAGGCCTGGAACGAAATCACTCCAGAAGGCATCGAGGTTATTTCGAAAAATTCCCGAAAGCGTCTGGAGGCCTGTATAGAAGCAGAAGGCGGACATCTTGAGAATCAAATGTGAACTGTTTAGCAGAATTCAGTGCGCTTACAAATAGAAACAAGTGCGCCTCAATGGGGTCGTTTGTTGAAAAGTTATTGTTGTCTTTTCGCGTTGCAGTATTTTTCGGTCACCCTGTAGAGCGCTAACATAGAACTGACATTCAAGCTCCTAAACAAAGTATACATCTAATGTGCATCCTATCTTTTAGCAAGAAAAATGGGCAAGTGTCCAATGGTGGCCAGTTTACTAATGTCAGCTGCACTGCAGTACAGCCATGTTGTGCTATAAAGCATATGGACGCTGCAAGCTTGGTTTTGGTTTTATGTTTGATTGCACAGTGCAGGCAACTTTCGGCCCTGTCTTTGTGGGAAAGGAAAGGTGTGCATTAGAATTGGGTAAATACCATAATTAGACATTGAGAGCTACCGCTTATGCTTAAAAATCTTTCTAGAGCCGGCTGAAAATAGGTGTTTTTAATGGAAAATGACTTGTTCAGTGCATTCACTATCCCCTAAGCTCCCCCAAGACATGCTGCCACTATAGGGGTCATTATTAGAGTAAACGTAGGAATCACACTTGTCTATGCTGACTGGTGAAGTTCGAATTATCTAGCGAGGGCCAATTTTATGATCAAAGCAATGAAAGTTCAGGCTCATAGAAATGCATAAGTGCCAGCCAGGACCTTCAATTGGGAAGATTAATCGGAGTCAAATTAACGGAAGTCTACTGTACATTGATCGCTCAAGGTTTGTATGAGAAGCCCACCATGAAGTAATAGGGTACTAGAGTTACACTATGACACCTTTCACAATGCAAATCACATAGTGAAATCGGCTGCCTACATTAAAAAAATTGTGGTTTACCTAAGAGTAGCACGGTTACAAAAGAAACCACACAGGGAAAGCTTCGCAGCTTAAAAAAAATTGGTCCTGGTTTCCAGAAACGATTTGCCTGGTAAAAATGTTCCGTAGGCTTGACTGCATTGTCTAAATGAGCTCATGTGTGAAGCATGCGGCTACCTGCATTGCGGCGACAGGTTTGTCATACAGGTAACGTTTCTTAAAGATCTCTCGGCACTCCTACACTCACTACCTCCAAGGGTTGGCTGTGCAGGTGTCATACATGCTCTTTGAACCTTTATGAATGGGTGCTGCCTACAAGTTACACACCAGTGAATTGAGGTCCCGGCTAAATGTGTTCGGTCAACACTGAATGTCTTTGGCCAACACGGTAGCAAGCATTGTTTGTTGCATTAGAGCAGGAACACAGGACAAGAAAGCTTGACTTGCAACTTGCTTTCTTATGAAAGCCAGTTGAAAGGAGGTGGACTGGTGCGAGATTCCCATCTGCTGAGGCGTCACACAGGTAATGCAAAGCAAAGGCAATGTACTATTGCACTCAGTACGAGCTAGATCGCATGACTGCTTTACCATGTGCTCGTGCGTTATGCAGTCACCTGTACAGTGAAATGGCCTGTATAATGAAGGAATTGTTCATGTCCCGGCGAATTTAATTATTTTTTATATTTACTATGGACGCCTCTACAACAAAGACCATTGTAAATTTACCTGTACAATGAAGGAATTTAGGTGATCCTGATGTCCGATTTGTTTCTTCATAATGAATGCCATGTAGCGATCACGCCGCAGGCAGACGTTGCCTAGG
The DNA here is from genome assembly GCF_023375885.2 of Dermacentor andersoni. Lineage (NCBI taxonomy): Eukaryota > Metazoa > Arthropoda > Arachnida > Ixodida > Ixodidae > Dermacentor > Dermacentor andersoni. The sequence continues at coordinate 98,709,760 of NC_092819.1, read as the reverse complement.
CGTCCTGCATTAGCGCTAATGGAAGTGCTAGCTACACACGTGATGAGCATGCTGATATCAGAAGTAGCCCTGCTGCACTGCTGCAGGAATCGGTCAACTTAAACTATACTTCTTGTAAATCATCTACAGATACGACGACTGCCGAGTACGTCACAATTCATGATCTTGGTTATGTAATCATAACTGAAGACTGACGACATCTTCAAAGCCATCTAGGATGAAAGGACGCAATTGTCAACAAAGAATAACGAAGTTTCTGTTAATTAAACCAAGAATTTCTACGGCAAGGGATGTGATAGCGGCCATTCCACAATCTGTAGCTTTAATTTGTGCAGCTCCTGCATTTCGCCATGGAGCATGTTGTGAAACTTGGTGCAGTGAGGTTGACTGAAATCATGCACATTTTGTCAGAAAAATTGTGCAAAGAAAAGTTAGCTATGAATCTCACTAAGTCTCTCTTGAATTCATGTTAAACAAAGGTTTTCTTGAACGTGCTTAACCTGCGCTATTGCGAGTGGTACGGCATGCAACCTTTACAGCAAAGTGACTGCTATAATGAAGAACATGGAGCTGCCAAGCACTTCATTGTAAAGGTATTTGATTGTAGTTCATACTTTGTGTGAGAGTACACGTATGTTTAATGTCAAACAACAACTCTGTGTAGAATTTCAAAACAGGTCTATAGGTGGCTTAGAGGGAAGCTTGCTTCCAATGCTACCCCCTATTGCTGGAAAAGTTACGGCAGAATATTTTTATTTTCATTGGGCATGCTTATTTTTATGTATTTTGTGCCATTTTGATTCCATTTCCTTCGGGCTGTATTTATGTACATCTCATCCTTGAAGGGTTAACATTGGCCACATGCTCGTAAGTAGGATTCCGGCCTTTTAATTGAACAGACACTCTTTATTTGTGGGGCAGAAGATAAGCAAATTTGCAGGCTACGTGCTTGTCGAGATGTGTATCCAGAAAGTTGCAAGTGTGATAAATTTTTATTCTGACTGCTTTCAAGCAAGCACTTTTCGTTGTGCACAGCAGTAGAAGTTGCACTGACAACAATTTAAAAAATATCGGCAGTATGCACAGCTTTTAGCAGCCGCACATTGTAGAAACTGACCAGCTAGTAACATCACTTTCGAACTTCATTTCTTATTGTTGCATTAAATAAAGGTTTAAATGCTATAAAGAACACTGGCACGTGGAAAAGCACCCTGAATAATTTACTATGTTAAACTGTTTATGAATCAGTATTGCTTTCAGTGCACAGGAAGTGGATGCGTCACGATTTCCTAATACAGGCCCACTCTGTTCCTGCGATTGCTGTGGCTGTCACATGCCAACGCAGGCAGAAGAAATATGCACAGAAATCCTGTTTATACTTTTGTACGAGCAATGTCACCATCCTTAGCCTTGTGCTACACAGTGCCAGCGCCTATTGCTCTGTGTCGTAACGTCACGATAATGTCAATGATGCGGCACTTCCGAGACCAAGTTTAGCATCAAATCTAAATATCACTGTTGCCCGACCTTCACATTTGCTAAGTGTAATCCTTTTGTGCACGAGAAGCATGTAGCAGAGTTTCTACAACTTCCAAAATACACATTTTATTTCACCTTGTTTGTGGTTCATGGCTTCATGCACCATCATGCTGCAAGAGGTTTCAACATATGGTCAGAAAGCAGATAGGATGAATGCAATGTACCGCATACGCAGCTGCTTTCTGTAAAAGATTTGCCTGCCCATGTGCACATGTGAGGAGTGGAGGCCATCATTGAGTGCAGCACACCTATCTGAAAAATGATAAACATGCCAGGGAGCAATACTTTCAATTCTGCTCACAAATATGGGATGACCATGCAACTTTCACCCACAAGCGAGTGAAAATGATGAAGCAAATCTAACAAAGATGCTGCATAAAATCCTGTGTGCGAAGCTTGGTGACAATCAAGCAGAAGATAACAATTCTAATGATTGGAACAACATTTTCAAATGACTCTATGAGTGTGAAGCAGATAAAAATCTACTACAACTGCACGTTTGGCAGACGGTTGACTTCAAGAAAAGCGAAACGTGTGTGGGGAGCGAGCGACGCTGTGCGAGGCCCTCAACAAGTCATAATGGTGTGATTGCTGTCGCCGTGCGAACCTTCGCAATGAAAGATGGCCAGTTAACTGCGAGAGAAAGTGCTTGGCTAGCGGATAGCAACAAAGGTGCCGTTAATGCCATTTTAAATACTGAAGATGCAGTGGGCGACTGCTAAGTTTCTGCCCAGGATTTTGACAGAGGAACTCAAAGACCTGGCAGCTGTACCCAGACAACAGCCTTGTTCATATGGCTCAGCTGATTCATTCTTTTTAGCATGGCACAGCATTTCAGTGGCTTGTCAAGCTCCTTACTCTCTGGTAATAGCCCCATGCGACTTTTGGCTGTTCCCAAAAATCAAAGGCACCTGAAAAGAATACGTTTTCACATGCGAGAAAACATCAAGCACAAAGCACTGGTTGCTTGGCACTTCCAGACGAAGGGTTTCAGGGCTGCTTCAGGAAGCACTAGAAGGACTACGGTACTCCGTGTGTGGAACCAGGAGGGTGCTATGTTGAAGAGGTTATGACAATGAATAACAAAGGTAACTGTTTCACGGTGACGGCAATTAAGAGTTTATTCAGTTGAAAGTCCGAAACACTTGCGATTGTAATTCTGCTGCAAGTTTGAATAATGTGTCTGGAATGTTTTAGTAAAAGGAGTGGGAAGGTAGACAGCTGGTTGTTCTTAGATACAAGTATGGCATTGTATGTAGTGGGTTCACTTCTTTTGTTGTTTTTAAAGGGGCCCTAAACGACTTTCTGTCGAACTGGACAAAGGCATTTGAAGTGAACATAGGCTATTTCAGAAATACTTTGCCACAAAAAGTACTTCAATGCATTCAGCAGAAGCGTAGTTATTGGCAATCAAACACGGCCTCCGCTGCGCTCCCGTTCCTTCTTCAATGCCTTGCACTACGAAGGCTGCGGCGCAGTGGGCCATGCCCACAACGCTCCGCCTTCTAAACGTCACCGTGGCGAACAGTTCAAATTTCATTTTGGATTGTAACGTAGATGCCACAACTTCCGCCTTTGGTGCCTACGACATGCTAAATAAACATAAGCCAAACGCAGTTCTCCTCAACAAACTGCAGTGCGCTTAGTGAGTGGACTGGCTACCAGCAGCAGCCGTGGCATATATGCCATGTAGCCGACCGCAGCTCGATGTTAGCTGTCGGCCACTAGCAGCCATCTAAGGGAATAATGAAATAGCACATCCAATGACGAAATAGTGTGTCTAGACGAGAATGAGGACAGGGCTTTCTGTTGAAAAGAGAGCATTTGAGAGAAAGGCGACTTTGCAATCTGCTTGCGAGCTTCACGCGCCGCGTACAACAGTGAAACTTGGCTGAGATGTTCACAGCAGCATATGCTGCCCATGGACTATGTTATTTCACTAAGTCTGAGGAGTGCTTCAGGGCCCCTTTAACAATGTGTTACACCAGGCATAATTTTCAAATGGCTGGATAGGTGCTGTTCAAGCCTGCTTGAAATGAAATATTTGGTGTTCTCACATCTGATGTTCCTGCATAGAGTTTTCGCATGCAGTCTACATTCTGTAAACTTGGCAAAACTCGCTACTAAGATTCTTAATCCATTCTGTAAACATACACTTTTTAGAGTCTGAAGATGCGAGATATGTGGTGAAAGTAAGATTTCAATCGACAGAAATACTTTGCACCCGAAAGGGTTAAATAGTCTTGCATGATTTGATTGCAAAAACATGAGGACTTCTCTAAGTTATCACCTTAAATTGAATGTCGACCCTAATCCAACTTCAGGAGTGGGCCAGGTAGTTAGTTTTTTTGGGGGTGTGGGCCACAGCATCAACCCGCGTTTTTTTGGAGGGGGCTGCCATGGCTATTCACCGTGGGATTTCGAAGTGCGAGCTGCAGCAGCTCGAGCACCGGGAACATGTCTTCATTACTTGGTCACGTGAGTTTTCTTGCCATCCCATGTTAACGCTGGACTTTTCACTTCATGGTGCATACAAGGCTTTCACCTTCAAAGCGAGTTTTTGTCCCATTACACATTGTCATCAATGATGTTAGAGTCAAGTAAGGTTATAATAAAGCTGAGTATGACAAACCTTGATGACATCCTATGTTCTTATATGTATTCATACGTGCTGATAATGGCAAGGAACATTCTAAATTTCGTTATATCTGATAATTCATTACATCCATGTTCACCATAGTAATGAGGTTCACCTGCACTGTTTTATCGTCATGCCCCATCTTGTCATCCTGAGCTTCACTGTCATCATAATACAATCTTTTTCGACAATATGGCATTACGTGGCCTGTGCAGTGGACTCTCAAAGCTACAACCAAGTGACAAATATGGTGGCATTTCGACCCACACGATGGTGCCAGTGAGCGCTTCTCTGCATAATAAAACAATAATCTTGTAAGTCTCTCTGAAGCACACATACCTATTAACATAACTGCTTCACATGGAGGAAAGAACAAAATAGGAGAGGCCTTGACATCACATTTTTTAAGCCGGAAATGCAACCATATTGGTGTGCCATCTCCTGTTGTGCCTCCAGTCAACTCGCCGGAGCAGATAGGCGGAAGCTTCGAATTTGCATTGCTACGAGCCACCAGAAGTGTGTGCTGCCGACACGTGTCATAACAGAGCCTATGTAACTTCTGTAACAGTTTTAGTGAAGCAGACGGGCTCCTGTGGTTTTCCGTTGCATGTTGGAGACGACGACGAAGACCCACGCCATGATTACTTGAGTGTGTCTGTTGCTGACAACTCACACTCGCAGACCCAAAACACAACTTTCAAGCTTACACACCATGCTCCAAAGTCAGGTTGTCTTGTGAACAACCTGCGGCGAGAAAGACACGGGCCGAAAAAAACCTACCTCACTTTTCAGAGGCCTAGAGCAGCAGCGAGAGCTTCAGGAGTGTGGTTGATGTGGCAACGTTGATGTTTGGGGTACCAGTCCCAGTTGTCCTTTGCAAAAAAACAGCTTGCGACTTCAGCCCCACTTTCTCCAATACGTCCGTGCTGGCCGGGGCCTCTCCTATGCTTTCCTACCTCTATGCTGCTTCACAGCAATTTCAACAGTTTCATAATAGATGTAGAACACCTATGTTGTTGCAGTACATGAGGTGGTACACAGCTTGTGTGCAAAATGCATGGGGAGGTAGCTGAATAAGCACTTGAAGCAGAACTTTGCCTACTACCGGCACTCATGCCACTGTAGAAGTGTGCACTCGGGAGCTGTACATGCTAACCACTGATGCTGCACAGCAATAGTGCTTGGACAATTTGTACAAGGTCTTGCGTTCCACCCAAACTCTGAGAGCAGTGGCATCCGTGGATGATCAGTTAAACATCAATATGTATAATGAACACTGATCTAATTATTATAAAGTATAACGAAGTAAATCTCATAAGTCCGCATGTAACAAATATATGCTAAAATAATACTATGTGTAACAAGGGTACTTTAGTGGTGGTTGCGACTTCTTCACAATGATGTTCAACTGTATCTCAGAAGCCACAACAGGCAATACCGTAGCGATCGAGAATGACATTGTGCCCAATACTTGTAATCCTAGAGGAGATGGCAGTATGTTGGAATGCAGTTCATCCTTGCATTCATGAAAGCAGCGATTCGACAGCACAAATGACCCGTACATGACTACTGCGAGCCTCAAACATTACACATGCCCAAAATGAAGGATGCGCAAAGAATCGGGCAGCTGGGTGAAAACAATGCTCAAAGCATTGACACCACTGCCAACAACACTGCAAGGACAGCACCGCAGTTACTTTTACCTACTAGCTGAGACTACTCACAGTGGCTGTGCCAGATACACCAAGAATGCAAACAGAGGGAAATGGTTTCTTTCGTTTGCCCAAACCTCACATGTGGCACACTGCATCATTCCACTCTGGACATCCACTGTAGAATTTATGGCTTTTCAAGGTGTATAGTGTATAAACACCATTTGGGGCCTTCAGAACAACAAGGCTGAAAAGTGAAAAGCCCTTAACGCTCAACTTGTGAATGGACACGCATTTACCCATGCAAGTGCAAGCATAAGTAATTTCACTTAATTTATTCTTTAACAATGTCTACCTACCCGTGATCACTAGCCACTGGAGATTCCTCTGCAGCGAGCGAGCGCCCTTATTTCAGGCACTAGCCAGCAAGTGAACAAAACGGTCTCTACTGTGAAGGAATTCTGCTGTCGCAGCAAACAAATTCAGAGCCCCCCCCAAAAAAAAAATTGCTAGTTTCTTTTTTTCTTTCAGGGAGCATGATCGGATACTTTCCAGGCAGACGTCGCGTTTGCACTTTGTTCTATTTTTCTGAGCCCATTATTGTGGCTATTTTATTCAACATAACACCATGTTCATTACTGTAATAAAGAAATTAATTTACAAGGAAGGCAACTTAGCATGCACTGGAAGTGAGAATTGAGTTAAGAGCATGGAAGTTCATTCAGTATGTTGCACCACCGAGACCTTTTAACACAATAACGTTAAGGACCCAGTGTCACATAAAATCCAGCATTGGTTTCGGCACCAGCAGCAGTGTCCGTACAAGAACAATCATCCTGAAATATGTATCCCGATCCCCGCAGGCCTTCCATGTGGCGCACAAGTGTTTCTAAACTAACTGAATTTCTCAAAGCAAGACGCGCCAGAAAATTCATGAAGTACAACTTGCACACAACCTACAGACATGATAGCGTCGGATTGTAATTTTAACATACGAGAAAAATGCACAATAATTCTGTAACAAGGTAACTCAAAAACAAATGCCTTTTCCAGCTACCATTAGAGGTCTCTCTTAGCAGGAGTGGCACGCCCCGCTCGGTTCCTTGCAACACCATCCAGATGGCACTAGCATCCGCAACAGTGGTGGCACCCCCCGTGGGTGAAAAAAAAATAACCAGAAAGCTTGACTTTCTGCACAGCACTCGTTGCCAGCACTTCCAGGAAAACAACACGGTTACATAAGTTGCAGCTGATTGGAAGCGCGAGAAGCAGTCGGGGATCTTTGAATGCTATCCCACTCCACATTTAAAGGCTAAACTCAAGTGTCCTCCAAATTTTGATGTGAAGCCCCATGGCTGTGTCAAGCCCGATGACCTTATAGACAAGCGCAATCTTGAACTAGAAGACCCTTGCCACGAGACCCCTTATAGGTGGCATGATGGACTCTGAGGCCAGAAAGAAATGCAATCCACTGGAAGTTTCCTCGTATTAAGATTACGCTTGTCTATAAGGTCATCAACCACATGAGTGGTGTTCGCTGGTGGTAGCGTGACCAGTGGATCAAGAGTTGCAACACATGCCCGATGGTTTGGGAAATTGCCCAAACCCTTCTTGCTGCATAGGCAATTGCACTGGTGCTTTGTTACGTCTTCTGCGGAAGTGAAGCCACTTTGCACTTTAGTGAGCACTGGTTAGTGTGCCTTGGAGTATTTTCTTAGGAGGTGAAATTGTGGTTGGTGCTGTACGTGTGTTCTTTTAAAATTGACTGTTTATTTTGTTTTATCCGCTGCGCGAAGTGGTCGAGGGCAGAATAAGAGACGACCATGCCTTGCAAGCTGCAGAAAGAAGCCTTGTTTGACAGGAAGCGAACAATCATTTTCCATACAAGCAGTGCAACCTGGCATCCTCTATCCCAAATGGTTTCACTGATCTTTAATAAATGCACAGAAGTTTTACCAAACAATAGGCAAAAAATTTCAATAAATCTCTGATCAATGTTCGTTCAACATTTCATAAAAACCTTTTTACTGTTAAAAACAATCGATGCTCATTCTTCATCTCGGATTCTACAGTTCAATATCTCAAGAATTTGCCCCATTATTTCGAGAGAAACATGGCTGCCTACTTTCCTGTTGGGAGCACTTTGAGGCCATTTGCATTCTTGTAAACGAGATTGTGTGTACAGCTACAGATAATTGCACTGCAACAAGGATGGTTTTCATGGAATTTGTTGCAACGAAGCACATAAACAGGCAGGCAGAATGCATAGTTGTTCCTCCCAAAACTGAGTTGCAGCAAGGTGGTAAGGGCTTCGTTTCTTTTGAAAAATGTGTCAATCAGTCAAGGAAGAATTAAACAGGCTTTATTATAATGCGAATAATTTTGTTCTCATTCGAAACAACGCAATAAATATGCAGCAGCAATTCAAAACACTTGCCTGTCATATTCTGGAAGTGTAAAAGTATTGGAAACAATTGGGAGGGTAATGCCTACCGAGGCATCCACATAAAACAAAAACACAATAGACAAAGAAGCACTAAAACACCTCCGCTTCGTATTTTCGCAACTAGCAATGTAGAAAATGTTTAAAAGGACAGTCACTCAGAACATCACAGCCACTGAACAAGATTAAGTGGGACTCGACGCAATGAGGGGATACGCACATAAACTCTTGTCTGAACATGCAGAAACTGCAAAAAGGCAAACTTTGCACAGTGGTTCTCGGTAACTCGGCAGACATTACAGAACAACCAAAACAGGTCTTCAACAAGCGGGGATAACATGTCAGTTATGTATATACAATCTGTTCCACTGCATTCTATTAAAGTAGCTTGGATTCATGGGGCATCCACAAAAGGCAATGAACAGGAAATATAATCTGCTTGGTGCACTGTGTAACTCTTGCATATCCTTAAATAATTATAAGAAAAGGAAACAAACAATGTCTTGAAAAACAATACTGGCACTAGCACTTGGATCACGGATGCATGCACCTCTTGCTGTTGAGGGCAGCGTGGAACAAAAATCACATTGCGAGTGTCCTTCCATTTCCTTCAGCATCTCGACAGTCGGTGCCTGACACTAGCACCGTCTGTCGAATGCTGAAAAGATGATGCTTGAATACAAGCACCATCCATTCTAATGTAGAAGCACTCATAATAGATACTATGCTGCATGACAAGAAAAAAAAAGTGAATGGCAGAGGGAAGTACCTAACATGATCATCTGGCTTAAAAGGATTTCCACATAAAACTGTAAATAATACACTACAAGCCAGAATCAAGAGGTGCAGGTGAAACAAAAAAAAAAAAATTGCGGTAAACGCCAATTTTTTCACTAGCACTTGGCATGGGTAAACACCATAGGGCCATGTATATAAACCAGAGGTGATGTGGCAATAAATGGTGCCGAACATATGCAACGAGCACAGCGAAGGTCTCTGAAAGGAAGCAAAGACACAGGGCATTGCAGAAGCAGGATTGGCAGGCATCAAGAGTTCTGGTGTATAACAACCATATTAAAATACACGCGCTTGTCTAAGAAACACTAAAACGAAACATATATGACTCAATGCACTCTCTGCGACATAAAAGAACTGAACGCTGCGAAGGGGTCTCCTTGCAGAATGACACTGTTCACAGAAACAACAAAACAAAAAAATGTTACGTGGATGGAGATTGTAGCGTGGATTGTGAAAAAACAGTCCTATGTGTGTTTGCATATCAGCCACCAATGTCTTGCATGCAAGCAATTGCATGCGTCTTGTGACACTGAACAAGGCAGGGGGAAAAAAAAGCACAGCCTGCAATGGTTACACTGTTGACACACGTCCAGTCTTTTGCGTTCGATCAACGTGTGGCACCAAATGTCTTGCCTGCACCCAGTTGACATACTTGCTGCCGCATTTTTGGGCGTCGGTCGGGGAACTAGCGGTAGCGTTCCCTTTCAGGTGGCATAAAGGGTGGCGACTGTGGCGGACTTGTGCAACGTATGACTTGAAAAGGCAGCAGCAGCAATCTCCAAGGAGTAAACGTGGAAGAATGTGCGTGGTGCAATTTCTTGAACAAAAGAAGGGCTATGAACACTGGCGAGGTCATTTGCCTTTCAGGTCTGCAAGAATCCACGTGTAGAGTTTCTTAAACACAATGTCCACACGTTCGTAATTTACACTGTTGATGCCATCCTTTCTGTAGCGTAGCTTCCCTTTGTACAGAAGCTTGTACCTGAAAAATAAATTAAACAAGGGCACCGATGTCAAGACGGCTGCGACAGACAACATTTAGCCACAGGGCAAAACCTTTTTTCTTGTATTGTTAATGCTACCAGACCAGTGACACATGTGTACTTCAGTGAAACGAAGTTGCATAATGGATATTGTTAAACCCATGAGCACAATGAAAGTAGACGCACATACTGATATGAACAAACCTAGAGTTGAACTCGTGTGAGCAAAGCATGAAAATGAAGAACGCCAATATAGAAGGACTTGCATTTGCCTCTTGCATTTGCATCCTTACCTCTTACTTTCATCCAAACTTGGTACTCAGAAATGTAGAGTAGAAATAGTCCTTAATCCTTTCAGTGTCTGGTTTACTTTCAGGGGCGACGCGTCTTTTTCTCCGATAACATAAAACGAACGCAGTGGCTTATTTTTGGTTAAGCAGAAGGGCAAGAACGACATGAATAATGCACTCTTGGTATAGTCCTCGCATTCCTATCTTACGTCAGTGACACGGAAAGAATTGATCATAACAGACACCATGTAGTGTGTTCACAGTCAAGGTCCCCATTTTGAAGAAAGTTATTTTTCTCCAGTGACTCTGCCTGTGTAGCTTTTGAGGATATGTCAACCTTTTGCTGCTACGCTCATATATATTGAGCTGCAAGAACGCAAAAGTTTGCTTCGCTATAAATTATACCACATTCCACCATGCATTTTTCATTCTGTTGTAAGCTTTGGCAACCAGGCGTAGGACTCAGTTCTTTGTATGCAATAATTTACGACATCTGTGGCATTACGAAATATACGGTACAAACTGCAATGCAAGTCCAACATTCAAAAAGAAAAGAAAGTGGTAAAGTGCCCCATTGTCTCATATAGTGCTCCGACGAAATTCAGTTGTCTGGCCACTATGGGGAAAGGAAGAAAGCAAGGAAGTGTAGCCATTTTTTTTATTGTTGCCATTGTAGACGCATAGACTTTGGGAACGATGTGCAAACATGTATTAATGCTAGCTCGGGGGTGCAAAACTAGCAGATTTCGGCTTGACATAATAGCGATGAATTCGAAAACTATGCGGTCAAATAGACAGAAGTGATTGGGAGCATGGCAGCACTCCACTGTTTGGTTTCTGCAAAGTGAAATGATACAACCACAATGGGTGGAAGTGCTGAAGTTCACCGACTGTTCTGCGACTACTATGCAGTTCGGACTGGGCAATTCCATTAGTGATTGAACATGCATGTCCGCTTGATATTTCTATTCTTACTTTTTCCTTTTAGCACTATGTAGGCATGCTCAAGCTGCACAGAAACGAAAATTATTATTTCCGAAAAGCGTTCCCACTATGCAAAAAAATTTTGAAGGTGACGCCGTGAGCATCCTGCTACTGCTTATTGCAGTATTTGCCGACTCCATGGGCACAACGAATTTCATGCTAACTAAAAAGTTGTTGAAAAACTTTTCTACTCATTTTTGTGCACTTAAATGTAAACAACTTACATGAGATTTTTATGTTGTGCACAAAAGAAAAAGGAGTATTAATAAATCCTGAATATGGCCCAAATTGGAAAACTTTTTTAACTTTGATGTAGCTTTGCGCATCTTCTATTTCACACGGAAACTTGAAAAACGTGTCGAACATAAGACATTGTTTTTGCAACATTCCTGCAAGAAGTTGTGTTCCTAAAAAGATACGAAATAAGCAAAATAGTTAAACAAGTTTTTTCAAAAAGCTCATTTTCAAAAAAAAAAGAAATGAAATAGATACCTCCGGATCAAATTTTCAAAAAAATTTGGATGGGTGTGCGCTTACATAAAGCAAAATAAGAGTGCAATATTATGTTTCCTCATTTCCTTTATTCACAAGATATATAATGATATATAATGAGACAAAGTGGCCGATGTTGAACGTGCTGGCTGAAGTGTCTCGAGGACTCTTTGTGGTTTGTTAGCATTCACTCTCGCTAAAGAAAAAAAACATGAAAAAAAAACGCAACCGTTGCTACAAATGAAGAAAGGTCTACCTGCTTTCTTTTTTATTTTGGTGAGAACAGTGAACATGTCTTTTACTATTACTTCCTGGGATGCAATGCAACAAGAGAAAAGTCTGTACTACTTTCGGTGCTCGAACTAAATAAATGCGTATCCTTTGCCATTATTACTTATGATTTAATCACCATCAGCTGGCTAGCAGCAGTTCTCGCACGGACAGCCTGCTTGACTGATCGTGAGCAAACATCCACACGAATCCATGACTAGATTCCTGGCACACAGAGCATTGACTTCACTGACTTCCACTCTGCTGTCTTCTGCTGACGATGCTCCTTGATGGATGCAGCAGGCACACGAAGCAGGGCCGCATTCTTGAGGTTGCCGCTAAGTTGGGAGACCATCGCATGCATCGATTGCATGCAAGGCTATGCACGGAAGGTTGGTGCTCAACAAGTCCACCCACATTGTCGCAGGAATTCTTTACATGCGCAGTAGCACAAAATACCTGAGGCAAGTTGCTTTTTCATCCACTTTCATTGCCATTAATTTACCGTTTCTTTAATTCAATATGCAAATACAAGTAATTTCCCCTATGCTTTCCTTGGTGTCTGTTTGTTGGCTTTTCTTGTTGTGGTGACACAGGTGAAGATGGAGATTTGTTTCGTGTGCCAATGGTACAGTTGTGCATCATTTGAGAGACGGACAATCCAGTTATGCACAAAATCAAAATGCAGAACAATGCTCCCGCACTGCTCGTGTTTCTTTTTCTCGTGAATAGTTGTGGCGGCTTGGGTGCAGTGTATGCGTTTGTGTTGAATCCATTTGTTGAGCTCTTTCACAAAAATAGTTGGAGACGTCTTCTTGATTAAGTCGCCCCTCTCTCGAACAGCAAATGTGACCTCATCCTCGCCAACCATTCCTAGACTAGCCAAAGTGAGGCTTTCACTCCATGGGCAGCGCTCGCATTCACCCAACATACAATTGCAAAGGAATAAAGCTTTCATGCCTTCCAACGAGCTTTCCTCGCCGCTGACATTCTCCATTTGTAGACGCAAAGGTTGACATTAGTGCAAAAAACGCTAACACAAACCTCTGTTGTGGTGCGAGTAGCACACACAAACTTTGACAGGGCAATGGCAGTTCTGGGGTGAGCTGCTTTGAACATCTGGAACGCCTTGCAGATAGAACGTATCATTGCTGCTTTGAGACAAGTGCTCTCTAGCTGTTCGTGATGACTTGCACAGCACCCTTGTTTGGGCTTTGCCGAGAGCACCCAAGTGTATCCTTGGAAAAGTAGTCTAGTGCAGCTTGCACATCTGATGGGCTTAACCCTGATCTCGTGTATGGATCAAAATCTGACCACATGCCATACTTCTTACACCAATTTCGGACCTTTCGGAGCATGTATGTTGCGACAGCCGGGATCTCTTGAACACGTTCTGGTGGCATGATGGTTAATAGGTGAAGGCGCTCTTGGTAGTACCTTGAAGCCTTGTATGCTTGTTTCAAGATATTTAACCAACCAGCGTATGCCCGACATTCTGTCACAGATGACACAGGTGTACAGACACTTTTGTATGCAGTGCTTATGGTTGAGCATATTTCGTCACCAAGACACTTTCAATCTTGGCTCGTTTTCTCTTTCCATAAGATAGCTTGCTGCTTTTGTGAGCGGAAAACGGGAGCTTCAATGGCGAAGCATCGGAAGAAAGGTGAACATACTTGTTCAAGTCATCAATCACGTCTTCCTGAAGAAATTCCTCATCTGCTTCATCACGGGTCTCAATAGATGGACAGCATTTCTTTGAGGCGTGTAAAGCAATGCTGGCGGACTTTGTCGGTGTCGCGAATATCCTCAGTTCCTGGCAGCAGCTTCCGCAGGAAGGCAGCATCCAAAACGTTCACGCAACGAACATATTTTTTCTAAGCAATCGTCTCGTGAGCGTGCAAATAATCAACACGGAACACTCGGATTGAGCTATGAGCCGCATGAATCACATATTATGAACAGCTACCCCAAGTCTAAACATTTGTACTGAACAGCGCTGCAGTTTTCCTATTTTTTCTGCACCGCTGTCGTGACTGAGACTCCAGAACGTCTCGCAGTTTCATGTTTTATGAACAAGGCCATACTGTGAAAATGCACGGACCCCGCTAGTTCTCAAAGGACAAAGCCTGGCCCCACCAGCAACCTCTGCTGTTCTCAGTGTGGAAGAGCACATTAGCAAGGAACTGACAAAATGTGATAAATTAGGCAGCTTCGGCAGCTTTTGGCTCAGTCAAGTTGCACAGTAGTTTTTCGTATAGCTGAAACGGAAAGGTAAAGGTCATGGTAATACAGGAAGACATTATCTGTGAGCGACACAGAAAACATGTGATAGTGGGAAACAAAACAAGCAGCTAGGGAAATGACAGATTTTTTTTAAGAAAGGTTATTTATGCACAGTGCACATCATGCACGGTGGTGCCGAAGAAGGTTCCAGATTCTATTGGACGTGGAGGACGGGGAGAGGATGCAGGCAGCGAAGTAGCGCCTGTGACCGCCATAACGGCGCACCTGTTGATAATGGAACCGCTCAGTCAGTTACGGATTAGCCAAGTCCCGCCTTGGCGCCACTTACAGATACTTTGCTGGGTGCATCAAGCAGGTTTTGGACAAGTCAGCCAAAACATGCACTTGCAGTGCCTCGCATGCTATTGACAAGCGAATGCAAATGGAGACGTAAGTTTGATGCCCACAAAAGGTACACAGTGTCTGCACGTAAATAATGCGACCACGAATATAACCTGGAGGAAGTGGGGGGACTTTCGGGCCTTGATCAAAAGAAGATATGAATATGATGCCAGGTGATGTCACAAAGAAACAGAAAATGGCAAATAAAAGCAGGCAATTGCATAGGCAATTAGCAGTAGCTGCTTTTATTTGCCATTTTCTGTTTCTTTGCCTATGCAAAATAAAGTGAAAGGACAAGTGCATGCCCAATTACTAGTCACTGCTGACATCTTCACGACTGTTGGCGACAACGGTGCCGTCCTCAATGCCACCAAAGTCATTGGACAGGCAGCTCTTCAAAAATGCCTGTGGCACAACTGAGTACAGCAAAGCCTGCACCACGTGCGCTCGCTGTGCACGCAGTAAGACACTGTGTGACCTCAGAGACCATTCATTTGATGTGCCTGCACAGGCATGCTGATGGTCTTGCTCAAGGTTGCAAATCATATGTCATAAACACATTAATGTGGCATTACCAGTGTCCTAAATAAGGAGAACATAGGAGGTGCAAAATGTAGAGTGGCAACTCCCAGCTGCGCAAGATGCTGGGAGTTATAACAAGATGCGTTATAATCTCGTCACGAGGTGCCTTCAGAGGCCAAAAAGTTAGGAAAAAAACTCGTGTTATATGCATTAGTACTTCAGAGGGTGCCAGCGCATGCGCACGACACAAATAAAATATGATAACACATTTTTGGCAAAGACAAGCTACTACAGCAAAGTTCTTTTACAGCAAGGAAATGAGAACTGTAGACTTACGTACACTGCAAACTGATAGACAACCAGTAAAGGCATTGAAGCCAGCACACTCAACATCAGCCACATTGTGAATAAAGCTAATTTATTCATTTAGGCATACTAAAACAAGCAGAAAATGTTTTTGACACAATGTTCTTAGTTTGTACTGAGCTCGAATGTGAAGTCGTAAAACATTGCATTAAGCGGTGCTTAATTTCAGTTGCAGCCACTCGAAGCTAATCAAGCAGGGTGTAGCACTCTCCTGACAAAGATGAAAGAACAACCAACCAAAGAGAATGAAAGTGATTTCAGGCCAAGAAGTGCAGTTATTCTCGAAGCACGCAAGCTTTCTTAAGGTCTGAAAAATGCTGGAAAGCACTTTGGAGTGGACACCGTCATCACTTCTCCTGACAAATCGGCTACGGTGTGTGCCAAGGTGAACGTAAAGAAAACAGCTTGCAAAAGGCCCTCAAAAAGGGTATGGCACTGGGCATGCCTAGAAGTTTGTCAACTGCAAAGTTGACATCGTGTATCAGTTTCAGTTGTCTTTCATATTAGACGAAAAGCTGTGTGAGTTAACCATCAATACAGCTCTAGGATAAAGAATTTAAATTGTATTTGGTCAGCACATGCGGTAGCCTAAGAGTGCCACTGGAATGCATGACCTTTGATAGGGCACTTTGAAATTTGCAAATGTTCTGGGTTTTTTGTCAAGTGTTTTAGCTATGTCAGTGTTTCTCAAACTTTTCAAGTATGCGACTCCCTTAAGTAGTACCAAACATACCATGGCCCCCCGCCTTTACAAGCATAAGCCTTATGAAAATTGACTTTTTTTCCACGACATGGATACATTTCAATTTTAAATTATTTAAAAGACATTAACCACAGTGGAGAGAGCTACAAAAATGCTTCGTTATGTTTTTAACAAGGATCGATTTAATAATGTATTTTAATGAGAACGATGTAGTTCAGCCCACGAGGTTCGAACTAAAGATTCGATAACACATCTTTGGCTACCTGCCAGGCAAAATTTCTCATCCCCCACCGATAAACGGAGTGCACAAAGGGAAGTGGATAGTTCAAAAGCTCAGTGTCGAAGGTTGGTAAGAGGCCCCGTTGTTATTGGTGACAGTGACTGTTGGACCCTCCATAACCCTCAGAAAAAGGCTCATGACCCTTTTGTGGGGCCGTGACCTGCAGTTTGAAAAACGCTGAGCCATATGATGCAAGTTTTCTTTCTTCACATGTTTCCAAATAAAAATCGCTTGGAGTCGGCACATGTCCTGTGTGCTTTCCCTGTGTTTCATCTAACTGTGAGCGCTGCACAAACTTTAACATGAGCGGTTAAACTTAATTTCCCAAAGCATGACTCGCCAAACAAGATTATGCTATCTTCTCTTCTATTCCAATGCGCAGAGGTAAAATCATTTCAGGGTAGGCCAACACCTAAAGCACCACTAAGTTTTGCTTAATTATGCTTATCTATTCATGTGCGATGCAATCACAACACTCAGTGAGGGTCACATTTAGTAGCATTTAGGTTGACATAGACATAACTTTCTGAGGTCACTTTGGCATTCTCAGTGTAAAACAACACTTCAATCATCTTCAATCACAGTGTACATCTTACTAATTTTATGATAGTACAGTAAACCAACCAAAAAATAAATTGTTGGGTTCTAGCATCAGAAAATTACACAGCCTGAGGAACAAAACAATGCAATGGTGAACATACACGACTGCCTCCAAACTATTTAATATTTGTGCCAAAGTTTCATACCCTAGTATTTGAAAGGGTACTGTGTTGTACGTCATCTTAGCTGCATAGGTCTGTGTGTTTGTTCTATTGAGCAATGACTTCACAAGCAAAATACATTCAGTTTATGATGCGTTTGTTAGTTGGCAAAGTAAATTTTCATAGTGAGTGGGCTACTGTAGTGTATTGCATCCAGATTATTGTTTCATTGAAGTTTGCCCAATTTTTCCCACATATTTCTCTACGTTGCTGTGCCCCAAAGGTGACAAAAATGCATGCAAAGTGGACAATGATCAAAATTCAGCACGAGTGCTATTCTGAGTACACTTGGCATCAACCCGTGAGTATTCTGTGAGATCTCTCATCTGCCTCGGTAAGGATAGGGTTGACAAAGCATGGTTCAGCAGCTACATGAGGAGTAGTGAATGACAAGGAAAAAAATAAATAAGAAAAAAAGAAAACTCCTGAAAGGCTTTGAGGATGATGAAAATAAAGCAAGAAATAATCAAGGTGTCTACCAAGTTGACATTTCCAAATTCCATGAGTTTTCCCCGAGTGCCTTAGCAATATTCCCTGAGTGACTTAGAACTTTGTTTTATGTCAAGACGGGCTCCCTACATCGTGTCGCCCGATGGTGTCGCTATCTAGTAAGCGTGTTCAAAAATAAAAGACCTAATCCAGTTTTAATAGTAAGGGGTAGTGTTTATCTTATTGAAAAAGAAAACAGAAGGGAGGGGTTAGTAAAATGCACAGCGAATAAAATATCTTCGAAAGAAATAGTAAAACCCATTGCAAATCGATTCGAACATTCTCAAATACGAATAAAAAAAAATATGCATACAGATTATTTTCGAATATGAGCTATTTCTATCAACTGATAGCAAGCTAATTGGTATGAGGCTCGAACTTTATCACAAGTGAGATTCTCTCGCAATAGCTGGTAAGTCAACCTCAACTGTCCCGACATACTCTCAGCCTGCACACAATGCCTCAGTGCTGCGTTTCACTGTTTTAAAGAGTTTTAGTGCTTGGATGAGGGACACCTGCATTTCGGTGTCAGCCAGCACCTTGCTTTTAAAGTGCAAGCTCCTTCAAAAAAATGGCGGCATGCTTCCTTTCCTGTTCATTTCTCAATGCGTAGGTCCTTTGTCTTCTTGTCCTTCGGCTGCGCATTTGCCAAACGGACTATTTGAAGCATCCTCTTGGACAGTTGTACAGTCAGCGTACAATTTTTCGGACTACCTAGGGGCCCCAAAAACGTCCAAAAAAATGAATGCATGTCTTTTACAGCCCTTAAGGGCTCAAATCACCACAGGCACGCCTGAAGAAGCTCTGAAGGCCTGCTAGTACACTTATTAGGCATATCAGTGCTCGTACTGTGACAGGAGATGGCGGGTGCACATGTGTAAAGTTAAGGAATACATACTGTGTCCCGTGACAATTGCCCCTTCCCGCACTTGTTATGCTTCACAGTGTAACATTCCCGTAATGAGGTGAAGCTGACTTTCGGAAACCGGCATTATGCAATGCGCCGTGCTTCCGAACTTCGAAGCCAATCGTGATAACCACTAAGTTGGTGTCGGTGCTGTTGCTACGACGAATTCGTTCAATGAAAAACATGGCACAGAATGGCACGAAGCTTAATACCGAACCTCGAAGCTGCTACGCCTAGCATTGCCGCACTGGTGGCTATGGCTGCCAGCGGATCTGCGTGCGAGTGTGCCGGTTTGAGGCAGCGAGGGTATCGAAATGGTGGCGGTTGTGGCTTTTATTCATTCCGTTTCAGACCTGCGGTCACAGCAAAACGCCCGGAAAATCTGATGGCGAAGGGTTCTTGCATCCGAAATTTCAAACGTTCTTATACATTGACCCTATGGGGTACGCAGTGGGGCCGCAAAGCCGTCTGAATTATCTGGTGTCCGGAAAGTCGCTCGTCTGTACTCTGGCAACTCCTCCAGCCGACGACGCGGCGTCAAAGGCCATTCGTTACGATTCCTCTCTGTTACTCGAGCCAGCATTACCGCGACTTTCGTTCCCTTTCAATAACATTACAGCTAACTTTCCCTGATAGAAGCCCAAATTCCCCGAGTTTTCCCCACATTTTTGCAGACTACTCAAAATCCCTGGGAATTCCTGGTTTTCCCGGTTGGTAGACATCCTGAATAATGTACATTCTGCTGGACCCTTTTTAACACTTGTGCTAAACATGCAAACGCAAAAGTGTATCTTTCTTGAAACGCCATTTTTACTTTGATACGCCATTTTTGCTTTTAAATCTTTGATGTACCTTTTCTAAAAAAACTGCTAGCCACGTTAGAGTGAACATTTACAGCTTATTTACATCTATAGTTGCGTTGCCAACAATGTGAATCATAAAAGATGTCCTTGATCATATTGCCAAAACCAATTTTAATCTTGAAGTGCTCTTGTAAGTAATGACAAGTGTGAACAATATTTTTTTTACCGGGTGATGCCTTACAAAGCAAATATTTTAGGTTCCATTTGAAGATAGTAATATATGCGAAATAGTTTAAATGGTCATCCTATCAATAGTTTAATTCTGAGAAAAGGTACTTTGAAAAAACTGAAGCTCTGTCTAAAGCTTGATAGCTAATTACAGAAACTATTAGAGGTTCCACAGTGAAAAAGCTACGAAATGTTAAGTTAAAAGGCCTCCCCGCAAAACTTCAGATTAACACATGCGGTCATTTTTACAACAGAATGTTAAAACCAAGGCAACCTATTTACCCTACCATTCCAACAACTACCTCAGCAACAATTTTCGATGAACACAAAAAGGTATTGTGCAGGCAAAACTAGTCAAGATGTGACGTACATTCTTAAAGGGGCCTTTTGTGCCGTCAAACTTCTACAGTTCCTCACACCGAACGTAAAGAGATTCCTCACCTCTCTGGACTCGGCGTATCCTTTGCATGCTTTAACATTGTGTACCTCGCAATGTTGGCAGGATACCTAGAAATCTTTAAGTGATAGTGCTGCAGCCTGCAAAAATGAGAACAAGAAAGTATTGATTAACAATGATAGGATGTCACCCAAGAAGTGCACCAAGAAAAGCAACAATGTGATGTGTGTGTAGCAAACTTTAACACTTGAAAGCTAGTGACTTTACCAGAAACACGATGTAAGGTCCAGCTAGTAGATAAATTTTAATTCATTTACTATTTCAGGGAGTTTTGCGGTTAACTTACTGCTAAAAGGTTAAATTGAGTTACGCTTGCTTCATATCAGGCATAAATGATATGCCTTAGAGAACTAACAGCGTGTGGTCTACCACCACGGACCAGTGTTATCAGTCACTCTACCACCATAATCACCAGCCTAATCTACATCCACTGCAAGATGAAGGCCTCTCCCAGCTATCTCGAATTACCCTGCCTTGCATCATCCAACTCAACACATGAATGACAGGGTTTCAGACGCTAGAGCAATACAGGGGCTATGAAAGATGCCTTAGTCGAGGCCTCTAGAATAATTACAGTATTTGTTCACCTTTTATTCAATTTAGCGGTTAATTCAATCTCGACTGAAGGTCCCAGCTGGCACCTATACATTTCTATGGGTCCAAATTTTAGTTATCTTGCTCCTGAAATTTGCCTTCGCTGCATAATTTTAACACACACGCATGCATCTGGCTTCAATATTTACCTCAATAGTGGCAGCATCTGTGTTGGTAGTGCTTAGAAGAACTTCAGAAGAACTTTACATTGGCCTAGTTGGTGTTTACTGCATATCACATTGACCGCAAATAAAGACGGGGACAGAGGGAGAGAAAACAACCATTACAGCCCACACATTACACATTACCGCCCGTGCTGTTTATGTGTTCTCTCCCTCTGTCCCCGTCTTTATTTGCAGTCAATATGATATGCAGTAGTGCTTAGGGTGCAGTATATGTGGCGAAAACACGTTTTTCGGCCTACCTTCAGCAGATTAGCGAAAATCGTAGTTGGCAAGGAATGTTTACTATATTTGCTCAGTTGTAATGCACACCTTTTTTCGAAGTGGTCTGTAAACTATCAGATTTTTTCAATCGCATACGAAACCGAAATAGTGTCCACAGCTTTAGCAACGGCTTACCACCAGAATCAGAGTCATCGCCATTGTCATCACCAAGATGATGGCAAAACAAGTTTTCGCTAAGGATGGCGATGTCAACTAGCCACTTTCAGGCTTTAATTATGAAGGCTCATTCAAGGTAAGTCATTTTAGCAGCAACAAAGTACACTCTGACGCAGCTTAGATTTGTATGTAGGTACATAGTTTTGTACTAGATACTAATAAAAACCGGGTGCGTGTTTGACTTGGGCGCATTAGTATTGGGGAAAATGCTTTCAAATGAGTTTTATTTTGGCCTGTCAGATAATTTGATGGATTTTGTTGAACCCGTAAACATTGAATTAAATGGACACTAAATAGAAGAAATGATTCCTTGTGTGTCAGTAAATTACTTTTACACCGTATCAAAAACACCACTCTTACCACAAGACACTTGGCAAGCCAGAGCAAAATGAAAACACAAAAGACAGGTGGCAGCACCACCTTGAAGTTCCTGCACCAGCCTACGTTGACGTCATGGATTTTGACAGCGTCTGGTAGGGTCATTTAATTTTTTAACAGTAAAGATTGGCTACATTGTGTTCTAAAGGAGCCAAGGGCTGAATAAGGCAAGTTTCGCCAACTTTTACTCGGCCAATGCAGCTAAACTACGAAAATATACTTTGAAATCTGTGACGTCCCAACGCCATACCGGCGCTGGGGTTACAGCATTGAATTAAAAGAAACAAAACATTCAGCTCCATTTTCTTCTCTAATTATCGGCCTATTACCGTGCAATTAATGGCAACGGAGTTTTCAAATACTTTAATAGTCGAAATTGATGCACAGGATGCCACCCAACAGGCATAGCGTGCAGATTCGGCGCTGGACGTAGATTTGCATGAAGGGGCCGCAATCTCGATCAGTTGCCTTCGGGTAAAAGAGATACGATCACTTTTGCACTTGGCACAGGATGCGTCGGCACCTATGGGCGACAGCATGCACTGGATAAATGTTGCTGCATGCGTAGAGCGCTGTTGCTCTGCGTCCGGTGCCAAGTTATGCAAAATCTCGCAATGTGATTGCATCTTCGAAAGCAAATGGCCGAGAATACTGCTCCACGACAGTGCTGCCACTGCTGATCGACACATGCGGCACACTTTGTAGGGTCAGCAATGCGATTCTATATCCTTGAGCAGAGCTTTTTAAAGTGGGCTAACGAAATTTTGGCAGCTATGTTTCCTTCTGCAACACACTACGTATCTGTGCTATCTCATTTTTTAACAACGAAATTCTCGCGAGACTGAATTTTTTTTTCGTTCCCCGCCGATTTCGTTATTGCGAGGTTCAACTGTACTAGAAATGGCGACAGCTGCAGTCAAACTGGAAAAATTTTATTTCAAGGTTCGTTGTGGCACGTTTCTGCCACAGTTAAACCTGCCTATAATGAGCCTCCATACAAGAAATTCCTCGATATTCTGAAGTTTTTCTATTCCCCGCCATCACTCCATAGAAGCACATGTGTTTGTGACCTATATGTAACAAAGTGGCAGTGGGAGAGACCCTGGAAACAATTTTCTTTGCCGACCACCTAGTAGATTTTGCCCCAAATTTTGTAAATTTTAGCATGAGCAGCAGCCGCATGCACCTCCTGCGGTTGCCCCACCGACGACAGAGTGCAAAGTGGTGTCATCGTGCTTGGCACGCACGTAGTAGCCCCAGGTGACAGCAAGGCTTCCGCAGAGTGCCGCCAGCTAAACACGCAGGGAAGCACAGCGCAACACACCCGGTGACAGCGAGGCTTCCGAAGAGTGCCATAGGCGCAGAGAGTAGGAAGGGATGATGCGTGTGCGCACGTGTCTACACGTGCATTGAGGCAACCCGTGCATCCCTTGAGCTGGCTGAGAGAGAGTGTGATTGTGAAGAGGAAGAGGCGTTACCTACACGCCATTCAAGCATGTGAATCGGCTCTGGTGTCCATGCATCCAGTAACTTTGGTGTATCATTCCAAGGATGAATGCCTCGATGAAGAAACGTAAAATATTGACTCTTGAAGAAAAAATGGCCATCTTGGATGCTGTTTCTGGAGACGAAAAAAAGAAGGATGTAGCTGCCGAATTTGACATCGTAGCTAGTTCTCTGTCTACAATACTGAAGGCAAAAGATGCGATTTGCAGTGCAGTGGAATCAGGTACCGACTGCAAGAAGAAGCTGAAGCCATCAACACATGCCGACGTCGACAAGGCGATGTTTACTTGGTTCATGAACATGAGACAAAATGTTCCGATCAGTGGTGCTGTTTTGCAGCAAAAAGCAAGGGATTATGCTTATATCTTGGGCTGCAATGATTTAAAAGGAAGTGACGGGTGGCTTCAAGGCTTCAAAAGCAGGTATGGAATCGTCTGCAAAGTAATTAGTGGTGAGTCCTCTTCTGCGCACAGCGATGATGCCACTTCTTGGATTGAGCACAAGCTACCTGGCATTTTGGAGCGTTACGACGCATGTGACACATACAACGCTGACGAGACGGCCCTTTTTTACGAGTTGCTCCCAAACTGCACCCTTGCGCTAAAAGCAGACGTCTGCCACGGCAGCAAGCAGAGTAAATGTCGCTTGACTGTGTTGCTCTGCGTAAATTTAGACTGAAGTGACAAGAGAGTCCCACTGGTTGTTGGCAAAAGCACCCGACCCAGGTGCTTAAAAGGCACACACAGAATGCCTGTGAAATATGTGGCGAATGTGAAAGCATGGATGAAACGGGGCATATTTAGTGACTGGTTCAGAGTTCGACAAAGGTATCAAGAAACAAGGCTGCAGAATTTGTCTATTCGCAGACAACTGCACTGTGCACCATGTTGAAGGCCTCGAGCTGTCTGACATTGAACTCTAGTTTTTATCTGCGAACTGTACCTCGCTCATTCAGCCCCTTGATAGGAATTATTAACAGTGTGAAGTGTTCCTACTGGCGTAGACTAATCCAAAGGCTGCTTTTGAATATTCGTCTTCAGCGGGAAACAAAGGTGGACATTTTTCAAGCAGTTGAGATGCTTGAAGCATCCTGGCGAGAAACAAGTGCAGACATTGTTATGACCTGCTTCAGCAAAGCCCAGATCGCAAGAGGTTCAGGCTGCGGAAACTGACAGTGAAGAGGAAGAGCTTTCAGGCCCGCCTGATCTTGTCGAAGCTTGGATTTCACTGCGCACAAATGGAGCAGCCCCGGACGACGCACAGCTTTGCGATTTTTTGTATGCGGACGACTGCGGAAGAGATCTTGGATGAGGCGCTGGTGGAAAGTATCGGACATCACGGTGACAACGACGGATCTTCGGAGGTTGATTCATCACGAGCTTTGCCTTCCACGAAGGAAGTGCTGCATGCCATCTTGCGCCACGTCATGGACTTGCTAGATGATGATGGAACAGTGTTGTGTACCTTGATGTCTTATGAGCATACTGTTTTGCTGTCCCTAACGAACAAGCAACAGAGCAAAATAACACAGTTTTTCGTCACTAAACAAATGCATTTTGGGTGAGTACCTCTCTTTCCCCCTTTGTTTAATTTGTGCATTTCTTGCTCAGATTTTCATGCTGAAACTGCATATAACGAAAACCTCTTTGTAATAAAAATTTCCGAGCATTCGTCAATTTCGTTATATCCAGGTTTAACTGCATTTCTGAAAAATAATCACTATGCAAGTTTATTTATGCAGACAACTGACACAGGCATGCAGATGCAAAGCAGCTTTAAAGCACCACAGTGAAGACGACAACACGCAAGCAGCAATCCAGCAAAGCACCACTTCAGCAACGATGTGATGTGCCTTGCGCAGCAATGATGGATAACACCTTGAGGAAACATGTCTCGCTGTGCGTTCCGTGTACTACGTAGACATTTAAGATCACCTCACAACTGTTGTATACAGTCAACATCACTGCCAAATAACGTCAGTCAACACAAGCAGCACAGAAAGCTTCACTTGCATCGATTCCCACAGGACGTGGGATCCGCATAATTTTCTTTGATAAATTGGGCATGTTTTACGTTCAAATGCATTTTTATTTTATTACTTCACACCTGCGGAAATTCGGGGCATGTTAGAGTCAGAGCTGCATTAGAATCTTGCAAGTATTGTAGCCAGTGGCCCACGTTCACTGAAGAATGCCACAAACACAATGACCCAAGGTGGTGTCAAAGAAGTTTACTGATAAGCTGCACGTACCCAGTTACGCATACCTAGTGACCCAAGTTAGCATGAAAGAGGTTCGTTAAAGAGCGGCACATATGTACACATTGTCACATACAGTTGGTTTCGAACCTGGTTCTCTTAGCACAGCAGCCCAATGCTGTACCAATTGGACCATGGACTACCCAGTGACCCAAGTTCGCAGGAAAATGGTAAGATAGACAAACAGGCAGACAGACGCAAGAAAGTGTGTGAAGTATCCGAAGGCTGCTGCTAATTGCATTAAGATGTGTTTTAAAAAGTGTGGGCTTTACATGAATAAATACAGTGGATGTGAATCTGCTGAATCGTATCAAAGCGGCTGGGCACTTGCATTGTTGTGCATGTTCCTTTGTCACCTTGTGTACAGACATCTTAACTTCCACCTAGAGTGCTTGAGTGACGTGCTACATGTCTAAGTTACCATGTAATTACAGCATTGGTTTGGTTCACTTTTGCTTGTCTGTGAGGCAGCTCCTATAAATGGCTACTGCCTCTCAAACTATACACCATCTCGCATGTCGTTTTTCCTAAGGCATGAGGCATGCACAAGCTATATCCTTGCACAGAAGAAATTGCACAGCAGTTCTGGGTGTAACTGTGATTACTGGAGGGATTAGAGAGTATTTTTGCTTTGTACGCAATACATTACAGAGATATACAACATGTTAGGACCTTTGCGCATGGATGTGTTACACTGAAAGTTACTGTTGTGAGCAGACGATGCGGCACGGATGAACACATCTTGAGGGGCATTCGGCTTTCCTACTGGCTAAGAAGTCCCACAGCTTCCACAGTGCTGCAAACGACTTGCAAGATAGAGCATAGGCAGCTGCTCCAAAATACCGTATTTACTCGCATAATAGGTGCACTCGCATAATAGGCGCACCCCCAGTTTGGTCGCGGAAAATCAGATTTTTTTAGTGCCACGCATAATAGGCGCACCCCGAACTTGGCACTGTGACCAGTACCGCATTTACACGATTGCAAGCAGACGCCCTCCTGCCCCTCCATCTCGGGTGAAAAAAAAAAAAAAAAAACGCACGCACATTCCACAACCCAAGCTTATCAACACATTTGCTGGACTATTAGTCTCATTAGTGTTGCTGCCGTCGCAGCTGCTGAGGGCCCACAGCACATAACATCGCGAAAACTAGTTCTTCCATTAACCATGCATTAACTACCGACACCCCCCTCCCCGAACCGCCGCGAAGCCAGCGAGCACGACGACCTAACGCGTCCGTAGAAACAAAAAAAGAAAAACGCATCAACGAGCGAAAAATAGTTCTTCCATCAACTATCGATAACACCCCCCTCCCCTCCAAACTGCCGCGCAGATGTAAGCTTTTCGCTACCTTAGCTTAGGCAGCTCGGAAAGCTGGGTGACTCTCGGAGGCCCGGGCGACTCGACACAAGCGACAGTGCCATCGCCATCAATGTTCTACACAGGCTGACACAGGCAAAGAAAAGGCGAAACGCCACATCTCGCCATTTTGCAAGCAGCGTGCAGTTCGTGTGGTCGCATGTTCCGCAATGGGCAAGTACGGCAGCTACACGGCTGCATTCAAACTGAAAGCTGTGCAGTATGCACTCGAGCATGGGAACTGTGCTGCAAGCAGGCATTTCAGTGTCGGAGAAACAAGCATTCGCTACTGGCGAGGTCAGCAAGAAAAACTTCAGGCCACAAAGAAGTCGCGACGGGCCTTCCACGGTGCAAAGTCGGGAAAGTATCCGCAAGCGGAAGATAAACTAGTTCAACACATACGGGGCCTTCGACAGGACGGTTGTGCAGTGTCTCTCGACATAGTGCAGACTGAGGCGTGCAGAATTTCCCGAGCGCAGGGCATCGAAGTGAAAGATTTCAAAGCAAGCTCCGGATGGACAACGCGCTTCATGTGACGCCACGGACTTACCCTGAGGAGGCGCACAACGTTGTGCCAGCGCTTGCCCTCAGCATACGAGAACAAGGTACTCGAGTTTCACCGTTTTGTCATACGGCTCCGGCAGCAAAAAAACTTCATTTTGTCACAGATAGGTAATCCAGATCAGACTCCTCTCTGTTTCGACATGCCGAGAAATACAACAGCAGAGGAAAAAGGTGCACGAAGTGTGCTTATTCAAACATCTGGTGCAGAAAAACAAAGGTGTACTGTCATGTTGGCAGTGACTGCGGATGGGCGCAAACTACCGCCTTATGTTATTTTCAAGAGAAAGACGCTCCCAAAGGGAAATTTCCCTCGAGACATCTACGTGAGGGTCCAGGAGAAAGGTTGGATGTCTGCGGAATTGATGGTGGACTGGGTCAAGACCGTCTGGGGCTGGCGGCCGGCCAGGCGGCCGGCCAGGCGGCCTGTTGTATCTGGCCATGCTCGTTTTAGACAGTTTTCGCGGGCACCTTGTAGAATGTGTACGAGAGAAGTTGTCAGAGCTGCGTACGGATATTGCCATGATTCTGGGAGGCCTCACTTCCGTGCTGCAACCTTTGGACGTTTCCCTAAATAAGCCTTTTAAGGGCAACGTTAGAAGGCTGTACACCAATTGGATGGCTGGAGGACAGCGTCAACTAACCCCCGGTGGCAAAATTAAAGAGGCCACCTATGGAAATGTGCGAATGGATCGTGGAAGCTTGGCGAGAGATCTCCGATGACGTTGTCAGGAAAAGTTTCAAGAAGACTGGGATCTCCAATGCACTGGATGCGAGCGAAGACGACATGCTGTGGAGCTCAGACAAGAAGACGAGTCTCCACCCGGTGGTGATGAGTATGTTTTCTCTGACTCGGACTCGGAATAGTCCTAATAAATTTTACATGTGTGTTCAGTCAACGTCTCACGCCTGTTCATTAAAAGGTAAGTAGGTAGCTTTTATTTTCCCTTTTATGCTGGATTTATTGGTAAATTATGTGAGAGTAGCCATATTCCTGACATGTGTTAAAATTTAAAGCGCGAGAATGAGAGTTGAAAAAATTTCGTCAATTTTACCCCGCCTAATAGGCACACCCCAAACTTCGAGCCGGATTTTTTGAAAAAAAAGTGCACCTATTATGCGAGTAAATACGGTACCCATTCTTTTTTCTTAACAAGCAGCCTGAAAGCACTAGAAAGAATTGTGGATGTCTATGCAGGTCATAAAGAGGTAGGTATTTCTCAATAGACCTAAGTAGAGAGGTTGGTATTTCTCGGTATGAAAACATTTACAGTATAACCTCGTTAATTCAGATTTCATGGGATCGAAAAGAATGTCCAAATTAACTGAATGCTGAACCACAGCCGCTATTGACATGATCATGGATGGTGGCTAGGTCGTCATGAAGGCACGCGGTGCTATGCCCAGCGATAAACGTAAGAATAAAGGCTTTAAAGGCACAAACAGGCACAAAGCATTCTGGCAGTACTGTCATTCCCGTACGATTTCCACTGATGACTATGGCGATGTGAACTCCGCCATCTTGTTTCGATGGGCGCTAATGCCGTTCCTACTCTTTTGCGTTGCACATTTGTGTCACTCCACACTCACCTAGCTCCGAGAGTTGTCGGAATTAACCGATGTGCAGCCAAATAAGTCCGAATTAACGAGTTTCATTTCATCAAATAATGCATACGCCTGCTGGGACCAAAGGACGAGTCTGAATTAGGCAGTTTTTTCAATTAACGCGGGCCAAGTTAACGAAGCATTTACTCTATATGCTAACAGTCTCTATATATACTCTATATGCTATCTGTCTCCTTACTAGAAGCATAATGATACTTTGAACACGAGCACACAACATGACTTAAAAGTATGGCTTAGTCGAGCAGCACCTTCCTTGAATAGGTGATGCTAGTTTCATTCTCATGGTGCAAAAACACGCAGACTCAGCAGAACCGAGCACGTATGCGATATAGCTAAACAGCTTCATTGAATGTACCCCTTCACGTAAGTTAGCAACCCCAGTCACATAACAGAATGAATTTACATAAGCAACACACAAGAGTGGTTTGACTTGGTTTGAGTGGTCAATAGGGTGTGCACACAGAAGCAAGCAGCTGTGGTTAGTGTAAAAGCATGCAAACTTTACTCATCTGTAAATGTCAAAACAAAAGCTGCTCTGTCATGAAAGCTTGTATAACTTGTGGATCATATCAAAGTCTGCTATTCCCACCATTGATAGACTGCCTATCCAAGGCAACTGGGATCACTCACCTGTAAGACATGTCATCATCCTCGCCTCCCCATCCCCAGTACTCGTTCGAGAAGCCGTTCACAAGCTGCATGTGCTCCTTTTTGAGAGCGCTGACACCGCCAAATATCAGGGCATAAGGAAGCCTGCAGAGTATGTGTGCCAACAAAGGAAGGAATGCAGCCTTTCATGTAGTACACTTACAGTACAAAGGTCTACAATGAAGACTGCACGGCAAGATAAGACAACTGCAGGAGTTTTTCACATACATAAACGGCTAGTAGTCAAGAACCCCCTTATATGCCTGCTGGGCAAGTACACCAGATGAATACAGTAGACTTCTGTTTGGTCAACTCTGGTTGATTAAATTTTTTAGTCGCAACAGGTGCTCATGCATTTCTATGGGTCAGAAGTTTGATTATTTCGATCCTAAAATTGGCCTTAGCCAGATAATTCAAGCTTTACCAGTCAGCATGCAAGCGCCTGAGCCATATCATGACCCCAATAGTGACGTTTAGTGGCAGCATCTGTCTAGGTGGAGCTTAAGAGACAGTGAATGCGTTCGACAACTTCATCGCGCATCGAAAATGCCTATTTTTGGCCTGCTCAAAGGAGATTTTCAAGCAATAACTAACTCACAATGTCCGATTACAGGATTTACACAATTGTATATTGCCAGTAATTGCTTGTGCGGTGCAATTGGATAAGAAGCTAAATTCGCCTTTGCAGCGTGTATATGCTTTGCTGCATAACAATGGTTTGTTATGGTGATGTTGACTTTAGGACAGCCGCCATTGTACAACGCATATTAGACCTTTCACCATTTTCTTGCTAAAAAATAGGGTGCGCGCAGACTTGAATTTTTCCGAGGAATTTTGATGTCATTTGTATGCTCTATACTTTGGACACATAGAAAGCTCGCGCATTTGATTCAGTGGTATATTAGAATTGGGCAAAAGTACTGCTAAATGAATCATCGCTGTATTTTGAAGTATTTCTGCAGTTCGTTTAATTCGATCTGCCAGAGTATTTTATCAATTTCGATGGCCCTGTCAGGGTTGAAATAACGGAAGTCGACTGTATAATGAAATTGGTCCAAAAATTGCATGCACAGTGCAAGTGGTTACAAAACCAAACCGCATTTGCAGCTTTCGTGACAGTCTACTGTCAGAGCCAGCCTACAGCATCATTGCCATTGCCATCACAAGACAGCAACAGATACTCAAGCAGCATGATTGTTACAATGCGCTACTATCAGTCTTCAATTATGAAACCTCATTTCATTC
The DNA here is from genome assembly GCF_023375885.2 of Dermacentor andersoni. Classification (NCBI taxonomy): domain Eukaryota; kingdom Metazoa; phylum Arthropoda; class Arachnida; order Ixodida; family Ixodidae; genus Dermacentor; species Dermacentor andersoni. Next base: position 98,678,729 of record NC_092819.1, on the reverse strand, counting down.
AAAAGATCAGTTATGTCGCATGCTAAGCCAGTAGCAACAATTGACGTCCCGAATTTTTTTTTTTTAGTTCCGCAAGATAGCACATGCCGCAGGACGAACTAGCGAAGTGGTCGGTGCGGACATGGGCCATCATCCCATTTGCAAATATTGCCGAGTCGTTTCATAAATGCGGAATATCAAACGTACTATGAACGTACAGAGGACAGTGTTCATATAGACAGCGATAAAGTCCTGTCTGAGAGTGATTACAATGGACACTAAACGTACAAAATTTATATTCTGGTCACTGGTATCAACTTTTTCTTAGTCTGTTTGCTAAAAAATCAGCTGCACACTAGATTTATACTTTGTTTGGGAACTCTCATGTTATTTCTACATTGGTTTTCTATTTTAACCCATAAAATGTGGGTGCGCATTCGATTGGGGTCATTAGAAGCAGGCAAATACTGTTCAATGAGTCAGTGGTGTGCGTTGGTGTTTCTTCTGTCTCTTTCTTCCAATTCAAACCGTTGGATAATCAATCAATTTTGTTGGTCCCATTAGGTTCATATTAAAGAAAGTTGACTGTACTAAGGTTGTTGAAATAGTAAATTTTTCTCATCAAATACAAATATTTAAAGAATATGGGCTTCAAATATGTAATATAATACTGTAGGCTCTCATTAATTCGATGCCAGTTAATTAAATTTTTGGGTTATTTCAACATCTACCGACAGGCTGGCCCTCAAGCATTTGTATGGGCCCAAATTGATTATTTTGATCCTAAAATTGGCCTTCACTGGATAATTCTAACTTGACCAGTCAGCATGCACACCTGACCCCCCATGGTGACCCCATTAATGGCAGCTTTTGGAGGAGCATAGGGGACAGTGAACACACGTCATCTCCCATCAAAACTGCCCATTTTCGGCTTGCCCTTGGAAGATTTTCGAGCAATAACGGTAGCTCACAATGTACGATGACAGTTATTACCCAATTCTAAAGTGCATCTTTTGTTTGTTCTTTGCCTCCAAGAATATTGGGCCGAAAATTGCCTGCGCAGTGCTATCAGATACAAAACCAAAACTGCCTTCGTGGCATTCATACGCTTTGCCGCAGAACGCGCACATAATGCGGCGAAGCTGAGTTGAGGAAACCGGCCACTAGTGTGCAAGAGAGCTCAACTTTATTGCAGGCCTATTAGTTATTGAGACCCTGGCAGAGGAGCTAGTGTGGAGGCCATGCAGCTGCGACACGGTTAGCCCACTCTGCCAGCATGACTTGGCATTTTGGGTAATCAGTCTTGATTCTACACTCCCAGGCCTCAAACGTGGGAACTTGCTGAAGAATCATTCTTGGTGGAGGGTTGGATGGGCACCACCAAAGTATGTGATCTTGGTCTGCGGTTAGTGCTTTGCAGTGCCTACAGTTAGGTTTAAACTCTTGCTTAGAAATTTCAGCCAACCTTTTGGGGCTTAGCATGGATCGAGTCTGTACCTGCCATGGGCTCGTGGCCTGCTAACATTAGAGAGGTTTAGCTTGTCCAGTATTCGGGTAAATGCAGGCGGATGGGGCGTTGGGGCAGAGGCGTGAACATGAGCGGCCTGCATGGTGCAGCCACATGGTGGATGCAGAGCTCAGACAAAAACAGCTAATACTGCCTGAACCAAGTGTATTTTACTTTGCTGTGGGTGCAAATTTTTGGCAGCAACACAATTACGCCAGTGCCAAAAATTTACATCAGCAGAGAAGTAGAATACATTTGGTTCAGGCAGTATTAGCTGTTTTTCTCTCCGAGCTCTATGCCACCAGGTGGCTGCACTATGCAGGCTGCTCGCGTTTATGCTTCCGCCTTAATGCCCCGTCTCCCTGTATTTACTTGAATACCGAACAAGCTAAACCTCTCTATTATACCCTTGCCCGTTTATCATTTTTTTTCGCTAAAACATTGAGTGCTTGTTAGATTTCAACTTTGTTTATTAGAAGCTTTCATTTCATTTCCATGTTAATTTTAACTTTGGGCACGTAAAAGGGTGCAGGTTTGATTCAGGGGTGTGTTAGGATTGGGCAAATACTACGAAATGAATCAATGGCTCTCATTTTTTTTGCATTTTGTTTAATTCGACCAGCTGGATAATACAATCAATTTCACCAGAACCGTCAGGGTTTACTTAACCAAAGTAGACTGCACCGAATATCATCTCTCCGATTCTAAATGTTTAAAAATAAGCATAAAGAGAAAAGTTTTTTATTCTATATAGTTGAACCCGGCTATATTGAACTCACAGAAAAAAGCCCATCAGTTCGATATAGAGCATAATTCGATATAAGCCTGCTAAAGAATTGTATGTCATAAAAGCACATACCATCACTTTATTGATGAAACTAGCTGTTTCTCAAGAAATAGTCCTGTATTTTCTTCCGCTTGGGCAATTTCGCTGCCTGCGACGCATGCATTTCTCCACATTTCTAAGGAGTCGGAGCAGCCGAGGTCTTCCGCATTCGCGCAGAAGCACTGGGCTAGTGCGAGTGCACCAATCGCCTCAGAGGATATGGGCAAAGGACAGTCGTTGCTTTCTTCATTGTGCCCACTTTCACTTGTGCTCGGTACAATGTCGGCAATGTAGTCTTCGTTTTCGGGCTCTCTCGTGGTCGTGACACCATCACCTGCACTAACAAACTCGTTGACCGTTGATTTGTCAACAGCTTCCGGAAATTCTGACAGCTCGCTCCAAACTTCGGCAACGGTTTCGTCGCATTCATCGGAATTTACAGTCATCACCGAGCACACGGAAGCCGGCGTCTGAAGCAATGTTGGATGAACCACTTCTACACAGCCATGCATATGCGTTGGGTGCCACGGGCACCGGGTCGCGAGTTTGGCCGCTTTAGCCCTAATCTCCCCATTATTTTTCAAGATCGTGCTGAGAGTGCTCCTCGGAATCTTCCACATTGCGGGGACATCTGACTTCTCACCCCGTTAGACCCAATTTACGATTTCAAGCTTCACGACAAAAGGCGAATTCTGCCGCTTCATCACGCCAACACTGTGGGAGAAGGTCCATAAGGCGCAAACACAGTGAACCAGAAAAGCAGCGAGACAACTCACACTTGCACCAACTTGCACGACAAGGGCACAAGAGCCTCTGATTGCCTGTCTGAGCAAGCGCTGCGGGCAGGCCAGGATCATATACAGTCGAACCCGACTATATCGAACCCGTTTACATCGAATTATTCCATATATCGAACAATTTCTGGACACTGTATAGTTACAATGAGTATATATAGCAAAAATTACGCTTACATCGAACAAAACTAGTAGCGACTCCCGATATATCGAACGTCAAGCGGCGGAAAGTGCCCCCCCCCCGGAAGTTGGCTTTCCCTCGCGGTGCCGGGAAAACCCGGCGGCGCGGCTCCATCCAACCGCTCTCCCTACGTGACCGCGCTACCTCGGAGCCGCCGACACCCCCCTACAAAAAATTATCCTGGCCCGCCCGCCGCAGCGCTTGCTCAGACAGCCAATCAGAGGCTCTTGTGCCCTCGTCGTGCAAGATGGCGAAAGTGCGAGTTGTCGCTCTGCTTATCTGATTCATTGTGTGCGCCTTCTCCCGCAGTGTTGCCGTAATGAAGCGGCAGAATTCGCCTTTCGTCGTGAAGCTCGAAATCATAAATCGGGTCGAACGCGGTGACAAGTTGGATGTCCCCGCAACGTACAAGATTCCGAGGTGCACTCTCGGCACGATCTTGAAGGGAGAAATTAGGGCTAAAGCGGCCTAACTCGCGATCCGGTGCCCGTAGTGCCCGTGGCGCCCGACACGTACGCACGGCCGTGTACGAGTGGTTCATCCAAAATAGCTTCAGCCGTACCGACTTCCGCGTGCTCGGTGATGACTGTAAATTCTGATTAATGCGACGAAGCCGTTGCCGTTGTTGCCGAAGTTTGGAGCGAGCTGTCAGAATTTCCGGAAGCTGTTGACGAATCAACGGTGGACGAGTTTGTAAGCGCAAATGATGGTGTCGCGACCACGGGTGAGCCCGGAAACGAAGACTACATTGCCGACATCGTGCCGAGCACAAGTGAAAATGGGCACAACGAGGAAAGCAACGACAGTCTTTGGCCCACATCCTCATAAGTGATTGGTGCGCTCGCACTAGTCCGGTGCTTCTGCGTGAATGCGGAATGTTGCGGCCTCAGCTGCTCAGACTCCTTAAACAAAGTGGAAAAGTGCGTGCCTCGCACGCAGCGAAATCGCCCAAGCAGAAGAAAATGCAGGACTATTTCGTGCGAAACTAAGCTAGTGTCATCAATAAAGTGATTTTATAAATGGTATGTGCTTTTATGACATCCAATTATTTAGCAGGCTTATATCGAATTATGCTCTATATCGAACTGATAGGCGTTTTTTGGCGAGTTCGATATAGCCGGGTTCGACTGTATTGCAGGGGGGTGTGGACGGCTCGCCTGAGGCAGCGTGGTTACGGTAGGGAGAGCGGTTGGATGGAGCCGCGCCGCCGGGTTTCCCTGCCACCGCGAGGGACAGCTACCTTCTGGGGGCACTTTTCTGCTGCTTGACATTCGGTATATCGGAAGTCACTGCTATTTTTGTTCGATGTAAGCGCAATTTTTGCATTATATGCTCATTGTAACTATACTGTGTTGAGGAATAGTTGGATGTAAACAGGTTCGATATACAGTCGCCGACCGTTTATTCGGACCTCACGGGGACTGTGGTAATGTCCGAATAAACAGGTGTATGAAAAAGCAGATGAAGAAAAAAAAAAAAGGAAATCCTTTATTTCCACGCACTTATTCGGGCTCTGCAGTAGGCTTGAAGAAATCGTAAATGCGCCATTGCACTCTGTTCCGTTTACACGCAATCAGATACCGTATTTATTCGAATCTAGGCCGACAGTTTTTTCAAATAATCATATTCCAAACTCTAGGGTCGGCTTAGATTCGAGGATTTTAAAAAAACGTGCCATTTTTTAATTGAAACTGCTAAATATGGTGCATAGCTAGCGCCATCTAGAAAAGTCAGTGTCACAGCCGCTACTAGCCGTGCCAGTAGCCAACCGTACATAAGCGAGGTAGCCATGTTGACCTGTGTTGTGTTGGCCGTGTCGGTGTGCAGCGTGGTGTTATCGCGATGGCACCAAGCAGGAGGTGCCACCACAGTGCTGCTTTCAAGCGAAAAGCTGCGATAGTCGCAGAGGCATCGTCGAACCTTCAAGCCGGGCGGGACTCCGGCATCGACGAGAAAAGCGTCCGTCGTTGGAGGGGACAACAGCAGCAGCTTTTTGTGTGCGCCACAACGAGGATGGCATTTAGCCGACCAAAGAAAGGCTGTCACCACGAAGTGGAGACAGCTTTGGCAGACTTTGTTCGGACGCAGAGAGCAGCTGCCCTTCCAGTGACAACAGAAGTGCTCCAAGCGAAAGCTAGGGAACTTTCGAGGGAGCGAGGCCTAACGCCAAAGGATTTCAAAGCCAGCTGGGGCTGGCTTCAGAAATTCATGAAGCGCTTCGGCTTCAGCCTTCGACGTCGCACTTCAATCACCCAGAAGCTGCCAAGCGATTTCGAAGAAAAGCTGATTGCTTTTCAGCGCTACGTGCTGCGAAAGAGAGAAGCGGCAGGCTACAACCTTGGGCAAATCGGCAACGCCGACCAGATGGCTATGTATTTTGATATGCCAGTTGCGTACACTGTGAATGAAAAGGGTGCCAAGGAGGTGAAGGTGCGCTCTGCGGGCTACAAGAAGCAGCTCGCAACTGTGATGCTGTGCTGCACAGCTGATGGACAAACTCCCTCCTTATATGATATTTAATAGGAAGACACTGCCTGCTCGAGAAACTTTCTCAAGAAATATCATTGTGCGGGCAAACGAGAACGGGTGGATGACGGGTACGATGGTGGAAGAGTGGGTTAAGATTGTGTGGCGACAGCGTCCAGGAGCTCTTTTGACAAAGAACTCGCTCCTTGTTGTCGACTCTTACCATAGGCACTTGACCAACAACATGTAGTCTGCGCTCGCCCAAGCGAACAAGGACCTAGCTGTCATACCGGGCGGCATGATGGGCCAGTTGCAGCCACTTGATGTTTGCATGAACAAACCTTTTAAGGATCGTCTGCGGAAATATTACCCGGACTGGTTGACTGATGAAGACCACATGCTAACGGCAACGGGCCGCATCAAACGTGCATCGCTATCACAGCTGGAGGGCTGGGTAGCTGCAGCATGGGACGACATCCCAGGTACTTTGATCGTGTGCGCCTTTAAAAAGTGCAGCATATCTAATGCGCTTGACGGTACCGAAAATAGTGCACTGTATGAAGGTGACAGTGACAAGGAACACAGCGACGAGTCTAAAAGTGATGACGTTGAATGAGCTCTGCACGTTCAGATTCAATAAATGCTGTTTGCATTTTGTGAACGCTGTCCTCACTTTTTTTTTTTGTTCGGCCATCATTAGAGGTAATATATTTTTTTTTGGCTTCGGACTTTACGCGGTTGGCTTAGAATCGGGGTCGGCCTAGATTCGAGTAAATACGGCAAGCCTGAATCTCTGAGAGGGTCGTACTGTCACTATAGGCAGCTGAAAGCACAGTGACTGCTTGTACACGTTTCGCATGCCATGGCAGCGTAGCACATGGTGCATCATCTTCTGGCTCGTATTCATCCGGCGGCGCAGCAGAAACCTGAAGAATTATCTTGCCGTCGTCGAGTACTGTGCATGTCAGTATAGCAGTGTCAGCATCTGTGAAACTGTCAAATGAGATGGTGCCTGGAATAGCAATGCAACCACTTCGCAGGTCTCGGCAGAACATTTTCGACGTCAGTAGGGGGCACATTAGAAGGCGACAAATCCTAGGCCTCCCGGCACCCGCTTGACGGCATTCCCCAGCGTAGTCTGTGTGGGCACTGTCAGCGCCATTAGACACTTGACGCGATGTTTCCGTATGCCGCGTTGCATCACCGCAACCTCGGACAGCACACAAGGCAAACATCACCACGCCGTCACCAGTCGCACAAACGAAAAACGTGGCCTACTCGCAGCGTCGCGCACGAAGAAAGAAACAGATCAGCTGCTGTATTGTCTTCACATGGCTTACTAAGCAGAGACCAGAACTGCTGTAGCTACGAACCAGGCAGAAACGATGATGATGAGTGGGGATTTGCAGTAGTGCCACTTTGTGGGGCAGCAAGGAGGCTCCGTTCAAAACAAAAATGGCGTTCAGCAGGTCAAACCATGCACCGGTCAGAGTCGATGAATGGTGCTCTCGATCGAGTTGGCTCAAGGAGTGTCCAAAAAATCAGACGAGAGTTTGCAAGGTGTCTGAACTTTCGGCAGTTGTTATACATTATGGTCTATGGGGAGAATGGCGGTGCTGCGAAACAGACCGAATAATCGAGCATGTCTGAATTTTTGGAGTCCGAAAAATCAGTCGGCAACTCTAGTCAGGTTCAACTGTACACACAATGCTACTTGGATGTACCCCTTGAGCAACACTCAGAATGCCTTCAGCAATCCACACTTGCTAAAACCCGTGCCACAGATAAGTGTGTTTGATGTTACTCAATGCTCAACGAGAAAGCTACTTGTTCCACATTAAAGTGTAAATTTTGAAGTCACATGACGACTAATCGTTATTCAAAATTATATCAGTCTTTCCTGTCACATCTCTCAGGAGTGCACGTTCAAACAAGATACTAGAGTGAAGATGCGCAAAAGGTGAATGGTGACCACAGGTCTTGCTTAAGTCATCTATATTCTGCTCTCTGGGGTCTACATTGGTTTTCATACATACCGCCAAGTGACTGGCACTGGCAGTACGGCTACAGTCAGTAGAGGTGAGCAAGCATTTGTTAAGAAGAATTGTGCTCAGTATGTACTTGGTCTGAACTACAGTGCTTCAAGTTCACGCAACCACCACTAAAGTCTACCTGTGTGACCCGAGTTGGGTTACAGCAACACTGGCCTGCCTTACCTACCTCCTTGCATGCAATCCTTCTCTTCTGCTCAATGTATTAAATAGAAACAAATTAAGCTGGACCAACACCCCTAGAACACTGGCAAGTTTCAGGTGACCAAAAGTGGGTGAACAAGGAAAGCATCAGTCTGGAGCTAACGTTTCGACAAGGAGACTCGTCTTTGCAAGGCAATGGTCTAACTTCAGGCCTCTCTTACTGCAAAACCTTTGTCTAGTTCGGATGCTGAATTTTACATCATTTTTGAGAGTCATTCTTATGAGATGCAGATGCAAAAACATGCACGCACATATAGAAACGGTGGTTTTGGCACTTACAATGAACAAAAAGATCCACTTTTAAATCTATGCAGTATCCAGAATATGTCCATCTTATTTGCGTATACAGTCGACGACCGATAATTCGGACTCCACGAGGAACGTAGATACGTCCGAACTATCAAATGTCTGAAAAAATGAATGTATCCAAAAAAAGATTATTTTATTTACATCTTAAGGCCCCTGTGGAATGAATAAGTGGTCGATTCGTTGCTGCACGCACTTCTGCTTACGTGCAACGAAGTACGTCTGTATTTCCGCCAGTTTTGTGCTGTCGTTGTACGCCATTGCAAGGACTGCAAAGGCTCTAGTCCGCATGTGAAGGCTTCACAGTACACAGCACATCGTCATTACCTGAGTTAGAGTCCCTGTTTGATGGTGGTAGAACTTGCTCAAATATTTCATCATCTTTCAGTTTGGCACAAAACAACACACCTCGTGCACGACGCTGTGAATAGGCCACGTTTTTCGTTTGTGTGACTGGTGTCAGCGTGACAGTGTTTGCTTTGTGTGCTGTGTCGAGGTTGTGGTGATCCAACGCGGCATACGGAAACATCGCATCAAGCGTCTAATGGCGTTGACTGTGCTGGGGAATGCCGGCAAGCAGGTGCCGGGAGGCCTAGGATTTGTAGCCTTTCGACGTGTGCTCCCTACTGACGCCGAAAATGTTCTGCGGAGACCTGCGCAGTGATTGCATTGCGATTCTGGACACCGTATCATTTGACAATTTCATTGGTGCTGACACTGCTGTACTGACATTGTTGGATACAGGACCGTTTCCTGAGCCTACTTCGAGTTCCCCAGACCACATCGAATCGCACCACAGCTAATTAAGGAGCGCAGAAACACGGATACCACATTCCTGAGGCACGACACGTGCAAACAAGTTGGCGGACCCCACTTCGTGTGCAGCCGGTGGAGCTATTCACTGCTTGGCTCTTCCCGAAAGTAAAGCGAGAGCCTGGCACTGTGGCGGGTAAAGTGGGTCCCGAAGCAAGACGGCTGTAATGCGCCGTGACAACCTGGCGGCGTCGCCCCCTTCCCTCTATGGTGACGGCGCATTGCAAGTCAGCAAGGCAAAACTGCAGGAAGAAGAAAGCCCTCGGACAAACACCAAGCAGCGACTCTCTTCGCCGGGTGCGACTCTATTGCACGGGCGCCTACCGATTGGCCGAAGGTGGCGTCACCTGAGCGGGCTCTCCCATTGGCCGAACGCGACGTGTCTTCAAGACACAGAAGGGCTTAAAAGACTCAGACCGGGAGCAGCTGGGGATTCCTAGAGCATTCCTTGATTCATCTCTTTCGAGCTTCTTGCCACGGGCCGCAGCATCCGAGTTGCTGCCGGCCCGTAATGACTCTACGACTGTTAATTGACTCTCACTGTAAATAATAACTCCCATATAAACTCCCAAGTTTTCATCCCGACATCCTCCTCAACTCCTACAACATGCGCAGAACTCGACGATGGTGAGATCATTAATCAGGTTTCTGCTGCACCGCTGGACAATGACTCAGTCAGAAGATGATGCACCATGTGCTACGCTGCTGTCGCATGCGGAGCGTGTACAAGCAGTGACCGTGCTTTCAGCCACCTATAGTGACAGTACGACCCTCTCCGAGATTCAGGCTTATGATTGCGTGTAAACGGAACAGCGTGCAACGGCGCATTCACAATTTCTTCAAGCCTACTGCCGAGCCCGAATAAATGCATGGGAATAAAGGATTTAATTTTTTTTTTCTTTTTCGGATACCTGTTTATTCCGACATTATGTAGTCCCCGTGAGGTCCGAATAAATGGTCGCCAACTGTATAAAGGCACAGTAGCAACAATTATTTTTCCTCACCTATACTTCATGGTGTCTATGGCCACCGACATATGGCGAGGCTGCTCGGGGCAGGTGTAGAGGTTCCTATCGTCCTCGGGTATGAGGTCAACGTCGTGGAAGATGAAGCACTGGTAGTCGTACAACGCCAGCGCCTCAAGGTAGCCCACGTTGAACAGCTTGGCGCGGTTGAACTTCCCCTGTCCAGCCTGGAAGGCATCACAACCAGATATTTATGAAACTTGTATCATGGAGAATAATTTAAAGAACATTGCCCAATCCTGTTTCACGAAATTTTTCGTTGTCATTCCTTACACAGAATGCCCTTATTAACGTTCCTTCTAACTGTTCCTCCCAAGCAAATCATAAACACAAGGATGGAAATTTTGATGAATTAGTTCATAGCAAAACACTGACAACAAAGACAAGCACCGACTTTCAACCAAGGTTTATTGCACAAATTCAGTAATATTGTCACATTGCGGTAAAAACAAGCAAGCAAGCACTTTCAAACAGTTACAATATATACAGCAATACAGCGCAAGTCAGAAAGCCAACAAACCACCTCGAAAATGAAAGCAAATGCATGGAATAGCAACTAAGTTGTTCACGGCCGCCATCTTTGACACCCATCGCACAGCGGCCTCTCGTTCCCGACTCCATTCATTGATGCACATCGATATGTTTGTGGAGCTTCGAGCAACCCGTCACAAGACTAGCTTTGTATCTACATGGAGGGCATGACAGTATCGTGGCCGTTTGTACACATTTGCGTGGGCAGCGGATGAACAGGTTGGGGGGGGGCATACAGCGAGCATCATGCGATCTTGCCGTAGCCCTCTAAATTTCAGAATCTGAAAGGTGGGAAATAACGCCGAACTTGAATGAAATGGCCAGCATCTGCTCTTAACCGACGGCGCCAGCTATGCGCGGAACTGTGATCGAGTCACGTGATGAGCGGTCCTTTCATCTGTCACGCAGATTGGCCTTATGATAACCCGCCTGCCGTAAAGTTGGAATAGCCCTTCTGTACTTTGGAGAAAAACTGGAAAGCAAAAGTTTCCTTGCAATAAATAAAAGATTGCCGCAAAACACAGGTCCACTATTAAATCGAGAACCTCATTAGGTATTCAGTACAACAGAATGTCCCTTCTTCATTTTTAGAGGAAAAAGAACTTGACTATATGCAGCAGAAATTCTATTAATAATGAAAAAAATATCCCAGGCTTTCATATACTAGAACTGAGCTGTAGTTAATGCTGGCAAATTAATTTGTTGTTTCCTTTAAAGGGATCCTGAACCACTTTTTATCGAAGGCATTTTAAGTGAAAATAGGCTATTTCAGAAATACTTTGCAGCAAAAATTACTTCAACGCGTTCAGCAGAAGCGGCGTTATTGGCAATCAAACACAGCCTCCGCTGTGCTCCCGTTGCTTCTTCAATGCTTCGCACTGCAAAGGCCACAGCGCAGTGGGGTGGGCCCATAATGCTCCACCTTCTAAATGTCACCGTGGTGTGCAGTTCAAATGTCACTTTGGATGTTAACGTAGATGCCATGACTTTCACCTTTGGTGCCTATGATGCACTGAGCATAAGCCAAATGCGGTTGTCCTCAGCGATCCACAGTGCGCTTAGCTAGTAGACTCGTGGTGGCACCACGCAGTGGCAGCGTTATATATGCCACATAGCCGACTGCAGCCTGATGTCAGCTATCGGCCAATAGCAGCCGTCTAAGGGAACAACGAAATAAAGCGTCCAATGCCGAAATATAGCACCCAGAAGAGAGTGAGGACAAGGTCTTCTGTTGAAAAGAGAGCGTTTGAGAGAAAGATGACTTTGCAATCCGCTTGTGAGCGCCATGCACCGCGTACGACAGCAAAACTTGGCCGAGATGTTCGCAGCAGCATGTGCTACCCGCAAACTATGTTATTTCACCAAGCCAAAGAAGTGGTTCAGGGCCCCTTTTAATTAGAGTAGACCGTATTGTATCTCGAGTTTGATGTACAGAAGTTACTGATAGCTTGCTACTTTTTTGTTATGCAATCTGAAGACTCCCAAGCATGTGCAGCACTGATTTCTTGCACAAAATTAGTAAGCCTTAAATTTTCTAAATTTTTTTAAATATTCAATATTTGCACACCCTTAAGTTGAAGCGCTACTACTTCCTTTATGGATTTGCATCTAATAACCTTGCTTTATGATATCTCTGGGTACACACACAAAAAAACACCTTTTGCGGACCCTTTTCAACATTACAAGCTACAAGGTGTTCACACCAGGTGTATAAGAACTTAAACAACATTGTTGCTTTAAATTTGCACATTTAATTTTGTGTTACGATATTTTAGATTAGACGGAAAGAAAGCTATAAAGTATGAGTGAAGGCTGATACCTCTCTTTCTGTACTTACATCTGTCTGGAAAGAAAAGAGCAGTAGAGGGAACTGTTTGAAAAGGCACCACAAATGCTTATTTTCAGCCAAAATCAACTTATTTAAATCAAACATTGCGAGTTTTGTAAAAGAACGGTCAAACATTTCAGACTGAATCAATATTTGCCTATCTTGCCAGGTTGTCAGGAAAATCAGTATATAGAAGAATTAGAGTAGATGATCAGTGCACAGTGTGCAGATGTTACACAGAAGAGTAAGAGTGCGGCCATTTCAATTTACCTGCTCAATTACAAAGATGGTATAGTCTATCTGCTGCCTGGGCAGCATTTGATGCATGTTGTAGAGGAAGACCCTGAGGTGCTCTTCTCGGTCCCGGTATGGGACCAAGATGGCCACTCGATGCCTCGCCGTGCAGTCTTTGGGCTGGTACCGCCCGCCAGGCAGTATGTGTGGGAACTCCTTCTCCATCGTCTCAAACGATGGGGCCTCCTTGAGCACTTTTAAGCGACCGACTAAGGAAGAAAATAAGAGCTTGTGAGTCGGTAGATAGATATACAGGTATCACAAAAGCATAGATGTCAATTAACACCTCATTAACATCCACAAGTAGCCTTGACACACATTTTTCTTGAAACTTGAGAACATACTGGAGCAAGTGCAATGGTACTACGTTTACTACAATGATATACCTTGCAATATCGAACACAGAACCCAACTCTGCGTAAAGAGCGACATTAAATGAAAAGAAATGTGCCTACACTAGAATTCGGCATGACTTTACTGTTAATGCTTCCTAACTGATTGACTAACTGACAGAGGTTTAACATCATAAAGGAACACTGCAGTTATGAGAGATGTCGTAAGGAGCTCTGGTTTAACTTCGACCCCCTAGAGTTCTTCAACATGCACCTGAAATGTCTAAAGACAAGTGCTTTATACATTCAAATTCCATAGAAACATGGCTGTCATGACTGTAAACTGCACTCATAACGTCACGCTCAGAAGCACAATTCCACAGCGCTCACCACGAGGGAGTAGATTAAAAGAAATATGCATGCAATAAATTCTTTATTACAACTGTGAGTGCCTTATTGTTTGATTGATTGGTGCACGCATTAAGATTTTTCATCGCTATTGTTAGTGCTTTATCATTGATTGATTCATTCATTGGTGTGTTGCACATGTTGATGAGACATTTAGACAACCTCGAGGCAGGTCGTCAGTTTTCCAGCGTGGCGTACAGCTACCTTGCAAAAAAAAACATCAACAGCCGAAGGAGCACTCACCTAAGTGAGGTGGCACAAGCGGACAGAGTTCCAAGGCAGGTGTACTGCTGGTGTTATCAGTATGCGCAGAAGTGGGAAAGCCCTTATCTAAGTGCGTTTTGTTCACGGAGTATGGGCTGGCAGACTCTGGGAGCGGTACGCCACCAGGAACTGGGCGGAAAATCCAAGAGAGTCCAGGTGAGACCACCTGCACGGGTTGGAAGGAAGGCCTTAAGTGGACAGAAAGCGTCTGCACAAGAAACCAAAGTAGCAACTACGATTTACCCCAAAGTGTCAAATGACATCAAATTCTGAAGTTTAACATTGCAAAGCAACAAAAGGGCCATGAGAGGCATGGTAGTGGGGCAAAGGAAGGTGCTCTCTGGATCCATTTTCACCACCTAGGGTCCTTTAACATGCACGTAAATCTAAACCCTAAAACATTTATGTGAAAGCAAGATTGTTTGCTCAGAATGGAGCTTTCAGTCTTATGTGCCCTCCCCTCCATTCCTCCTGGCTTTAGCCAAGCAGAAGAGAGTTTTTCCAACAAGAACCACTGAGAATATAAAGAACAAGGAACAAAGCCGACACTGTTGAAATGTCATTGCCAAAAATAGTTGTCGCAGGTTGCCTATAGTTACCGCAGAAGAACACCCCTGCCATTCCTCTCCAGCTGTTATTCAACAGGAAGGCTGTTTTGCTCTATGCCACAGAGGTACCTCAATTCAAATCTCCAAAATGCAATGTATTTCTGTCTTTAAAGACTGCAAGCTTTTTGTTCTTTTTAATCAAGTCTATAATTCTAAAGAACACTGCGCTGTTGCTTTTCTGAGCAAATACAAAATACCCACCTTAAGCCATAACTTCCCACTAACTGGCAGATCAAGAATATTGTTGACTGACATTATCTTAGTTTGTTAAGAAATAATTTGATATTTCATCAGTAGTATGTATTTACGGAGTAAAAAAATAACGCAATAGAAAATTCTAGGCCAAGTGTACCTTTTTCAGTTGAAGGGTTAAGCTTGAAAGTTACTTACGAAAATTACCAGCCCTCTTTCCATACACTTATACAAAATATACATATGGCTTGCTACTGGTACATGATCATACATATTTACATTAACAGAACAGGGGGAATCTACATCTCCTAATACATAGAATTATATTACAGCCTTAGGGTCTACCGTACCTTTAAAAATAGTGCTATCTGTATACATGTTACTTTGGGTGTACCAGGGAAACCAGGGGGAAGGCGGGAGATGGAAATTCAAGACGATTAGCAAAACAAGAACGAGGTGAAAGCAGGAGCCAACGTTTTGACAAGTGGACTTGTCCTTGAACTTGACCTTGAAGAAAACAAGTACACCTGTTGAAACATTGGCTCCTGCTTTCACATTGTTCTCGTTTTGCCAATCGTTTTGGGTGTACCAGTAAGTCCCAAACATTTAATAACACCCTGCTAGCAATGTAACTGGGCATCTAGCACAATAGATATTATAGCTATCTGTAACATGCTGCTGCTTGTTATTTTTTATATAAACCATGCATGCACGTCCCCAGTATAATACTGCTTCTCACAGTCATAGAAGTTTTGTATGAAAATCAATAGCACCTCCTTATAGTACATGGCCATTTTCTTGAAGCTATGATGTCACAGATTGGCCAGGCTCGCATTAAACATGCTCTGCAGTTTATGCAAAGAATTACCTAAGAAATCCTGCACTATGAACGTGAGTCTAATCAGATAATGTCATATTCAGAGCACACATGCCTACCTTCAAAAATGATGAATGTCTGTAGAAAGGATGTTTAATTCACTTTCACTTTATTACCTTAAAGGCCCCCAGGATTGGGGGCCTTTAAGGTAATAATTGTAACATTGTGTAGCATAATGTCTACACAATGTTTATGGACAGCCCAAGCACTTGCGACTTCACACTTTGATAATGTCTACAGATGAGAGGTAGCAAAGAAAGGAAAGGTAGGGAGGTCAACCAGACGAATATCTACAGAATATTTAGAAAGAACCTGTATGAAAGTGAACAGACTACAATTAGAACAAATAAGATCAATTGGCCTTTTCTGTAGGCGATTTGCATACTTTATGTGGCGAAGAGGGGAACAAGGCCGAGCAGTCTACTTAAAAAATCCACGGACAACCTATAGAATGCCTTTGTATAATATTAGTGTTATGGAAGAGCTAAATGGGAGTAACCTCTGAAATGACCAACTTAAGCTAAGTCCAGCCCTAATATAATGAACATGAATATCTCTTTCTTTTCTCTTTTATTTGATATATATAAACTTATCAAAGTATATCCAAAATATTGTTGTCAATGTTATATTTTAACGAGTGTTCTACGTCTAAACGCAACTGAAAATGCAAGATGCAAGACATTAATGGTTACAGCAAAGTGAAATTTTGTTTGCTGGCAGCTTTATTACTTTGAATATAGCAAAACTGGCAAAATATGTATTCTGGTAGCAAGAATGTCAACCAGATAGAACAACTTGAGACAGCAGATTGTGGGCATGTGTGCATTTTGGCTAGCAGCTAAGCTTGGCTACATGAGGAGAGGAAGAGAAGGAATTACAGGAATACAAGATAGAGCGATACAGGACACAATGTCAACAGGCTCAGTGGCATAGCCAGAAATTTTTTTTTTAAAGGGCATGGGGGGGGGGATACACACTTGAATGGTGTAGGGGATCGTGTGAGGGGGGCTGGACAGGCCACACGTTAATACATAAATTTTGGGGAGGGGACATGTGCCCGGTGTGCCTTAACGACAGTGCAAAGTGGGCTCTTAAATTAGCATTGTTCACGTGTCGGGTATGGGCATGACGAACCGCCAGGGAGCTTCGAATTGGCAGGATACTCTTTCTGCCCCATCTGAGGATTGCATTCCTCTTGCACCTCTTTTGCAGAGAGCCAATTGCAATATTTTCCCCGATATCAGCGTTTACGCTTATAACGAATATCGGATATAACAAATTTATTGTAGGGTGCTACTTCGTTATAAGGAGGTTCGACTGATATGCAAGTCGGAAGAACGCCCATGGAGAAGCGGTCCCGCGGCGCAGTACCTTAAACGGCTTCTGGTTGGTAGAGAGCATGTTGAAGCTGTACTCGAGCAGCAGGAAGGCAGCCACGGTGGCCGCGACCAGCTTGTAGAAGTGCCCGCGGCAGAGAGACGCCGCCGAGGCGCGCACGCCACGCTGCCAGCTGACGCCGTCAGCCGCGGAGGAGGCCGCCGACGAGCAGGGCGACGCCATTGCGGACCTGCTGGTGAGACCAGGGACGATGCGTCGAGCCTAGCTGCTGCTGCTGCACTGGCGCCGCTAGTGCCGCTCATCACTCGGCGCGCGAGTCATCAGCATGGGCCCGCGACCTTCGATCTCGTCGCCTGCGCCGCCTCGGCACCTGCACAAAGGACAGGGTTCGAGGGAATTACTTTCACAGTTCGTGGGCCGGCGCGTGAACTGCAATCAGACACGCTGTTGTCCAGGCGAAAACAATTAAAACGGCACTTGAGCACAGTCGTCACTAAGCTCAGCGGCACCCGGGGCAGTGGCCTACCGCTTTGCAAAAGACGCTCTCCTACAAATTTCTGTTCTTTTTTGATGCGACAGCATCTAAATGGCACATTGAACGAGAAAGCGGCGGCGTCTGTAGCAGCGAAACGGCGCCGTTCGTGACGCTGGCTCGGGCCTCCACAGAGCAGAGGGGGCGAAATGGAACACCTGCTGCACCCATAGCGCGCCAGGTGTAGCGTGAAGGGAGAGAGCATCGCCGCGACGCCACGTAACCAGCGCGCCTCGACGGAGCATGTACGGGTGGATGGATGGATGCTATGAGAATCCCCTTTGGAACGGGGCCGTTGATTGCGCTACCAAGCTCTTGTTATTGTAGTGCTTAACGTCCTACGTATGTTAAAAATGGAAAAAAAAAAACGCTATGAACTCCCACAACCACATTTTCTGATCCCCTATTGCGAACTTTGCTTTTGTACGTCTCCGTTTTTTGTCGTTTCCCAACCGTTCTTCCACCAATCTTCCAATCGCCTCTTACTAATATCTATTACTGACATGTTTACTTTCCCACTGCTCTCGATGAACCCAGGGGCTTCAAGGAGGCCAGTGGTGCCGCTGGGCAGATATTCGCATTCTAATAAAACATGATCCGTCCTTTCCCTAGCTTCAGCGCAGCAAGTACATGCTTGCTGCACATGCAAGCACAGCAGATACGGCGACGCGTCGATGCCCCATTGGTGGCCGCTGCTTCTTACTCGGTCGCTCGTCGCGCAGGACGTCGGTGGCATGCGGCGTCCTTGATTTCTCATACGGTGTTAGAATATTATGATATTCTTACACCGTGATTTCTCAGCAATATTGCCCAAATAACACCGGTCTACAGCCAACATGTTAACGTATAATCTGTACAAAAAATACCCCGCAGCTAGACTCGAAAACATTGCTCACAGCGCAAAATTCGAAGGACCGCTCAGCAGCGTTCAATTTGAAATTAATGCTTTCGCATTCACAACTCATAAGTGCACAGATGTCCTTGGATTTTTTTCTTTCGCTTTCTGTAGTGAGTGCGTGTGCCACTGCTCCACTCAGCGAAAGGCGCCCGGCGCCTTTTTGTTTCTTTGACGAATAATTTGCCATAATCTGCACCCCCCTGAGCGCTGCACCCGAAAAGGTCCGCGCTATAATACGCGACGAAAGAGCTGCAATTGGCTCAGCACAACAGGAAAGTATATAGGCACTGAAAAGATTGACGAGTGCAAAACGAAGACGAAGACAAGGTTATAAATACGTGTTCAAGACCCTGCCTTCGTTTTCATTTCGTGCTCATCAGTCTTTTCAGTGGATACGAAACAACTGGTCCAGCTAGAAGCGAGTTAGAGTTATATAGAAGCTTACATTACATGTCGATACATTGGAGAGCCTACGAATGCACCACGAAAAATATAATTATGGGGTTTTACAAGCCACAACCTTGGAATGTACTGCGCTTATCGCGATGAGCCGCAGTTTCAGACTGCCTTCGTAGCACTGCGCCATGCCATTTAATAAGTGTTTTATAGTATACCACAGTTGAGCTAAGGGAGCTAAGGATGTTACAATTCAAAAAGGCTACAATAATATCTCCGCTGGCACGTACCTTAAGCGCCGAAAAATTATCCAGTCACCACTGTACCAGCCACTCTTAACTTTTGCTTCAGACCACGGTGGATGGTTTCAGACTCTTACGGAAAGGTGAGGAGCGCATCCGACACCAAGTGCGTCTGTGCGACCTTACATGCTCTCCGCCAGAGTGTTCACAAAACAGTACGTCAGGCAGCGATTTAAAAGACCGCTCGCGCTGACATCTTAACCTGACGTGGCCACGCCTTCAAAAGGTTAATTATCGCCAATAATAA
Organism: Dermacentor andersoni; assembly: GCF_023375885.2. Lineage (NCBI taxonomy): Eukaryota > Metazoa > Arthropoda > Arachnida > Ixodida > Ixodidae > Dermacentor > Dermacentor andersoni. Next base: position 98,659,530 of record NC_092819.1, on the reverse strand, counting down.
CACCACAACCGCGGTGACACGCCGACACTAAAAGGCCAAAGACCCAAGACGAGCAGGTGATACGCAGGCAATAAATGGAACAGAAATATCGCGGTGGCAGCTCCTGTACAAAGGTCGCAAAGGAGGTCGCCCGCTGCGGGTTACAGAAGCCACACTGAACGTGCATGCACTGCACGTTGTTGGCGAGCATGAAGGAGGAAGCAGAGATCGTGCCGAAGCACAGTCGCGCCGCGCTTGCAACACGACAGAGGCACCACGTCGATCGAGCGACGTGTACGATCGAGCAACGCGACGGGCGGCTGCGAAAGAGTCAACCGGAACAACGGCTTCCGCGAGATAAGCCTAACGACGGCGCGTCGCGCCGCCGGGTTGTTCCTTCGCGAACGCCGACGGCTTCTCGATCTACACAACCCGGCGGGCAGGATGCGCGGCGGCTCCCGAATTGGCCTTATCGGCGGCCCTCGTCGACCGGCTGCTCGTAGCCAAGAACGCGTCCAACTGGACGCGCCGGCGGCGGCAATGAGCAAACACTTGCCAACAGCTGCGGCACGGATATGAATTCCGGTTCAATGGATTCCACGTCGCGACGCGCGCTGTGTCGCGTTACTTTGCTCTCCCGATTAGCATGTGCTCTCGCATATACGCCGCTCTTACCACACGCTACGATGCTGACGTATACGTCGTAATGCGTAGGAATTTCAGCAAGATTGGGGGGGGGGGGGGGTGAATAAACACGTAGCCACGTTACTGAGCGGGAAACAGAAGTCAGAACGACGGATCAGTCATTCTTGGCTTACTGCGATCACTTGGTTAGTGAGGTTGTGAGGGAAGAAACGTAGGTGGTAGGACATAAAGAATAAAGGGGTTGATTGCATCACGTGGATCGACAAGAGATTACCTTAATAAAAGCGGCTAATTGCACGAACGTTGGGGAAGACTTGTTTATCGTCTTAACACCTTGAGTAGTACCAGTTTCTTGCCTTCCACTGAAAAATAAATGTGCAGGATCACGATGGCAAGGAACGTCGAGGTGCCAGTTCACGGGTCATGCTGTCCTGCGATTCTATTCATCTTCCATTGTTTTCGCTAGTAGACAATTCCAGCATAATGTCAGCGCTTCAACGTTAAGGCTACGGCCAGCTTTGCTTAGCATGCATGCTAGCTAAAGAAGCACTGCACATAACTCGGCGTTCACTAGTGCAAAGCTATAGCAGGTGACCGAAATATAACGCACTATTGTCGCGCGCGACTAATAGCACCGTTATCAACGGCATAAGTGCGCAGTTTGGAAAGCGAGATAGGTGATAAGGAATGGATTTGCAGAGAGGACAATGATCTTGCAATATACGCCCACAAAGCGCTCGATTTCTAGGCGCTCGGATATGGACGTTTGGGAAGTATACCGCCCACCATGTCCGAACATTTTTTTTACACGCACACTGTCCAACTGGTTGGGCAGAGCCAATCTATATTAGATGCAACATGGTTTGCTCATACCGACGAGAAGCCTGGGCAATCGATCGGACTCGATATACCAATACGCCGACTCGTTTCGCTTTTCTAATATTGTCCCACATTCGGCTATCGTCCCTTGCAGAGCACAGATGCGAGCTGTTCACACGCATCTCTCACATTGGCACCTATTGATCTATACAGCACTTTCTGTATTGGGCCGCCGCCGGACTCAACTAAAATCGCAGAGGCAGGTTGCTGCATGTCGCACCGTTTTCAACCACGCCCTATCTATTGAAACGTAGGTTTTCTATAGAGCGGCCGCGATTCCATCATGCACGCGGTACGTGCTAAGATGGCAGCGTAAAGCGGCTGCACGGATATCTGCAGAACAAAGCGTGCAGAATAGTATACAGTATAAGTTGCAGGTCAGGGAGTGGGTCAGTTTGTGACCGCTCTCACTATATATAACGGCACATTCGACATGTGGCAGCGCAACAAAACTAATTAAAGCTGCATTATTAAGAAAAAAAAATAGTTCAGAAAATCGAGTAACTTTAACCTCATCTTTATTACCATATTACTATACTTTATCACCTCATCTTTATTACTATATTTAAACGCAGGTTGTTTATATCTCTCCGTTCTTGAACGTAACGTAACATTCTTATTAACCGGTGCACTAATTTTCCGACTAATGAACGCTTCATGAGTACAACATTCAGGGACCAACATTGCGCACAACCACACAAACGCTGAATAAGCAACGGCACTGACAAAGCATCAGATGCCCAGGCTGTGAGACAGCGCTTGGTGAATCGCTCTACATTCGTCATCGATTCTGCGCTGAACGGACATCCTTTATAGACACGCAAGCCCTTGTACTGTGTGACGAACAAGCGCCTCTGCCGCGAAAGGAACACGAGCGCCGCCTAGCGAAAGGAAAGGGACAATCACCAGCTGCCGGAACGGATCCAAGTACTCACCGAGCGCAGCGCGAGCGAACGAGCAAACGCGAGCAAGAGTCAAGGCTTAAAATCCACGACACTCGCTCGCCGCGAAAGCAGCGACCGCAGGCGTCCTTTGCGCGGCCTTGCTTGCTGCGGAGGCGGAGGAGGATTTATTAATCCACCAGCGAAGAAGAGCCGCTGGCAGAGCAGCCGCTCGCGCCACTTGGGCCCTCCGTCAACAATCTCGTCCCGTTCTCCTTCGCGCAGTAGCAGCGACCACTCGCGTCAGGCCTCTTTCGGCAGTTCACCGTTGCTTTGGTCAATGGGCGCCGTTACGGATCATTTCACTAACGATACTACTATTGGATTCGAACTAACATTTCCTCGTTGTCACGCTTTGTGTCAGCCAGATGAATCAGTTACCCGCAGTATATCGGAGGAGGCAATCAGAATCAGCACGGACGAATAGCAGCTTGCCTATTTCGTACGAGTTAAACATAGGCTCCCGCCAGGGCCTTCATCACGGGAAGAGTCAGGGGGTTGTACGGGTGCTCACCGAACAGCTAGGTTTAAGCAACAAGGCACAGCTGACTAGTGCCACACAGTACGTGATTTTACCAGAAAATTCTGATCGAGTGGCGTGAAAGCAAGATGAACCTTATCTACAAAGGCAAAGGTCATAAGGACAAGTTCATACGAATTGGTTACATCAGTCAGTTATAACGCAAGTAATAAAATTAGAGTTGAAGTGGGTGGGAAAAAACTCAGTGCCCTTCAACTGTGAAGGATGACCAGCGAAGCTGTGTATGTGGGCCCCTCAACGGCGAACAGCACCTCCGCCGCGGGTCAGCCCGGTATTGTACAATCTTCAGGATTGGCCCACGTATGGGGTGTGCTTAACGCCTGCTTCACCTCCGCCGCGGGTCGGCCCGGCATCGCATTATCTTCGGGATTTTGTGTCTACACACGGACACGATTTCGGGGGAACTATAGCCCCTAACAGCTTCACTGTAAAAATATCTTGGTTGAACTACAGAATGGATACACAACAGGTACACGCTTAGGGGATATTTTTGTACCAACTCAGTGCATAGAGATTACAGAGGCTTCAATAGATCAGAATAGCTAAGCATCGGGCACGTGCCACACTTACGTCGAAGGTTCTGCTGCTATACTCAATTTGAACTGCCTTCGCCAAAAGTGGCAAGATGACGTAATATCCACGTGACCTTCCTCTATGTCGCTCTGAATCAGCCAGTGCCGACGCCTGGTGAGAGGTACCGCAGTCCACAACAGGTGGCGCCACTACAATTTTCCATTTTCATTATTTTCACGCTTACAAAAGCTCTGTTCTCGCTTCGACCGAATGACGAATTCGTTATTAGAGAAGCCAAAACTTTCAATCTAGCTCAACCTAACATTTTCCTTTAATGTCTCATCATGCGTTGTATTACTTTTATTAGGCGGCAATTTAAATCGTGAGTGGCAAGAGAGACATTTCGGCGGTCGGGATCGAAGTGCGGTATAACGGAGCAGCGCGTAACAGATGTCGCGACGAAGACACGTCGAAAATATCTCTCACGCGTGAAGTCAACACTTTGCTACACGCACCGAATATGCTACGCAAAGCAGCTCATAAAGCAGTTCTCGAGCACATTCTCTGGATACGGTTGACTGCAAGCGTTGGGAAATCGGCCGAACAACAATGAGCGAAAATAAACGTAGACATTTCCATCAAGGGCCCCCATTCCGGTCCGCGCCCTTCGCGCCACGATCTCGCAAACGAACCGAATTCAGGTGGGCCGCGCGACGAGAGAGTCGCAACACGTCGCGGCGCTGAGTTCGTTAACGCGAGAGCACGACTCTGGCCAATCGGGACACACGCGCACAGACCGCGACGCTCAACGAGAGTCCGCAGTCGAAGTGGGTCGCGCGTGCGAAGAAGTGCAGCTACGAGCACGGTCGTGCTCACGCCCCGCCAGCTGCACGCATACTGCCGTATCGTATCTGGTTACGCGACTAACGCCACGACAAGTTGCTCGACGCGTACAGCGCATGTCGAGTTTCGTACGGAACGCGTAATGAGCCTTTCTTGCACGGTTATTTTTATTGGCGGAGCCAATATATGTAACCCTTTACGGGAGGATTGTGGCGATTGTTTATACGCAACACAAAGTGGCCAGAATGGCGTACGTATATACGCACTTTACAGGAGGCTGTTTCAGCACCAGTTACACAGCCAAAAAGAAGCCGTAAACAGTTCAAATGCAGAGTAAAGTAACAGGAAACTATTTACGCACATCAACAGCACGAAACATTACTATGCTTTGTAATGAAGAAACAAAAATTTACACGGATAGCCCTCGCATTGCACTGACTCAGGGGTTGACCTGGAGTCGTGCGTAAGCTGCAAGGGCGAGTGGCGGCTTCGCGCCACTGTGTTCAGGGGGCGTTAGGTGTTATCCGCCGCGATTTGACTATGGGAAATGTAATCGCACTGTAATTGCGCGAAAGTTTATGCGATCCAATGGGCTGTTGCGGCTCTGGGTAGCGTTTAGGCCAGGAATCCTCCAGGCACAGGGATGAGTGCGTCCGCGAATAGGAGCAAAGGAAAAAGGATTATCTTACATTATTCACACTGGCTCCGGATACGGAAGCCCACTCCATGTAGGAGCATGCTACATGTCTGGGCTCACATCAGGACACGTCAGCGCACACCCACTGCACCAAAGCTCATCGCCTTTAAAACAGTCGTCTTCCCTAGGTGACTAGACAATCTGATGACTATCTCGGCCAATCAATCGTCGAACCGCTCTAAATATCCCTCCCAAGTCGCGCCGTTCCCCCAGGACTCCACCTCCTATGTTGCACCATGGCCCCCCGCATACGGCAACACGTCACAATCTGGGAAACTCAAGTCGACGCAGTTCCCACGGTAGTCCTCTACGTTGACCCGTTTCATCAATTAGTGGGCTCTCAGTGACGGTAAGCTTTCAGCGACCCTCCATAGTTATAACCCGGTGTATGGTCGTTGTCCCCTGAGGGAAGCTTCATGGTTTACCCGTCATCGGTCGGCGCCAGGGCTGCGTCGACGTCTGGGCGTCAGGGCTGCGTCGACGTCTGGATGGGCGCTTATGAAAGGGTGTTGATCTGGGCCACTTGTGGAAAACACCTGAAGACTCATTCAAGCCAACACGACGGCGATTTCGGTCTGCCGACTATCGGTGACATCGTTTTTTCCTTCGTGTCGGCCACACCGTACCGACGCCGAGCTCTCCGCCGACCGTCGGCAGATTGTCGGCTTTGGTGTGACAGAGGCGCCGACACGAAGGAAAAAACGCTGTCACCGACAGTCGGCAGATCGAAATCGGTGTCTTGTTGGCTTAGTGTACACTCGGCCACAAAAGTTTACGGACCACGGAATCGCACAAAACGTTAAATTTCCAAGAAGCCTGTAGCAGTATCCAGCAGAACAGTATACGAAAATGTTCTTAACATATTCTAGCCGATGCCCGAATTACAAATACCCGACTGCGTTGTGAGGTTGCGGAGATATTCAGCTTTTTCTAAAATTTTATGGTCCGTAATATTTTGCGGCCGGGTGTACACGTAAAAGGACCTTTATAAACCACAGTCTGAAGTTCACTTGAACGAAAAAACCAGTCAAAAACACAAAGGACAAGAGGACGTCCTTTGTTTTTGACTGGTTTTTTCGTTCAAGTATGTACCAACTGGCCCAGATTTCAACCCTTCGGAAGTTCACTGAGTGCATCGAAGACAGGCTTTCGCCGGTCATGCGCCCACATTTCCAGTGAGAAGGCTGCGTATGCAGAATGTTCGCAGCACGGTTTACATGCACGGCTTTTATTACGGCGCCCCCATGCACGGATCCAGTACTATAAGTCAACTCTCCGCCACGCTTGAGTGCCATACAGGGAAACGTTCGTACGCTGTGCACAACATCCCGCACCCGCCCCCCTCTTTACTGCTAAACTAGCTGCTGAACATTTCGGCAGCAAGAGAGGGATATCGCTTTCCATAATACGCGATACTTAGATGTGATGCAGACGCATACGCCGGCCCTTTGCGGAAGAGCGGTAGGCATGCAAGAAATCAAGTTTTAGCATACCGCCATCGCGTACCGTGCAAGAGCGTACGTAGGATCAAGTGAAGAAGAGGATTATTAGACATTCAGAGGCGCTCTGCATCGCCAACGCACCACGAACGTTAATACTGTGGTGCGATGTCTTAGGTGATTCAAAACACTTTGCCGGCTCGGTGTCGTCTGTCTAGGCTGAGCAGTGCCAAACAGTGGAACCATCACTAACATTGATATACAATGCATTCAGCGTGAGGGTGGATTAAGCGCTGGCTAATTTTAACATTTATTTCTTGCTATTATAACTGGGAGCAAGCAGCAAGGGCAAATTCGAATCGATGCGGCCGGTCTGGGAGTTGCCACGTCACGTACTCACGTTGACCTGCGGAGTAAGCGGCATAATACGCGCATGCGCAGTGAGCTTCACGCATCCCGGTGAGGTACGTTAGAACGCCGCGCGTAACACGGTGCCAGGCATGTTTCAGCACTCACTGCTATACGATACGGGGAAACATTTGCGGGCGCACGAGCAAGTCGCGTACACTGCATTTTTAAGGCGAAGCTTCCTTTCCCTCTTCTCCCGACTTTCAAGGCGTTGCTGCGATGGTCTTGCCGCGGTGTTTACTGCAACACCACCAGATTACGCTCGCCTCCGCGCATCCAACCCAGCGCCGCCACGGGCCGGGATGCGTAGTTTGTGCGTATGGCACGTGCTGTGCTTGCTTTCCTATGCGACATAAGTGCTAGGCTGTGTAGGGTGCGTGCTGGGCTGTGATAGCGTAAACATTGCAATCGTCCACAGTCAAAGAGCGCTTGAAGCTGGCACCTCAATAGCGTGCTAGCCACTAATGTTGAAGGAGCACGTAAACTCGCCAGCAAAAAAAATGGCTCCAAAGCGTGAACTCAGCGTGGAGGACATCCAGGCTCGAAAGAAGCGTTGCGCGGAACAGGAGTGTCTTCGCTACGCAGCGAAATGTGGTGCACATCGCGACTGTACACAATGTATACATACAACTTTATAATAATTGAATTACGTACAGTCCCATAATTCAATTAAAGTTTAGCACTTATGCCACGATGCGATGTGCAATGTTAGGCAACGATAATGCTCAACTCTCAGCGGGCTTGAACAATGACTACGCAGACAAACAGTACTGGTGTACGCAATGCTACGTTTAACATCAACTCACCACTCTCGTTTTGGAATTAACGCTGAAGAAATTACACATTTGCCGCCAAGATCACCGCTAATTATCGTCAATAAAAAGAAAGAGCATACACAACTTCACTTACATCGATTCCCACAGTGCGTGGGATCCGCATATTTTTATCAGCTGTTTCTACTGGCGCGTAAACTCTTGAACATTTCCGTAGCAATTTCTTTTCGATGTCGCGGGCCAGGAAACCAAAATGGGAATCTGCCCACCAGAAACTAAGTACTGTGTGTACCATACACAGCAAAACACTGCTGGCACATGCTGCTGTACCAGTAGCATGTGCCAGAGGCTATATACGTGACAAAACTTGCTTGGCGAAAGCCATTTGTACGCGCATGCGCAGCAAGACCCTCCACATCGCACGAACGCGCGCGGACACATGGAAGGATCGAGCGCCTCGGTCGACCGGCGACAAACAACGCGCGCCGAAGCCGACTCGAGCGACGGCGCTTTGGCCAAATCTGGGCCACTCGTCGGGATGTGTGTACAGCCGCCGCGTCCGTTAGGCCACCCCCAACAGCTCGACCCCCCCCTCCCCTCCCAGCGGAGATGCCGAGCGTCGCACAATGCGCATGCATGCCGCCCGAGATCCCTTTCCGCGGCAAGCCGGACGGCCGCCGAGCGATTCTTCACCGCGTTCCATGAATGGGCTCGGAAACGCGACGCCCCCGAGCAAGAGACCCGACGCGCAGTCAGCCAAGTCACCTGCAGCTCGAACGTGCACGCACGGAGAATGCGGTACGGCAAAGAAAAAGAAAAGCGAGGACAAAACAAAAGGCAAAAACCAGGTCGCGTCGTCGCCCGTCGTCACGGCCGAAAAGATCACGGCTCGGCGACAGTGGCACGCACGCGCGTTGCCCAACCTATTGACATTTATGTGCTGGTCCGGGGCGACAGAAGATGGCGCCAAGAATGCCGACGCGGTGCCTTCTCATCGCCGTGTGCGAAATGCTAGAGCCGGCTAAACGACAGAGTGCGAAACCGCCGCCCTAACACACGCATGCATGCATGCATGCCGGGTGTAGCTTAACCTCGTCCGTCAGAAAGCTCTTCCTACTCACTACGATGTGAAAGTGTTTGGCAGACCAAATCCTATCGTGGCAGCCTATTCATGCGTATGTCCTAATTTACGTTGAAGCGTTGGATCACGTCTTGAACGCAGACCTATTTCCGTTTGGCGTGCCGTAACACAATCACAGTTAATCAAATGATCAATCGCTGACTGTGGCGGGACAAATTATGCCCGCCGGCGCGAATAGCGCGTTGTGGAAATGCAAACTGTTTCTCTGTATGCGTGTATACCTACACATTAAGCACTCTATTCGTTGGCGAATTCGTTCACGGGTATACGAAGCTTCGTCCGGCAGGCAGTAAACCCCATATTCAGAAATGCGCCTTTTACTTGAAGCTCGCGCTTGGCTCGTTAAAATACCCCTTGACGTGAACCCGCCGTGGTTTCTCAGTGGCTATGGTGTTGGGCTGCTGAGCACGAGGTCGCGGGATCGAATCCCGGCCACGGCGGCCGCATTTCGATGGGGGCGAAATGCGAAAACACCCGTGTGCTTAGATTTAGGCGCACGTTAAAGAACCCCAGGCGGTCGAAATTTCCGGAGTCCTCCACTACGGCGTGCCTCATAATCAGAAAGTGGTTTTGGCACGTAAAACCCCATAATTAATTAATTATTAATTAGTGAACGAAACGAAGGAATGAGCGCCTTGGGCCCATTCACACAAGACGTCACCTGTAGATCAAGGCAGCTAAAATGCTGCAGAGTAAGTTGTTGAGCGATTAGGTACGTTAAATGTTTCGTGCAGATGTAAATCCTTGGTCACTCAACAACTTGCTATGCGGTCACTTACAAGTTAACTCAGTTGCACGAAGCTGTAGCGTGAAGCCTCCACGAAGCGTTTCGTACACCCTTTCGTGGCAATTCAGCCACGGGTAAAATACATTCTTCGTGCAGGCTGCTTCGCCAGGAGAGAGCTGTAGTACGTCGGCGATAACTCACCCCTCGCAGCCTTCAAACGACGCCGTTGATCATTTCGTCGCCTCTTCTATATATGCTACTCGAGAGCACGAAATAAGCTGCGGCCTCGCACTGCTGAAAATACGCTCCATTTCGCTTCAGAGAGGGTGACATCTGGCGACTGCGCACCGTGCGCGGTAGCTGGTGTTCTCACTCGTTGAAGGCAACATGTCGCCGCCGACTGTGTGGCATCGCGCACGAGGACACCGATGCGCACCGTGTACACTACAGCTGTGCGCTCAGGGGCAAGTCGAGCCTAACCAGGAATGCAAGAGCGCGCGCGATGCTGCGACGCTGCGCAAGCGTGGCCGTCGCTTTGACACTGTATCTACACAGTGGATCGTGAGCGTAGCGAAGGCGGATGAGAGTGCGCACTGACGAGCTGACTGTGGTTATCGCTTCATGCGGGCACGAGCGAAATATGCGCCCCGAAGGAATTAGAAAAAAAAAAAAAAGGAAACAGGCCGGAATAATATCTTTATCTGAAGTAGATATATATTTTTTGTCTTTTTTCCGCGCCGTATGCGCACATGTACTATATCGAACTTCATGGTAGGGAGCATGCACAAGCGTACACGGCTGCACGGTTCTGCAACAATGATGACATGCTGCGACCAAAACTGCGGCAAAAGTATAGGGGAGACGGCAGTGTCGGTCTATCGGCTGCTCGAACCCACGCACTACGGGCAAACGTTCAGCGCTGGCCGTCAAGACTGACGCACGTGTAAGGTACAGTCTAGCGCGATTTAAAGGTTATCGCGCGAGCGTCGACCGGCCTAGCGTCCCATGCGCCTAGCGGCCCGTTGCTGAACAGTCAAAATGAAGGTTTCGCATCCTCCTCTCCCTGGTTGGCTGTTCCAAGCTACAACCACCACCACCGCGACGACTGCTTGCGGTGTCCCATCTTTTCTGCCTCAGCAGCAATGACGTTGCACACATTAGATGCAGTACAATTCCCGATAACGCCGAAGAACGCGTTGCGCGCGATACCATCACCGCCTGTACACTAACGAAAAAAAAAATCAATGCCTTTCCACTCTGAAGAAAGATGACCAACGAAGCTGTGAATGCGGCCCGTTAATGGCGAACTGCATCTCCGCCGCGGGTCGGCCCGGTAGTGCACTAGCTTCGGGATCGGCCCACGTATGAAAAATTGCTGGTCTATGTCCACGGAGACGAGATCCGCCAGGACCCAGCCATAAACAGCTTCGCTGTAAAAAACCTGCCGCAGTTGCTTGGTCGCCATGGTGTTGAGCTGCTAAGCACGAGGTCACGGGATCGAATCCCGACCAGGGCGGCCGCATTTCGACGGGGGGCGAAATGCGAAAACATCCGTGCACTTAGATTTAGGTGCACGTTAAAGAACTCAGGTGGTCAAAATTTCCGGAGTCCCCCACTGCGGCGTGCCTCATAATCAGATCGTGGTTCTGGCACGTAAAACCCCATAATTTTTATTTTATTTTTCGGTGTAAAATATGAGCGAGCGCCTTGGAGTGACCGCAGCTTAACTAACAGCAAAAAGAGTGAGGTACGCTTGCCTGACACCTCCCTCTCCTCGAAAGATGATTATGAGCCGCGGCGCTGTTCTTGGTCGACGCTCGCGCGATAACCTTAATATCGCGCTAGACTGTACTGCATCATTTACATGAGGTCACGTACTATGGGACTGCTAATTGGATCGCGAAGTGGCATTTTTGGAAGCTGGATAGGATAAGGCACTACGTGAATTTTGGTTCCGAAGTTGAGCCATCTGATTAAAGTATTTAGCGTCTGATTCCCAGTTGCAGACAGTGTGTGCGCCGGCGCAGGTTGCAGGCTCGAGTGACGTGAGCGAAAACAAGAGGACTTGAGAGAGGAACAGAGATGTCTGTCCCTTTCTCACGTCCTGTTATTCTGCGCTGTTTCCGCTGAAGTCATAAACCAACCAGCCCAAATGCGTCACCAGTGATGCGGTGGGGTATACAAGCTGCTGTTTCCATGTAATAAACTCAGCTGGTAGTCATCACATGTCCTACAGGCGTTATTTTCCTTGTCCCTGCGCCTTTATCGGCACTGTTGAAGATGGAGGTCACATGCGCCATACTGCTGTTCTATTCACAGCTTCCACTGATCTATACACCGGAGATAAGCGAATCGAGATAACGCGCAACTTTTCACCGTGCCTGCTGCAGAACAATATGGCGGCCTCGATAACGTCGATGCACACCACTTAAATGTAGTGCCGTCACGTATCAGTACCGGCTCACGCGTTGTGGCTCAGCCCCAGAAGCAAAACCAAGCGTTCCCCCTTCATACCCTTAAATACTAACCGTGGACGCACGACGTGAGCAAGAAGGCGGCATCGGCTGTCCGCTAATTGAGCTCGAGCACGGTATACTGCATGAATGTACGACGAGTCTCAGCGGCGACTACTTTCGGCTATCAAGAAATAGAGGGCTTGAGATAAAGAGGCAGTCAACAGTGTGGTTAATTGAGATGTTCGGTGTATACTTTGGGCAAGAACAAGGCTCTTTTGAAAGGCAGAAGAGGAGACGACAGACACGAGCTCTCGGATCAGTCGTCTCCTTTTGTCCAGTTTAAAAGCGCCGTATTCATCGCTCAATGTGCCGGTTTTTGCTCGCATAAGTTCAGAGCACCGGCGCACGCCACAAATCTTGCAATGATATTCAATTCCCTGCTTAAGTAACAATAAGTTACCAGTTACCTTTTAAATCGGAAATTTCGAACAAGCTATGCAAGTGTGGAATCGATGCCCGGTCACTGCTGAGAACAAGCCCGCTGAATAGCCACTCTGACGACGGCACCAATTTAGACGTATTCGTACCCCAAATCAGCGCCAAAATATACTGTGGTCGAGAACAAGAGGTGTGTCAGGCTGGCGCCAGCGTTACGGAACAGGGGTTAACATACAGTCTTGGCCAGTGACTTACATTTCGACAAGTCCCGCCGTCAAAACGTTGGCTCCATGCAGTCTGAGGCCTCCCTTGAAATGCTGCCTTGTGTCAAAGGGGAAGAGTAAAATGTGCGGATCTCATTTTGCTGGTGCTCTACCTGCAGGTGCCTTCAGAAGCAACTTCAGTGCATTGCACAGGTGTGTATAAAGGTGCCAGGGCTACCAACGGCAAGTTCGTAATCGTGGCAAATCCAGGCCATTGCCATAGGAAAACAATGAGGACGCAATTTGCATTTACACGTTCCCTTTTAAATTAGGCCGCAGTGTGCGCCTACTGTTCTTCACTTGAAGTCTCTATTTACCTGTGAACCAAATTTGTGTCGTTTGCAAAAGTGTTCTACGTAGCTTTGGCCCGCATTGTCGAAGTAAGGCATCTGATGTTTCCAGTAAGACAGTTGGTGCCGCTGAGGGAAGACTTAGGCTCAATGAACGTCGCGAGGTAACATTACAAGATACGACACGAGGACGCTGATTACAAGGAGTGAAGTGTTTATTAAGAGAATTGACTTGCAAGCGATAGAAAGGACAACTTTCTTTTCATAAATATCCCATGACTATAAGCGAAAGTTCTCACCGCGATCCAAACGATGATCCAACACGAATCTACATCCTCCAAGAGTCTGCCACGAACTTAAAAAGGTATCCAGACATCACTATTTCTCCCCATCAGTGGTCGAACCACACTGCGACGCAATGCATGCAGTGCACACATAATGGGGCTCCGACACGGACCCGAATTAATTACACTGTTCCGAGGTCGTTATCATGAATTCTCGCAGCGCACATGGTTACTGTGCAATAAGCACCTCGCAAGAGGGACTCCTCGAAGGAAAACCTTCTTGCACTCGTTGAGACGTCCGAGAATTTGCGGAATGTTTTGCGCCGACGAGACGTGAACTGCTCAAGACTTGGCTCCAAAGCAAGGACGCTGCTCTCGCGAGCCGAACCGCGAAATTCGTACCTGGGCTCGCCCGTTCTCGCGCTGTCCACATTAAAGAATGACCCTTCTACATGGACTTAATTTTCCGCTGCTGTTCTTGGTGTTGAGCAGCCTTTCCTTCGACGACCATGGCGCTTGTAACCGGCTGCCGAAATGGTGCTCAAACTACACTGAAGGCTTTGTGGAAAAAAATAATAATAAAAGTATACAATGCCAAGCAGTTCGCCGCCAGTTCGGGGACTGTCATACAGAAACATTGACTCTATACACAGTGTCAGGATTCCTTCCCGTCGGGTATCGCTCGAGTACTGACACTGTCTGACATGCTCCAATCACGCAATATGCGAACTAGGGTGAATAATTGAAGCACGTTAATCAACGCTAACTATAGTCAATCACTTTATTGGCGATTGTTGCACGAGTTATATGATGTCTGCCACACTAAATTTTGGATGGCCAGCAACAATCGTATCGCGTCAAAAAATGCTTTGTTCTCAACACTTGCAGACATTCGTTGCTTTGACTTTGCGAACAGTAAATTCTTTGGCAGAAACGAATCGAACGTTTTCGCTGCTAGCAGTCTCGAACACTGCATCGCTATCTCCCTTCGCTTGCAACTTCGTTCACAGGGTCTCATTGACTGTCAGAACGCTGTCATGTTTCGTCTAATTATAATGCCCATGAGTGATACCGTGAACAAGGAAAAACTGAACGGGAAAGTTCTAACCAGACTGTGCTAGTTAAAGGTGAAAACACACTAATGCTTGAAAACACACACTTTTATCAGAACAGGCTTAAAGTATCGTGACAGTGTACCCTGTGTTCATGACATTAAGCCTTGATTTAAGCGGGAGATTGTGGACAAAAAGAACCTACAGAAGGGCAGGATAATAAAGCTGATTGAGAAAATGCTGCGTAACTTCTCAGGAAAACGACTGTCCCAAACGTATGCTCAGTGTTATACAGGCCGGGTGTTTCAGCGAACGCGGTCGATTTTTCTTTTTTCATTGCGTGTGGCAGATAGCACAACGCTAGTCCATGAGGTGGCTTACTCGAAGCGGCGGACGCTACTTGCACAAAATAATTGAAATGCATAATCGACTAATTAACGAAAAATTCCCAATCAATTATTTAACTAATTAAGCTTATGACCCATATTGAAATTGACAAGTTCTAGCCGTGGAGTTCGCAAGGCGGATCTACTTGGAACGAATTGTCAGGATGGCACCAGCTTCGAGATATTAATTTCCGAACCTTGCGGAGAAATGCTTTGGCGTTCCAGTTACTTTTATGCTTAAATGCACAGAACGACATTTTGTTAAGAAAGTGACGAATGGCAATGCATATCTCCGCAAACATCGGGAATTAATATCTCGAAACTGGTGTCATCCTGAGAATTCGTCCCAAGTGGATCAGCCTTGCGAACTCCACTGCTAGAATTTGGAAATTGCAATATGAGCCATAAGATAATTAGTTAAAAATACTTAATTTGTTAATTAATCGATTACGCATGTCAATTTTTTGTGCACGTAATGTCCACCTCATCAAGTAAACCAGCTCACTAACTATAATTGTGATATCTGTCACAAACAATCTTTAAAACATTTTGAGTGTTCGCTGAAACACCCGGTATATTCAAAGCCCGTCGGTGCTTTGAAATAACAAAGCAGTTAGCGACCCAGAGAGCCGAAACGACGTAACCATGCGATGCACACGCAACGATCACGTCTGAATGGCGTTAACTCTGTGGTCGCTACTTTTGTGTTACAATCACGTGGTATACGCCAGTCTGCCTTCACGGCAATGTGAGCGTCGCGTACAGCGTCACAATTACGAGGCGACGAAGCTCCGAAAACTGTTTAACGCAGCAGTACTTGTTGCTACACATGATCCCCGCATCGTTCGCGAAAGCTGCTCCTAAATGTGTAATTTCACGCTCGCGGCTTCTTCTATATACGCTCAAGGCAGTCTAAACATACGCTCCACTGTTTCCATCAGTAGGTGCACTAAGGATTCAAGTCAGAGAATGCGACTAGACGGACGCACATTTCACAGAATAAGTGGTGAGAAAGCATGCAACAAGGTCAGCGAGAAAAAGAAAGCAACGGCGAAAGAGGCGGAGGGAAGGAAAAGACTATAGAATGGGGCGACTAACGACAGGTATATGGCTTAACTACAAGACAAGTATACGCTAATTACGAGCTGTTGAGCTCATGAACATTGCCAGTTCCAGTTCGCCAGCTATAGGAAAGACCAGAGAAGCCGCGAGGTAATTAGAACAGTCTTCATCACAGGTGACACGTCTACGAAACAAGAGATAAAGAATGAATGAAACATCGCATGTCTGCGCAGCGCGATGTTGACGCGTTTCAAAAATTAGCACCGCCGTCGCTATAGGATATAAGCAAAAGACGCGGAGCAGAAGAGCGTGATTTCGTGACGCGCCGTATCAAACCGTGGCACTTGGCGGACTCTCAACGCGCCGACACAGCGCCGAGAGTATGGAGGACCAAATTAGCTATGCCGCGTTTTCCGGGATGTTAGGAGCGTCGTATAAAGAACGCATGCACGGAACGCGCAAGAAGCCTTCTTGTATTCTCTATTTGGAGAGGCAGAAGCTATAGTCAAGCTTGTTCTATAGCTTTCTTGCCTTGCCTCCCCCATCATACTACAATCGAAATAATAAAAATTACTATATACCTGCATCAGCTGGCATTATCTACAGCCTTCAGTCATGTATCAGCTTCAGCAGGCAGAAAGCCACTAAGACACGTACAGAGCCTTTTCTAGAGAGCTCTTTGCATCGCACAACCTTTTTCCTTTTTTTTTTTTCTTTAATGCGAAAGCGTCAAATGGTCCATTGAGCGAAAAAGCAGATGCCTGTCGTCTGGAGCACCAAAACGGCACCAGAATTCTCATTGGCTGCGAGGCCACGCCACGAGCGCGCCTCGACAGAGAAGAGTGGGCGAAAGAACACCTGCTGCTGCGTTCGCCGGGTGTTGTGTGAGGGGAGCGGGCATGGCCGCGACGCCACGTCACTTTCGCTCTCGGAAGCTGGCGCGCGGTTCACTCTCTCACACCTCCACTGGGCTTAGCTGCTGCGCGCGCCTGCCAGCCTTGGTGGCCACTGCTGCTTCCTCGGTCTCTCGTCGCGCAGAATGTCGGTGGCACGTGGCGTTGGCACCGCAGCCTGCCGCTGCTTGCTGGCTCGGGCAACACGTACCGCTGTGGTACATTACTCGCAGCGCAAAACTCGAAGAACCGCTCAGCGGCAATCGTTAGGACATTAAAGCTTTCGCATTCAAAAACTCACAAGTGCTTAGGTGTCCTCGGACTTTTCATAATGCCATCTGTGCCACAGGGAATGAGTGGCTGATAAATACAGCACATATGAACGCAACATGATAATAAGCACGTGACGCCATTGCTAGCCTTTACAACGTACTGACCTTCAGATGACAGACTAAATTCATCAACTCGAGGCGCTGCCTAAGCTGGAAATGAACTTATCATTCCTTCTCGTAGGATATACGGCAACCTTCAGGATGCATGGACGAACGCCTGAACTAAAAGGCACTTTCCTTGAGATTAGGAAGAAGCGGAAGTGGCCAAGTCATGTAAGGGCTGTATCTCTCACATGACCTCACGAACGCAGCTTTTCACCATGCCAGTACCCAAACATGCCGGCAACGATGACGTCAGCTCACGTTTTGGCGGTGACCGTTTCTCACCGGATTATTGGTGTTGTCGATTTGCCACTCGGCACAAGACGCACCTGTCAAGCTGTCACTTAACGTCGCGTAGCCTCTCGAAAAGTTATGGTCGGCAATTATCCGCCTCGATGCGTGCGATACTGTGCTGCATACAGCCCTTGATGAAAAAAGCAGATATATAAGTAAGTAAAAGCAGAAATAAATATGAGAGAGACAGGAATACGTACGACCTACAAATGCAAGGTCGGGCTTCTGTACCGTACAAATGAAAGGCGGAAGAACATGACGGAGCAATGATAAATCCGCTATTTCTGTTGTACACGAAGAAAATATTAAGATAAAAATGTAAAGAAATGTACAACGGTTCTAACTGAACAGATAAATCAGATAACAAAACCAAGTAAAGCTGCCGCAAGTTTCCATAACGGGTTGAACTACTTAAAACCCTATACAACTATACAAAACGGCGAAGAAAGGTACATATGAACACAGGCGACGCCAGGTTACTGCGGCGTGACACACTAATTAACGACTAAAACATTCCTGAAGACGAGAGAAAGTTGCTCGGAAACTCGAGAGACCCTCTTCGTTTTCTGCCCAGCCACACGAGTGTAGGCGTTATGAGCCCGGAAGACACGGCACAGCTCATTAATGGCCACTTGCTTTCCTTCCCCTCCACTTACGGCGCACGCCCGTAAACACACACACACACACACACACACACACACACACACACACACACACACACACACACACACACACACACACACACACACACACACACACACACACACACACACACACACACACACACACACACACACACACACACACACACTCTATCTCTCTCTCTCTCTCTCAGCGCGAAATTGGAGACGCGGTTAGCGCGGCGTTCGCTACGCCGCGCTGCACGGCCGCAGACGTCGTGCACAGCGAGCCACGCTTTCGTCGGGGGCGCACTGCGACCTACTCCACAAAAGGAAAGCCCGTAAAAAATGAAAGCAAACATAGCAGCAAAGTGAGAGAAAGAAATAGAAAGCAAGACAACCATTCCACGAAGTAGGAGCGGCGCCCGTACGTCCCCTTGTACGTATATACACAAAGAAGATTTCCATGCCGAGGCCATAAAAACCCGGCCGGCTTCGGGCCAGTACGCCGGAAGATGCCGTTAAGCCGTTAGGAAAATCGGCCGGGCAGAAAATGCATGAACGGCGAGACGGAACAAAGTTTCGTGGAGAGAAGTGATGGACATCGAAAAAGTGGAGATGGGTCGAAGCTTGCACGCGACCATATATCGCAGGACGGGGAAGCTGCAGAGGACGTGCGTTGAAGGGTACATACACTTACCCAAGGCATGCTCTTCGCCACGGTGAGATGCAAAAAAAAAAAAAAAAAGGAAAGAAAATGCACTCTGGGCATACGTTTACATTGCATTGTGTCCATCAATTCCACCAGTGAAGATACCAAGCGAATTAGTGCCATGCCTTTAAAAGCTACGGGCTAACTTGCGGGTATATTGCACCAAATTCTACCTGTCGAACGTTTTCCGCGCAGCTTTCTGCACGAGTTATATACTACACATAACGGCGATCGTTGCCGTTACGTTCCTTAACCCATCCGTCATGTGCGATGGACGCTATGTAACAGCAACGCCTCCCAACGATTATATAACACTGAAGAACAACACCATGTCACTCGAGAGGCTGGTAAACAAACTATTGTTTTTTATAATCTCTACAGCTATTCACTTGAGAGGCAAAGGCCAACCACTACCGGAGAAAACGAAGGCCAAACTTTACCTTCGATTTCGCGCCGAAAGCTCAACACTAATATGCCAGTGTGACGTACGCCAGGAACTTCGAAGTACCTATACTTGCATTCAATCTCTTCTGCTCCAGAGAACACTCTCGAAACCTATTAGGTTTAGCTTTGGGTACCTTTTTAATACAACGTAGTCAACCTTTAGCGATATGCTATTAACTACACTCTAAGCACGATAACGTTATACTTTACCTTTAGTTGCAAGTAACCTATAACAAAGGTTAGGAGCTTACTAAACCAACTTGATATTTGTGTTTTTGTTAATTTCAGTCGCGGCCAGAGGTTACATGTGTCGAAATATACTATTTTAAATGTTACGTCAACGCCAAATGTCTCGTAACCTTTAGATTGTAACTTATATAAAGAAGGCTGCAATTCGTGGCTCAGGGGACCTATTGTATGGATTGGAAGTTTGCTGATAATTGTATAGCATTGCGATCCTGATATGATATTTTCAGCCAGGACTAATGTGTAAAATATGGTGTGCAGCCGCGGGACGGAGGCAGGTTGGGCTAAATTAAGATGTTATTGGTGCCAGTCGGAATGTTTGTTTTCGCAACATGTATATAAAAAAAAGCTTAAATTTTGCACGAGCGCATGCTCAAGTCAACCAGCAGCAATACCGTGATCAATTTTATATACTGCATACGCGTCATTATAATGTAAAAGCAAGCGACGGGAACATTAAACCTACATCGGAGAATAGTGTGGCGAACGATGCTGCGGCCTAAATTGTAACTACGGTTCAGTGTGGTGGACAGCCTACCGCTACCATTGCTGGCATATCATGCTGTGGTATAAAACCTGCCTGCAGAAAAAAACTAAACGCAGATTCACTGTGGTGATTGAATATACATTTGTACCCAATAATTTTTTTATTTCTTTGAGCATCAACACTTCCTTTAGTCGCGTTTGTATATATTCTCCTGAAACACGACAGCCTTTGACAGCAGCACGCACATTGAAGGTTGCACGCAGGCGCATGCTGGAATACTGTAAAAGCTCGACGACCGACAGAATGAAAGCGTCGAGCAGGCCCAATAACTATTCTGTAGGGGAGAAAAGTGTTTTGTACACTGCAAAAGAATGTAATATGCCACTGTGTTTTTCATTTTTTTTCCTTTCTAACGCATAACAGGAGGTTTTTCTAAACTGCAGCAAATGTCGGGTTCCTTAGCACAGAACGCCAGACACGCACCAATTTTGCTCACTCGCTAACACGCGATAATGACGCCGCTACATTCACATGACAGAGGGCGACAGCCGCTCCAGTAAGGTCTCGTAGAGAGATGAACGGGCGCTCATGGTATGAGGCCACAATGGCGGCCGGCCAAAGGAGCAGAGAGAAAATATACAAATACAAACGAACTGCAACATCTTTAAACTATAGAATATGAGAATCCTAACATACTGTTATGTGACACTTTGGCAGAACTGCAGCCTGATTATTGTTTTTATTTGCGCTCTATAGATGGACGCCATAATCAAACGCGCTTCAGCTTCAGCCATGGAGGAAGGAAACTGAGGAGATACCCTACCCCCTCCGCGCGCTAGGAGAAAAGTGTGGAGGAAATGACGTAGTAGGTTCTCCTTTGTTTTGCTGTTTTTTTATTTCTTTGCTGTAGTGGCCCCGCCTTTCGGGCCACAATGGCGGCTTTGTTATTGTTCTGTGCGCTCACACGTGTTGCTCCGTAGGTTTCGTACGGTGGCAAAGGTGCCGTGCGGGCAGGTTTGCGTTGGTCTCCGTGATTTGTTGGGCTGCGTTATTTGGACCGTGATCAACCGGATGTTGCTGTGGCCACGTGGGACAGGAGGAACTAAAGTTCGTGAAATGAACGCGCATGCAACGCTGTACGCAATGTACCGCGCCACGGCAATGGCTACGGACGAAGGAATATCCGCGGGAAATGTTGCCCTCTATGGCGGAATCATGCTAACGTGCTAAAGATTGCTTAGTATTGCTGCGGAGCGCGCGGGTCCGGGCAGCACGGTTGCGCGCAGCGCGGCGTGGTTTCCCGAGAAAAGTAAACAAGAGAGGAGAGCTGGCCCGATAGGCGGAGCAACGCCATGAGCAACGCCAACTTCCGGCTTCACTTTAGCTTCACAAAGAGTGACGTCAGGGCCTCTCCTGAGTTTCCTTCCTCCGTGGCTTCAGCCAAACATGAGCGCAGTCGTATATCCTCTGCGTTGTGTAGCTCTCAAGAAGCATGTCGGGAAGAGTATCGCCGATGCGGTGTTTTTGTAACGGTCGTGTCGCGTTTTGTTTGATCGCTTTACCCAGTTTTAACGCGCTCCGATTTCGTGATGTGCGCTTACCAAGCGTGTTGCGTGTCTGAGTCGCTCGTGACGCGTGATACAGATACCAAAAAGACTCCTAAAGGTGCGCGAGCCGCTGTAAAGAAGCACTGCCGCCGTGGAGCCGCGACATGTTTGATGCCTTCAGGTAGCATGTGTGGGTTTATTGACCAGTTGCCTTCACCCAAAAAGATCACGTTCTCGTGACGCTTGCGGCAAGAAGGACGTTCCACGTCCGCCGCCAAGGTATGTGAGTGATGGCGCTGGCTAACACTCCCAGGGTTCTACTACGACACATAAATACCCAAGAAAGTGGATGGGGAAACAGCGCCGCGGTAGCTCAATTGGTAGAGCATCGCACGCGATATGCGAAGGTTGTGGTTCGGTTCCCACCTGCGGCAAGTTGTTTTTTCATCCACTTTAATTTCCATTAAGTTATCGGTTCTTTATTTCATTTATTAAACAAGTAATTTCCCCTTTGTTGTCCTTGGTGTCAGTGTTTGTTGGCTTCTCATGATATGACAAGCTATACAAGTAATACAATGGTAAAATAAAACAAGATAGTAAAAGAAAAAGATACATGAAGCTTTACAAGAAATGCAAGTAGTCTAATATTAGTTTCTGTTCGAAACTAAGGTATATAACGACGCTCACTGGAGT
Organism: Dermacentor andersoni; assembly: GCF_023375885.2. Lineage (NCBI taxonomy): Eukaryota > Metazoa > Arthropoda > Arachnida > Ixodida > Ixodidae > Dermacentor > Dermacentor andersoni. The sequence goes on along the minus strand of NC_092819.1, from coordinate 98,637,403 downwards.
CGACACGGAGAAAGCCGTAAGCAAGGCTCTGCTGGATGGCAGCCGCGACTGCTATTACGAGAGGCACCAGTTGCGAGTAAACGGTCACACGGAGGAGCTCGTCAGTTCATCGGAAGTCCAGCTGTTACCGGCATTACGGCTTTCGTATGATGTAAATAAGCGCTCGTCATCTTTTTTTAACCAGACTCCACGGAGTTCTTACACTTTACTTTGTTTATAAATGAGAACATATTCGGCATTCAAACTTGACATTCAAATGTGGTCTCTTTTTTTTCCCTCTGAAATATTCGTATTCGATTCGGAGATTTCGCTATCTGAACCGTGACCCCTATTATTCATTTGTAAGTGTCCCTCTTTTCGCTCTATGTTCAGAATCCTAGCTTTACGTCATCGTGCACTGGCGTACGTACGCCTTTCTCGATTGTCTTCAGCAATCCCTCACACGACTACGAAACGCGTGCCGAGCTCTTATTACTCTGCGATTAAAGGAACTTGTCCTCGTATGAGGTACCGGGGGAAAAAAGGGGGGTGGGGGGGAGTCGCAGAGATAAGCCAACCAACACCTATCGTGAAGCAACGCACTATCGACTGTCCTTGGCGAGGGCTGATCCAAGATCGGCCAATTTGGAAGCGCATTGTTTGAAGCAATCATTCAGCCCCGTACGCGAACATATTCTATCGCTGCGCGCAGGCCAACCGATCGGTATCTATTCGTGCCCGGGGGAGGCCGGGTCGGCGAGGGCTCATTTAGCGGGTCATCGATCATGCTCCCGCAGAAATTGCAGCACTTTACGACACAATTTTCCATTCTCAATCATATGTTCGACTAGGCGCGCCCCCAACCCCCACCCAAAAAGAAAGTGTGCATCATGCACAAAAAGCACGTTTAATCCCTTCACGGTCACCCCGGCCCCTCCAACATTGCAAACCCAAACTCTCCTTTCTAAACACAGACGCACGCACACACGCACACGCACACACACTAAAAGAGAGTGATAAAGAGAAAGAGAGGGAGTTGCACTATGTCGAAGCAGTGAACGCTACATTTGTGGGTACGTATTTCGGGCTTATATAAAACAGACACACAGAAGTAGCTCAAGCGCAGGCACACTGAGTAACTAAGTGTAACTAAGTATTATAATCATAACTACCCAAATCAGCAGCGCGGACACATTTCTCGATAACAGACACCGGATAGCAAAGAAGGATGATTGATTTAAATCGCCAAGAACGCGCGCAAATCAAGGACTTAAGAATGAAACTGAAAACGGAACTGACTGTGAAATGGTGATGCAAGGCAGGCTGGGCACGTCCGAGAACAATGACTGGTTATCAAACAAGCAAAAGGAGAAGAAAACAAAAACTGACTTGTGCAACGACTTCCCAGGAAAGGATAAGAGCTCATCGAGACCCTCTTCGGCCAATTTTATCTCACTGGCGTCCCACGCTACCGCTGAAAAAGAACCGGTCAGCAGCTCCGCCAGACTGTCTCTGAGCAGGCCTTTGTTTTTTTCGTGGTGGCACATCGACACACATTTTCGCTCAACGACGCCCATCGTGGCATAGAAGCTTAGCTGAACTTTTATCGTTGATTGCCGCAATGATCATAGGAAGTTCGCAGAATGGTCTAGTTCGCACACATTAAAGGGACGCTAAATCATGTAAGCTTGTGTCAGGAATTTTTGACTCCTGCAGTCGTAAAACGGTCGGTGGTATCGTGAGATAAGGTTTGGTAAGGTAGAAAGGACGCCAGACAAAGGACAGGCGGCGGCGTTGCTGCCCAGAAGTACTATAATTGGCACCTGCCCGCCGTGGTGCCATCAATTTTGACGGATTCTATGCGTGCCGAACTGTTTACCGGTCAAGAACGATTACATTGCGTTATAATTCAACAAAGAACCCAACGTAGAGAGCTTCGATAACTTTTCCTGAAATGTCGTGTTGTGTTGTACTTCGGTTGTTGTATTTCCTCCATTCTGGAGCCAAAAAGTCCCCCTCCCCAGCGGCGCCACACACCAGATAAACCCCCGCGCTGCGGGCCGCCGACGAAGTGGCAAGGAGAACTTCTCAGAGGCGCCGGACATTCGATACCCCTCAAACTACGTGCCTTACTGGCGGGCGCGTTGTATACAAACGGCGAGCGGCGGTGCGGTGGTGCCTTCCAAGTGTGGAGGTGGTGGTGACAACTTTATTGCACACAGGGGAGTTGCGGACACGCAGGTCCTTGGGCCCCCGCACGGCTCCACTGCACTCAAGCGTTCATGTCCCGGAGGCTCATGACCCTGGCAGCCCGGCCTGTGGCGATGGCTTTGGTGCGTGCGTGGTGCAAGAATGCTTGTGTGGCATGGTGTGTTGTGACTTTCTCCTTCTCACTACTCTCTCCCATTTCCCATACCCTCTAGTGAAAAATAAAGCAGTCTTCTTGATGCGCTCGAAGCGAAAGGACGTCTGTCGTTTTTTCCATCAGTTCAAAGTTCTCCGTCTCTTATTCCACAACATTTTTTGGTGCCGAAACCCGGGAATAGGGACGTCAAAAGATGGACATCGACAGACTCAAGCGAAAAAGGGCCGTGGCGCGAACTTCTACAACGAAGCTGCTCAATCAAGTATCCACCATGGACGACAGCGCATCAATCGGTGAGCTGGAAGAAAAGCTAAATCTTCTTACTCTTAAAGTAGACTCACTGAAAGAGCTAGATCGGGAGATAGAAAAAGGCGTTGAAGATGAAGCTTTCGAAGAGGAAATTGCATGCTCCGAAATGTACAGAGAAAGGATCATCGTGGCGAAAACAAAGGTACAACGCATGCTACGCGACTTTAGCTGCACAAATGTTTCATCAGATCGCACACTAAACTCCTCAGATCAAAGAGAATCTAGCACAAACTATTCGCAGATACGCCCCACCGTAAAGCTGCCAAAGCTCGAAATCAACAAATTCAACGGAGAGCTTCGAGAGTGGCAAGGGTTCTGGAGTCAGTTTGAGTCGACTATCAACGCTAACCAGAACCTCTCAAACGTAGACAAATTCAAGTACCTCAACAGCTACTTGACAGGAAAGGCGGCGGCTGCGGTAGCAGGACTTGACTTGTCGGAAGGCAACTACGATGTCGCTCTCTCGCTATTGAAGGAGAGGTTCGGCAGAAAGGAAGTTATTATAGAAGACCACATGTCACGGCTGCTTAACATCAAGCCAGTGCGTGACTCACGGAATCTCGGTCAACTGCGCAGCCTCGTCGACGAAGTAGAGACAGGTGTACGCAGCCTCACTTCTTTAGGCGTGAGTGTTGGCACTTATGGAACTTTGTTACTGACCGTAATAAAGAAAGCGGTGCCTGCCGACCTTCGTCTGGAATACCAAAGAAAAAACGAGGCTACGAACGAGGGAAGTGAGCTGGAGGAGTTCCTGCGTTTTTTGAGAAAAGAGGTTGCGACGCGGGAGATCATACAGCGGGCCGAAGCTCCGAGAGACAACAGTGCCGAATTGGTAAAGGAAAGGCGCAACAGCAACACTAAAGCGGCGAACGTGCCTACTGCAGCGGCACTGCACACCACGATCAAGGACAGCACAGCATGTCTATTTTGTCATTCGAACGGCCATGAGACCGGCAACTGTAACGCAAAGATGTCTGTGGCGGATAAAAGAGAGGTGCTGAAGCGTGACAATCGATGTTTCCGGTGTACAACAAAAGGGCACGAGGCAAGAGAATGCCGTAAAGCTAAGTGGCTCAGGTGTGCGCATTGCAAGGGCAGACATTTAACGACAATGTGCGACCCCGACTTTAGGAGACACCGCCACACTGATGAAAGGGATGCATCTTCGTCACCGGTGATTGAGCAAGCCACGGTGTTGAAGTCCTCATTAGGCACGGGAGATGACTTGATGTGCAATGGAGAGCAGCAGTTTCTCCTACAGACAGCGCGAGCTTGGACAGAGGGTCCACATGAACGTACGCTTGTCAGGCTTCTCCTGGACGGTGGCAGCCAGCGAACCTTCATTCATCGCAAGCTATCCGAAAAGCTGCAGTTAAAAGTGCTGGGAGAAGAGGAACTTAAAATATTTGCCTTTGGTGAGAAATCAGCCACCACACGCACAAAAACGCGTCGAGTGGAGCTGTGGCTCAGAAGCCAGTACAACGGAAAAGGGGTGCGAGTGGAAGCGCTGGAGGTTCCTTGCATCTGTGCAGATATCATGGCTACTCCATCAAATTCGGTTCTACTTCAACTTTCAAAATTTCACTTCCAAGTCGCAGACGCCTCGCGGGGCGACGAAAGCGAAAATATTGACCTTTTGATTGGCGCTGATCATTACTGGGAAATTGTCACGGGATCCACTAAGCGTCTCAGCTCCAAATTGATGGCAGTGGAGACTGTATTCGGATGGACAGTCCAGGGCCAGGTCGGCACAAGGAAGTCAACAGGAGTCTGCTCCTCGGCTGCTGGCGTGATGCGGATAGGAGTGAGTGAACAAATTGACAAGGAAATATCAGCACAGCTAAAGTCTTTCTGGGAGCTCGAGCACATCGGTATCAAGGAACATGAGCCAGTTCGTCACGAGGACGCAGTCCTTCAGCACTATAAAGAAACCGTCAACTTTGAGAATGGCCGCTATAAGGTGTCGTTCCCTTGGAATTCGATGGTTTACGAGCTTGGCGACAACTACGAGTGCGCAGCAAGGCGTCTTAAAGCACAGACAAAGCGCCTCTTGGAAGGAGATTCGTTGATTGGGGAATACGACGCCTGCATAAGAGACTACATAGAAAAGGGCTATGCAGAGCCAGCCAGCAAGGATAACGGCACGTCGGAAGGTCCGGTGTACTATATGCCACATCAAGCAGTTGTTCGTCGCGAAAGCCAGACGACAAAACTGAGGGTAGTATTTGATGCATCATCTAGTGCCAAAAATCGCCTCTCACTGAACAATGTTTTGGAAAGTGGCCCAAACCTAAACCCAGAGCTCATTGATCTGCTGATCAATTTCCGCACTTACAACATTGCCATCGTTGCGGATATTGAAAAGGCCTTTCTCCAAATATCCCTATCAGAGAGTGATCGGAACGCTGTGCAGTTTCTCTGGTACGCTATGACGCCAAGGAAAGGGGAAGAGCTTCCAGCTGTGGTGACCTATCGCATGACTCGCGTGCCGTTCGGTGTCACGTCGAGCCCATTTCTTTTGGCCGCAACGTTGCAACATCATCTTGAAGGCCTGCCGGAACGGTATGCTGAAACTGCAGGTATTCTGCGCAAGCATCTTTACGTGGACGACCTTGTAACTGGGGTTGACAGCCTTGACAAGGGTAAAGTCTTGTGCCAGGAATCCAAAGATATATTGTCTCAAGCAGGGATGCGGCTACACAAGTGGATGTCGAACGACCGCGATCTCGTCAACTTCTTAGAGAATGGCAATGTGGAGAGAACGAACGCTGATGCTGGACATGCTGCAGCTACAAAGGTATTGGGAGTAGGTTGGAATGCTCAGACTGACCACTTTGAATACAACCTAACTTCACTCATCGACTTCCTCTCCGCAAGAGCCGACAACAAGAGATTTGTGCTGCAGGTCTCGGCAAGAATTTTCGACCCTTTTGGATTTATTGCTCCCACAACATTATGCGTAAAGGTAATGTTCCAGAAGTTGTGGGAGTTGGGAATCGGTTGGGACGATCCCTTGCCTGAGACATTGCAGCCTGAGTGGGACTGCTGGTGTAGGGAGCTTCCATGCATTGAAGGAGTCTGTATTCCAAGACTGATAGCGGCAGACTTTAGAAACGATGATACGGAGAAAGTGGTGCATGTTTTCTGTGACGCAAGCCCGAAAGGCCTGTGGTGCTGTCGCATATATTGTGACCAAGTCTCCGTTCGGACTAACAAATGTCAGCTTGGTCATGGCTAAATCAAGAGTGGCCCCTTTGAAACGCCTCTCGCTGCCCCGATTGGAGCTGATGGGAGCCCTTGTTGGCGCGCGACTATGCCACTACGTTACCAAGCCTTGGATCTGAAGAACGTTGCTACCATCCTCTGGACTGACTCTACAGTAGCTATGTACTGGATCAAGGGAAACGCTGCCAGATGGAAGCCCTTCGTGGCAAATCGAGTCTCAGAGTTACAAGCGCTGACAGATCCCAGGGATTGGAGACACTGCCCAGGCTCAGACAACCCCGCTGACCTAATCACCCGCGGCATTCTCCCATCGGCCCTGCGGGAAAGCGAACTGTGGTGGAAAGGACCCCGATGGCTTCAGGAGGATGACACGTGTTGGCCAATGATAAGTGAGCCGAGCTCGAATGTTAGGGAGTGCCAAATGGAAGAGCGAAAGGTGACGGTGATGCCCATAGTATCATCGTCATCCATGGCAATTTTCAATGTTGAGAATTATAGTTCATTCAGCAGAGTCGTGCGAGTAACCGCGTGGGTCCGCCGCTTTGTCGACAACTGCCACAACAAAGAAGGAAGGACGATCGGCCCATTACGAGCTGAAGAAGTAATCAGCGCCGAAAGATACTGGTTGGCTAAGGCTCAACGAGATGCGTTCAGCGACGACATTTCAAACCTGAAGAATCAAAGACCGCTGCACAAGAGCTCTCCTGTTTTGCCTTTCAACCCGTACTTCGACAAAGAGGGCCTCATGCGAGTGGGTGGACGCTTGCAATTCAGTGATAACAACGAAGAGACTAAGCATCCCATCGTTCTCCCTGGCAATCACCCCCTCACATCACTGCTCATACGGAAGGAACATTTGAGAATGCTGCACGCGGGCGTACGCGATACTCTAGCACAGCTGCGAGAATCGTATTGGATTATCCGAGGACGTCAGGCCGTAAAGAAAATTATCAAGCAGTGCCTCGTCTGTCACAAGCAAAGTTGCCCTCCAGCTACGGAACCAGTAGCACCACTTCCAGCTGACAGAGTGACAAAGGGAAACCCGTTCGACATCGTTGGCATCGATTTTGCAGGGCCCTTGATTTGTCAACAGTCACGCGACAGCAAAAAATGCTACATCGCTATTTTCACCTGTGCTGTGACACGTGCCGTCCACCTTGAGCTTGTCAGCGACCTGTCGGCTACAGCCTTCCTCTTGGCCTTTAAACGCTTTGTGGCACGCCGTGGAATTTGCTCGACGGTGTATTCGGACAACGCGCTCACATTCAAGCGTGCAGCCAGGGATCTAAAGGCAATGTTCATGCTGTTGCAAGTCGAGGAATTGCAGTCATACTTCGCCGGAAACCAGATCAGATGGAAGTTTATTGTTGAACGGGCAGCTTGGTGGGGTGGATTCTGGGAGCGGATGGTGCGATCTGTGAAAGTAGCATTGCGAAAGGTGTTAGGTCGGAGCAGCTTGAGTTTCGAAGAACTGACCACCGTTCTTTATGAGGTGGAGGCCGTGATCAACTCACGCCCTCTGACTTTCATATATGATGATGCTCAAGAACCAGAACCGCTGTCACCGGCTCATTTCCTTGTCGGAAGAAGGTTGACGACTCTTCCTCCACACCTGCTGCCGGACGAAATTCCTGGCGGTGGAATGCATCTCTCACGACGCTGGAAGTACCGGACTGCCATGGCCGATGGTTTCTGGAGACGGTGGCGGAAAGAGTACTTATTGGAGCTCAGATCGGCACATATGTGCCGACCAACGACATCGAGTGATCTGAAGAAAGGCGCATTGGTGCTCCTGAAGGAAGACCGTTTGAAACGCCACATGTGGAAGACCGCCAGAATTAAGGAAACATTTAAGGGTAGAGACGGCAGGGTGCGGTCCTGCAAACTGGTATTAAGTGGGGGAACTGAGGTGAAGCGACCGATACAGCTGCTGTATCCCTTGGAGATTGTGGAGCAATGAGCTCAATAATAGTTCGCTCATCCGGGGGAGGTTGTTGTATTTCCTCCATTCTGGAGCCAAAAAGTCCCCCTCCCCAGCGGCGCCACACACCAGATAAACCCCCGCGCTGCGGGCCGCCGACGAAGTGGCAAGGAGAACTTCTCAGAGGCGCCGGACATTCGATACCCCTCAAACTACGTGCCTTACTGGCGGGCGCGTTGTATACAAACGGCGAGCGGCGGTGCGGTGGTGCCTTCCAAGTGTGGAGGTGGTGGTGACAACTTTATTGCACACAGGGGAGTTGCGGACACGCAGGTCCTTGGGCCCCCGCACGGCTCCACTGCACTCAAGCGTTCATGTCCCGGAGGCTCATGACCCTGGCAGCCCGGCCTGTGGCGATGGCTTTGGTGCGTGCGTGGTGCAAGAATGCTTGTGTGGCATGGTGTGTTGTGACTTTCTCCTTCTCACTACTCTCTCCCATTTCCCATACCCTCTAGTGAAAAATAAAGCAGTCTTCTTGATGCGCTCGAAGCGAAAGGACGTCTGTCGTTTTTTCCATCAGTTCAAAGTTCTCCGTCTCTTATTCCACAACATCGGTCGCTGTGGAGAGATTGATGCAGAGCGTGCCTCTTCTACTTCATTTCTCTGCGATAAACGCAGAAAGAAATTATAGTAATAAAACTGTGATGAAGAAGAGAGCACAAGCATCGCTCCTGCCACGTGTCTGCTGAAGAGGAAGAGGACGGACGTTTCGGAGCTGCAGCTCGAGCTTGGCGGTGGCTATACTCGGCGGCTGCTCAGTGCTCGACCCGACGCGATTGTGATGACGGCTTCCCGCTATAGCACTCAATAAACCCCGTAGCATTTGGTGGAGGTGCTGAGGTCCTCAACGCCTCGTCCTGGAACTGCGGAGCCGCACTCTTCCCGCCGCTATCGCAATCAACATGCCAGACGATGACGATGGTGCGCGACAGACCCACTTAATTCGTCACCTGGCGGCTTCCAGCTAGCACTCAATAAAGCCCGCAGTAAAACAAATAAACAAAAAAGTACAATGAAATTAACAAAGATAGCAACGCCGCAGACGGGTATTTTTCACCCTTTGTTGTCCTCGTCGATAAATATTGACGAGTCCACGTAGGTATAATAAATGGATTTTAGATACAAACACACATCTCCGTTCCAGTTTCGTCCACGGTAAACCGCATATGGAAGAGAGGGCTGAAAATTTTCGAAAGATGGCCTTGTCCGTTTACAGCGATTTACGGTCGCGCTTTAGAGCTCACTTATGAGGCTGCAACCAACGTAACGAAGTACCGTAAAAAGCGGAATATAGGTCGGACTTTTCTTTAAAAAACCGCGGCAAAAGCTCGACCCCCCGTGTTACATAGCGGTAATTTTTTTTACCAGTTTATACCCATTTCTTTTAAATTTCTCTACAATTTAAGTTTGACGGTTGGAACTATATTGAGGTCCCACCTCTATACGTTTATTTTTTACAGTAGTACGCCCAAGGCTATGTTACCACAATATGACGTCCACTATTAAACCAGCGCAAGGAGCGTACCCATGATATACCACATCATGAAATGAAGCATCGGTCTCTCTCTCTCTCTCACACACACACACACACACACACACACACACACACACACACACACACACACACGCGCACGCACACGCGCGCACGCACACGCGCACGCACACGCGCGCACGCACACGCACACACGCACGCACACACACACACACACACACACGCACGCACACGCGCACACACACACACACACACACACACACACACACACACACACACACACACACACACACACACACACAAGCAGATCGTGTTCGAAATCAGACAACTATAATGCGCCCAGCTAAGCTCACTTAGTGGCGCTAAGCACCACCGATACGCTTCCGAGTTGAAATAAACGCAACGTGGATTCGTAAGTAGGTTGCGAAGTCTGTTAGAGGTACTTCGTTGAAAAACCGCGCATGCGCGCGAAGTTAGGAAGAAGTGAAAAGAAATAGAGTGACTGAGCGTGTGTGTCTGTGTGCGTGTGTGCGTGTGCGTGCGTGCATGTGTGCGTGTATGTGTGTGTGTGCGTGAGAGAGAGAGAGAGAGAGAGAGAGAGAGAGAGAGACGGACCGACTGCAGGCAACACCCTCTAGAGGGTGTTGCTGCAGGAGGCGGAGCACTTCCACAATTACCGGCGGCTGTAATCGGACCGTAACGGGGTCTGAAGCAGGAGCGGTTGCGTCTCCGCATCGATGAACGAAAAGGCAACGAAACCCGTAGCGTGGCATTTGCTTTGCATGTACACATTGTCGTCCCCGTGATTCGGATCGTTTTTTTTTTCATTTTCAACAGAGATAACGTAAACTACCTATACTATACATAGCATGGCTCGATCGTGCTTGTATCTTTTACATATAAATTGGTAAAAAGAAAAACTCGTGAAGCGCCGCGTTGGCCGAGTACGTGAAAAGTACCATACACGAAAAGTACAAGTCGAGCGGGCTCGCGACCCATGATTTACAGGTTTCTAATCGCACAGAGCGGGCAAAAACGTGCAAGCGAACAGAAGGACGAGAGCAAATATTGCCAGCCTAATTTAACACGAGTGTTCGTTTAACGAGTGAAGCCACACCGACGCGTCTCCCACAAGCACGCTAATTTCCTCGTGCTGGGTAAATTTAAGCGAACCGACCCCATTCCCCCCCTCGCCCTGCATTCGTTTCTTCTTTTACCCACCTTTTCCAGAGGTTCGCGTTTCTTTTTCTTCCACACAGGAAACGGTTATTCAAGAAAGGCCCGAAAAGAACCACGATAAAGAAAAATAACTGAAAAACGCCGGTCATACAGGTAACTATAATACTAAAAGCGCAAAACGGCCGATGTCTCCAGCTGACTGCCTTCCCTGTTTAACGAACAGACGACAGAACTTTACGCACCTGGCGACGGAATCCTCCGACGGCGCACGGTCGTCCCGTGACGCAACCACCAGCTCAACCCCAAGCTGTTATAGTGTCGCTGTACAAAGAAAAAAAAAAAAAAAGCACACTGCCCGGGCTCCAGGATGTCTCCCGTGGTATCTGCGTCCTCACTGGTGCAACGTATCTCCAGGCTGTTATTCACGACACGCACAGTCAATATAACGCCCGTGCAGTTTCTCGCAAGCAACCGGCCGAGTCACCGGCAGCGACACACCACGGGCGCTGCCGTCCGAAGGTGACTGACAACGCTTCTCGACAGGGGCTGAGATAAAAGACAAGCGAGGGGGGAGGGCTGTTATCAGTACCTTTCCCATTCAAATGACCACCTCCTTGCAGCGCTCCGTCGCTTATCAAAGCCACGTAGACATCCGCACCCGTAACAGCCACAGTTATCTCTGTCTCTTTGTTGCTTAACCAGCGACAGATGTAATATGACGAGTTTCCCGGGGGATGACGAGCGCGGACACGGTCAGTGTGACGGCAAAGAAGCGTCGCATTTGTTTGCTCACCGCGAAAGCAGAATAACGATTCCACGTACCAAACGTCCGACTGGAAATATGAGAAACGATGCTGAATAACGCACAAATAACTTCCTTTTTAGCAGGCAGGCTCGACGAGCAGCTGCGGCTACCTGCAGATAAGCTGCATGTCAGCGCAGAATTACTTCCCGGTTGCAATCTGCTGAAGGAAAACTTTTTTTTTTTTGTGCTTACTCGATAACAACGGTAAATGTGCGCAGAAAGGCAGGGTGATATTTTATACTCCGTTTCATACATCAGGTACAACGTTCTGGAGGCTAGAGATACTTTTTCGCAGTCGCTGCGTTCGCACTTAGGGACAGTTCGGTGCCTTTTGACCGATCTTAGTGAAAATTTTCTTTATATAAAGCTAGTTCTGAATGAAAACAAGAATGCACACTTAGAAGCAGAGGAACATGCACTAATTTGGCTGCTAACATGATTTATATCAATTTGCTTTTCGTTTTTTTTTATTTTCATCCCGTCGCGGCAGCCTCACGTGCATGCTGTTACGAACGGCCTGCAAGGGTACCGACCTACAAAATTTTCCCAGCCAGCCGCAGCTGCGGAGGTGGCGATATTCAGACAACCAGACCTTAGAATGCGCCTCGTCAACAACCCGTTGGCACCGGCATGTCTGCTGCGGTGACTCGCTTTGCAAGGACGACAATACGCCGCGTCCTCAAGCGGGCGACGCCGGGATGTCTACACGCAGTCGGCGGACGAAGTATTGTTAGTGGATTCGCCGTCACCGTCACGGTTTGTTTGAAGCGGTGGAACTCCTGGAAGAAGTGTTTTGCGGCGCCGTCTCACGGATCTTGGAGGTCGTCAGTCAATGGACAGACGCGGCGGCCACTGTCTGCGGGGTCAACTCTGGGACCAAGAGGCGCCTGCTCAGGGCAAGGCCCGTGTCTGCGAAAACCCTCTCACCTTGGTGTGGTCAGTGAAACCTGTGCGGAAGTGAGCGTGTAAACCCTCCCCCTCAAAGGCGGTCGGCTACAATGGCTGGACGCTCCGAACTGGTCGACGGTTGAACGGCCGTTTTCCCTCACCTAGGGATCTAGGAAAGAGTGTTCTTAAGCATCCGTGGCGCGGCTGCTGAGTGTGCATTCTCTTTCAGCCATTCATGCTAGACTGATGAACTGTAACGTTCTCATGTAGATACTGTAAATAAATCCCATATTCCTCGCTCTCGATGAGAACAAGTCTCTCCCTTCAACAACGTCCTCAGCGTGGATGAGTTGGACGACGGCATGGGCCAGCTACCATCTATTTCATGCCCGACCCCAAACATTGCAACTGGCTGGCTGCGGTGAGACGGACTTTGCAACGTGGTGCTGTGTCTGCGGTGAGTGCTTTGGTACTTGCTTTGACTCTAGGCTTCATTTTGTGGTTGTTCTGTTTAGAACAGTAGAGAAGCTGGATTGTTGATTGTTAGCTAGGTTGTGTTTTCCTAGGTAGGTTTAGCGAGCAGGACCAAGGCAGTAAAGCAGCAACTATGGAGTTAAGGACACTGCTGAGATACGAATTGTTAATTGTTTGTGAGGAACTGGGCCTAGAGGTACGAAAGGCAATGCTAAAATCGGAATTATTGCAGCTGATTTCCGAATAGGCCAGTGAGGAGAACATTGAAATTGGGTTGGAGCTTCTTAAGAAAAGACAGAAACGGGACGCAGAGAGAGAAGAACGGGACATAGAACGCGAGCTGAAAAAATGCAACTTGAGGTTGAAAGAAATCGTTTGGAGTTGTCTCAAGGAAGTGAAGGGGCTCTGGGACGATCAAGTGAGGAAGAATCATACCGCATGGACAGGCTGTTGAAGCCATTTGAGGTTTAGCCATTTCGAGAATTAAGCGGGCACCCATACTTATGCAATTTTTTTTCATAATTCGGCTCGGCAAACCACAAGATTTTATGCGTATATATATATATATATATATATATATATATATATATATATATATATATATACACACAAGGTTTTAAGAGTTTCATCCTCATTCGAGTACCTGCCGTGGTTGCTCAGTGGCTATGGTGTTGGGCTGCTGAGCACGAGGTCGCGGGATCCAATCCCGGCCACGGCGGCCACATTTTGATGGGGGCGAAATGCGAAAACACCCGTGTAATTAGATTTAGGTGCACGTTAAAGAACTCAAGGTGGTCGAAATTTCCGGAGTCCTCCACTACGGCGTGCCTGATAATCAGAAAGTGGTTTTGGCACGTAAATTAATCCTCATTCGAGCCCCCCTGAGTTAACTTAAATTTTCAGATTGAGAGCTGACGGACAGGTTAGAATTTTCTTCCTTTTAGACTATACGTTACATATGAGAATTCAGCTTTCGTTTAATAGTTACAGTCCAATTTCGGTGTCCATACCAAGCCTTTTGTCGTAAAAACAATACACGGCTATGAAAATAACCTCAGGGAGTGAGAGCGGCCTCAATACGGAGGATGCAGACGGAAGAAGTTATTAAACCTAGCTACGTGGTACATTCATTCTTGACGAAACGATGACTGTTCTTGGGCTTGACGCATAAAGAAGACACCTCTAGAGCTGAATGAATCCGTATGAGCCAGCTACCGTTATTAAAGACCTGGCTGAAACAAAACGACGCGGGACAGTCAAGCACTTGCGAAACTGAAGGTGCAAACCGGGTTACACAGCTGGCTATTTCTCACCACTGCCGACCACTTTAGTCCTATTGCTTTCACAAAGACTCTTTAAAGGGGAATCAACAATTAGCAACAGACTCACCTATGAAGACATCAGGTCTACGAATCGGTGAAGATGAACGAAAAGTGGCAATCAACCACACGCCACTTCGTCCCGGGAGCAGTCCAGTATCAAAGGTATGCGTCAGCCTTGCGTCTAAACACGCGACCGCGTCAGCGAGCCTCACAGTGGAAGCTCTCATGACGCATGGCGGTGCGTTGCGCGGTTCGAAAGCGAGGGTGCGCCGTTGCATCCTATAGATGCCTTTCTAAGTGTTCTTCTACAAGCCTCAAACAACGCGGTTTCACGAAAACGCTCCTATAGGGCAAAACGTAAATTACGCGAAGAAATCTAGCCAGTTGCGTGCAGTCCGAGGTCTAGGCACCGATCGTCCCACTCCGCAGTCTTCTAAAGCCAGCAACTGTGCAACTGCTCCAACCCACGGCGAGCTCCAGTTATGTCAAGAGCATTGGTCCAGGTGTAGCACATCATGCAAGAGAAATATCCGGAAACGAAGGCATCGTGTCTTTCTCTCTTTCTTTTTCGCGGAATGATAAACGGGCACGCTCTACACCTTGACGTTCAGGCTATACAGGTGGTCAAACGTTGCAGTGTTGCACGGCACGGGAACGTTGTTGCACGGGAACGTAACTCCCGACACGCTTAACTAGAACAAGTTACGCAGGACAAGATTTATAACTCTCAACCTGGATGTTACCTGCGCATCGCACAGGCGCAGGGTTACAAAACAGGCGCAAGAAAGCATGCGATTTGCTGAACCACGACGAACGGCGAGAACTGCGACGTTATAACTCCGGGCTTGGCGGAATGCTGAAACCGCGCAATTTTCCTTGCAACCCGGGTTAGCAATATCAAGGAACGAAAGGCGCCATGATACGACGTAAAGAGCACGAAAATCTCATATGCAAAGCGCTGTGCAGTCGGAATTGAACGCAAATCTACCGTTTCCTATTCTTTTTTTATTGACCATATATACGAAATTTTTAAAAATCGCCTCGCAGATAGCGTAAGTCTCGTCATTGCGTTGGATCACTTAAAGAAGCGGACATCACCCATACGAGAAAACGAAGCGAATAATGGTCTAATTAAAGAACACCAATTAACTTTCTAATGAATTACACTACTGCACACATATTAATTTACGAATTGCAGCCGATGAGTTCGCAACGCATATCCACTCTGAACCGCTTTTCAGGATAACACCTGTTACGAGGTATTAATTCCCAAATCGTGCGACGAAATACATGGGCGTTCCAGTCACTTTCGTGCTCCAATTCATAAAATGGCGGTTTGTTGAAAAGTATGAGGAACAATAGTGCACTTTTACCGCAAGTTTAACGGCGCATGTCTCGAAACCTGTGCAATCTCTAAAATGCGTTCCAAGTGGATGTACCTTTAAGAACTCATCGGCTACAATGTGTAAATCACAATATAAAGTGTTAATTACCAAGTCAATCAGATAATTACATTTAATTAGTCGATTATGCCTTTCGATTTCTCGAGCGATTCAAGGCTGCCGCTACGAATAATCAAATTTAAGGACTACACGCTATTTCCCACAGGGGATTGTGAAAATTTGTGCATAGTACAGAAAAAAGCCATGCGAGTATATACATCATAATCATCAGCCTATCTTCATGTCCACTGCAGGACGAAGGACTCTCCCAGCACTGCAATCACCCCTATCTTGCGCTAGCAGATTCCGACTTGCGGCTGCAAATTACGTAATTTGATGACCCCATCTAATTTTCTGCAGTCTTCGACTGCGCTTCCCTACACTTGGCACCCAATCTGTAACTTTAATGGTGTGCCGGTTATCTACCCTCTTCATTACATGACCTGCCCAGCTCCATTTCTTTCTTTTAATTGTCAACTAGAATATCGGCTACCCCCGTTTGGTCTCTGATCCACACCGCTCCCTTCCTGCCTTATATGTTCGCACCGGTAAATGCAATGATTGTAGTTTTCTTTCTGACGACAGTGGTAAGCTTAAAGCTTACAGCCATGACTTGGTAATGTCTGTGCCGTGTGTATATATATATATATATATATATATATATATATATATATAAAATAGTCATGATCATGTAATGCCAGCAAGCAACGAATACACAGAAAGCATAGAGGTAATCAGCTGTGGTTGAAACTGGGAGGCAAAATAATAGAGAAAAAATGCCATCACATCCCACGCCCTGTGGGAATCGATGTTATGCGAAGCAGTGTGCGAGGAGCCTACCAAGTTAACGAAACGGCGCAACAAGACGTAGGCGGCCGTTTCATGGCCTACATGACAGGCATGTCATGACATCCATGCCATGACCTATCAATCATGTTCGTCAAACACTGTTGTCATACTACGCCAATTTTGGAACATACAAAGTTAACGAAACGACCATAAGCCAGCCAGCCAAGCCAAGCCAGCCAAGCCAAGCCAAGCCAGCCACTAGCTATTGTGTTACAGTAACTGTCATCAGTACGTCCACTAACTTGGCTACTTATGTGTACTAGATCCACCCTTGGGATCGTTATCCAGAGCCACTCAGAGCCAGACAGCGGTTCCATGCTTCTCGCTGTCGCAGCGCACTGGCTGCACGCTGCTGGGTGACATAAGCAGAACGTCCCATGGACGGGCACGGCTTTGCACTCGCTGCAGCCTCCAAGTTTCGATTTCGCGCGCTCTGATAGCCGAATTTCGTCGTGCCACAGTTCCGTGGGTAATCGCATTTTTTCAGATACGAAACTTGATATAACTTGTTCGAAAATTTTGCTTATATTTCCCAATTACGATGAGCCCGTTGAAAACAAAGATTTCAATGTTAATGGATTTATGCTTATTAGCGACTAATATCACGTGTCACCCACCTCATGGCCGCCACCACTGACAGAATGCCTCCGAAGGAACCGTCCTCTTGTTTCAAAACGGCTACTTTTGCATATTAAAATCTGCGTAGACTGTTACACAGTATAATTAACAAAATACACACGGTGCAATTCACGAA